>NW_027142353.1:18257302-18997302 GCF_026170545.1 Melanerpes formicivorus | reverse complement strand
GCTGAATAATTAAAACTTAAAATCAGCGTTTTCTTTCAGTTGCTGAGTCGTGTAGCTTTGATCAAACTATGAATGCAAACTGAGTGACTTGCAAAGTAAATAATGTACTGCTGCTACTTTATTGCAACATCTGTACTTGTCTGACTATAACTAGAGAGGTGCCAACACATTAATTCAATATGCTTTCTACCTGAAATATCAACTTAATTAGGATCATTTATCAAAATGACACTTGTTTCATAAGGCCAAATCAAATTGATTACTGTTGTTTCTGCTGCACTTGTGCCAGCATTAAGAGCAATACTTTCAGAAACAAAGGTGTATAAATATGTATCTTCCATTGCCTGAAAATGCACTGCTGGAGGAAACCCAAACACTTAAACTATTAAAATCTGTAAGAAAACACAAAAAGTAAAGCAATGCAGTTGCTCAGTCTCTGTGATGATCTTACCTGACTATTTTGCCCTCATATGATGGGAAATAGCAGGGGAAGATTGTCACCCTTTTGCAGACAGGGACTTGAAAATCAGAGTTCAAGGCTCAGACTTCCACATGTGTCTAATCATCTTAATGGCTTTTGATATGACTAGGAGTTAAGTATCTGTCTTCCAAGATTCAGGATTCAAGTGACCTGAAGATCAGCTGAAGTTAAATTAAGTATTTCTTGTTTGGGGAAAGAATGACTCAAACAACAAAGCCATTTAACATTTAAACAGCTAAAATGCTAGTGTTACAACAGTACTTTTTCAGAGTGTGAATGAAAGCTGTGCTTAGGAGCCATCTTACTTTAGATGAAATTGTTTTGGATCTTCTTCTAGGTTTGCTAATGTCATGTGCGCTGTGCTTAAAACCTTTTGAATTAGTAGTGCCTGAACACTGCCTGTGACCTGTCTTGGATGTCTTTAGGATTGTATGGCTAAGATTTTGAAGTCAGTGACTTTTTCAGCCCTCCAGTTCCCATGCTGAGTCAGAATTTGGACTATAAAAAGTGGGTAGGATCAGCTGGGGGGATCTGAGTGGTTAATAAAATCTAATAAAACCCAGGTAACAGACAAAATGGATCATTGCTGTTCTAAGTAAGGTAGTGCTTACTCTTTAAACATGAGGAGCTCAGTGATGGGAAGGAGTCTGTTTCAGAGGTGAGATTTGAGTCTCCTGACTTGGGCTTTCTGAATTTTGGTGAAGGTTGGACTTGATGGTCTTTGAGGTCTCTTCCAACCTTGGTGATACTGTGATACTGTATGAAAAGAAACATGATGACATCCACCTCTTAAGATCCTGGAGTGGAATATTTGTAAGGCAAACATGGAAAGAAGAGCTTAGAGGAGAGAAATGCAAATCAGATCCAAAATTGGTTTGTAAATAGTATCCAGCACAGTCTTCAGCATTCCACTTTCATAGGGAACTACTGCATAGTACTGAGACTTGTCTGTCTGGAGACAGAAGTAGTGTTAATAACATGGATGTTTGTGACAGAGCTGAGAGCATCTCCTGGGATGCAGAAGGAATGGTTTCAGAAATTTCAAGGGAACTTGATAATTTGGAAAAGTGGTCTGAAGTGAACAATGGGCTGAGTTCAGGACTGGTTCTGCACTATTCCCTACCAAAGCTGCTGGTTTGAACCCCACAGATGAAACATGGAAAGAACTTGGTTACTTTTCAGTTTTGCAGAAAAAACTATGAAAAGCTGTAGCTGATCACGGATTGGATGTAATTGATGTCAAGCTCTTCTGCTGGAAGGCAACTTATATTGGGCTGTATAAAGAGGAGCATGCTGAAGAGCAGACATGGTGCACAAAGTTTCTGCTCTGTTAACACTGGTAAACTCTCTGCATTATTCTGCCTGATTTTGGGCACTGTATTTTAGGAGAGGAAAGTACAATTTAAGCAGGAGAGGAATAAGAAAACTCAGGGTCCAGAGTATGTGAATCACAGGAGCAATGAAGAGTAGAAATAGTTTATCCTAACCTATAAAAATATGTATATTTATATAAATACTTACACTTTTAAATACTTTTTTCTCTAAGCCATTTTTTTTCTGTACCTGTCTGGTGAATATCTCATTTCAAGAGCTTACAGAGCTATTGTGGAAGACATGGGAATGACATATATTATTTCTTTTCATACTTTCACCAAAACTTGTTAAAGAAAAGTCACATTCCTTCCCATCACTGAACTCCTCATCTTTAAAGATGAAACATTACCTTATTCAGAAAAAAAGTATGTGACTTCCAAATGAGTGAAGAGGTAGAGATAGTTTATCCTAACCTATAAAAATACAACTTAGAGGTAATGTGGGAATAATATTGAAGTGTAGAGAGGAGAGAACTCCATTTATCTCTAATAGACCTGGTAAGAAGTAACAACAATAATAGCAACAAAACTTCTCTTTTTCTCTTAAGGATCAGCATGTGACACCAGTACAAGTGAACTGCTGGAATGTTTTGCCTAGTTATTTGTTTCCAGTGTCTGAGGTCTTCAGGAACAAAACAGAACATGCATTTGTTATGATAAATAGCTTAAGGTTGCTTCTGAATTTGTCTGATCTTTAAACTACTGCATTTTGGGGCCTATGTACAGTCACTTTGGGACAAGCCCTAAACCACCTGTGAATAAAATATTTGACACTGAAACCAAATGAAGCAAATGTGAACTTTGTTTTTCAAGATGTCTTTAAGTGTTCAAATAGTTCTGAAGATTGATTTGTTTTATTTCAGTAGAAACTCAAATTGTGATCTCTTACAGTAAAAAAAACCAAACTTTGTTGTTCAGTCTTTGTTTTATGTTGGTGACACTGCAATTTGCTAGCATTCTTTTTCATAAGAAGAGAAAATTGTTGCTACATTGGTTTTGCAACTGAAATTGAAAATATGCTTTGTTCTGGCCTATTTATTTTTAATTGTTTCTCTTCAATTCTCTTTGCCTCTAGCGAAATACCACTTCACCCTAGTGAATTATTAAAAGAAGCAATATCTGTGCTGCTTGTTTGGTCTGTTCCATCAATGCATGAATCTGCATCAAAACTGTCAGAAGAGACTTTTCCGTTGCTCTCACATCACTTACTGAATTGCCCTTTTGCTACATTTTTCTGCACTAATGTCATGTTTACCTACTCTTTTTGCCTTGTTGCAGAGGAACATAGCACTTTCTTTGTATTGCTTTTTGTATGTCCAGTGGATGAAGTGTCCCCCATATCCATTGCTGGAGTATGTCCAAAGAAGGACAATGAAGCTGGTGAAAGCTCTGGAGAGCAAGTCCTGTGAGGGGCATCTGGAAAACCTCTGGTAGCTCAGCCTGGAGGAAAGGAGGCTCAGAGGGAGAATGTAATTTTCTCTACAGCTGCCTGAAAGGAGGTTGTAGTGAGCTGAGTGTCAGTCTCTTCTCCCAAGTAACAAGCAGTAGGATGAGAGGAAATGGACTTTTACCAGGGAAGTTTTAGATTGGATATTACCAAAAAATTCCTTAAAAAGATTTAAGCATCCACAGGGAAGTTCTTGAGCCATTGTCCTTCGTGATATTTAAAAGATGTGTAAATGTGATGTTTAGGGACATGGTTTAGTGGTGGACTTGGTAGTGTTCAGTTTACTGTTAGACTATGATCTTAAAGGTCTTTTTCATCCTAATGATTCTATGGCTCTAGGCTCACACTCTTCAGTGTGAGAATTAGGACTCTTAACTCCTGTTTCGTGAGCAACAGGGGTTGGTAGTCTGAAAAGATCCCTGGTCTGACTACTTGCAGCTGTCCTGGTTTGCAACCTTCCATTGGTTGTATGAGTGCCAGTAAAGGCCAAGTGTGTGATGCATATCCACTTGACTTTGTAGGAATTCTCCAGAATGCAAAATCCATCAGCACCAGAGATTGTAAATTACATACCTGATAGAACAGAATGACTGACATATGGGCAGTACGCTCTCTATTGTTAAGATAACGAGTTCAAGTCTAGGCTGCTGTCACTGTATCATGAGGCTAGGATCTGAAAAAGCTTGTGAATCCCTTTCAGAAGTATTTACTTAATTCATAAACAGGACAGAAACTAAAAATACCTAACATTTAGTAATTTCATTTCACAGCATTAACCCTCATATTTATCCAAAAGCCATAAAAATTGCTAGAAATGATAACATCAATTTGCAGTTCAGGTACATTAAAACTGTTAACCCTCATCGAGCTCTCTGGTTTCTAGAGCTTGAAGATTGCATGTGAGGTAAAATCTGCAACGGAATAGATTAATGTAGGGGATTTGAGGAATGCTGTTTTCTTCCTCCTGGTTCTGATAGTGTCTGGGGGAAAATGGTCTTATAAAAATGTGTAGTCCTGAGTGCATTCATCCACTTGGATTTTAAGATGTTTGATTTGTCTGACTTGAGGATGTGTGTGTTCCCATGTCCAGTCGACTAATAGTTTTGCTAAATGTCTTAACCAGATTTAACCATGAAAAATGTACTCTGAAACGTTCTGAGTTCTTTAGAAAACTGCAGGCACAAAGAAGCGTACTCATTCATTGCTCTTACTGTCTGAATCTTTCCTCTTCTCATTTAGTTTGTGTGGTGTCACTCAATGCTGTTTCAGGCAAACCATCTTGTGTACATCTAACAGTGACCTTCATTGTGAACAACAAGAAGCTAAGGAGCAGGTGGAGTGGAGAAAGACCCTAGCTTGTCAGAGTGAACACTGCTTAATGAAACCTGAGTTAACAAATGCCTACAGAGCACTAGGTATTTCTTTCTGAGTCCATAACGTGTATTTTAGCTTATTTATAAGGTAGAGTTATTGGTTCTTCCCTGATTATACAAAGGCTGTAGATGGTAAGTAGGGTCATTAGGAATACAAACTTGAGCATAGAAGGTTTCACCTCAACATGAGGAGAAACTTCTTTACAATGAGGGTGACAGAGCACTGGAACAGGCTGCTCAGAAAGGTTGTGTCATTTCCTTCTCTGGAGACTTTCAAAACTTGCCTGGATGCATTCCTGGGCAGACTATCCTAGGTGATCCTGCTTTTGGCAGGGGAGCTGGACTTGATCTCTGGAGATCCCTTCCAGCCTCTAACATTCTGTGATTCTGAGAATATATGAGATTTTTTAAAAATTAAATTGGTGTGCAGAGATGTTGCTTTGTATGAGAGGAGAGCGCAATGGTAATCAGTTTGATAAATAATTAAAGCAGTTTAGTTATATCAAGAACATCTAGTGACACATTTACTGTAGTCTCCCATGAAAAGAAGTCATTTCTAAGGTAACTAAAGCCATCAAGCCTGAAATGATAAAGATTGGGATAATTCACTTCCAGTGAATGTAATTGCTGTACTAAAAATTCAGTGATACTCATGTAGTAGGAAAGTAGCTATGATGACATTCATTACTGCTGTGAGAGAAAGTTTATTATGATTTCATGCAGATGATACTTACATGTAATGTTATTGAAACAGAAAGATAAAAGCTTGGCTTTGAATGGACTCTCAATTTGGAAATACTGTTATTTTACTAGAAGGAGCTAGACTGGAAGAATAAGGAAATCTTTGCTATCAACAACTAAAAAAATGAAGAGGTATCAAGCTAGCCTGAGGAAAAATGGTATTTGCTGGTTTTTGAAGCGTGACTGTCCAGGGCTCACATCTGCTAGTATCCTTTAGTGGGCATGTAGTCTGTGACCTCAAAATCAACCTTGAATGTGGTGCAGTTTTATCTGTGTTTTGGGGTATCTTTGAATTCTTAGGCTAATTTATTGTCATCTTTTTAACAAAACAAACAAACCCCCCCACAAAACCCCAAACAAAACCAACAAAAAACCCCCCAACCAACAAAAAAGCCTGAGCTGACACGGGTTGTTAAGAGGTGATGGAATGTTGCGAGTCTAAAATTCTCTGGTACACCAAAAGAACCTGTTGAGGAATTACATTAGGAATAAGTTCTCTAGAAATCTAATATGGCTTTCACTATTTAAAAAAAGTTATTAATATAAGTCCCCAACAACAACCCAAACCAAATCAACCCACAAACCCCACACCCTGAATAACCAGACCCAAACAACAAAACTACCACAACCACTAAAACCCACAAACAAAACCCAAGGTCCTGACTGTAAGAGGCGTGAAAACAACAGAAAGACATAACATTTACATTTATTCCTGGAACGAGTGGGAACTTCTCTTTTGGCCCTGACCAGATAGTTCAGAGGAAATGCCTTAGATGCATCAAGATAAATGAGAAGGGCAGTTTTTAACTTTTTTTTAAAGTCTAAGTGAGCACTGTGTTGCACAAATGCGTCCAGGTATGCATGGGTACTTGAGTCCAGAGTGTAGCAAGCAGAATTTTGTCCAGGTCAATGACACAAGAGATTTTTTTCCATCCTGTGTAAAATAAATGCTAGGTGCCTTTTTACATGGTATCACAACCATTGCTGGCAACTCAATTAGCACTTTCTTCAGAACACTGATTGGTTTTGCTTTTGTGGGTTTTTGTTTTCTTGTTTGTTAATGTCTTGGGTTTATAGGGAGCAAGACAATGTCTAACTATTCTCAAAGTAGTTAAACCAGTGACTGGCTGGAAAGCAGCCCTGAGGAGAGAGACTTGGGGGTGCTGGTGGGCAAGAAGCTCAACATGAGCTCTCAGTGTGCTCTTGCAGCCCACAAAGCCAATCAGATCCTGGGCTGCATCAGGAGAAGTGTGGCCAGCAGGTCGAGGGAGGTGATCCTCCCCCTCTACTCAGCTCTGGGGAGACCCCACCTGGAGTACTGCGTCCAGTTCTGGAGCCCCTATTACAAGAGGGATGTGGAGGTGCTGGAAGGTGTCCAGAGAAGGGCCACAAGGATGATCAGAGGGCTCGAGCACCTCTCCTATGAGGACAGACTGAAGGAGCTGGGGCTGTTCAGTCTGCAGAAGAGAAGGCTCCCAGGTGACCTAATTGTGGCCTTCCAGTATCTGAAGAGGGCCTACAGGAAGGCTGGGGAGGGACTTGTCAGGATCTCAGGTAGTGATAGGACTAGGGGGAATGGAATGAAGCTGGAGGTGGGGAGATTCAGGCTGGATGTGAGGAGGAGGTTCTTCCCCATGAGAGTGGTGAAACCCTGGAATGGGTTGTCCAGGGAGGTGGTCGAGGCCCCGTCCCTGGAGGTGTTTAAACCCAGGCTGGATGAGGCTCTGGCCAGGCTGATCTAGTGTGGGGTGTCCCTGCCCATGGCAGGGGGGTTGGAACTAGCTGATCCTTGTGGTCCCTTCCAACCCTGACTGATACTATGGTACTATGAAACTCCACACAGGATTGGATAGAAATACAGAATATTATTGGAAGTCTAAATCTAAATGGAAGTTCTATTCATAACTAATATTACAGTGCAAAGCATATAAAATACACAAAATCCATAGTCTGGGCTTAATACTGAAGTCCATTAAGCCAAAGCTCTCCCTAACCTTCACGAAACCAGGCCAAAAATCCAGGCCTCAAACCCCCTCCCTCTTCCCCCCAACCCCCTGCCCCGCCATGTGGCTCTCAGTACTTCCCCATTACCAAACTCTTGTGACGCAGCTAAAATTTGGCTTGCCAGCTCCTGCCAAGACTGCTCTATGCCTCACTCCCCTGCAATTGCAAAGATAAGAGATCAGCATTGGGAAGGAGAGAGATGGAGGGAAAAGGGAGAAGGATGAGAGAGGCAGCTTGTGCTGTCCCCTTACAAAGACAAGATGCAGGCATTCTGGGAATGAAATAACAAAAATTACCCTTTCTGGTCCACCTCCTGGACCTATCTGTACATCCT
This sequence comes from Melanerpes formicivorus, assembly GCF_026170545.1. Taxonomy (NCBI): domain Eukaryota; kingdom Metazoa; phylum Chordata; class Aves; order Piciformes; family Picidae; genus Melanerpes; species Melanerpes formicivorus. The sequence goes on along the minus strand of NW_027142353.1, from coordinate 18,989,549 downwards.
GGAGGTCCTCTTTATGGTTGTTAAAGGCACCCAGTCTGAAACCATGACGGTTAAATAAAAACAAAAAAACCCGAAACCAAACCAACCAACCAAAACACTCACGACCCCCCCCCCCCCCCCCAAACCAGAAACCAACCAACCGAAAAAACCCAGCTAACCTATTTTTTTTTGTGTGTGTGTGTGCTGGCAATGGAAACTGATGTGGTATTCCAGGGAATAGCTGTGAGGTAAAGGAGTAGGTATTACAAGACTTATTTCTGATCTGCAGTTCCTAAAATGTGTTAACCAGAAGTGTTAGTTCTAGTTGGATTTGCTGTTTGTAGAGTACATCTGCATGTGTTTTGGAAGGCCTGTGATCTCTGTAGGCAGTGTATGTCTAGGAGACTCTGATATGGCAACTGACCATGTACCCTGCATGTGCCCCCCCACAGTGTGGGCAGAAGAAAAGGAAGCAATCTGGACTCAGTAGCGATGACTGGAACATTCTGCAAGTACTGAAAAGGTTGATGCAGCAAATTTATGCTTGAAGTGCATTTGTGTTGCGTGGTAACCATGAACATTTTCAGATGTTTGCTTGACACTTGCAGGTATCCAGCTGTAGAAAATGCCTGTTTCTGAAGCTAAGGTGGATTTTTCCAGTGGTTCTAGTTAATAAGCCTAGCTTTGTGGAGAACAAGCCTAGATGGCTCAGAAAATGTTGGTGTATTTTTTTGGTTTGGACTATAAAAAAGGGAACCTAAGGCTTGTCTTAGGGTTCCTCTTTTGTTTTGCTCTTCACCACAACACTTACTGGTAAATTTATTTTCAGCACATTTAGCCTTGGTCCATGAGGCTTAACATAGACAAGGGAGAATTGCTTTAGTTGTAGGTTCCTGTTGAAGGATTTGCTGCACAGCAGCAAAACTGTCAGGATGGTGGGAGATGTGTGAACTTGATGGGTGAATGGGGTAAATGCATTGCCAGCCTACCTGAATACTACCATGCAAATTCACAGGTGTGAATCAAAAGCCCCACACAAATGGCATCTCTTAAAATCTCATCAACTATCATAGGAAAATTCTTTATGGAACCAGTAAAGTTTAGAGAGTAGTTGGAAGGTGGTGGGTTAAAAGCAGGGTGCTTTGCTATATCACTTAAATGCCGTTTTCAGGTTTGGAGGAATAAGATCTGGCTTTTCTAGAGAGTATATCTGTTTACTCTGTTGTTGGCAGCAGTGTCATACCTGTAGCAGTTCTGAGCATTTCTATTTTGGTATTGTGGTATTTACTCTGAACTAGAATTTTCTTGGGAGATTCCCCTGCCTCAACTCATGAGTGCTCTAGATCTTTCCTAAATAGGACTGAGTAAGTGTCTTTTGAATTTTTGATACTATTTTAATACATCTATTTATGATCTGCAAAGAAATACCTTTTCTGGGAGCTGACATTAAGAAAAATAGCAAAGCTCAAAGAAAAGTTTAACAAAGTTTCCTTTGCTTTTTGTTAACTTCTTAGTTGTCTAGTCTATGAATGGATAAACTATGAAGCTGAACATTTCATTATGGTCAAAGCCATTAGTTCAGGATGTTGTTCTGTGTACTGTTACAGCACAGAAACACTTAGAAAATGAATAGTGTTCAAAACAGCAGGCAAGTTAACTCCAGCAGAGCATTAGAAATTGTACTAGATAATAACTAGTCGCTATTAAAAAGCTATGAAAAGTTACTACATACAAAGCTTTAAAAAAATAAAACATCGTTTGTGTCTGGAAATGAGAAATGAAGGGAATCCAAAAGTGAGTGAGGTAAGCTTAAAAGAATCAGTGATGCAAAGGAGTGCAGGATTCTAAATGATGGGGAGGTGGGTGAGGGGGTCCAGAGTTGGTTTTGTAGTTACCTTGCAATAACACCAGATTTCTGTTGGCCATCAAGTTGGTGGGTTTTGTGAATGTGAGCCAAAAGTCAATTTTATAGTTGCCCTCAAGTGATTCAGATAACCATTTTTATAAAAGCACTGAAATTATCAAATACTGTAATATTCCTTTTGCTGAACAGTCAAATTTGCTGAAGTCAATGCAGGATATTTTCTGTTAGCCAGACTAGTTGAAGTTTGGGGACTGTGGTGGTGGTGGTTAGCAATGTATTGACTAGCTAGTGAAAATTCTGCTGGCATATACTTCTCATTTAAATGAAGTACTAATATATTTGAGGAAAGTTAAAACACATTTTCCTCTGCATCTGAAGCTGTTGATGATTAAGAACTTTGTCATGCTTGGAGTAATTGCTTTAATTAGCTATTAAACAGGTTTCAGGGTCAATGTGAGAACAGGTTTCTCTCTTTTATTTGATTTAGTAGGAACAGTTAATGATTTTGTTTTTATTATCTTTACTCTCTTCTTTAGAATTATTTACTTAGCACATGGAAGGCAACAGATATTTGCTATTATAAAATCAATTTCATGCCTGACTGAACTATCTCTTCCACCTCTGTCATTACTCTTGGTGCTTGGGGTGTTATCTTAGGCTTATTTGTGTTTATACAACTAGATGGCAGTGGGCCTTTCCAATAATTATTTGGGGATTTTGGACCCTGCAGCAACAAACAAATGTTCAAAATAGCAGATTTTAGGTATGCTTGCACATGACTGTTGTATCCCTTCCTCACAGAAAAATGACTTCTTCATTTTGGATAATGTCTAAAGGACATAGACACTGGATAATTATAGCTATGTCTTTCATTTTTAATAGGGGAAGAACAGCTCAGAGAGGCAAAATATTTATTTAGACGCTTCTATTTAGTTAAGTAAGAGTTGTAAGACAGTGTACACAAAGCGAGATTTCACAACTGAAATGTTGACATTTAGGGCTTACCACATTCCATGCATTTCTAATTTATGTCTACTGTATTCATATCTTTTCATGTTTGAGCTGATGAATCTAGCAGTTTAATAGAGTACAGAGCAACTTTCAAATTCAAAAGGGCTTCTCAAAGTAGATAAAGTTAATTGTCAAAATGCAATGATGTTTCCCCTTAAATGTCTGGCATCTAGAACTTAATTAAAATATGATATTCAAAGGGGTAAAAAAGGAGATCCTGCATAGGCAAGGAACATGTACCAAATTGCTACAATGAGGACCTGTGTTTGCAGCAGGTTTTGATGTTGAATAAGTTGTAAACTGCTGTTTCCCTTTGACTGACTTTATTTATACATACAGGTTGGGAGGAAGAAGCAGTAGAAATAGATGGAAATTGTCTAATTTTCTACCAAACATCTTCACCTTCTGAATTTGTTTTGGAGAAGTGCCAATTAAGCATTAAATAGAAGGAATCTGAAAATACAGTAACATGGTAATCATATGAGGAAACCCCAAAGACTTTATGAATCCCAAATAGATGGTGTTTCTAGTGACTGCTATGGGGCGTCCTCCTCCCTGAATTGAGCCTGCTGCCCTGGTCATTGTGAGAAATAGCCAGACAGTCACGTAGAGCAAAGACAGCGGGAACTAAGCATTAGAGAGTTACTTGCTATAAATGTTGGAGATGCTGGATGTGTACTATTTAATTATTTGATTTGGGATGTGCTATTTGCATTTTATTCTGAAGCTCAATCTTTTTGCAAGAGATTGTGATTCACTGACCAGTTTACGTGTTATGCCTGAAGCGGTTGAGGGAGACTGTAGTCTGAGGCTAGTGAGGTGGAGAACCAACTGTGAGTACAGGTTTGACAATTTTTACTATGTAACCTTACAGCACCATGGTTGTTGTGGTGACTGTCTTGTCTTAGTTTGAGTGCTTAATGCATAAGCTGGTTTTGACAGCTGTTTTTTGACTTCATGTAACAGATGGTGACACTTCCAAATTGTTCCCCGCTTTGATTTTTGCAATAAATAGGGAATGGAGAGTACTTTTTAAAGTGGAAACTCTTCTGTGCATGTAATTTTGAGGACAAATGATGCTTTCTTTTGTTCAGGAACTCTTCTCTAGGAAGTGTTGATGTGTTTAATGTGTTTTCTTTGGAGTTCTGCTGACTGTGTGTGTGGCTTCCTCTTTCTGTCATTGCAGCTACATGTATTAAGCAGCAAGTGGCAGTGTTAGAAATCCTGGTTTTATTAAAATTAATTTAACAGTGAGAAATTATGTTTCTGTGTTCAGTGGTTAGTTTAACAGTGAAATGGCAATAGAGACCCTATTTGATTTATTTGTGTTTTTTTTTAAGACAATATCTTAAATTATAAGATGTAATTTCACCCTAACTGAGTAACAACAGCCAAAGTCTATATATCCACACCAGCTGTTCAGGAGTAGGAGCTCCACTGTCAGCTTTTCATAATGAGGTACAAAGTCTGGAACACAAGAAAAGAGACTGGAAAAATCCAGATAATTTGCTTATGTAAACTGGCATAGAAAAGCTGCAGAGACAGATCTCAGCTTGTACTGTTATTGAATTGTTGTTCAGTACCACTCAAGATTGCTCCTACAGAACAAGAAAGCTATCTTTGTTGTGCACTTTAGTGTCCTAGATTGCTAAATGTGCAGCCCTCTTTCTTGTCCCACTGCAGGACTGATACATGAGTAACAATGATGACATGGTGTTGATTAGTGGTTGTGGTGGTTTGGAATTTCCCACTACATTAACAAAAGCATGGCTTGCTCAGTTGGAAGCAAATGGAAGCTATATTTACAAAGCAAAGACTACACTCTACAATGGAATGCAATGAATATGTACAAATACACAGTATTTACAATAGTATACAGGTATTTACAATCATAAAACAGCACGGAGACCACCCTGAACTCCTTCTGGTATGCCAAAAGGAGTGAGGAAACTGCTCTGCTCTCCCCTAACCCCCCTTTCCCTTTATAATTAGAAGAAAAGAGAAAGATGTTGGGAGAACTGTTAGTTCAAAGCATCATTAGCCTCCTTATCTGCAAGGTCAATAACGATAAGATTCTTTCCAGACCAGCAAAAGCAGCCAGGTAGCCAGACCAGAAGGAAAGGAATGAAGTGGAATGTGAGAGACTGCTAGGGTACATCTCCCACATCTGGCCAATGAAATTCGTTTAGAATAATCTTTTGTTTTCCTTTTTACACCCAGCTGTGAATTGTTTATATTTCTCCACTTTCCTACTTGAATTCTGCAGCTAACTTTTAAAGTCATAGCCTAAAACTACCACAGTGATCTCCAAAGTGGAGTACATGGATGTAGCATTTGGGTGCAGTAAACAAATAAATAACTAGGCATTATTAATAAATAAAAGGAAGTAAGTTCTACTGACTGACTCCTCCTGCAATAAATTCTTCCAGTCCTCTTGGGTTCCACCTTCTGGTGTAATTTGGGGCCTGATTGTGAAGATAACTTGACTAGAACAATAATAATTACCTATCATTTTGTTTATTGACACAACAAATCTAACAGAAGTATCCCCTTCCCTTCCTGCCACCCTTTTCTTTGAGATTTAACTAATTCATGTGTTGGCTGAAGTCAGGAGCAAAATTTCTTTTGACTTTGTGTGCCAAAATGGCTTTGTCAAATCTGTTTAAAGGAATTTTACTTAAAGCCATTGGAATGTGCTGCCCAGAGAGGTGGTGGAGTCGCCATCCCTGGAGGTGTTCAAGAGGGGATTGGACGTGGCACTTGGTGCCATGGTTTACTCATGGGGTCTGTGGTGACAGGTTGGACTTGATGATCTTTGAGGTCTCTTCTAACCTTGGTGATTCTGTGATTCTGTGAATTTCTTTAAAATAGTTGACTGATCATTCTGTATGTGTTTCTAGAACATGTGATACCATTAATGAAATATTTTAATGTATGTAAAGTTTCCTGTGCTGGGTGTTTTTCATGTTTTTCAGTGGGAAGTTACTCGTGTGCGGAGTGTTAAGGAATTTTTGTGGGAGATTATATATTGCCTGTAATGTGCAAAAAACCCAAACAAACCAAACCTCCACCAGAATGTAGAAAGTACCCAACAGTTTTATTGCTTGGTTTGAACTATTGTCAAGTATGCCTTGTATCCTTTTATATTTGTTAAGATCTCTTCCCTTGTGACCATGCTTTTGTATTACTTCCTCTTTACTGTAGCTATTTATTCCTGCCTTTTTGTTATCCTGAAAAGTTAAGATGTATATAACTTAGGCCATGCTGGTTTTCTTTTGTGTCGTTCAATAGTTTTGCCTTCAGTAGGAAATAAGTACCTGACAGCGTTTCTGTGAAAGTTTCAAAAGACTGTTGCTTGTGTATATTATTAGATAAGAAGGAAAAAATGAGCACACTATAAGCTACCTTTTAAGATATTATATTTGAAGAGAATCAGGTCAGTAAAAGCTGATGTCAGGCAAAACTTTTTTTCATTGCTTTCTTTGTCTCAAGTTCCTGCGTAGACGTTCTTTGCAAAATGATGCTTCATCTCCTTTCTCTATGTTTTTTGTTCCCAATTTTTTTTCCACAGAATTACTTATTTGTTCTTAGGAACAGGATAAAGCTTCTAGGTCTGTGGGTAGAATTAAGCTTTGTTTTTTAAGAAGGATATGGTAACATAAGCAACAGCTTATGTTCAAGCACAAATCAGAATTAAATTTTAGGAATTTAACTAAATTTCCAAATGCAAGAATTAGTCCAAACAGAGTAGACTAATCAATGTTGCAAGAGTACTGAAAGCCTTGTGAGTTTCTTCAGATGGGTTAAATTGATTGGGCTGGTGATGGAGATTACTTAGTCTAAAATATTATTGGTTTGTTACTAATAATCCCACTTAGACCATTTAAGTAATTTCTGTGTGTAGGTCTTCATTATGTTGTGTACCATACAATCTTACTTAGTATCAGTCAGGGTTGGAAGGGACCACAAGGATCATCTAGTTCCAACCCCCCTGCCATGGGCAGGGACACCCCACACTAGATCAGGCTGGACAGAGCCTCATCCAGCCTGGTTTTAAACACCTCCAGGGACGGGGCCTCAACCACCTCTCTGGACAACCCATTCCAGGGCTTCACCACTCTCATGGGGAAGAACCTCCTCCTCACATCCAGCCTGAATCTCCCCACCTCCAGCTTCATTCCATTCCCCCTAGTCCTATCACTACCTGAGAGCCTGAGAAGTCCTTCCCCAGCCTTCTTGTAGGCCCTCTTCAGATACTGGAAGGCCACAATTAGGTCACCTTGGAGCCTTCTCTTCTGCAGACTGAACAGCCCCAACTCCTTCAGTCTGTCCTCATAGGAGAGGTGCTCCAGCCCTCTGATCATCCTCGTGGCCCTTCTCTGGACACGTTCCAGCACCTCCACATCCCTCTTGTAATAGTGGCTCCAGAACTTAAAGCAAGTTATAAACAAATGGCTACAGAATACAATGTATGTGAACCATGCATGGATTGAAGCTGAATATAGAAATCAATGTGAGAATTTGATTAAAATTAGTAACTCTTCTATATAACTAATTTTATGACAAATCTGCCTTAGTACTTGGGGTTCAGTTGAGTAACTGCTGTCTATATGCATGGGTTTCGTTAACAGGGATCTGTATTGTACTAAAGCATCTACTTGAGTATTCTTACCAGCTGAATGTCAGCATAATGTGGTCTGCTCTACATGATGAACAGTATGCCCTAAATCATGGGGTGTAATGAGTTAAAGGAAGTAATACAGGAATTTTTTTATACCAAAAACTTGGGTTTAAAGCTGTAGCTACAAATATGAGGGCACAGTGAACTGCATCTGTCACTCCCTTTGTACTGCATAAAGCTCGGTTGTGTATTTTCATCGAAGGTTCCTTTTCTTTTAGAATAAGCAGACTGCCTTTCACTCAGAGTTATTTGGGTGTTATTTTTTGATTAACAGAGAGGCTGTGACTAATGGTGTATTTAACACCAAGCATATACTGACACAGTGTAACACCACAAAATGGTGTGTATCAAGAGAATTTTCAAACAAATGACATTAATGTAAGTGTGAAGTCCCTGGCATGAAACTGATGTTGAAAGACAATGTTTTCTAAAATATTACCAAAATCAGTAACAGAATACATTGATTAAGTTGGTGGCTGTTTGGTTTTGTTTTTCTTGAAGGCCTGTTGATGTCCTGTGTTAGCTCTGGCTTTGTATGTGGTGTTCTTGTTTTGTGCTTGATCACTATCACCTGCATTTCCCTATACACAGATATTATGTGTATAGTTTGTGTGTACCCAGTGACATCCTTGCCTCTGCTTGCATGGAGATGTCACTTTTGCTGAGCTTTCAATATGAATAGCTGGTACATGGTGTGCCAGCTGGCTGGCATCCTTGTGAGGCTCTTTTCCTGCTTAATCCCTCAGAGACTTTGAGCAGACCTAAACCACAGCAGATGTGCCCTGGTGTTATGCCCTGGTGTGTTTAAGCTTGTGGCTGTCAGTGCTGTGTGTGTGTTGCAGGTTTTCTACCAGTGACACTTCAGGGAACAGGGACTCTTAGCAGGACAGCTGAAACTGCTCCAACCAATTCTTACACCCCTTTTCATTGCACCAGGAGTGTGTTTTTGCAGCTTAACATTAGTACTAATTCTGGTTCCAGCCTCAAAGAAATAATTAATAACTTACTGTGTGGATATGAGTAGTAACTGTGAAGATGAAGGTGATGTCTTGACATCATAGGTGTCCTGTTACAGGGTGCTGTGGCCGTATGGGCTGGTAGCTTAAGCTTCAACGTTTTGTGAAGTACAATCATGCTCCCTGGGAGCTGTCAAGTGTCATGGTTCTTAGAGATGGCTGCCTGTGCAGAGGAGAGATTGTCTTCTCTTTCAAGTCAAATCAAAGGGCAAGGAGATGCCTCTGCATCAAGGGGATGCAAGTGCATCTCTGTGCAGTGCCTGCTCTATCACTGGCAGCACCTGAAAGGATAGTTGGGTGTAATGTACCCATTCTCTCTTTGGACTTCAGTACTTATTAAGTTTCTTGATTTTTAGCCTACCTTCAGAATATGGGAAAGCTCTAAATCTATTCCAGCTGCATTATGACAGTTTCTTGGACTAATTTTCTAAGCAGAAAAGTCTCTAGGAATGGATATATATATTATTATCTAGCCAGAAGTAATATGGGCCATCAAAACCCATTCTAAGATATTATGAGACTGTGTCTGAATAGTGATCCAGGGGGCTAAAAAAACTGGCAGAAGATCTAGCAGTTAAATTCAAGAGGTTTGCCAAGCATGTGCTGTATGCAAGACAACATACAAATCTGTCATGTACTTGAAAGCTGTTGTTTGGTTAGCTCTGTGCATTTGTATCTCTGCACATACAGTAAGTTGAATACACAGCTTCTACCTGATAATGAAATATTTTAATGTACACAGTCTGAACAGATAAATTATTCCTTCTATGACAAGGCAACCTGCTTAGTGAAGTAAAGGCTGTGGATGTTATTTATCTGGACTTCAGTAAAACCTTTGACACAGTGTCCCACAGCATCCTTCTGGCTTGGATGGGTCGACACTTTGCTGAATAGAGAACTGGCTTGGATGGATGGGCCCAGAGAGTGGTGGTGAATAGAGTTCAATCCAGTTGGTGGCCAATCACTAGTGGTGCTCCCCAGGGCTCAATAATGGGGCCAGTTCTCTTTATTATCTATCTGTCCCACTGAATGAGGGAAATGAGTGCACCCTCAGTAAGTTTGCAGATGACATTAAGTTGGCAGGGACTGTTGATCTCCTAGAGTGTAAGAAGGCTCTACGAGGTGATCTGGACAGGACAAGGTCGATTGTATGAGCCAAATGCCAGGTCCTGTGCTTGGGTTACAGCAACCCCATACAATGCTACAGACCTGGGGCAGAGTGGCTGGAAAATTGCCTGTCAGAAAAGGCCCTGGGGGTTCTGGTTGATGGCTGGCTGAACATGAGCTAGCAGTGTGGTCAGGTGGCCAAGAAGGCCAACATCATCCTGGCCAGCAGGAGCAGGGAAGTGATTGTGCCCCAGTACTCAGCACTGTGTTTGGTTTTGGGCCCCTCACTACAAGAAAGACATTGAGTTGCTGGAGCTTGTCCATAGAAGGACAATGAAGCTGATGAAGTATCTCCTGAACAATTCTTATGAGGAGTGTCTGAAGGATCTGGGATAGTTTAGTATGGAGAAGAGGAGGCTGAGGGAAGACCTTATTGCTCTCTACAACTACCTGAAAGGAGGTTGTAGTGGGGTGGGTGTTAGTGTCTTCTGCTTAGTATTGGGGGATAGAATAAGAGGATGTGGTATGGCCTGAAATTGTGCCAGAGAGGTTTAGAGTGGATATGAAAAAATTTCATCACTGAAAGAGTGGTCAGGCATTGGAATAGGTTGCCCAGGGAGGTGGTCCCACTGTCTCTTAGGAGGTGTTCAACCTAACACCACCATGGACAAGGGGGGTTAGGAAATGGTTTAATGTCCATGGTGGTTTTAGGTTGACAGTTGGATTCCATGATCTTAGAGGGGTTTTTCCAACTGAAGCAATGCTATGGTTGTGTAGATGTCTCACCTATGTCACTGACTTGGGGGGGAGGGGGAAGGCTTTTTAAAAAATAGCAACATATATCTCATCCAAACATAATTCTGAAGCCTTTTAATTCTTTCTCTCATTTTGTGAAACATGATTATGTCAACATTTCACAGCTGAAACTTTCATTAACCTGTTACGACAAGTTGCAAACCAACCACTTTATTTCCATCTTAGTAACATTCCCCCTTCTGCCCTAGGGGAAACTTTAAACTTCCTGTTTCTGTAGAAAAAATTTGCTTTCAGGTTAGAAAATATCCAAAACAAACCAGTAATTTTATTTTTTTTTTGTTTTCCTCCAAGAAGCCTTAATAAGGATCATGTTTTTATTGGTTTTGCACAAAAATATGGAAGTGATTGTGCATCAGGCAGCTTACCAACATTCAGTGATAAATTTAAATTCAGAGCTTGAGAAGGAGGGTGTAGTAAGATTAAGTACAAACACAATAATTTGTTCTCATTATTGAGGATATAAAATACTGTCATGTCTTGCTTCCCTCTGCTCTCTTCTCCCCTTTGTGCCTCCAGCTACTTATACTATATTGGAATTTCATTTAACTGCCTTACTTTGTTAATGTAGAATATATGAAGATTTAAAAGTATTTCTTTCTGTGGCATTGTCTAGGCTGCATATATTATAGGAAAAGGTGCAAACTTGGGACACTGCACATAAATTACTACGTTGATTCTTTCCTACTTATCCTGAAAGTTAAAGCCAAGAAATATAATTAAAGCATTGCTTTGCATTTAAAGAACTGAGATGAATTCTCTTGATGCCTTCTGAATTGGATTGCACAGCTTGGTTATGTAATGGAAGCTTATTATAAAGACTTCATGTAATGTACAGATTTTCATGGGAATCTGACATGATATAAATAATCACCAATATGTCTGTCTTCTGAAATAGTCATAGATGAAAGCTAACTTTTCTTGGCTTGTTGGCCACAAATCTCTTTGTCTTATTTTGAATATGGTGAATAGAGTGCTGAGGGCTAGAACAGAATTAAAAGTGTCAGAGGTCTGAAGATGGCCATTACCCCAATGCTTTTTACTTGAAATGCGCCCCTGAATAAATAGTTGCACTGATTTAAACCAAAGAATGGTGACTTTCATTGTCACTGGACAGTCCCTGAAATATTCTCCAAGCCTCTGGTGGTTTTTGTTTTCTACAGCTTGGAGGAGTTTTAGCTCCAAAACATGTCTAGTTGCTTGTTACACATATGAAACTTCTCACATCTCTTGCAGGTACTTGAGCAAGGAGATTCACAGGATTAGACATAGTGAGGAGTGCCCTCTGTGAACTTCCCACATATTAGCTTAATTTAGTGTTCCTTGGTGATAACTTTTGATTATGCCCTGAATGGTTTTTCTGTCTCCATTTTCATGCTCTTCTTTATCTTACCAATTACTGTCTGTGGTAGGTTAAGGGAAATCAAGAGTTAATTGATATCACCACAAAGAAAAGCCCTACAGAGGCTAGAGAGTCCCAGGGGGACAGGCAGTTCATCCCAGGATACTGTAATCTGTTACTCTAATCTGTTTTCCTGTATTTCTTTATTTAAGGGAGTGTACAGCCAAAGCTCTCTCTCTTCTCTGTCTCAGGATGTGCACATACCATTATCTTTCGTGAGGGAGAGGCTTTCTCCTGGTCTTGACTGGCAGTGAATTTCCAGCTATGCCACTGGCCCTGTTGAAGCCTGTGGTAGCCCCGGGCCCAGTGGGGGGCAGTCTGGCCTGCTCTTGGACCTGCTGAGTAGGGTGGAGGTTTCTGGAAGGCTTGGGAAGGTTTTGGCTTGGTAAGCCCAGGTGAGGAGCTGATCCTAATTTGTGAATGTATTCCTTTTAACCTGAATGCCTTTTGTATATATTTGTAAACCCACTTTCCATTTAGACTTCCAATCCAGTGTGGAGCTTTTTTATTTTACTCCTTAGGAAGGGGTAAAATGTATTTTCTGTTCTTTTTCCCTGGGCAGCTTGTGGCTCAAAACTAGGACACTGGCATATCTGAGTTACCTTCTGGACGGAGGAGTCCAAGTTCCTTAATGGCTCCCTGGATTAATCTGTTCCATGTATTTAAAGTTGCTTGCTGTCCTTCTCAGCATGTTTCCTGTTTACATCCATTGTGTGATAAGAGGAACCAGAAGCATTCGGAGTGTTGCAGATGTGGTTGCTTGGTTGCTCCATGAATTTATACCAGCTCATGATCCCTGCTGCTGCTGCTGCATGGTTAGACTTCTTATAGATAGAGTACAGTGTATCTGAGCTCATTGCCATGAACTGTTACTGGGTGAATGCAGCCTGGTTTGTGTATTTTTTTTTTTTCTTGGTTGTTTTTTTTTCTGTCTGTGTCTTTCATAAAATTACCTATCCAAGCAAGGATGTTCCTTATATGCAGTGGCAGCTTTATGTCTTTTAGAGCTTTTGTGAAGGATACTAAAGGACATGTTTGTTGTTAACAGTGCCTGATTTGATTTCCAATTTACTTTCCTTGCATGCAGAACTTTCTTTTAAGGTTTGTCAACCATGATACCGCTTTACAAAAGCTTAAGTCTTATGCAGTACATTCTGTTTGTCTGCATAGACATTGGTACTGTTTTCCAGATTAGTTCCTCCCACTTTGGTGTAATTTATAAGGTATACTGCTTTGTATTTAGACAGATCTCAAAAATTGGTGTCCCGTTAGTCAGTCTTCTGGTATGAAAGGAGTTTTAGTTGAGAAGTGGCCCTATTAGCATTTGTGTCTTTCTGGGCATGATTTTGGTGTCTAATTTAGACAGGCAAATAAATAAATATTTCAAGAGTCCTATTAAAAAAAAAATATTTTTTGTCTCTAATAGCCTATGTTGTTCTTTTGCTCATCCATAGTTTTCACTTTTGTTCCTGCAGGAGTACTGAATCTAAGTACATTATGCCAGAGTAGCTCTTCAACAGTTGCATTAACCTGGTTGGTGTGCTGATCCAAGCCAAATAAAGATTTGCTTCTGCTTCTCCAAATTTGATCTGTGTCACAATTCTCTAGGCACTGTGCACTGACCAAATTTTCACATGCTCTGAGGTCTTGATGTTTGCTGTTGATGGTGTTTTTTGGCCTTGCAGCTTCTTGGTCCTTGGACCCAGGGAACTACAGACATGTCAGTTTGACCTTAGTGTCAGGGAAGGTCATGGCACAGATCATCTTGAGTGTTGTTATGCAGCATGTGCAGGGCAACCATGTGATTTGGCCTAGTCAGCATGGATTCATGAAGGGCAGGTCCTTGATGGACCTGATCTCCTACAACAAGGTGAGATGATTAGTGGATGAGGGCAAGGCCTTTAACAGAGCTTCCCACAGCATCCTGTGGAGAAACTGGCTGCTTAATTTGCTGGTTTAGAAACTGGCTGGATGATGAGACTCAAAAAATGGTGGTGAACAGTGTTAAATCCAGTTGGTAGCTGGTCACAAGTGGTGTTCCCCAGGCCTCAGTACTGGGGCCAGTTCTCTTTGGTATCACTATCAATGATCTGGATGACGGATGACGGAAGTTTGCAGATGATGCTGGGAGTGCTGATCTGTTTGACAGTATTAAGGCTTTGCAATGGAATATGGACAGGCTGGATTGATGGGCCGAGTTCAGTTGTATGAGTTTTAACAAGCCAAATGTCAGGTCCTGCACTTGGGTCTTAGAATCATAGAATCAACAAGGTTGGAAAAGACCTCAGAGATCATCAAGTCCAACCTGTCACCCAACACCTCATGACTAACTAAACCATGGCACCAAGTGCCACGTCCAATCTCTTTTTGAACACCTTCAGGGATGGTGACTCCACCACCTCCCTGGGCAGCACATTCCAATGGCCAACAGCTCTCTCTGTGAAGAACTTTCTCCTCACCTTGAGCCTAAACTTACCCTGGCACAACTTGAGACTGTGTTCTGTTCTGGTGCTGGTTGCCTGGGGGAAGAGACCTACCCCCACCTGGCAACAGCCTTTCTTCAGGTAGTTGTAGATGGCAATAAGGTCTGCCTTGAGCCTCCTCTTCTCCAGGCTAAACAACCCCAGCTCCCTCAGCCTCTCCTCATAGGGCTTGTACTTGAGGCCTCTCCCTAGCCTCATTGCCCTTCTCTTCACACGTTCAAGTGTCTCAATGTCCTTCTTAAATTGAGGGGCCCAGAACTGGACACAATGCTCCAGGTGTGGCCTAACCAGTGCTGAGTAGAGGGGCACAATGACTTCCCTGCTCCTGTGGGTTGAAGGGTTAAATCTTGGAGAGCTGAGCTCCAAGCACTGCTGGACTGATCAGAAGGAGACAGTTGGCCTTGATGGCTTGTGAAACTCAGTGCAGCAGTGCTGTTGGAGGAGGGCAGATATTTGGTTACGTGTGGTTGTTATGACCTGAGAGGATCAGACTTCAGACATACAGAAGAAGGATGTAACGGAGTCCCTGTTCCTGTTGTAAATGGCTTCTGTGCTGTATTAGTTTTATAAAGAAGAATTCTGTATAATAAAGTGGACACCTGGCCTGCATCAGGCTGCGTCCCATCTCTTAATCGCAGCAAATGGTGACCCCCGATGTGATAGGGGCGATGAAACGCTAAGCTGCGTCCTGCCGTGTATTCCCTCGGAACTTTGAATGAGCTGCTGAAAGGAAGCAGGAAAAGCCGGCCGGCCAGAGCAATCCCTCCCACTGGATGAGAGGTGAGCCGCGGGAAACATGGGGAACAAGGAGAGTTCCTCAGAAAGAGACGTTTATGAATTAATGCAAGAACTCCTTAAAAAGCATGGCAAGGTTATCTGTGGCTGTGATCTCAAGGAGATGCTGGAGTGGGTGCAGGAGAACATCCCAACAGTTACAATATCTAGCATGTTTACAAGTGAAATCTGGGATCAAGTGGGGGTGAAGTTATGGGATGCTGCTACTACAGGGAATGCTGAGACGCAGCGTATGCTCCCATGGTGGCAGATTATATTCGAGATGATTAAAGCACAAGAAGGGAACTCCGAACAGAGTATTGAGGGAGCTCAGACTCCTCCTCCATTACCCTCTAAGCTGCCACCAAAGCCACAGCTGCGGACTGAGACTTTGGGTACATATGCAGCAGAATACCCCCCCGAAGACGACCTCCTAGATCCAGGTCCTGTCTATCCTGAATGGGAACCAGACCTTTATCTCTGGGATCCTCACGATATGTGGGCTTCTATTAAGCACCAAGCTTTGCGGGATGGAGACACTGAGGTTGCCGCAAGAATCGTGGCTCCTGTGCTGTACACGGGAAGAGGGGGTAACCCTCAACGGGAGGCTTTGTCCTTCCCAGTGATTAAAGAACTCTGTCGTACTGCCACTGAGCATGGGCTCTCTTCTCCTTATTTCGCTAATTTTTTAACATCTATACTCGACAATCACGTACTGACACCATACGACTTAAAATCTCTAGCACAACTGTTGCTAACTCCGTCTCAGTATACTTTATGGGAGTTCCAGTGGAGAGAAGGGCTCCAAGCGCTCTTTCTTACATATGCAGGACATAACAATCACGCTTTAGTGGCACTCATGTTGGATCACCTTATGGGCACAGGTCAACACACCGACCTGGCAGCACAAGCCCGCAACTGCCCACGGGAAGCCCTGGAAGCATCGCGAGAGGAGGCACGAAAGGCTTTTCTTAAAGTCCCGGACTTCCAAAAGCCACAAAAAGTTTTTATGAATATCATTCAGGAACCGCGGGAACCTTATATGCAATTCATAGACAGGCTTAAACTGGCCTTAGAACGCCAAATCGATAATGGGGAGGCAAGGGAAATATTGCTGTTGAAATTAGCTGTGGAAAATGTAAATGCAGATTGTAAGAAGCTGTTAAAATCTTTGCCTAATCAAAACCCCACCTTGCTAGAAATGATTGAGGCATGTAATAAGATAGGTACGATGGAACCTAAGTATGAAGCTATGGCTGCAGCTTTTGCAGCTATGGATGGTCCAATGAATACAAGAGTTTGTTATGGCTGTGGGAAACCAGGTCATCTCAGAAAGAATTGTTTGGTAGCTAATACTGGAGCCAAACCTAAGGCACCCGGGATTTGCCCTAAGTGCCAGAAGGGGAAGCATTATGCTAACCAGTGTTGATCTAAGTATAATTCTCAAGGGCAGCCTGCGCAGGGAAACTGGATGTGGAATGCGGGACGGCGCCGCGCGCAGACACAAATCATCCAGCCGCCACCGGCCAGCCAGTTGCCGGCAGCATGCGCGTCTCTGACCTCCGCCCAGCAACAGCAGGCAGCGCAGGACTGGACCTGGCAACCTCCGACACAGTAACTTTACTTGATACCATGGTACATTTATTGCCAACAGGTGTTTCAGGTCCTCTTCCAGTTAAAACTCAGGCATTAATATTAGGTAGATCATCAACAACGATATCAGGGCTTTTTGTGCTTCCTGAAGTTGTTGATTCTGACAGCACAGATAAAATTCAGATCATAGCATGGACTCTGTTCCCTCCCTGCACGGTACTGAAGGGAAGTCATGTTGCACAGCTATTATTGCTTCCCTTGGGATCGGAACGTCCCCTTGCAAAGGGACCTTTAAGAAATAAAGGAGGATTCAGGTCTACTGGGGATCCACAGATTCTGTGGGTACAGACTATCTCTCAAAAACGTCCTATTTGTCAATGTGTCCTGATGTATGGTCAGCAGAAAATAGTGCTTAGTGGTATTATTGATACAGGAGCAGACGTCACAGTGATTTCCAAAGCTGGCCTGTAGCTAGTGCATCTCAGGCGCTGGCAGGCATAGGGGGAGCTGGAGAAAGCCATCAGAGCCTGAATTTCATTCAGATTCAGGGACCAGAGGGATATATAGCTTCTGTGAAACCTTTTGTTTTATCTGTGCCTATGGTGCTATGGGGTCGTGATGTGCTTTCACAATGGGGGGTGACCATGAACACCCATTTTTAGAGGGGGCCATTGTGGTGCGTGACACCCTCCAGTTAACATGGAAAACAAATTCCTCTGTCTGGGTGGATCAATGGCCCCTACCATTGGAAAAGCTTCGCGCACTCCAAGAACTAGTCACAGAGCAACTGGGGAAAGGGCATATTGTACCCTCCACGAGTCCATGGAACTCTCCTATTTTTGTCATCAAAAAACAAACAGGCAAGTGGCGCTTACTCCATGATCTCAGAAAGATTAATGATGTTATGGAAGATATGGGGAGCCTTCAACCAGGGCTACCCTCACCCACAATAATACCACGATATTGGCATTTAACTGTTATTGACCTGAAAGATCGCTTCTTTAGCATTTCTTTACATCCAAATGATGCTCCTAAATTTGCTTTTTCAGTTGCAGACATCAACATGCAACAACCTTTGCAGAGATATCATTGGGTTGTGCTTCCACAAGGAATGAAAAATAGTCCTACAATTTGTCAGTGGTAGGTAGCAAAAATTCTTAGTCCTGTTTGAGAGGCATTTCCTGATGTTCTGATTTATCATTACATGGATGACATTCTAGTGGCAGCACAAAGCCCTGAGCTCATGGAGAAAGCCGTAGCCCTTACTGTAGCTACTGTGACTAAAGTGGGTTTTTGTGTAGCACCTGAGAAAATTCAGAATGTACCACCTTGGAAATATTTAGGGTGGAGAATTTGGACCCAAACAATTGTTCCACAGTCTTTACAGATCAATGTACATGTGAAAACACTTCATGATGTTCCTTTGTCTTTTAAATTGCTTGCTAATTGGGGACTTTTTCTCTGGCTTTGTAGTTTTCTTAGAACAATTATGTATGCTTTTACTGCTTTATTCTTTTTGCTACTTTTACCTTGTTTATTGTAATGTTTATAGAGTTTCATTAATTGCTTTGTTAAGGGGATTCTTGTTATATAACAGAAGGGGGAAATGAAGGGTTAAATCTTGGAGAGCCGAGCTCCAAGCACTGCTGGACTGATCAGAAGGAGACAGCGTTGGCCTTGATGGTTTGTGAAACTCAGTGCAGCAGTGCTGTTGGAGGAGGGCAGATATTTGGTTACGTGTGGTTGTTATGACCTGAGAGGGTCAGACTTCAGACATACAGAAAATTGATGTAATGGAGTCCCTGTTCCTGTTGTAAACGGCTTCTGCGCTGTATTAGTTTTATAAAGAAGAATTCTGCATAATAAAGTGGACACCTGGCCTGCATCAGGCTGCGTCCCGTCTCTTAATCGCGGCAGTGGGTCACATAGGGTTGCTGGGTCACAGCAACCCTATGCAATGCTACAGGCTTGGGGCAGAGTGGCTAGAAAGCTGCCTACCAGAAAAGGCCCTGAGGATGCTGGTTGACACCTGGCTGAAGATGATCTTTCAGTGTAACCAGGTGGCCAAGACGACCAACAGCATTCTGATCTGTATCAGGAATAGTGTAGCCAGCAAGAGTAGGGAAGTGATTGTGCCCCTGTACTCAGTACTGGTGAGGCCACACCTTGAGTCCTGTGTTCAGTTTTGGGCCCCTCATTTAAAGATGCCAAGGCGTTGTAGCATGTCCAGAGAAGCGCAACAAAGCTGAAGGGTCTAGAGAACAAGTCTTATGAGGAGGGTCTGCAGGATCTGGGATTTAGTCTGGAGGAGGCTGAGGGGAGACCTCATTGCTCTCTACAAGTACCTGAAAGGAGGTTGTAGTGGGGTGGGTGTTGGTCTCTTCTCCCTAGTGTATTGGGTGATAGAACAAGAGGACATGGCCTGAAATTCCACCAGGGGAGGTTTAGTTTGGATATTAGGGAAAAATTCTTTACACAACGAGTGGTCAGGCATTAGAATTAGTTCCCCAGGGAGGTGGTGGAGTCACTGACCCTGGAGATGCAGTTCAAGAAATACATGGGCATGGTGCTTTGAGACATGATTTAATGGTCTCAGTGGTGTTAGAACTCCATGATCTTAGAAGTCTTTTCCAGCTGAAACAATTCTGATTCTGATTACTTCAGTGTGTTCTTGCTGTTGTCACTGTGCAGACCATGTTGTGAACTGTAGCCTAGTTCTTGTATAGAATTTCAACTTTAAAGTTTCTTGAGTTTCTGAAGCCCTCTTCTGTGCTTTTTGTTGGTGTGGGTAAGTTCCTCACTGGATCTGAGTGTGTGGTGTGGTTGTTCCAATCTTTGTGGATTTGACAGCCCATTGCTTGTAATAGTTCAGATGACAAGCTCACTTGCAGATACTTTTGTATGTCCATAGTTGGGACTAATCCTGTTCCTGTGATCTAACATTTTTTTGCTTACTAGGCTGCCACCCTGCATCTGCTGTACTCTCACTATATATCTGTCTATACAGTGCCTTTGCCTTCCTTTGAGATTCCTCTGTTCACATCCCTAAAGGAGTGTATGGTTTCCCCAAGAGATGTCCATATTATGGTCTGCTGGTGGGGAGGATTCCAAACATGGGCCCCCAATATTGCACTCTTGCTCTTTTGCTTGTACTGTACTCTTCAGTAGCATTCAGTTGGGCTGTATTTGTTTGATCATTTCCCCAAATCCTCCATTTGCTATAGATTTTCCCTAGCAATTGTTTAAAAATTTGTGAGCCAATACTCTTCTCCATGAAAACAACAATCCAGATGAATTTTACTTTTAAGCCTCTTTCTACACTTCTCTATTCATTAAATCATTTGATAAGGAGTATCAAACATTGGGATGGTATGCCCAAGGCAGTGGTAGAGTCCCCATACCTGGTGTTATTTAAACAGTGTGTAGACCTGGGGCTTATGGACATGGCTTAGTGGTGACCTTGCAGTGCTTGTTCAAAGGTTGCACTAAATGATCTTGAAAGTTTCTTCCAACCAGAAATATTCTGTGATTCTGAGTATATGTTTCTGAAAGCTATACAACTCAGTGTGAGCACATTCACATTAGTGTAAAAGTTTAGGGGGATGATCTTGGCTACCAAAAGTATTTTTACACTAGTAATTACAGTTGTGTAGCTTGTATCACTAGAGGTGATTTCTAAAATGATTCTGCTAATAGCACATAAGCAGTGGACTGACAAGTCTTCAGTGAAATTTGAAGGTCACTGAAGAAAAAGGATCATTAACAGTAAAACTGCTGAAGCTCACGTGCCTTTAGATGTGTATGTCCTTTATCTTCAAAAGAATTGTTCTTCCTTTTCCCTCTGAGTTTGTCTTCTGACATCCCTTTTCAGTGTCACTTCGTGCAACTTCTCTGAAGCCACACACACCATACACCACCACTCCAAAATTACTTAGGTTGCGTGGGACCTCTTGAGATCATACCATCAGAATGGGTTGGGTTTGAAGAGACCTGTAAAGATCATATAGTCCTACCCCTTTCCTCAGTAAGGGCTGCCTAGCAAGCAAACAGATGTGGGAGGGCCTAAGCTTAATTTCCTTGGAGTCACATATAGTCCAAGTTACAAATGTCTCTATTTTGGGGTTCTTTTTGTATTACCAGACTCAAGCATGAAGCTCCTCAACTGTGCTGGTAAGTTAAGGGCTGCAGTCTGCTCTTTAATGTGCATTGTGTGAGTGGAGTTATTCCTTCCCAGTGATGAAAGCAGTGTATGTGAATCCTGTCCTGGAAATTGTTAAAATACACCTTTCTCAAGCATTAATGATGATATTAACTGACTGTGTTTTCAAAATCTCATGGCCAATGCAAGCATTCTTTCCTGCTGCCACAGGAGTCTTTGTACTTAAATGAAATGTATTGGGTTCCATTGTCACTTGTGATACTTATTTCTGGTTTTGCCTGTTTAAGAGTTCACTGAAGTCAGTGAGAGTGTTTCCTATCAGATTCAATTTATTAAGAGCATGTCTGTTACATCTCAGAGGTAGACAGAAGTAGAAGTCACTTCCTAGCAAATACATCAACTTCAGCTCACCAGAACAACAACCCTACATGGGTTTTTGTCTTAAACAGTAAATTAAGTTGTTAACCACTGCAAAAAGATGAATGTTGTGACTACTAATAATCTTGTACTTGGCATCTCTTAACTCTTAATTTAAATAAAAAAGCAGCTCCAAACCTTCCTGTAATTAAGGCAGCCTCAAAGAAAACTGTGTAACTCAAGAGACTGCACAAATCATCTGCATATATTTAGGCAAAAGTGGCACAGAGTAGATTTTTTTTTTACAAGAGATTGCAGTTGTGGTACTGTCATGAAAGGAAAACTTCCCCAGGGGCTGGAGAATACTTTTTTATGTACAACACATAGCAGTGTAGCAAATAGAATAGAGCAGAGCAGAGCAGAGCAGAGTAGAGTAGAATAGAATAGAATAGAATAGAATAGAATAGAATAGAATAGAATAGAATAGAATAGAATAGAATAGAATAGAATAGGAGTAGAGTAGAATAGAATTAACCAGGTTGCAAGAGACCTTTGTGATCATTGAGTCCAACCTATCATCCAACACCATCTAATCAACTAAACCATGGCACCAAGCACCCAACCAAGTCTCTTCCTAAACACCTCCAGTGATGGTGACTTCAACACCTCCCCAGGCAGCCCATTCCAATGGCAAATCACTCTTGCTGTGAAGAACTTCTTCCTAACCTCCAGCCTAAACTTCCCCTGGTGCAGCTTGAGATTGTGTCCTCTTGTTCTGGTGCTGGTTGCCTGGGAGAAGAGACCTTTAGCATCTCTACATTATTCTTTATTTTATGTGTAGTTTGGCTATATTTATGCTGCAGGAAACACTGCTCTTAGGATGGAAAAATGAGAACTGAATAGAACAAATTCACACTTGGATGGACATGATCCAGGACATGTTATCCTAGATATCTGATACGATGAGGTGGAGACTCAAAGACTTTCTCTGTCAGCTGAGTTGTGAAATGCATCTTCTTTTCCCCAAAAAATTCTGCATCTGTTGGCCACTTGTCAGATGGAAGAAAATAGGATTCCCCAAGGTGTGAGATTTCCCATTCTGTGGGTGGTGAGGATAGGAACTAAACCAGCATTTTGTCTCTGTTGAGGGGGAAGCTGAGCCTGTATCCTGTTCCATACAGAATCACAGAATCAACCAGGTTGGAAAAGACCTTTGAGATTAAGTCCAACCTATCACCCAACACCATGTAATCAACTGAACCATGGCACTAAGTTTTCTCATCCAGACTCTTTTTAAACACTTCCAATAATGGTGAATACACTACCTCCCAGGACAACCCATTTCAGTGGCCAATCAGTCTTTCTTCCTAACATCCAGCCTAAGACTCACTGGGCACAACTTGAGACTGTGTCCTCTCATTTTGTCACAAGTTGTTTGGCAGAAGAGACCAACCCTCACCTGTCTACAACCTCCCTTCAGGTAGTTGTAGACAGCAATAAGGTCTCCTCTGAGCCTTCTCTTCTCCAGGCTTGGCAAGCTCATCTGCCAGTTCCCTCATTACCCTAGGATGGATCCCATCTGGTCCCACAGACTTGTGGGGATCCAAGTGGCTCAGCAGGTCTCTTACTGCTTTCTTCTGGATTACAGGGGAACTATATGCTCCCTGTTTCCATCTGCCAGCTGAGGAGGCCAGTTGTCTGGAAGACAACCTGTCCTCTATTTTTGAAAATTGAGGCAAAGAAGGTGTTAAGTACCTCTGCCTTTTCCTCATCTTTAGTTACAATATTCACTTCCATGTTCACTAAGGAGTGAAGGTTGTCCTTGCCCCTCCTCTTGCTATTAATATAGTTGTAGAAGGACTTTTTTGTTGTCCTTCACAGCAGTGGCCAGTCTAAGCTCTAAATGGGCTTTTGCCTCTCTAATGTTTTTCCTACATGATGTGGCAACATCCTTAAACATTCCATGGGTTACCTCACCTTCCTTCCAAAGATGATACACCCTCTTTTTTCCCCTTAATTCGTTCAGAAGTTCATTTCCCATCCAGGCTGGCCTTCTGCCCCGGCGGCTCATCTTCTGGCACATTGGCACAGCCTGTTCCTGAGCCTTCAAGATTTCTTTCTTGAAGTAGGCCCAGCCCTCCTGGACCCCTTTGTTTTTAAGGGCTGTTTCCCAAGGTACCTTGAGTTAGTTTCTTAAGTAACCTGAAGTCTGCCCTCCGGAAGTCCAGAGTGGAGGTTTTGTTGCTGCCCCTCTTAGCTTGACTGGATATTGAAAACAATTATCTCATGGTCACTGGACCCCAGACAGCCTCCAACCACCACATCTCCCACCAGCCCTTCTCTATTGGTAAAAAGAAGGTCAAGGAAAGCCTTACCCCTGGTAGGCTCTCACAGCAGCTGGGATAAGAGGCTATCCTCCATACACTCTAAGAACCTTCTAGATTGCCTCCTCTCTGCTGTGTTGAGTTTCCCAGCAGATACCAGGCAGGTTAAAGTCACCCATAAGAACAAGGTCTGGTGATCTTGAGACAGCCTCTACCTGCCTACAAAATAATTCATCAACCTCTTCATCCTGGTTGGGTGGTCTATACCAGACTCCAACCAGGATGTCAGCCTTGTTGGCCTTCCCTCTAATTCACACCCACAGGCACTCAACCTGATCATCCTTAATCTCTAGTTCCATGGCATCTAGAGCCTCCCTGATATACATGGCCACTCCTTCATCCCCTTCTCTCTTGCCTGTCTCTCCTGAAGAGCTTGTAGCCATCAACTACAATGCTCCAGTCATGTGAGTCATCCAACCACATTTCAATATCATAATTTTCCTGCTGTACCAAGGCTTTCATCTCCTCTTACTTGTTACCCATACTGCATACATTAGTATACATGCACTTCAGCTGGGCTGCTGTTTTCACCCCTGACTAGGCTATTCTCATGTGCTAGGATCTTCCTCCCTCTCTGGGACAGATGTACTCCATCTGTTGCTAGCAGACCCAGTGCCATAGAAAATTCCTCAAGGTCAAAATAGCCAAAATTCTCTGGGTGTCACCAGCTACTGAGCCACTTGTTAATCTTACCTGTTGTCCTGTTCCTTTCAGTATTCCTTCCTGCAGCTAAGGGTATTGATGAAAAAATTGCCTGTTCCCCTGATCCCTCAGCCAGTTTTCCCAGTGCCTTGAGGTCCCTTATGATTGCTTTTTGACTTCT
Source organism: Melanerpes formicivorus (assembly GCF_026170545.1). Classification (NCBI taxonomy): domain Eukaryota; kingdom Metazoa; phylum Chordata; class Aves; order Piciformes; family Picidae; genus Melanerpes; species Melanerpes formicivorus. The sequence goes on along the minus strand of NW_027142353.1, from coordinate 18,965,103 downwards.
GATTTTGACCTAATCGCTCCCCACCTGTATAACTATCAAGGGATGGTAATCAGAGGACTGTACCAGACTAGCTAGGCAGTCTTCTGGTAATGTCTCTGACCTGGGCCCCAGGAAGGCAGCAGGCTTCCCTGTGGGAAGGATCTGTCCGACATATGGGGCCCCCTGTTCCCCTCAGAAGGGAATCTCCAATAACAATTACCCTCCTCTTTTTTTTAAGGGAACAAATTCTCAGGTGAGGCAGGGGGGCTGTTTAGGCAACCCCCCAGATGGTGTCTCTTCTGCCTTCTCATTCACCTCACCCTGAATTTCCAGTACCCCATACTTGTTTTGCAAGGGCAGCTGGGAAGATGAGGGGAGCTGTGAGGGTTTTCCCTTGCCTCTCCTAACGGGGACCTGTATCCATTCCCCCCTGCTTCTTGGGTCTCCTCCCTCTGCTAGGGGAGTCTGCAGAGCCTGGTTCCTCAAATCCAACTGACTTTCACATTCCCTTACAGTCCTCAGTCTTACCACTTCTTCCTTCAGTTCAGCCACTAGGTTAAGCAGATCATCAAGGTGCTTGCACCTAGGACAGGCGTTGTCTCCACCACTCTCCATTTCAAGTGCCAGGCTCAAGCACTCTCTGCAGCCAGTTGTCTGGACACTTGCATGTTTGTGTTCGACCTCAGTCTGGGCCAACACAGATCTTTTGGAAACGGCTTTACTCCAAATTGCAACCACCCCTATATTTGCCCATGTGACCTAACAGGAGGAGACTTCAGCAACAAACCCATGCGACTCAGCACCTCCCTCTGGTGAAACCCCTGCCCCCCGCTGCAGCAGTCTCTGCCCATGCTGCGCCTGCTTCTCACGAGAGAAAAGCTGGCTCGGGGTGGGGGTGGGGAGTGGAGTGGGGGGGGTGTGGACAACGATGTTTCGCTTTGCACGGTGTGGTGCCCAGGTTTGCCTTGGTGTGCTGCTGCTTTAGGTCTCATACAGTGGCATACAGGTTCCATGCAGTGGCAGCCAGCTGGCTGGTTGTCATACACCTCTTACATCCCTTACAGGATGTGTGGTGTTCAGAACATACTGTTTAGTGGGGATGTCCTAGCCTGTATGAGAGGAAATCTGACCTAAAGGCTGAGCTGAAGACATTTGTGGGATAAAGACACATTTGCTGGAGGCTAAGTTCTGTTGTTGCACTGCTTGTGCTATGCCATTGTTACACAAGTTGTACTTAGTCTTTACAGGACCAATTTTAGATATTGAAAGCCCTTTCTGTTCTGCTTTTATTCACTTAGAATAGAATTCATGTTCAACTGGAAGGGTTTACAGCCTTTAAATCATCTTGATGTATGACAATTTGTGTTTACATTCTAAATGAATGGTTTATGATGTGACTTGTGTAGAAAATACTGTATTTTCTTTTACAACACACTTTTCCCCTGTGATATACAGCAGTATTGTTTTTTCAGGTAAGATTTTTAAGAGGACCGAAAACACAAGACACTGAATAGATGTCTTTAATATATTTTTATATTAATAATAAAGTTTCCTTAGTAATACATACATTATTAGCTGCTCTGTAACCTAAACAAAGTCTTTTGGGGATGGGGCCAGTCTGTTCTGTGAAGGATTACTCTTAGGACAGTGTTTTGTCCTATGAATAACTAACTCTTATTTTACATCCGTTAATATGTTGTTTTGACTGTTCAGCACTGAAGAAAGATTCTTTTTTCTATTACCAAATTACCCCAAATGCCCCTTTTGGGTGTTTTTACCTTTTTGAACTGAAGTGGTTTTGCACATGATATTTTTGTAGGTAACAAAACTTACAGAAGCAATATCCCATATCATGCTTTGTAGGGTTTTTTAAATTATTGTTATTACTTTTTTCCTGTTACCTTGTTGAACGTGGTTCCAGGGGTTCTACAGGCCTCTTCTACAAGTTTGCATTTTTGAGACAAAATAGCAGAGCAGAGAATTGTGCTTGATTGCATCAGAAAGCATTTATGTGGTTATTGATAGATGCAAAAGTAACAAGGCAAAATTAAACTTGGGATATTGAGTAACAACTCTAATCCTTTAAATTCCTTGCTGGGGTATTTTCACAGTATCACAGTATCATCAAGGTTGGAAGAGACCTTAAAGATCATTGAGTCCAACCTGTCACCACAGACCTCATGACTAGACCATGGCACCAAGTGCCACATCCAGTCTCCTCTTGAACACCTCCAGGGACGGTGACTCCACCACCTCCCTGGGCAGCCCATTCCAACGACAAATGACTCTCTCGGTGAAGAACTTTCTCCTCACCTCAAGCCTAAACTTTCCCTGGTGCAGCTTGAGACTGTGTCCCTTGTTCTGGTGCTGGTTGCTAGAGAGAAGAGACTGACCCCTTCCTGGCTACAACCACCTTTCAGGTAGTCGTAGAGAGCAATGAGGTCACCCCTGAGCCTCTTCTTCTCCAGGCTAAACAATCCCAGCTCCCTCAGCCTCTCCTCATAGGGCTTGTGCTCAAGGCTTCCCACCAGCCTTGTTGCCCTTCTCTAGACATATTCAAATGTCTCAATGTCCTTCCTAAATTGAGGGGCCCAGAACTGGACACATAATTTTCCTTGCCCCTCTTTGCTTAGGGGGCAGTGGTAGCAATGGATTTTGCAAATTGTCAACAATTATTAAAATCATAGCAGTTGTGTTGGCTTACTCTGGTAGTGAATGTGGTTCTGCTTTATCTTTGTGAAGGATCATTGTGCACTATGCTGAAAGTTATGTTTGACATCCTAGTTTTGAGATGTTTTGGTTTGTGTTTTTTATAATGTAGAATTATCTGCTACCCCATTTAAAACTTCACAATAGGATCTATGACTATATTATTTATCCTTGCTAAGATTTTTTTACCTTTATTTTTAGAATAAACCTTTAGAATAAACCAAACCAGTTTGGAAGAGACCTTCAAGATCATCGCGTCCAACCCATCAACCAATATAACCCACCCAAACAGCTAACCCATGGCACCAAGTACCCCATCAAGTCTCCTCCTGAACACCTCCAATGACAGTGACTCCACCACCTCCTTGGGCAGCCCATTCCAATGGGCAATCACTCTTTTTGTATAGAACTTCTTCCCAACATCCAACCTGAACCTCCCTTGGCGCAGCCTGAAACTGTGTCCTCTTGTTCTGGTACTGGCTGCCTGGGAGAAGAGACCATCATCGCCTGTCTACAACCTCCCTTCAGGTAGTTGTAGAGAGCAATAAGGTCACCCCTGAGTCTCCTCTTCTCCAGGCTAAGCAGCCCGAGCTCCCTCAGTTTTTCCTCATAGGGCTTGTGTTCCAAACCCGTCACCAACTTCGTTGCCCTTCTCTGGACTCCCCCAGCAAGTCAACATCCTTCCTAAACTGAGGGGCCCAGAACTGGACACAGTACTCGAGGTGTGGCCTAACCAGTGCAGTGTACCGGGGCAGAATGACCTCCCTGCTCCTGCTGGCCACACTGCTCCTGATGCAGGTCAGGATGCCATTGGCCCTCTTGGCTGCCTGGGCACACTGCAGGCTCATGTTCAGCCTACCATTGACCAGTACTCCCAGGTCCCTCTCTGCCTGGCCGCTCTCCAGCCACTCTGACCCCAGCCTGTAGCACTGCATGGGGTTGTTGTGGCCAATGTGCAGAACCCGGCACTTGGATGTGTTAAATCTCATGCCATTGGACTCTGCCCATCTGTCCAGCCTGTTGAGGTCCCTCTGCAGAGCCTCTCTACCCTCCAGCAGATCAACTCCTGCCCCCAGCTTGGTGTTGTCCGCAAATTTACTGATGATGGACTCAATGCCCTCATCCAGATCATCAATAAAGATGTTAAAGAACATGGGGCCCAGCACTGATCCTTGGGGCACACCACTAGTGACTGGCCGCCAGCTGGATGTGGCACCATTCACCACCACTCTCTGGGCTTGGCCCTCCAGCCAGTTCCTAACCCATCACAGTGTGCTCCCGTCCAAGCCACGAGCTGACAGCTTGGCCAGGAGTTTGCTGTGGGGGACAGTGTCAAAGGCCTTGCTGAGGTCCAGGTAGACTACATCCACAGGCCTCCCCACATCCACCAGGTGGGTCACTTGATCATAGAAGGAGATCAGGTTGATCAGGCAGGACCTGCCCTTCCTAAATCCATGCTGGCTAGGCCTGATCCCTTGGCCATGCTGTAAGTGCTGTGTGATTGCACTCAGGATGACCTGTTCCATGATCTTGCCTGGCACTGAGGTCAGGCTGACAGGCCTATAATTCCCTGGCTCATCCAACTGGCCCTTCTTGTGGATGGGCACAACGTTGGCCAGCTTCCAGTCCTCTGGGACCTCTCCAGTGAGCCAGGACTGCTGGAAAATGATGGATAGTGGCTTGGTCAGCTCATCTGCCAGCTCTCTCAGCACCCTAGGATGAATCCCATCTGGTCCCATGGACTTGTGGAGATCCAAGCTGCTGAGGAGAGTTCCAACCACCTCCTCATGGAACATAGGGAAACTGTGCAGCTCCCTGGCTCCTTCTGCCAGCTCTGCAGGCCAGCTGTCAGGAAGACATTCTGTCCTTCTTGTAAAAATTGAGGCAAAGAAGGTGTTAAGTATCTCTGCCTTTTCCTCATCCCTTGATACAACATTTCCCTCCATGTCAATCAAGGAGTGGAGGTTGTCCTTTCCCTTCCTCTTGCTATTAATGTATTTATAGAAGGACTTTTTTTGTCCTTCACAGTAGAGGCCAGTTTAAGCTCCAAGTGTGCTTTTGCCTCCCTAATTTTCTTCCTACATGATTTGGCAACATCCTTAAACATTCTGTGGGTTGCCTCCCCTCTCCTGCAAAGGTGATACACCCTCTTTTTTTCCCTTAGTTCCATTAAAAGCTCATAAACCATCCAGGCTGGCTGTCTGCCCCGGCGGCTCATCTTCCGGCACATTGGCACAGCCTGTCCCGGAGCCTTCAACAATTCTTCCTTGAAGTAGGTCTGTTACTGTTAGTCTGGGTTTTTTTTGTCAAGTATTTGAATTTGAAGTACATATTTTTGTTTTAATCCTTTTTCCTCATGCAATGTTAAGATATATTCAGTGGATATCTTTAACTCATTTTACAAAGTCTGACTTAAAAATTTGTCTTCAAATTAGGTATCATATGTCATATATAATATGCTTTAATTTATACTTGGCAATTACAGCTCTGCCTGGAAAAAGAAGGTTGATGTGATTAATCACACTTAAAGACAGTTGTAGTGAATAAAAAGGAAAATGGTTTGACTTATTTCTGACATAATAGCTTCATTTGAACTGGCATCACCTGTCACCAGTTGTGGAGTAGGAGACTGATTTAATGTAAAAAAATGGTGAAAATTATGAAGTGACACTGATGTTGATATTTTTAAATACAGATTTGTATGAGGATCAGTGAAAATAGGAGAAAACTCACTGCACAATACCATTACTGTAGTTTCTTTTAATCTGAACCCCTAAATCACTACTATAACCCTGCAGTAAGCTTATTACTACTTTTGTCCCTGCACCTATGTAAACAAAAGAAATTATGCTGTGAGAAAGGGGGAAGGGAAAGTAATTTTTTGTTTTAATGGTGTTAATATTTTGGAACAGCTCTTTTGTTTTTTTTTTGTTGGTCTCTAACAATTTTCTTTCTTCATAAAGGTTTCTGAATACAGTTAGATTTGTCCAGTTATGACGTTGCCAATGGTGTTGCAGTACTGCCTTCTGATCTTCTTTTGGCTTTAAAAGAAAGTGGCACTTCCTTTCAGAATTAATACCATCATTTCAATCCAAATGTCTGTAAGCTTCTTGGATGTTTTAATTTTGGAGGCTTTTCTGGATTCTTGCTTGCAAAGAAAGGGGCTACCTTATTCTTTTGTGTCAGCTTGTTTAGCTGTTTAAACTCATGTATTTCTGTGACTGAGATGTGCAGGTCTTGCATTTGTGCACTGCAGGCCATCAGCTTTGGAATGAAGCCTTGGATCATGGCCTGGCAATTTACCAGCGTTCTGGCTTTCTATGCATCCAAACTCCACTTTGCAAGTTCTTTTGAGTATTCTGCCTCACTACTTAGGCTTCACTCTTGGTAACAAAAGCCTCAGCTGTCTTAATTCTCTCCTCCTCTCCTCATTATCTTCTGGTGCCTTATACTGTTCTCTACATGTAACAATTCTCATCACTTTAAGTGCTAACTTTTTGGTTTGAACCTTAATATACACTTTTTTTCTCAACTGTATTGTATTTTTGGAGGTCTCCTGTATATTGTGAGGAACATCTGTTATCTTTTTTCTAACTGCTTTTATTCCAACAATTTTCATGTGTAGGCAATATCAGTGCCAGACTCATTCTCTTGTAATAACTTTTGGAACAGCTGCAACAATCATCTGGTAGTTGCTGAGTGGGATATGAAAACAGCCCAGGAGCTACTTTAATTGCCACTGTATCTGTGACCGGATGGTCTGGGGTTTCAGCTCAATTTCTGTTGCTTTGTCAGATAATTTCCTGTTGCTCTTTTGCTTCAGACTGTTACTTTGTAGGAAAGGTATTGAATCTAGAGTGAGTGTATTTTCTTGTTCTTCTCCTGTGATCACCCTTTGTTTCCAAATCTTCAAATTCTACTGCCCAGCAAAGGAAACTTTACAACTGTGTGGCCCCTACTGTACCACACATGATTTCTGTTAGGCTAAGAGCTGTCACGTTTGACTGACAGATTATGTGAACCTGTTAGGCATGCTCCTTTTTGGCTTTGTCATGGGTGCTGTCATGGTTGACGTGCCCTGTGCTGTCCTCTGTGAGATAACGGTGGCAGATGATCACTAAAAACTGGAGCAGATCTAATGATGGTGGTCTCCCTCCTCTGTGCGTATTCACAAAGCCGGCATTCATGTCACTTGTACCAAAACAAGACAGGTTTTGCCATGACCAGTATCCATACAGCTGACTGGCATAATTTGTGTACTTGTAGTACTGCTAAGCATAGGTTGAAGGGTAACTGCAGTGCAATGCTTCCGTGAACACTGTAAGGACTTTCTTGCTTTATCCTCTAGCCCTTCAGATACTTCTATATGCAGACTTAACTGTAATGCTAGAAGGGTTTCAATATGGCTACCTCAAAACTCTAAGCTAGAAATCAAGATGCTGCTCCTAATTTTATGTTCTTGACAAAGATGTAGTGAACTTGAGAGCGGGGACAAGATTAAAAAGAAGATTCTCTGGCAGTAGAAAGCCTTTCTCCTGAAGGGAGAAAGAGAAATAGGCCACAAGACGCTTGTTTCAATTTTACCAATTTGACATCATGAGTACCTGTAGTCCAATAGATCTTTCTCAATGTGCTTGACCTTGCAGAGGCATGAGGAAGTCTAATTGCTTCTAAGGAGGAAGTTTTGATATCCAGTGGATGTATTGTCTACCACTTCAGTAAAAAAAAAAAAAAGAAAAAGTTAAAAAGAGATGGATTTATGTCCTGTCTCTGCAAAGGATTTAAATTATTCCTTATTGGGTTGTTTAGGCATACCGTATGCCTTTCAAGTCTTGTCAACTGGTATGTTTTGGCTGTGACCTGAACTGGTCCAGTGTAATGGAGCTTTTGGTTCCTAGACAAAACTAGAAGCATGATAGCTGCCAACAACTGTAATATATGCTGTATTTTGTTTATGAATATGATTTCTAAGTAGTAGGACTGTTTTTCCACCCAGGAAAACCAAGAAACAGCAGAATATCAAACCCCAAACATCATCTTTCTTCAACTGCAAGCTGCCTGCTCCCTCCCTGCAAGGCCCTAAACACCAAAAAACAATAACAAACCCCCTTAAATCCACAGAAAACCCCAAATGAACGACAAGCAAATACAAATAACAACAAACCCGCACAAAACCTCCCAAACATAAAGCAGCTGACAACAAACAATAACCAAACCCCACACCACAAAGACAGCATCAGGAATGAGAAAGGTGATTAGCATGATTATGCTACCAGTAAAATTATCCCAAAACCACAGAATCAGAAAACCTCTGGTTGGAAGAGACCTCAAAGATTATCCAGTCCAGCCTTTGACCCAGTAGGTCATCACCTACTGCAAACTATCATTATTTAAATAAAAGAATGCCAGTGGGAAAACCCTTGAAGAAACAAAAGGTCTTAAAAAGATGTAGGAGCAGAACATAGGTAAAGCTTAGAATGAAACAGGCAAAAACAAGAAAAGGAATCTTGATATATGGAATTTGGCTTCCAGCCATACCAGGTCACACGTGATCCCACTCAGTTGTGATTGTGCAGTTGTTTGTAAAGGGTTATGAGATGTGAATGACAAACGAGTAAATGAGGAATCCTGGACAGTTCAGTGTGGGATTTCTTTCAGGTCTGGGTTTTTTTTTTTTTCCCCAGCCTTTATGACCACTTCTTGTAGATTTTCTGAACAATATGTAATCTGTCTACAGAACTGTTGTATGTTGATTAGGAGATTTTAATTCAGTGCTGTTGATTATAGACATTGTATGAGCCAGAGTGAATGGGTGTTGTATTGCTTCTGACCTTTCAGTGTATCTGTTTGAAAAGCCACCACTAGATTAAAGAGGTGTTAGTTGTCAATTTGCAGAAGCATATAGGCACAGGGAAAAATGTTTTATCAAACTATGAATACTTCTAAATTTTAGACTCATGCCTTGAGGAGTTTGTTGCTATGATAGGACAGTTGCAAAAAAAAAGATGGAAGCTTCCACTACCAGAACCCTCAGGTATTTAAAAAGATGTTAATTGCCTTTTTAAAAAACGTACAATTATTTCATAGAAACAGAGATTCATTTTGGTTGGAAAAGACCTGTAAGATCATGGAGTCCAACCATCAACCTAAGATCACCATGACCGTTAAGTCACATCCTGTCATGCCGTGTCCACACATTTCTTAAACACCTCCAGGGACAGTGACTCCACCCTGGGCAGCCTGTTGCAATGCCTAACCACTCTTTCAGTAAAGAAATTTTTCCCAATATCCAATCTAAACCTCCCCTGGCACAATTTCAAGCCACTTATTTGCATTATTCTCTGGTGCTTGCAATACTCTTTATTGATATGCTTCTTTATTTTCCAGATACCATCTGAAGAAATGTGCAATTATATGACTTAATCACTGAACTGAAAATGAGGTGAAGTTTTGATATGCCAATTGAATTCAGAGTTGGTTAGAATGATTGGGTGGGATAATTAGGTTTCCAAGTAGCATAAAGAGAAGCATAAGTAATGTCAAATGTGAAGGCCATGTAAATCAGCAATAAAATGCCATGTCCAACTTCCTTGAAAAGATTATTTGCTGTGCCTTTTAAATTTAAATGTTATCTGCAATGTCATGTTAGTCATTTTGTACTGAGATTTGTTTTCAGCTTTGGAAACAATTCCACTCTGCTCTGTTCGCTTTATCACTCTGTGGGCAAGGCTCACTCTTAGGCATCAATGGCATTAACTGCTGTTCAGACTTGATACTGAAGCCTTGAGTAAATAAACCAGCATAAAACACAAAACCAAACCCATCAGCTACCCAACTTCCACCCATTCCACCACCCTGTGTGCAGAAAAGGGCCAACACCCAAGGACCCAGAAGCAGCAACAGCAACAGGAAGCCTACCACGTTGCAATTTGAACTTCAAGCCCCATGATACTTTGCTCCAGTTAGCACTTTCATTTTTGAAGCTGTCATGACAGCAGCATGGTATGAATAACAGCAGCAGGTTCAAATCAATCCATGACAACTGCAATGTTTCTGATGTGTCTTTTACAATAATTTTTAATTGGATTCTAAACTATTTAAAGAAAAATGCATCATCTTTATTGGTACTTGTTGTTATACAAAAATGTGAGCCAATTAGTTCATAACTAGTTGCTAGGTACCTATTTAAAAGGATGGACCTATTTAGCTTCTTAGAGGAATGACATCCTTCCTTTTCTAGTACAAATGAAAAAAAAAAACAACTGATTTTAGGAGTAAAAAATGTTGCACCTGTAAGAGAGACTGAGGGAGCTGGGGTTGCTCCCCATCAGGGGTGACCTTATTGCTCTCTACAACTACCTTAAGGGAGGTTGTAGACAGGCGGAGGTTGGTCTCTTCTCCCAGGCAACCAGCACCAGAACAAGAGGACACAGTCTCAAGCTGCACCAGGGGAGGTTCAGATGTTAGGAAGAAATTTTACACAGAGAGAGTGATTGCCCATTGGAATGTGCTGCCCAGGGAGGTGGTGGAGTCACCGTCATTGGAGGTGTTCAGGAGGAGACTTGACGGGGCGCTTGGCGCCATGGTTTAGTTGATTAGGTGATGTTGGTTGATGGGTTGGACGCGATGATCTTGAAGGTCTCTTCCAACCTGGTCTATTCTATTCTATTCTATTCTATTCTATTCTATTCTATTCTATTCTATTCTATTCTATTCTATTCTATTCTATTCTATTCTATTCTATTCTATTCTATTCTATTCTATTCTATTCTATTCTATTCTTTCTTCTTGAAAGCAAACACTACACATTTATCACTGAAATGATTTCTGATGGGTGACAGATACTAATTCTCCAAGAAAAGAGTTTTCTCCTCTAATTAAAACCCTAAGTAATTTTCACCATTATAGTTTGAATATAACCTACGCAGTTGTCTCCTTCACTTATTTGCATTTATTTGGCCTCTCTTTACAGTCAGATGTATTGAGAAATAGTTTACACATAGCTTAACAGGAACTATGTGAAATCTGCATTTGGGTTGAGCAAATTTACTATGTTTATCTTAGCTTAATTAAATTTGTTCTAACGGTAGTGGTGAATTTTTAAATGGCTTATTTCGTGCTCAATTATTAAGGGATTTAGTATACTTTGAGAACATTCATATTTGCATCAAATGCAAACCCAATTCATATGGGTACATTTCTTCTCTTTCCACTGTGTAGAATATCAGCAGCAGCAGGAGGAAACAAGTGGTGATTTGATTGCTTACAGACAGTGAAAGTTTCTTCTAAAAAGGCTTTTAATGACATGATGCATTTTATTTCCTGTGATATAGTGTGAAAGGCATAGTCACTGTTAGTGAATGCCTCAAGCTGGTGGTATTTTATTGACCTCATGGGAGGCTGTAGGAGATGCTAAACCAGTGTCAGAGCAGGTTCTCAGAAGAGGTCATGTGTTCACATGAAACTCACAGGGTTTTTTAATAATTTGCATTTATCCTCCTTAATAAGGGGAATAATTGCATTTTTATTTATGGAAAAGATTTCCTATTCTAAAATAGTTCAATGATTTTTAGGCAGTCCTTATCTGTTTATAGAGGACATACAGTGCAGAAGCTGTAATGTTGCCCACGTTACGGTGCTAAAAGTACACGTACAAATACTATGCCAATGTGTTAACATGGTGTAGTACTGTGGAGAGTGAGACATGTAGAATTACACATTTTCTCTGAAATCATATTTACCATGCTTCTTGGAGAGCCTCACCTTTGGTGTTCCCATTAATCCATTTCCCCAGGAACTTGTTCTGAAGTGCTTATGGCGTTCAAATAGTTATCATGGGGAAGAAGGGGTGTGAAAAGTTCATCCTTGGGTAAATGCTTTTTGGCTTGCATGGAAGCCATACGTACATGTATTACACTTTCTCAGATTTATTTAATTTTTTACCCTTAAAACATCTAGTATGTGCAAGCATAAAATAGTGTACATTGTTATGAGTTGCATTAGGACTTACAGAAGTGGGGAACATAATTGATTTAAACATTTGTACAACTCCATCTTTTGCAAAAATGATCCTGATAATACTTTTATCCCATCCTAAGCCAACATAGCTGTTCTCCTTTCCCTCATCTTCTGTCCTTACTCAGGGTCATCTAGTGTTGTGAAGTGATTGAAATACCATCTCCACAGTGAACCTCAGAACAACTTATGCTTGCTCGTATCTAAGAAAACTATCAGTTCATTTGGTGGCTCTCAGTTGGAAATGTTGCGCCTCCAGGTGTAAATAGTAAGGTCACAGTGGGGAGTTGCTTCTTGTTGAGTGAAGATGAGGTATGAATGCAAGCACAAAGAGAGAGGTTCATATTTTCTACTGAAATTACCTTCAGGTTACAGTGTGACAGGACTATAAATTGAAAAGTGACAGACCTGTCCAGCAGTGCACTCCTGCAATGTGAGGGTAGCATACCTCATTAGTAAGTCTTGCTCCTGAGTGGCAGGGGAATGATTTCTGGTCTCATTTGCTTTCATGGTGTGGTTTAAGTAGTATTTCTATACTATGCTTTAGTCTCGTGATGTGACTGAGGGCATTAGCAGTCACAATTATCACACTAGGAGCAGCTACATTACTGTTTGGCACATCCAGCTGAGAGTAATCACTGAGTTTTTATCAATAGCTTTGTACCTCCCACGTAAATAAGTCCTCAGCACTGTTTTCAGGGTTGCCTTTCTGGTGTCTCCTTCTTCTCATTATCTTCCTCTGAAAACACCATTGAAATGGCTTTTGTCTGGAGAAGAAATCAAAGCAAAACCTGCCTCTTCAAATCTCTTTTTTTTTTTTTTAAACATGGTGTGCTGCCCATTCCTGTCTATAAGATAATTATATCTGTATTTTCTCACAATGGCCCTTGCAATTAAGCCATATATTCTTCATTTTCAATAAGAAATACTTTTGCAGTTTAGATTTACAGATCTTTTATGGCCAGTGTGCAGTATTTACTCTTTGTTCTTACGTGCTGTGTTCTTATACTTGATCCTTACTTCAGGATATAATGATGTTTCTCTTGTAAGAGTCATTGGTGCATCTGTTAATTTTATAACTATATAAATGTAGTTTGCTCACTTATACCTTTTTCCCCTACAATAACTTGAGATTGAGATGAATAATACTTCAAACTACATGCAAGTTTCTTCATTAAATCCTACTTGATGTTTACTGGTGCATAGTCTTCTAAAAATCAGTAGGCAAAGCTAGTAATTGTTGTTGGTTGAGGTTTTCTTCTGTTTACCTTTCCAGAACCCTCTTGCTTCACCATTCAAAGCTGAGTCAACAGTAATAGTTGTTTCAGGTGATTGGGGGACTGGAGTGTTTCTCTTGCAAGGAAAGGCTAAGAGACCTTGGGCCTGAAGAACAGAAGACCGAAAGGGGATCTTACTGATGCTTCTAAGTATCTAAGGAGTGGGTGTCAAGAGGATGGATCCAGACTCTTCCCGTGGTGGTGCCCAGCAGCAGGGCAAGGGATGCGAAGTGTAATACAGGAAGTTTCATCTGAATGTGAGGAAAAACTGCTTTACTTTGCACAGAATGGCTGTGGAATCTCTGGTGGTAGTCTAAAACCCATCTGGATGCATTCATGTGCAACCTGCTTTAGCTGCAGGGTTGGACTAGATGATTTTCAGATGTCCCTTCCAACCCCCACCATTCTGTGATTCAGTGTTCAAATTAGGATTTTGTCTCAGAAAAACTTCTTCAGTAAGATTGAGGCAGTGAACTGAAAAGATTTTACATGAGTAAAGATTTAAGTACTTATCAATGCCCAATTTTAATCTGTTTAGATAATGTTTCTACATCTTCAGTCTCAAGGGAAGAGATGATCCAAAGAAAAATAAGCAATGTCACGTGATCTTTTCACACTATCTTTTTTCTGCTTTCTTTTTTTTGCCCCATTTCTTATTTTCATGACTACTATTCTCGGACCTTCTTGTGCTGTACAACGTGTGGCTGTTTATTCCATGATATTTTCATGAAATGACCAGATCCAACTTAAACCACAGTCTAAGAAATCTCCTTAAGTGTCCCTTCCTCTCTTATGCATTGCAACTCTGACTTTGTGGGCATCTGTGTAAAAGGCTGGCTGTTGACACTGTCCTGTAACATGTCAGTTGTTTACCAAAAAGCCAAATTCTGTAGATAAACCCCCTTTTTTCCTTAGACCCTGCTGCTCAGAGATGTGAAACAATCCCTCTGCTATTGAAGGATTCAGGTCAGTTTTATATACTCTTAAGTTCAAGATTTGAAAAGGTTGCAAGGCTGCTTCTCTGTTAGCATATCTGTAGAAATAGTTCAAGACTTGTGTAAAGTTACTTCAAGTTGGCTGCTCAGCCCCAAAGAGAATTTTTGAAACACACTAGATCACTGAAACTGTTGAGAAAGTTGACTTTTCCCTTTGAACACTAAACTTTGCTTTACCTGTTTTGGTACCTGAAAAATGTCACTAATTTTAGCCTCTAAGCAAGCTAATGCTCCTCTTTTGAAACATCTTCATTGTTTACAAGCAATATCACACAGTAAATCTGTTTGAAATCTTACTGGAATCTACAACCCATGTACACTTTTAATGGGATACATGCATTTTTCTTTTTAACTTGGGCAATACTTGGTTTCTGTCACTGGAATTTACCAATTTACTTTGGCAGTTCCATTATCTGGATATATAGTTGTGATGTTACTAGCATGACTGCTTGCATAAGGTGTGAGTACAGTTGCTTTGCTTTGCCAGTTGCTTTGCCTCTTGCAAAAGCAGTAGAGACACACCATTAATTCTATTCACTCCACAATTCAGTGGTGTTAGGCTGTAAACTTGCAAGGAAGGTTTGGCTGCCTTGGTCTGTTCCTCTAGTTCAGTAGTAGAAGCTAACAGATTCCCTTTCCTCTCAGACAGCTACTATATGATTCTCTATGTTCTTTTTAGCAAGTAGGACTTCTAAACATTGATAGCAGGAGTGCAACACAAAGTGCTAACATGGAAATTCAAAAGCTAACTCCAAATCATGACAGTGATTCCTTGTATGACTAAGTCATTTTATTTCTCTTTCCTTCTGGTGTTTTTTATATGTGTTGATTGATTACTAGCATGATGCTCAGAAATGTATTTTTATCCTTGTATTTTCACCATTAATATCTAAATCTCACATGGTGCTTGCTTTGCTTTCCAAAAAATATTTATTACATATTTTTTCAATATTAAGATGCATGTTCAGTTATGATGGGGAAAATCATAGAATCAATAAAGTTGGAAAAGACCTCAGAGAGCATCAATTACAACCTATTACCCAACATCTCATGACTAACTAAACCATGGCTTCAAGTGCCACATCCAATCCTCTTTTGAACACCTCCAGGGATGGTGACTCCACCACCTCCCTGGGCAGCACATTCCAATAGCAAATCACTCTTTCTGTAAGGAATTTCTCCTCACCTCAAGCCTAAACTTACCCTGGCACAGCTTGAGACTTTGAGACTCTTGTTCTGGTGCTGGTTGCCTGGGAGGAGAGACCAACCCCCACCTGGCTACAACCTCCCTTCAGGTAGCTGTAGACAGCAATAAGGTCTCCCCTGAGCCTCCTTTTCTCCAGGCTAAACAATCCCAGCTCCCTCAGCCTCTCCTCATAGGGCTTGTGCTCAAGACCTCTCCCCAGCCTCGCTGCCCTTCTCTGGACTCATTCAAGAGTCTCAATGTCCTTCATAAATTGAGGGGCCCAGAACTGGATACAGTACTCAAGGTGTGGCATAACCAGTGCTGAGTCCAGGGGCACAATGACTTCCCTGCTCCTGCTGGCCACACTATTCCTGATACATGTCAGGATGCCATTGGCCTTCTTGGCCACCTGGGCACACTGCTGGCTCATGTTCAGCCAGCTGTCAGCAACTACTCCCAAGTCCCTCTCTGCCTGGCTGCCAGCCTGTAGCACTGTATGGGGTTGTTGTTACCAAAGTGCAGCACCTGGCACTTGGACCTGTTGAATGTCATCATGTTGGACAGCCCTCCAGCCAGTTCCTAACCTAGCACAGGGTGCTGCTGTCCAAGCCACAGGCTGACAGCTTGGCCAGGAGTTTGCTGTGGGGGACAGTGTCAAAGGCCTTGCTGAAGTCCAGGTAGACTACATCCACAGCCTTCCCCACATCCACCAGGCAGTCACCTGATCATAGAAGGATATCAGGTTGGTCAGGCAGGACCTGCCCTTCCTAAATCCATGCTGGCTGGGCCTGATCCCTTGGCCATCCTGGAAGTGCTGAGTGGTTGTACTCAGGATGATCTGTTCCATGATCTTGCCTGGCACTGAGGTCAGGCTGACATGTCTGTAATTCCTTGGTTCCTCTTTCCAGCCTTCTTGTGAATGGGCATCACATTGGCCAGTTTCCAGTCATCTGGGACCTCTCTGGTGAGCCAGGACTGGTGGTAAATGGTGGAGGGCGGCTTGGCCAGCTCTTCTGCCAGCTCTCTCAGCATCCTAGGATGGATCCCATCAGGTCCCATGGACTTGTGAGTATCCAAGTGGCTCAGCAAGTCCCTAACTACTTCCTCATGGATTACTGGGGGATTATACTGCTCCCTGACCCCCAACTACCAGTTCAGGAGGCCAGTTATCCTGAAGTCCTCCTGCCTTACTGTTGAATATGGAGGCAAAGAAGGTACTTAGTACCTCAGCCTTTTCCTCATCTTTAGTTCCAATGTTCCCCTCTGGGTCCAATAAGGAGTGGAGATTCTTCTTGCCCCTCTTTTTAGCATTAATATATTTATAAAAATGCTTTTTATTGTCTTTCACACCAGTGGACAGCTTAAGTTCTATCTGGGCTTTTGCCTCTCTAATTTTTCTCCTACCTGACCCAACAACATCCTTAAACATATCACTAATTGGCTCCCCTCTTTCCAAAGGCAATACATCCTCTTTTTTCCCCTTAATTCCTTCAGGAGCTGCTTGCTCATCCAGGCCGGTCGCCTTCCCCGCCGGCTCATCTTTCGGCACATGGGCACAGCCAGTTCCTGTGCCTTCAAGAGCTCCTGTTTGAAGTAGGTCCAACTGTCCTGGACCTCTTTGTTCTTAAGGGCTGCTACTCAGAGTACTTTCTGAATTAGTTGCTTAAACAAGCTGAGGTTTGCCCTCTGGAAGTCCAAAGTAAGGGTTCTGTTACTGCTCCTCCCTATTTCCCTGCATATTGAAAACTCCACTATCTCATGGTCGCTGCACCCTAGACAGCCTCCTACCACCACATCTCCCACCAGCCCTTCTCTATTTGAGAACAGCAGGTCAAGCAGGGCCTGACCCGTGGTAGGCTCACTTAGCAGCTGCATCAGGAAGCTGTCCTCCATACATTCTAAGAACCTTTTGGACTGCCTCCTCTCTGCTGAGTTATGTTCCCAGCAGATGTCTGGCAGGTTAAAGCCACCCACAAGGACAAGGTCTGATCATCTTGAGACAGCTTCCAGTTGCTTATAGAATACTTCATCTACCTCTTCGTACTGGTTGGGTGGTCTATAACAGACTCCAAACAGGATGTCCGTTTTGTTAGCCCTCCCTCTGATTTTAACACACAGGCACTCAATCCTTTCATCCTCTACCTCAAATTCTTTGGCATCAAGAGATTCACTAATATACAGGGCCACCCCTCCTCCTCTTCTCCCTCACCTGTCTCTCCTAAAGAGCTTGTAACCATCCAGTGCAGCGCTCCAATTGTGTGAATCATCCCACCATGTTTCCCTCTCCAGACCGAGACATTGCCCACTTGTGTTTGTTTCAGTGGGTAACTATACACAGGTATATGTATGTTTATGCTATTCCTGTTTCAAGGAAAGGTGATCCCAGATGCAGGAGGGGAAACTGGAACAGGAACTTCTGGTTAACTTGTTCATTTTATTAGTTGCCTTTTGTGTGTGTGAGTGTTTGGCTTTGTGGATGGCTTTTTATTTTTGTTTGTTTGTGGCGGTTTTAATTGTTGTTTTGTTTTGGTACCACTCTTCTCCCCTTCTAAATGTTTGTTACCTTTGCTTGTGAATCAGTCAGGAAAGCTAAACTGCTGTATGTTCCTTCACCTGACTCTTCTCTACTGGTTAGCTGGGCTCTGAGAAGCTGTAAGTAAAACTTACCAGTCTCCACCCTTTTCCTCAAGTGGAACAGAGCTTTGTATGAAAGTTCAAAATCATATTGTTGTGGGAAGTGGCTGCAGCCAGAAACCCAGCTTTTACTGTGATAAAAATCAGCATCAAAAGCTGGATTCCCTTTTAAGAAACTGTACTGCTCAACTACAGGACTGAAACATCCATATAATGCAAGAACTTCGAGAAGTAGATACACAATGATACTAGACAGTACATATACTCTATTGTTCTCACTAGCGAAAGCAAAAGAAGTCTAAATGACCCTTCTCCTCCTTGTAGTCTGCAGTTTCTCTGTCCTATTCAGTTAGGTATCAAACTGAACACTTACTGCATTCTGTCTGTATGGGAATACTTGGATTTACAAAATGACAGACAGTCAGTGGAGCCTTTAATTGAGCCTTCTGGATCTTTAGCTTCATAATTGTTTAAGCTTTAAATACTGCTGCAGTCTATGTGCTTGTTGTAGACTTTTCTACCTCGCACAAATAATGCAACAGATTGCACCCAGAGATCATACGTTTTGTGAAGACAAAATATTGGTTAGCTTACTTTCTTTGGCAGTAGGTTAGGAAAGATCTTTATAGATGCTTACTATTTTAGCTGTGGTAAATCTCTGCAGCTGAGCAATATTTTCTCTTTGAAAATTAGAATAAATGACAGATACAGAAAGCAGCAGGGCTGGACCTTAAAATGTCCCATGGTGACTGTCTCTTCTCCCTTCCAATTTGGTGGTGGTGGAGTATGTAAATTAAGGGTTTCAAGCTTTTGGGAATGAATTCAAGATGCAAGTCACTAGGTTGCCTCCCCCCCCCCCCCCCCCCATCATCTGTATAGCTGAGCAGAAAGTATAATTATTAAAATGGCCACATTCTTGGAGTACTTTTAACATCTGCTTTATTGTTGCTGCAAGTCACATTTGTCTCTGCACTTGCTGACTGCTGAAGTCAGTCCCATTGTTATAGGCACAGAGTTGGTCTCTAGAGCTTTTCCCAAACCCAAATATATTCCAGTCTTGAGGGCTGAAGACTTTTCTGAGAATGACAAAGAAAAAAAACTATTGACAGTTTTATTTTCTAGTCTGTGCCCCTTCTAGTCATACTTGCCTCTTTCTTAGCTCCTTGCTGTGGCTTCTGTCCTCTCTGTAGCAGCAGAGAAAAAAAAAAAAAGAAAGAAAATGGAGAGGTTTTGACATTTTTGCAAAATGATTTCATGTTGCTTTGTTACACTTGAATAGGAATGAAATGGAAGGAGGACAAGAGGATCACCAAGTCCTTTCAAAAGTAGGAAATATAGAAGTAGGTTTTCAGAGTCTGAAAGCTGTGCTTAAAAACAACTTCTAATTTTTTCCCTTTATTATTTAGGACTAAACCCAAGACATGTAATCTCATTGAGTAGAAGTCCAGTCTGTTTTAAAATGGAAATAATCTGCATTTGTTTTTACATTTTAAACTGTTATACACTGTGTACTAAGCAGGTTGAGTTCCAGAATATGCAGACACCATACAAGGTATGTTCATCTGTAAATGTTTCAAGCCAGCAGACTGGTCAGCAACAATAATTTTGATTTCCAAATGCTAACAGCACTGTCTTGTATTTATGAGACCATCAGCTGGAGTTAGCTGTTTGGTAACAGCAAGCAACTCAGCAAACTCACTCTTTTGTTTCAAGTTTATTAAGAACTATTAATATCTTGGAGAAAAAAGGGCTTTAAAGGAGTGAATTCAATCTCTTGACCAAGATGACACAACTGAAAAGAAAGATACCAAACTTCTGAGAACTGTCCTATGATGAGATGTGTGAATATAGTAGCATGTGATGCAGTGTAAAACATATGCCATATTTTATATAAATAAAAATAAAAATCTTAGTAACAACTCTGCCTTTGATTGTATTCCTCTACAAATAAGAAATCCATACTATAAAATTGAAGTGCTCTGCTACTTACTGTTTTTCACCATGCTGCCAGTGTTCCAGCAGGGGGAGAGGAACAAGAAATGTTTGCTTGCAGAGAAATGCAGGAGTTGAGAGGTGGAAGAGTGGGAAAGCTGAAACGGTTCCTTCCCTTGAGGGTGGGACTGAGGTGGTGCCCCTGTGAATTGTGCTGCTTCCAGCTAGCAGTCATGTGTAGGGCAGTCAGAACTGCCTTGAAGCTATTGGTATCTTGAGCTGCTGTGTCCAAGTGTGCTGGCAAGAATGCTGTTCTGTGCTAGGCTCTTCTGGTTATGAGAGTCGTCTGTCTATTCAAAGCAAGATTGTATTGTAAAGAGGTGTTCAGTGAATAGAAATAGATGTTCAGGGCCTCTAAATGTCTAGTTTTATGACTGATTGCAAATTAAAGTTTAAAGATTCCTATATTTCCATCTGAAGCATTTTGGTGGTGTAATGTGGAGAATACTGGTAGGTATGGGAGCTTTCCCATAAGATGCTGGAATTAATTAATACAGGATTGGAAAGCATAGAAATTGTCCTAATATTAGACAGTTTTTCAACTGATAGCTTTCTATGTCCTTTACCCCAAAGTAAAATTGTTTGTGTAAATATATGTATGCATTTTGAAAAGTACTTCTGTAATACTTTCAAGTCTGTGTTTTTATTAATGAAGATGGAGTTATTTATCCTGGAGCTGGGTGGTCATTTGGTCTCTGACAAATGTGCTACTTTCCAATGCAGTGAAGCTGGCAATGAATACTGAAAGCATGCTGTCATTTTCTCAACTGGGCTGCACATTGCTTTTTGGTGGTATTGCAACTCTCCTGGTTTGGGGACTAGTTTAAACTTCTGTCTATGCCACATAACAATCTGGGCAGTAAATGGACACCACATGAGCCTGCATCTGGAGTCAGGGAGAGTTTTGGTGGGGACCAGAATCCATATCATGGCTTCAAGCTGTAGAAAGCCAGATTTACATAGGACACTAGGAGGAGATTCTTCTCTGTGAGGGTGGTGAGGCACTGGAACAGGTTGCCCAGAGAAGTTGTAGAGGCGCCAAGCCTGGAAATTTTCCAAGCCAGGTTGGATGGGGCTTTGAGCAACCTGGTCCAGTGGAAGGTTTCCCTGCTGATGGCAGAGGAATAGGAACTAGATGATGTCTTTTGCAACCCAAACCATTCTATGATTCTATACCACTATATGCTATGCAGACATACATTGGTAGCTAATGGAGGACCAATCTTGATAACACATCCTGCACAATTTCAATATGCCTGCAATGGATATTATTGAACTGTATTCCTTGTGTCTTTCTCATATACTTGCTTTGTATACTAGCATCTGAATTGTAGTAAGCAGTGAGGAACAATCAATGTAAGCATCAGAGCCAAAATATTGGTAGATGTACAGAGGTAAGTATAGCAGTCTGCCTTCTTGGAGTGTCCTATGTATTGCAATTTGGAAAAGATGTAGCTCTTGTTGACGCAGCGGAACTTGCACCATGTAGACAATGTCCTTTTGTGATCCCTATGCTGTTAATAGAGCACAGGAACTTGTTTTATGAGTGAATTTGCTCTTGGTTGATTCTTTCACAAATTATCTGGAGAGAAATAATGAAAACATGTTCAGTATTTAATTTCATAGTCTCCCCTGAATTCTCTATGAATTTAGCAGAGACAGTGGCCTGCATCTGTGCTTCAAATTACTAGTGCAAGTAGGAATCACCAGGATCACCTCTGGATCCCAAAGGACACATCATATTGGCAGTCTGATTCTCAGACTGGTGCCAGAGGCTCACACCTGCTGCATAAGAGTGTGCAGCACTAGGAGGATGGAGGGTGAATATGGCTTTGCGAGGCAAAAATATATATAAGCCAGCATCCAATGAAAAGTATCAGACAGTTCTCTCTTCAGCATAAACACAAAGTTTAAGAAGGCTCAAGAATCTGCTGTGGAAGGTACAACAGATCTTCCTAGTTTTGAGCATTCATTTGGATGAGTGAAGCTCATGTCCAGAAAAGATTGAAAGGGTTAATTGTGATGTTGAGGTTTATGGTGTGCTTTTTTCTTGACCTTGACTTTAGTCAAGGTATCAGGGTTATTGAAGTAAACTCACAGGGAGAATTCGAAGCTATATGGCAACAACAGTTTATCTGAATAGTGATTCTCTTCAAGTAAACCAGGTGAAAATGAGGTTTAGGGGACCAGTTGTGGTCCCCTGACCAGGTGCTGATCCAGGGACAAGTAAAAGATGTTGTAGCTTTGGAATTTGTGGTCAGGTTTGGTTGTTCAAAGGTGCCACCTTCTGTACAGAATCTTCCACAGCAAACTGTCTCTCTTCACCTCACACAAGTCTTTGTCTTGTGAAATGTATTTTGTAATCTAATGATGGCTAAGAAGGAGGCTGAGATATAGGATGTGTGCCTGAGCTTTTGATCAGTCCTGAAGGGGAGTGGAGGCAGACAGAGCTGAACAGTAGTTCTGGAAGGCCTTGCTGAGGCTGGTGGATCTGGCGATCAGTCATCAGGAGTGGCATCAAGATGGAGTATTGTGCGGTCTCAAGGAGAGGCTGAAGCCAGTGCCCTTGTCCAAAATCTGTGAGCATCCAGAACAGCTCAGAAATTTACCCGTATCTAGTTATTTGTCATTGTGGAAGTTCAGAATGGCAATCACAGCTCTTTTTTGGGTGCCTGTATGGTACCCCATAGGTAAGGGAAGTTGTGGTTTGCAGGTATCAAAATGGTTGGGCCAGAAAAGCCCAGAATTGACTGTGGCATGGATATGGGTGATCAAGCAGCTTTTGAGTTACAAGAAGCAATGAAGCCACAGCCTGGGGTCACATGTGGACTGCCCGCTCTGTTTTCAGACCTGTGAGTAGCTGCGTGAGATAGATTAATGCTGGCTCAATAGTCTCACTCTGTCTAGTTGCTGTGTAAATATAAAACTTGAATGCTATACAATTAGCTGGAGATCATGGTGGTTTCAAAAATAATTACTCCCCCCCCACGCACCCCATTCCTCTGGTTTTGGCTTTTTTTTTTTACTTTCACATCTCTAAAGTAATTTTTGCAAGATAAAAAGGCTGTAAAACAAAATTAATCAAGCACATATATGTTAATGGCTTATTGCTTTTTAACATTGTCATTATCTTATTATTCACAATTGTTATATGTAGGAGTGCTGATGAACCAAAGCTCTTCTATACACTAAGTGTTTTCAAATTCCACTAACCAAATGAGGGAAAATACAAAAAATCAGTTAACTTTGCACAGGTAATTGTAACAGTCAAGATCTGAAAACTGTTATTGATAATCTAGTAAGGGGAAGCAGCTTGCACTGCAGCATTTCACTGATAACTATGTACTGCTCGGTGTGTTGGTTTTTTGGGGGGAGGTTGTGGTATTTTTGGTGGTACTGGTGGTGGGGTTTTTTGTTTGTTTGGACATGGTGGATTTTTTCTGTTTTGGTTTGTTTTGCATTGGCTTTTTTTGTGGGTTTCTTTATTCCACTTGCAATGTGAAAAGAGTGGCTGTGAAAGAATACAGTAATCAGACTGCCAGTAACCTGATTGTGATTGGATTTCTAGAGAGTAGGAGGTGTGACTGCTCTTGTTTGAGCAGCTGGAGATAAAACAACATATGAAAGACTTTATGTGAAAATTAAAGGGTCAAAATGACACATGATTAATTTTTACATATGCTTCAGTGGTGTCCCAGTTGGTTGATGATGATATAATAATGCATTCATTTAGAAAACTGAAAAATAAACTTTGTCATATTGTACTATTAGATTAAAATTATGCCTTAAATAACTGTATTTAATGACAATATTATTGAATATGAGGTGTTCTCAAAACCTCTCAGATCATCACAAAGTTCATAACTAATTCTCCTATCCTTATATGAGGAAAAAGCATCATGTGTTGATAGGGGAGTCAATGGGAAGAAGTTGGCACAGGGTAAGGGGCTATTGTTTGCTGCAGTTTTAGTGAAGATTTGCTGCGTATTCTGATCCTACTTATGATGTATTTTATTTATAGGATATAATGGAGAGCTGAGTAAGTTGGAGAAGAGGGATTTTAATTGGGTTCTACAGTGTCTGTACTGCCTTGAGAAGGAGAGAAAAGTTGAGTGTTGCCATTATTAATGTCACAAATTTTAACCCTCAAGTGTGGGTAGCAGATACAGGACACTGCTGAAGCTGCTGGCATCTTCATTTAATTTCTTTTGTGCCTTCAAGTAGTTTAGTAGTTTAGGCTATTTAAGTTAATTAACTTGCTTTAATGTATATTTATATAACCTGTTTAAATTACAGGCTTTCTAATTTAAAGGTACTGCTCTCAGGCAGAAAGTTCATACTTACATACAGAGTCTGGCTGACTTTTCTGCTCTATTTTTCTCAATCTACTTGTGGGTTACCCAATTGCTTATTATAGGGACAAAATCATTTCACTTTTGAGTGTCAATGGAAAACATCAACATCTTTTTAGTGTATGAGAACACCCTGAAATGGAAGCAAGAGCCTTTGGTCAGGCCTTAATGTCTTACGTGACTATTCCTACAACCTTTATGTGCAGAAGCAGCATTAGTCTGGTAACATCAATTTATAGTTGTGGTATCAAAATGCGTGGCATTTCCATATTTTTAGTGTACTAGAGTGGCAATAAAAGACCTGGCATTTGGAAGTTGGCACGTTTCCTACAACGACTTCTTTTAAAAATATTTTTCCTTGAATAAATGCTGGAGGCTATGAGACATTGTTGATACTTTAACACCAGTATGGAGAAAAATAAGAAGAGAGTGTACAACAGTGTTGTTACCAGGAATCAGAATGACAGGCCTGGATAAAAATATGGTTATTTACTATGAGGTACAAAGGTGTAACTGGCTCTAGGGACAGGCAAGGTTGTTGTCAGAATGGATGTGCTGACACAATGGCCACGATTTTGCCACCTGTGTTGTGTAGGAGGAATCCTTAGTCACTTGGCCTGCTGTTGCTGCTGCTGCTGGCAAGACTGGGCTGAGGTACACACTTTTGTTTCTGCAAGAAACAGAACTTGTTTTTCTAACAGTTCTTACCTAGGGAGTTGCTCACTGCTGGCTCTGCAGAGAAAGTAGTGATCATCACATGAGGCTGTTAGGGAAAGGCAGGAGTTTAGATTTACTTTGATTTCAATTTAGGATATGACTTCAGCAAGACCAGTATTAAAGCCATTATATTAATTTGTGCATTTTAAAAACTTATTTATGTAAAAGATGTGGCAAGTCCGTTTTCAGTTAGTTTAATTTTCAGAAAATGAGAAAATTTTTCCAATGTTGATCACAGTTGATCACTATAAAAACAGAAGTGTCTTTGCAACCAACTAGCAGACCTGCCAAACTGAAGGCGCTAGGCCAAACCTTCTGAGGGACCTTGCACCAAAGAATCAGATGTATAGTTTTGGCTGTTAAAGTCCTACTCTCTGTACTAAATGAAAGACTGCATGAAAACACCTGTAATTTATTTATCTATCCCTGAGCATGCCATCTAGTCAAAGGAGATAAAATCAGTAAAGTGATGGCGTGTAATAGTGATGTAGTTTACCAGCCATAGCAATCTGCTATTGAAGAGCTAAGGTATTCCCTAGGATTCACTGGCTATAGCAACTAGACCTCTGCTGAGAAGAGAAGTGCAGATGCTTACAGTTTAGATATCTCTACCTTGAACTGAATCATACTTAGTGTGGTACAGGGAGTAGATGATTTATAAGGCAAGACTATTTTTACTTAGACTTTTAAAAAGTATTCATTCAAAATGAAGTCAGAATTTGTTCTGCTCATTCACTCTTGCTTTTTAGCAGACTGCCTTTTACTGAGCATTCTGAAATAAATGCGACAGTGGGGAAGATAAAGCTTTAGGTAAAACTAGAAGGAAACAGAAAAAAACCCTCACAAAACTAAGAATGCGAACAGTCAGAGAGAAAGGCCATGGTCACAACTGAGGACTAGTTGTGGTGCCCAGCTGACAGAGAAGAGCCAGCCTCAGTGTTGTATATAAACAGAAAAAGTTGTGAAACTGATTGGCTCCGTTGTTCGACCAGTTCTAAGCACCATCTGTTTATAACTTTCTGTGATAAAATATGTGTCAAACCATAGAGAAGGAAGGCCCTTTCCCTCAAACATGGGGTTCATTTCTCGTGGTAATTTTTGTGCTTTTGGTGTCCCCTCTGGCCCTGTGAGTGTCTTTTACCTTTTCAGCGGCATGTATTGACATCACAGTATCACAGTATAACTTAGGTTGGAAAGGACCTCAAGGATCATCGAGTCCAACCTATCAACACAGACCCCATGACTAGACCATGGCAACAAGTGCCGCGTCCAATCTCCTCTTGAACACCTCCAGGGACGGCGACTCAACCACCTCCCTGGGCAACCCGTTCCAATGACGAATGACTCGCTCGGTGAAGAACTTCCTCCTCACCTCGAGTCTAAACCTCCCCTGGCGCAGCTTGAGACTGTGTCCCCTTGTTCTGGTGCTGGTTGCCTGGGAGAAGAGACCAACCCCTTCCCGGCTACAACTACCTGAAAGGTCACCCCTGAGCCTCCTCTTCTCCAGGCTAAACAATCCCAGCTCCCTCAGCCTCTCCTCATAGGGCTTGTGTTCAAGGCCTCTCACCAGCCTTGTTGCCCTTCTCTGGACACATTCAAGTGTCTCGATGTCCTTCTTAAACTGAGGGGCCCAGAACTGGACACAGTACTCAAGGTGCAGCCTAACCAAAGCAGAGTACAGAGGCACAATGACTTCCCTGCTCCTGCTGGCCACACTATTCCTAATGCAGGCCAGGATGCCATTGGCCCTCTTGGCCACCTGGGCACACTGCTGGCTCATATTCAGGTGGCTGTCAATCAGCACCCCAGGTCCCTCTCTGTTTGGGAGCTCTCCAGCCACTCCAACCCCAGCCTGTAGCTCTGCATGGGATTGCTGTAGCCAAAGTGCAGCACTCGGCACTTGCACTTGTTGAATGTATCAGGTATCCACATAGAGTCCTCCATTTTGATTGTATCATGTTTTTAACCAACACCTTGGAGAAGTGATTGATAATCTCTCCCCACATTTGTGCCTTCTTTGTCTAAGAATAGATAAGCTTTTGGTTTTTAATAGGAAAAGTAGGTTTATTATCTTCTGTGCTATGCATAAAGCACAGGCTCTTAGGCTTTAGTGTGAAGTTAAACTCTCAAATTCCTTGCCAGATATACTCCTTAATGTTCAAAGAATCTTTGGCCAAGAGTCCAAACAGTTCATATCTGTTTTATCCAAATGGAACTAAAACCTTTGAAAAGCTTCTTTAATCATCTTATTCTTTGATCAGTGGCAAAAGTAGTGGTGGAAATCTTTATGTGCCCAGGTGTTCTGTGAATAGATTACAAGGCAACTACAGGTTTTAATGGGTTTGGTTAAGCACTTAAAGCTTGGAGTGAGGATCAAGACCAGACCCTGAAGGGTCTGTCTTCCTGCCTAAACATCTGTGATGCATGATTTCCATTGTCATCTAATGTACAGTGAAGAGAAAGGAATTGGGTTAGATAATAAATGTTTGAGGAATGCAGAGATGATTTATTTCATGTGGATCACAGTGGAAGATTTTTGAGAAGGATGATATGTGCTTGCCTGATGCAAGATCCCCCACTGCTTTAAGTTTCATAGAATCATAGAATCAATAAGGTTGGAAAACACCTCAAAGATCATCAAGTCCAACCTGTCACCCAACACCTCATGACTACTAAACTATGGCTTCCAGTGCCACATACTTTTTGAATACCCCCAAGGACAGTTACCCCACCACCCCCCTGGGCAGCCCATTCCAATGGCTAACAACTCTCTCTGTGAAGAACTTTCTCCACACCTCGAGTCTAAACTCTAAACTTCCCCTGGTGCAGCTTGAGACTGTCTCTCCTCATAGGGCTGTGCTCAAGGCCTCTCACCAGCCTTGTTGCCCTTCTCTGGACACGTTCAAGAGTTTCAATGTCCTTCTTAAACTGAGGGGCCCAGAACTGGACACAGGACTCAAGGTGTGGCCTAACCAGTGCTGAGTCCAGGGGCACAATGACTTCCATGCTCCTGCTGGCCACACTATTCCTAATGCAGGCCAGGATGCCATTGGCCTTCTTGGCCACTTGGGCACACTGATGGCTCATGTTCAGCTGGCTGTCAAACACTACTCCCAAGTCCTTTTCTGCCTGGCTGCTCTCCAGGCACTCCAACCCCAGCCTGTAGCGCTGCGTGGGGTTGTTGTGACCAAAGTGCAGCACCTGGCACTTGGACTTGTTGAATGCCATCATGTTGGACTCTCTATTTTTTCTCCTACATGATATAACAACATCCTTAAACATATCACTAATTGCCTCCCCCTTTTCCAAAGGCAATACATCCTCTTTTCCCCTTAATTCCTTCAGGAGCTGCTTGCCCAATCAGGCCAGTTGCCTTCCCTAGTGGCTCATCTTTCGGCACATGGGCACAGCCTGTTCCTGTACCTTCAAGAGCTCCTGTTTGAAGTAGGTCCAACTGTCCTGGACCCCTTTGTTCTTAAAGGCTGCTACCCAGGGTACTTTCCAAATAAGTTGCTTAAACAAGCTGAGGTTTGCCCTCTGGAAGTCCAAAGGGAGGGTTCTGTTATTGCTTCTCCCTATTTCCCTGCATATTGAAAACTCCACTATCTCATGGTTGCTGCACCCTAGACAGCCTCCTACCATCACATCTCCCACCAGCCCTTCTCTATTTGAGAACATCAGGTCAAGTAGAGCGGCAGAACTTTGGGTTCTATGACCACGGGGCAACTTTCACTGCACCTGACCTGCTGGGTCCTGATGGGGTGCATCTATCTAGAAGGGGTAAAAGAGTCCTGGCACTGGAGTTGGCAGGGCTCATTAGGAGGGCTTTAAACTAGGTCTGAAGGGGGTGGGTGAGGCAATCGGTCCCTCTGCAGAGGTAAGAGTAGGGCGCAAGGTAGGGTCAGTTGAGAAGTCAGGAACCCAGCTGCGATGCATGTACACCAATGCACGCAGCCTGGGCAACAAGCAAGAGGAGTTGGAGGTCCTAATCCATCAGGGCGACTATGATGTAGTCGCCATCTCAGAAACTTGGTGGGACAGCACCCACGATTGGAGTGCTACAATGGGGGGTTACAGGCTCTTTAGGAGGGACAGGCGAGGGAGAAGAGGAGGAGGGGTGGCTCTGTATATTAGAGAGTCAATCTCTGCCACACAACTTGTGGTGGAAGATGAGGTAGTTGAGAGCCTGTGGGTCAAAATCAGAGGACAACCTAACAAGTCTGACATCCTGATTGGAATCTGTTACAGACCACCCAACCAGGATGAGGCGGCTGATGAGTTGTTCTACAAGCAACTGGAGGCTGTCTCAAGATCATCTGATCTTGTCCTTGTTGGTGACTTCAACCTCCCAGATATCTGCTGGGAACTTAATTCAGCAGGGAGGAGGCAGTCCAGAAGATTCCTGGAGCGAATGGAGGACTGCTTCCTGACACAGCTGTTAAGCGAGCCTACCAGGGGACAGGCTCTGCTTGACCTGCTGTTCTGCAATAGGGAAGGGCTGGTGGGAGATGTGATCGTGGGAGGCTGCCTAGGGTGCAGTGACCACGAGATAGTGAAGTTTTCAATATGCAGGGAGATAGGGAGGAGCACCAACAGAACCTCCACCTTGGACTTCCGAAGGGCGAACTTCAGACTATTTAAAAAACTTGTCTGCAAAGTCCCCTGGGTACCAGCCCTCATGAACCAAGGGGTTCAGGAGGGTTGGACCTACTTCAAACAGGAGCTCTTGAAGGCACAGGAATTGGCGGTTCCCATGTGCCGGAAGGCAAGCCGGCGGGGAAGGCGACCGGCCTGGATGAGCAAGCAGCTCCTGGAGGATTTAAGGGGGAAGAGGAGGCTGTATCACCTTTGGAAGGAGGGGAAGGCTTCTCGAGGTATGTTCAAGGAAGCTGTTAGATTATGTAGGAATAAAATTAGGGAGGCTAAGGCCCAGCTGGAACTGAAGCTGAACACCTCAGTCAAAGATAATAAAAAGCATTTTTATAAATATATTAACAATAAGAAGAAGGGCAGGAAGAACCTGCACTCCCTAGTGGACCTGGAGGGGAACACAGTTACTGAGGATGAGGATAAAGCTGAGGTCCTGAACACCTTCTTTGCCTCAATGTTTAACAGCAAGGCAGGAGTTCAGGACGAGTGGTCTCCGGAGCTGGGCGTTGGGGTCGGGGAGCAGAGTAATACCCTGGAAATCCATGAGGAGTTAGTTCGGGACCTGCTGAGCCACTTGGATATCCACAAGTCCATGGGACCAGATGGGATCCATCCTAGGGTGCTGAGAGAGCTGGCGGATGTGCTAGCTAGGCCACTCTCCATCATTTTCCTCCAGTCCTGGCTCACTGGTGAGGTCCCAGATGACTGGAAACTGGCCAACGTGGTCCCCATCCACAAGAAGGGTCGGATGGAGGAACCTGGAAACTACAGGCCAGTCAGCCTGACCTCAGTGCCAGGGAAAGTGATGGAGCAGATTATCCTGGCGGCAATAACTGCGCACCTGAAGGATGGCCAAGGGCTCAGGTCCAGCCAACATGGATTCAGGAAGGGCAGATCCTGCCTCTCCAACCTGATCTCTTTCTATGATCAGGTGACCCGCCTGGTGGATGTGGGGAGGCCTGTGGATGTGGTCTACCTAGACTTCAGCAAGGCCTTTGACACCGTCCCCCACAGCAAACTGCTGACTAAGCTGTCAGCCCGTGGCTTGGACCACTACACTCTGTGCTGGGTTAGGAACTGGCTGGAGGGCCGGGCCCAGAGAGTGGTCGTGAACGGTGCCGCATCCAGCTGGAGGCCAGTCACCAGTGGTGTCCCCCAGGGATCAGTGCTGGGCCCTGTCCTCTTCAACATATTCGTTGATGATCTGGATGAAGGGGTAGAGTCAGTCATCAGCAAGTTTGCAGATGACACAAAGTTAGGGGCAGATGTTAGTCAATTAGAGGGTAGAAAGGCTCTGCAGAGGGACCTCGACCGACTGGAAAGATGGGCAGAGTCCAATGGGATGGCTTTCAACAAGTCCAAGTGTCGAGTGCTGCACTTTGGCTATGGCAATCCCATGCAGAGCTATAGGCTGGGGTCGGAGTGGCTGGAGAGCTCCCAGACAGAGAGGGACCTGGGTGTGCTGATCGACAGCCACCTGAATATGAGCCAGCAGTGTGCTCAGGTGGCCAGGAGGGCCAATAGCATTCTGGCCTGCATTAGGAATAGTGTGGCCAGCAGGAGCAGGGAGGTCATAGTGCCCCTGTACTCTGCTCTGGTTAGGCCGCACCTTGAGTACTGTGTCCAGTTCTGGGCTCCTCAGTTTAAGAAGGACATTGAGACACTTGAGCGTGTCCAGAGAAGGGCAACAAGGCTGGTGAGAGGCCTTGAACACAAGCCCTATGAGGAGAGGCTGAGGGAGCTGGGATTGTTTAGCCTGGAGAAGAGGAGGCTCAGGGGTGACCTTATTGCCCTCTACAACTACCTGAAGGGTGGTTGTAGCCAGGAGGGAGTTGGCCTCTTCTCCCAGGCAACCAGCACCAGAACAAGGGGACACAGTCTCAAGCTGCGCCAGGGGAGGTTCAGACTCGAGGTGAGGAGGAAGTTCTTCACCGAGCGAGTCATTCGGCATTGGAATGGGTTGCCCAGGGAGGTGGTTGAGTCATCGACCCTGGAGGCGTTCAAGGGGAGATTGGACGTGGCACTTGGTGCCATGGTCTAGTCATGGGGTCTGCGGTGTCAGGTTGGACTCGATGATCCTCGAGGTCCTTTCCAACCTAAGTGATACTGTGATACTGTGATACTGTGATGACCCCTGGTAGTGTCACTTAACAGCTGCATCAGGAAGCTGTCTTCCATACATTCTAAGAACCTTCTGGACTGCCTCTCCTCTGCTGATTTATGTTCCCAGCAGATGTCTGACAGGTTAAAATTCTGTGGCTTCAATGATGTTGACAACATAGGCTTACTGTGGGTTGGTCTGGATTTGGTTTGTAAATTTTCCAGAGGTAATAGGGAGCAATTGTGCAAAATATATCTTTGTATGTAGCCTCTGCACATTTTTACTTGAGTCTGTGCATACTGGGATCCAGATGCCCTAGTAAGAGGACTGAACATTTGTTTGGATGAAGTCACTGTTCTTATAGGGGTTATGGGTGCTAGTGGGGTTATGGAAATCAGCCTATGGGAGAGACCACTGTGTGCCCAGGTCTTGCCCTGTGTTGAATGTTCTTTTCTGAGCAGATTCTGGAGACAACTGAAGCCCCTTTAAGTTGAGCAGTATGTCTAGAATGTTTTGTGAATGAAAGTATAGGCTGAAGGGGACTTGCTTGTGAACAAAATGAAATTATGAGGTCTGAATTAAAGAGAAAGACATAGGACGTCCCTGTGAGTATGTATGTGTGTACATATAAATACTACTGTTTGAAAGGAAGAAAGAAAGAAGACCAGACTGCATGTAGATTATGCAAAGCACTTGAAGCTTTGAATTATGTGTGGCATCACATTCAGTCTGAGACCAAACAGCTGGGTGGGATTAGTCCTGTATCGCTGTTTTGGTGCAAAGGATGGGTTTATCTAAGGAGATTTCAAATGCCTTCCAGACAACATTATAGATACTTCTTCTGTCTCCTAATGAACATACAGTGTTAACTACTTTTTCTGTAAATTCTGAAGTTTGTCATGACAACTATGCTTCCTGTCACTACAAAATCTGTGTTACAGGAGGGTTTCTCATCAGTAAGTGCTCATCCTCTGATTCTTTGGACCTGCCTTCCTACTTTGGAAGAGAGACAACACCACACCTCCATGCAGATACTGTAAGGGCTATATAGTTTCATAATTTCATAGTTTCATTCAGGGTTGGAAGGGACCACAAGGATCATCTAGTTCCAACCCCCCTGCCATGGGCAGGGACACCCCACACTAGATCAGGCTGGACAGAGCCTCATCCAGCCTGCTCTTAAACACCCCCAGGGACGGGGCCTCGACCACCTCCCTGGACAACACATTCCAGGGTTTCACCACTCTCATGGTGAAGAACCTCCTCCTCACATCTAGCCTGAATCTCCCCACCTCCAGCTTCATTCCATTCCCCCTAGTCCTATCACTACGTGAGATCCTGAGAAGTCCTTCCCCAGCCTTCCTATAGGCCCCCTTCAGATACTGGAAGGCCACAATTAGGTCACCTCAGAGCCTTCTCTTCTGCAGACTGAACAGCCCCAACTCCTTCAGTCTGTCCTCATAGGAGAGGTGCTCCAGCCCTCTGATCATCCTCGTGGCCCTTCTCTGGACACGTTCCAGTATGTCCATATCCCTCTTGTAATAGTGGCTCCAGAACTGGACACAGTACTCCAGGTGGGGTCACACCAGGGCTGAGTAGAGGGGGAGGATCACCTCCCTTGACGTGCTAGCCACACTTCTCCTGATGCAGCCCAGGATCTGATTGGCTTTCTGGGCTGCAAGTGCACATTGAGAGCTCATGTTGAGCTTTTTGTCCACCAGCACCCCCAAGTCTCTCTCCTCAGGGCTGCTTTCCAGCCAGTCACTGCCCAGCCTGTATTTGTGCCTGGGATTGCCTCGACCCAGATGCAGGACCCTGCACTTGCTCATGTTGAACCTCATGAGGTTGGCTTGTGCCCACCTCTCCAGCCTGTCAAGGTCCCTCTGGATGGCATCCCTTCCCTCCAGCGTGTCTGCTGCACCACACAGCTTGGTGTCATCAGCAAACTTGCTGAGGGTGCACTCAATGCCACTGTCCATGTCACCCCCAAAGATGTTGAACAAGACAGGTCCCAGGACTGATCCCTGAGGGACTCCGCTTGTCACTGGCCTCCACTGGGACATGGAGCCTTTGACAGCCACTCTTTGGGTGCGGCCATCTCTACGTAGCCATGCTATTCTCACCTTCCCACTGACTATGACATCTTTGATGTGGTCCTTCAAGAACAGTGACTACATTAAAGCTCAGGGCACTCTGGAGCTTCATTGCCATTTTCCATGGATTCATTTCTACATCAGATGGTGTAGTGGTGCAAGATCCCTTCTTTCATCTCAAGAGATTTGATTTCTGGAAGTGTAATAATGCATGTTCATTATACTTGGTTTTGGTCTGTGTCATGGACTTGCCAAACGTTTTGGCACATTGTCTTGGAAACTTTTTCTTCTGGATCAAAATTAGGAAAGGAGTCTTTCTGGTGGTTATCACCTCATACCACAAGGAATAAGCTCTCCCAGTAATTTTTCATCTTCAATCCATTGATGATGTTGTGCTTGACTCTGTTTTGTTTTCTTTCTGAGTCACAACATTCGGCTGCCTTTGCTTTTCTCGAGTTGTCCTCCTGTGGAACCAGGGGCTTGGACATGATTCTCACATAGACCACGAGTGGAAAGCAGTCCTTCTACTTGCCCTGAATCAAGCCTTTCAGATTATCTTCCTGCAAATGGGTCAGTAACTAAAACTTAAAAGCTCAGCAGTCTCAGCAACTATTTGAAAGGTGCACACAAACAAGAAGGCAAGGAACAAATAGTGAAAATTAGTTGAAGTTGAGTGTTCAAGGCTTATTCTCTGGCTAGTAGCCCTGATAGCCCTTTGATGAGCGGGGAGAGTCAGGGGGGAAAATAACACATTGCTGTATTTTTAGAGCAAAAAGAAGAGCCTGCTACATACCCTAACACTTTATAGATACTGTGAAGACAAGCTTTCTCCACAAGTCTGCAGTGTCTGCATCTGCTGTATGGCCAGAGACATACAGAATGCATCCTTTATTGTTCTTCTGGTTTAATTAACTGTGTAAAAGCTTACAAACTGCAGTTGCTGAGCTTTTTAGTTAACATATTTGGTGTGCTTATTCAGAACTGAGACAGCCTGTGCTGAAGTCTGTAGATCAGATCTTTATCTTGCTGAAATGCAGTTACACTGCTTATGTATTGTACTTGTACAGAGAAGGAATGCAGGCATGAGTACAGCTTTAGGAAATAATCTTTGGAAATAAAATGCCTGAAGCATGATCCTATTGTGTGGATTTGTGCTGTTGTGGTGCTCTGTCTGAGGCTGTTATGATAGAATATCAAAATAGGCATACCTGGAGCAAAGAATCTGATTTTAGGATGTAACAAATTCTGTGAAAATTGGATTGTCTTGTTGCATAGGATCATTGTAGACATGAAATTGGCATAATGGGTTTTTCCTATACTTTTTTTCAAAAGTATTTTCCTGCAGATGCACTTTGCAGCAATGCCTTTCTTCAGGTATCTTGATACAGAAATTGCTGTGGCTATTTCAGACTCCCATTTTTTAACCTACTTGTTCTTTGAAGTTGGTTTTGAAGGTGAAACTTTCTTGTGTCTTAATTGTTTTTTCCAATACTGCAGGCTATTACAGTCAAGGTAGCTAACTGCTTTTCTGCTCCATCATGTACTTTGTTACCCTCATAACTACATTTCTATACACTGAGTGGGGAGAAAAGGTGGAATTGAGATTAGATTTCTCTTATAATGTCATATAGATTGACCCCTCTGGTTTATCATAAGCAGTAAGAAGTTGCATTGAATCTGAGATTCATATTTGCCATTTGTATTTGTAAATCAACAGTGAAGTAACCCAACAGTTACTGAATTGTGTAGAGCACTGTTTATGTAGACTCACCTAAATAGCACATGCATTTGTGAACATAATAAGGTGATTTGACCAAGAAGGAGCAATCTTGATTGACACTTAAGTGCTGCTTTAATTTTGCTTTCTACAACACAATATCACAGTATGTTAGAGGTTGGAAAGGACCTCCAGAGATTATTGGGTCAAACCCACCTGCCAAAGCAGAATCACCTAAGGTAGTCTGCACAGGAATGCACAGGGTTTGGAACTTGTCCAGAGAAGGAGACTGCCCAACCTCTCTGGGCAGCCTGTTCCAGTACTCCGTCACCCTCACTGTAATGAAGTTTATCCTGATATTGAGGTGAAATCTTCTACGTTCAAGCTTGAACCCGTTGTTGCTTGTCTTATTACTGTGCACCACCGAACAAACATTGGCCCCCTCCACTTGACACCCACCCTTCAGATATTTATACACATTGATGAAATCCCCTCTCAGTCTTCCCAAGACTAAACAGCCCCAGGGGTCTCAGTCTCTCTTCACAGGGGAAGAGAGTCCCCTAATCATCCTCATGGCTCTCTGTTGGATTCTCTCCAGCAGGTTGCTGTCTCTTGAACTGGGGAGCCCAAAACTAGACATAGCATTCCAGGTGTGGTCTCACCAGGGCAGAGTAGAGGGACAGAAGAACCTCCCTAGACCTCCTGGATACACTTTTCTTGATTGTCCTGAAGGGACAAAAAGCCTCAGAAGTCTTCTGAATCAGAACAATGGGGCAGGAGCCAGCAGGTCTGGTTTTTCAGGAAAATGCCCACCTTGCTCAGGCTTTTCTGAGCATGCCCTGGAGACCAAGTGGGCCAGCTGTTTGTGCCTTTGGCCACGTTTGGAGAAAACTCATTCTATAGGTTGAAGTGTCAGGTTTTTATCTCTTAAATCTATGTTGTCACTGGCCATCATTTTCTCAGGAAATCTATAGATACCAGCCCAAAGAGCCAGTGCCTTGCCCTGCAATTGTCCAAACTCTGGGGGAAGTCACAAGCCTTGCTTGGAATCCAAGCAGTGCTTTGGTTTACCCAGACAAGACTGCAAGACCCCTCGCTGTATAGCATTGTAAAGCCCAGGAGCAGAACAGAAATGTCTTGCTGGGCCGAGAGATGAACCCCAGGAGGAGCCGAGAGTCCCTGGGACAGTTTTGTTTTATTAGCAACAAGCACTGCTGCGAAGATTGCAGCTGAAGAACCTCTCCAAATAGGCAAAGCTACAAAGATGACAAGCCCCCCAAGCCTCCGCAGCCATCTCTTTTCTACAAAGCTTTCAGCTACAAAGCCTTCAGAGATAAACCCTGTATATGCTGCAGCAACAAGCTGCAGAAGCCAACAGAAAGTGCAACTGTGTTCCTGCAGCTTTCACGTGGTTGACGCCATTGTGGTTTTGTTTAAATTCCCACATGTGCTGCATGGTACCACGATCAGTGTGTAATTACAAAGTCTGATTTTTATAAGCATCTGTTAAAGGTCTGTTGCCCTAGAGAATTCTAGAGGTCCATGTGTGTGTGTCCCCTCTGGTTGGTGCGCAATCTCCAGCATGTTGCTGATGTTCTCTTTTTTCTTTACAGTTTAAATTGCTGTTTGTTGTTTCTGGATTTTTGCTCATATTGTTTAAATTATTACATGTTCCTGCTGGTGAGACATCTGTTCCACAATTGAATATTTTGGACCGGTAAATAGGTTTTATTAATATTTCCACTGTTTTTTAATTAATAAAATTGTTAATATTTTTATTAATAATTCAAGCCTATTGAATATTAATAACCTCCTTACAATCATAACATTGATGCATCCCACTATACCATTGGCTCTCTTGGCCACAAGGAGACATTGTTGTCCCATGGAGAACTTGCTGTCCACTAGCACTCCAAGGTCTTTCTCTGTGGAGCTGCTTTGCAGCGGGGCATCTCCTAAGCTCTAGTGGCGCCTATTGTTATTCCTCCCCAGATGCAGGACGCTGCACTTGTCCTTATTGAACTTCATGGGGTTTGCCTCTGCCCAGCTCTCCAGCCTGTCCAGATTTTGTTGGATGGCTGCACATCCACTCCCCCCCCATTTTGTATCATCAGTGAACTTGCTGAGGGTACTCTCAATCATCATTGATAAAGACACTGAACAAAACTGGACCCAGTACTGATCTCTGCTTCAGCTACCTGGAGGGTAGTGGTTGTGGCTAAGTATGGTAGTGCTCCCTGAAAGTATTACCATGGTTCCTGTGTGGTTGAAAGAGATGCTAAAGCAGAGGAGATAGCAGTACTGTTTGAACAACAGGCTCTCAATGAGGAGTTTGACATGCACATGTTGTCCCCTTATCAAAGAGCAAGTGCTAATAGTGCCCCTTCCCAGACCTTCCCCAGCTTGGGAGCAGTAGTAGACAGGGCAGGGCTCGTGGATGGATGGAGAGGTGGAAATCTTAGGGTTGTTATTTCTTTCTTAGTTCATTGCAGGACATATTGTAGTATGGGATAGCAAGTCACATGTCAGTTTGCTAATTGTTTTTAGTGTTTCAAGCGAAAGAAAAAGTCTATTTGATTGCAACATGAGGATATGGGGGTTTTAGGTAAAGCAGCTATTACTATCCTTTTATTCTAATCACTTGTAAATTGTACGACAGAGTACTTCTGGTTACAGACTTATGATTACACACTTTAAATAGTATGACTTAAGTGTTTCCTCACATATTTTAATTAAACTCCTAAAGAAAAATGAGCAACTTTTTTCACAATGATTAGTTTGCTAAAAATGAATTACATGAGTTAGCTTTCCTTACTGTAGTTACTGTATAAAACAAGTACAAGGAAGAAGTGAAAATTGAATACTTTCATTACCTCAAACTCAGGGTCATTGCATAGGTGACAGATAAGAAATGTTAATACAGGCTAAGAATGAGTTTGTTAATGGGACTACTGCAGATGCCGGGGCAAAGCTGCCTCATGTTCCACAACTGTAAGGCATATTAATCTCTTTAGTTGATGGATTCTTAAATGAACAGATTGAGTGAATAATTGGGTTGGTCTCTTAATCCTTAGTTTGAAATATGACTAGAAATGCTTTGATATTTATATTTGCATAAGATATAATCTTCTAATTGATTTATCTAATACTTCTATACTGACATAATTGTTTAGTATGCTTGTTCTCTAGACTTTGGAAAGAAATTATAGAAATGGGCTTATAGTTCTGCTCCCTTTTTCACATAGCTTTCAACTGCACAATAAGGAGGTGAGGAGGTAGATGATACTTCTGTGAAACTGCATGATTTCCATTTTTGCTAGCTGTCACGTTTCTCGTGTGAAAGCCCACAGCTATTGCCTGACACTGTTGCTGGGGAGGAATATGCAGAGAGATGTCATACTTACCTTTCCAATTACCTTTTTTACAGTTGTGGTCATGCAGTCCTCTTACAGTTATTCATGTTAAAACATTCTTAAAATGGGAAGTGTGATGATTTTTGCAGTGGTAAGCAGGCACAGCTTAGAGACTGTAGTGGACTGCACGTTTGATAGTACCTTCGAGGCTTTTTTTGCTGAAACGAGGTATTGTAAGGTAGGATGCCAACAACACTTTTTCCTGGTTTGATTTGGTTTTGAAGAGCCTCACTGGTGTGTGATTTTTCTGTAACTAAGGAGAATCTTGTACATTTTGTAATGTAAAGATATCCAGTGGTCACATGGGTAGGGTGAGACTTCTTACTGTATTCCCAGAACATAAAGGTCAGTGCTTCTGCTTGCTAGTGGATAATTCTGAGTTTTATATTTACACATGCAGAGTTCAGCAAATGATGAGAACATCATATTACCCAAATACACTGTGCAGAATTCTACAGCAATGACATTGGAATATTATTCTTAAAGCTTTGTACAAGAGTTTTTCTGAATTTTCTTTGTGCTGGGAGGGTGAGGTGCCTCAAGTAGGCTTTAGTTTTTGTTATATTTCATGTTGGTCTTAAGGAAAGCTAATGTTTAAGTTAACGTAGTCCCCATGCTATCAGGCCTATTGTTGCTCTCGTGCTCTGCTGCACCTATCAGTTTTAGCTTCATTTTTTTTTATCTGTCCACTTTTTGCAGTGTTTCAATTTGCTTCTATTTTTTAAATTAATTTACTTAAACTACTGAGCAATTCACTAATGTTCAAAATACTGTTTAATTCTATACTTGTAAAAATGTTGCAATTTTCTGAAAATAATTTAGATTGTCTTGTTGAGCTTGAGGGATTCTTGGAGTTCACTTTCACAGTATAAAAGATTGTGCTCTTATGTCAGAGTTGCAAGGTTAGGTTTGTCTTGTTTTCAGTTTTTCAGCTTCTGTGTTTCAGCCTCAGAACAGCTCTTAAGTCCTTTGAACTTGCTGTAAAACTGTAGGTTTTGTAGACCTGGAGCTATAGAAATGGGGAAAAAATAACAAGAAACACATTATGGGACTTTGTGCACCTGTTGGTCTCTTCTGTTCTTTCCTCGGTGTACTGAATTTTTATTAGTCTTCCTCAGAATCTGCCCTGCATCAAAATTAATCTACTTCCATTTTTGGTTTTCTTTTAGATACGGATGGGAATGATCAGTGAAATCCAACCTAATGCTGATTATGTTTATACCGTTGCACTAATATGATTTGTTCATACTTCATAAGGGTTGGCTTTTCTTTTGATCTTTTTATTACAGTGGATTTATAAGCTCATAATAGCCTAAGCTATTCCATTTTTTCCTGTATCCTCCAGGACACTAAATGTTGAACCCCTGGAGTTTCTGCCATCTTAGTATCTCTCAGCTTGGTAAATTTGAGGAACAACCCTAGATTTGGTCTGCCTATTAAGCTGTGGTACATAAGTATCATGATACTGATACTTACAAACCCAGCACAAACCCAGAGAGACACTAAGGTGTCTAGACATGGTCTCCCTCTCTCCCCTCCTTCCTGCAGAAAGCCAGGGTAACACAGGAAGAGGAGCAAAGGGGACAGGACCATGTGTGTCTGGTAAACAGCCCTGTATCTATGGTAAGGACATGTGTTTTGGCCACAGCCTGGCTATGTGGGTAGCTATGTGCTGGTTTCAGTGCCCTATTGGCCCAATCAGTCTCAGGCAAGATTCATATACAGGCTGATTTCTAGTCACCTGTGCCTTGATCATGTCTTGCTTAGCCTTGCTGAAGCCTTGTCGTGGGGTTGGAAGGGTAAGGCCAAGAAGCCTCCTCCCTCCCCCCTTGTAAAGTAAAGGGAAGGAAAATTGAAGGGAAAGGAAAAAAAAACGACTCACAGCTGAATTAGCAAAGCAGTGGAGCTGTATATTTACAAAGCAATGTAGGATATGCAGGGGAATATATACAAATTTACAATATTTACAATATATACAAAGATATACAATAAAGTAACACAGAAATGAGGGTTCCCCCCTCGGCTGAGGGGGGTTTCCCACCTCCGCTCTCCCCTCTTTCCCCCTTTCCCCAGAGTGGGATAGAAAGAGAAAGAAAAGAGAGGAAAAAAAGTTAGAAGCACTTGTGTTAATTGGAAAGCAGTTAATACAGGCCTGGTAGCTTATCGGTTTTCAAGGCCGAAGTCTTGGCAGAAAGCCCAGCACAGAAAGCTGCTGCCCAAAGAAGAGGCGGAAGCAAGACTGAAGATAAAGTGCCGGAGTGCCCAGGATACTCCTCCTGCACTCCCAGTTCAGAAGGTGCTTCCTCCCACTTCACCAATGAAATTAGTTTAGATTATTCTTTCCGTTTACCAACTTCGTCCACCATATTCCCTTTCTTAAGGGGACAACGTCAACCGGTCACAAGCCTTGGTGCTTGAACCTGCTTGGACCTTGTCTGGCTTGAAACTGCCTCGAGTGGCATAGCCTTGAGTTGCCCAATCCAGTGCTTGGGATAAAGCCATGAGCATACACATCACAAGCCACAAGAGAAGCTACAAGCTTAGGAGTCAGAGCCAACCCTGCTTCCCCGTGCAACCAGAATATTGCCATGCCTCAATATTCTCAGGACAAAGCAAGCACCCTGTGACCGTTTGAGGCTGTACCTTTAAGAAAGGGACAGTGCTGGGACACTGGCTGAATGTTTTGTAAACAAAATACAGGTCTAAACAAATTTCATTGGTAGATTGGTAGAATGCAGTTTTAAGTTTAGTGCAGCTGGAATTTTTTTCTCAGTTCGTTCCTTTCCCTCTCCCTTCCAGCCTGTCTGCTTCTGCGCTCCTAGCCAGAATGACTTTGGACACCAGATAAGCAACTAATCCTACTAATAGGCATACTAAAATTCTTCTCGCTTAATAACTGCCTTTTTCTCTCTAACCCTTTTTGGGAAAAAGGGTGGTAGGGGGAGAGAAGGGGGTGCAGGGGGCGGAGCCCTCCTCTGTCCGGAGGAGGGAGTTTCGTTCCTGTATTCTTGTTTTTTTCCTTGCTGTATATTTCTGTCCATATATTGTGAATATTGTATATATTGTGTATCTAACCTGCTTTTCCACATTGCTTGTAGAATATAGCATTCCTTCCGCTTCGCTGGCTGAGTTAGCTGTGTTTTGTTTTCCTCTTTGTGGGGGAGAGAAAGCTAGGCCTTCTCTCTCAACCCACCACACACCCGTTGCGATAGCATCATTAACAGCCCACCATCTACTGAAGCCAGACTGGCCACTGATGACCATGTGGCCTTCCTGCTGGCAACCTGCTGTGCCTGGTGCATGAGTGCCCCAAATCCTCTAATACACAGCAGCAGCACTCCATACCTGGGTACAACCAGTTGTGAGTAATTAATTCACTGCCTCTTTGGCATAACGGTTCTTGTTCAGTCTCCCCCCCACTGTGGTCGAGCGCCATTTCACTCCCGGAGTATTCCCTTTCTGCTATGTTGCTCCTGGTTTGCATAAACTTGTTGAATTGTTATAGTTGCCCAAATACTGTACATTTCCATTGTAAATGTATTATAACTGTACATCAAACCTTTTGATATGTTTTGGCAATTTATAATTAATAAAAGTTATTAATATTTTGATTAATATTGCCACATTGTTTATAAATAAAGGAAATATTGTATCCTTTTCAACAATAAGCATATGTTAATGTCTTCCTGACATCCAATCCAAGAATTTTCTTCTGTGGGGTTTTAGGTGATAGATCTTTTTTTCCTTCAGTCAGCCGCATGTAAAGATATGCTATAGAGTTTTGTTTTGTACTCTGTTCTTGTTAATAGTAATTGTCATTGCCTATTAGCACAATTTCTCTTATTTATGTCCTCTGAGAAGAAAATAAGACTATGCTGTATTATAAAACTGGATGTTGGTGTCTGTGCAAGTGTCACATTATCTTTGTAAAGCAAACACACAGTTGATATCATGGTCTTCAGTGCAGTAGTGGTGAATTACCAAGAAGCACTGAAGCTGCTGTCTACTGCGTTAGTAATGGGGATATTTGTTGCAGGGACAGCCTCATTCTGCCTGTGTGCTTTCCCAGTTTGTCAGAGAGCAGCCATGGCACTGGAGTGCAGGGATCGATTTGTGGCTTTCAGGATCTTCAATGCCTCCTGCCTGCATGGTGTGCACCAAATTTTATCATGGTAGGACTCTGACAGCCAACTGATTAACTGATTGGCTGGTGTTCCTTCAGGTCTTCAAAGGATCTTTCCGCTCTCCCTTGCCAAACTTGCTTTACCACGCCAGGTAACATGACCAGTTTCTTGGCCTGGGTATTATATGAGTCTCTGAACCTAATAGTACTTTGAATGATACCATATCATATCATATCATATCATATCATATCATATCATATCATATCATATCATATCATATCATATCATATCATATCAATTGTTCTTGATTATTCCTGAATTTTACTTTTGGGCACTGGTCATTAGGGTTATTTCTTCATGTTTCTTCTGGGATGCTACCATCAGTAATCTCCAGGCAAATGTTTGCCTTCCTTCCATCAGTTATACTCAAAGTCTGTTCCCCTTTCCTTACTGCTGGGAGCTATAAAGCCTTGTCTCTTGCAAGGTCATAGTGTCAGAGGCATCTATCTTGATGCATCCGTAATTATTCAAGTGTGTTTTTTCTTTGGAAAGGCTTCACAAAGTAATGTAGACTATTGTATTTTGAGCAGATTGCGTGAAGGAAGGGCAAAGGATGTTGTAGGAAAAAAATGAGAAAGGCAAAAGCCCATTTAGAACTTAGACTGGCCTGGACAGGTGCACTCTGCACTTGGTTAAGAACTGGCTGGAGGGCCAGGACCAGAGGGTGGTGGTGAATGGTTCCACTTCCAGTTGGCAGCGAGGCACTAGTGTCCCTCAGGGATCAGTGTTGGGCCCCATCCTGTTCACAGTATCACAAAGGTTGGAAGAGACCTCAAAGATCATTGAGTCCAACCTGTCACCACAGACCTCATGACTAGACCATGGCACCAAGTGCCACATCCAATCCCCTCGTGAACACCTCCAGGGATGGTGACTCAACCACCTCCCCGCGCAGCCCATTCCAATGACGAACA
Source organism: Melanerpes formicivorus (assembly GCF_026170545.1). Lineage (NCBI taxonomy): Eukaryota > Metazoa > Chordata > Aves > Piciformes > Picidae > Melanerpes > Melanerpes formicivorus. Next base: position 18,921,175 of record NW_027142353.1, on the reverse strand, counting down.
ACTCTCTCAGTGAAGAACTTTCTCCTCACCTTGAGCTTAAACTTCCCCTGGTGCAGCTTGAGACTGTGTCTCTTTGTTCTGGTGCTGGTTGCTAGAGAGAAGAGACCAACCCCTTCCTGGCTACAACCACCTTTCAGGTAGTTGTAGAGAGCAATGAGGTCACCCCTGAGCCTCCTCTTTTCCAGGCTAAACAATCTCAGCTCCCTCATCCTCTCCTCATAGTGTTTGTGCTCAAGGACTCTCAATATCTTTATTGGTGATCTGAAGGGATTGCATCCATCATCAGTAAATTTGCAGATGTCACCAAGCTGGGAGCAGATGTTGATCTGTTAGAGGGTGGGAGGGCTCTGCAGAGGGACTTTGACAGGTTGGACAGATGGGCAGAGTCCAACAGAATGAGATCAAATACTTCTAACCCCATGCAGTGGTACAGGCTGGGGACAGTCAGCTGAGGGCTATTAAACCTTCTGGAGAGCGGCCAGGCAGAAAGGGACATGGGGTTACTGGTTGACAGCCAGCTGAACATGAGTCAGCAGTGTGCCCAGGTGGCCTAGGAGGCCAATGGCATCCTGGCCAGCAGGAGCAGGGAAGTCATTGTGCCCCTGGACTCAGCGCTGGTTAGGCCACACCTTGAGTCTTGTGTCCAGTTCTGGGCCCCTCAATTCAAGAAAGATATTGAGTTGCTGGAATGTGTCCAGAGAAGGGCAGCAAAACTGATGAGGGGTTTGGAGCACAAGCCCTATGAGGAGAGGCTGAGGAAGCTGGGCTTGTTTAGTTTGGAGAAGAGGAGGCTCAGGGCAGACTTTATTGCCGTTTACAACTACCAGAAGTGAGGTTGTAACCAGATGGGGGTCGGTCTCCCAGGCAACCTGTAACAGAACAAGAGGACACAGTCTCAACCTGTGTAGGGGGAAGTTTAGGTTTGATCTTAGAAAGTTCTTCACAGAAAGAGTGATTGGCCATTGGAATGTGCTGCCCAGGGAGGTAGTGGGGTCGATGATCCTGGAGGTGTTTAAGAGGATACTGAATGAGGCACTTGGTGCCATAGTCTAGTTGATTAGTTAGCGTTAGGTGATTGTTTAGATTTGATGATCTCAAAGGTCTCTTCAACCTGTTTGATTCTGTGATTCTGTGATCAGAAGTGGGTTTGCTAGGTTTTTAAGATTTATTGTTGTGTAACACTGAAAACCTTCCAGCTTTTCATGTCTGTCCAGACAGGACCAGACTACTACAGGTTCCTCTGATTAGATTTACAGACTTATTAAAGCAGGCTGTGCAGACTCCTGTCTGATACAACTAGTATAATATAATTTCATTGGCAATGTTGCTATGTACTTTTCAATGTCATGGGCAATGGTGTTGCAGCATTTTTAAACTATAATAGAGATTTTTATTGTTTTATTTTCATTAGTAGTTTGTTTTCCACTTTTTGCTCTTGAAGGGATTAGCCACTCTTATTTTGGCATTTTCCAGCATGTCTCAGGCTCTGGGCTTACCCTTTAGGCTTCATTATGAATGCATGTCATGTTTGCAATTACGTTAAACATAAGCAGCAAAATGCTACATGAGTTAAGCTGGACAATAGCCAACTTCCTTTTGGGGAACAACAAAATCAAGGAGATAAGAGTTGAAAATTAAGCTAGATATTTTCTTATCAAGACTGGTGGCCATGCTTCTGTGTTTTTGTGACTTGTAAAAATCTGTAATGCTAGTTTACATGAATGAAGGTTTTAAAAATTGGTGCTATGAAGGATTTCATTATAACTTTTAAATAAAACCATGTATTGTAGTTCAGTATAGAAGACAGGATTTATTTGTTCTTGTTGTAACATTCCAATGAATTAGTCTTCCCCTCATTTATAGGATGTAATCAGAAAACCTATGGGTTTTGATGAATTTCTGTAGTATCACTTGATTTCGAACTATCTGTGTTTTTAAATGAACGTGATCTGCTTGAATTAGGAAAAAGGAGCATTAGTGATCAGGCTGCGCCAGGGGAGGTTTAGGTTGGATGTTAGGAAGAAGTTCTATACAGAGAGAGTGATTGCCCATTGGAATGGCCTGCCCGTGGAGGTGGTGGAGTCGCCATCATTGGAGGTGTTCAGGAGACTTGATGGTGTGCGTGGTGCCCATGGTTTAGTTGTTTAGGTGGGTTGGATTGGTTAATGGGTTGGACGCAATCTTGAAGGTCTCTTCCAACCTGGTTTATTCTATGTATTCTATGTAAAAGTCAAAGGTGTGCAGCATGCACACTCTTAACAATTCATGAAAGGTTATGACCTAGGAAGATAGGTGTATGCTTTTTATAAAGAAAAGAGTAAAAATGTATCCAAAACTTGCAGGATGATTTTGATCTGTTCAGAGATCTTTTATACATTCCTTCTTCTGTGACTTGGAGTGCTGGAGGTTAAGCAGGTGTTACTTTGGTTGAAAGTCCTTTTTTTCTGGAGCCCTACATTTGCATCTGTAGCTGGGGAAGCCAGAGAAAAATGGTGTTCTGCATCTTGCAGGAGGAATGTTAATTATCTTGAATGAAAACTTCATACAAAAAAACCAAGTGGGTTTAAAACACTGCTTTTATAAGAAGTTGGTAGGAAAAGCAAATACATATGGACTACAGCTTGATGCATCTGGAAGAATTGCAGTGAAGCTCCATATAATCTGGAGAATATTTTTTCAGTTTGTTTTTCAATAATGGTAGATGTCTAGATAAGAAATAAAAAGTGTGATGAGAAGTTGTGTTATAACTGATAGAATTGATTGAAGTGAATTTGAATCATGGTATACAAGGCAGAGAGAATAAGAAGTCTGGTAGCACTCTGGTTTTTTAAAGACTTCATTACCTTTTGTAGAGTTACTGAGTGTGTAACCACGGGTTTTTGAACGTCTATGGATCGATATGCTGCCGGAGGGATCTGTTACCAACCATCAAATGATACTATAGAATAAAAGAGTTACTTTAAGTACCTCTGTAATTCACAGTTAATAAAATGGTGGTGTTAGGGAGCAACTGCTGTTTAAAAGACATTTAGTGGAAAATGTGTGCAGTTGGACATAAACCAAGCTATTGTTGTGAGAAAATAGAGGATAATTTGTTAAGGAAAAAAAAAAAGTATTGCATAGAATATATAAGTCAATTCTGGGGTTTATTTTGATGGATAAAGATGAACTAACCATTGGACTGGAAGCTGATGGTTGCCTAGGGACTACTAATCCTGACCTGATTATATTTAGTATAGGCAGAGAGGACAAGTGAAATAATAAGTTTATGTCAAAAGGGTTAATTTCCCAGAACTGAGGAAAACTGTTTTTGAAATTGTCTGTGAGGGATAAAATTGGGAGTTCCTTTAGAAAGAGTAGGAAAAGGGCACCGAGGAGATCAAGAGAGATTAGTACAATGTTGTAGGCTCATGACTGGAAAAAGGTGGGGAAATCTCAATGTTAGTTTAAGGGGAAAAGAGCAAGACTGATAATTAAATGTCTTTTTATGTGGTGCATCACAGGATGTTCCAGTGAGATTGCAGAAATTCCTCATCTTTTCAGATCTTTTATAACAAAGGACAGTGGTAATAAATGGCATAGAATTATGGTACAAGAACTACCTTTACACTTGCACTTTTGCTGGAACAAAAGATTGATAAAACCCACAGAAAAATCTTGCAGTCTGTTATGACTGACAAAAAAGCATTTAATCATTCAAAAATGGTATCTTAGTATCTTACCTGTCTTTAACAACTTCACTGCTTTTGAGAGAAAAACTGCCAAGGCAACATTGCTTGCTGAAGGCTTTTATGATTCTCACGAGATCCCCACCTTGAAAGCCTACAGCTATGGGTAAAAGAAAAGAAAATTATCATAAAAATGAAAAAAAAAAACACAGTGTGGCCAGCAGGAGCAGGGAGGTCATTCTGCCCCTGTACACTGCACTGGTTAGGCCACACCTCGAGTACTGTGTCCAGTTCTGGGCCCCTCAGTTTAGGAAGGATGTTGACTTGCTGGAACGAGTCCAGAGAAGGGCAACGAAGTTGGTGAGGGGTTTGGAGCACAAGCCCTATGAGGAAAGACTGAGGGAGCTGGGGTTGCTTAGCCTGGAGAAGAGGAGACTCAGGAGTGACCTTATTGCTCTCTACAACTACCTGAAGGGGGGTTGTAGACAGGTGGATGATGGTCTCTTCTCCCAGGCAGCCAGTACCAGAACAAGAGGACACAGTCTCAGGCTGTGCCACGGGAGGTTTAGGTTGGATGTTAGGAAGAAGTTCTATACAGAAAGAGTGATTGCCCATTGGAGTGGGCTGCCTGGGGAGGTGGTGGAGTCACCGTCATTGGAGGTGTTTAGGAGGAGACTTGATGGGGTGCTTGGTGCCATGGGTTAGTTGTTTAGGTGGGTTGGATTGGTTGATGGGTTGGACACGATGATCTTGAAGGTCTCTTCCAACCTGATCTATTCTATTCTATTCTATTCTATTCTATTCTATTCTATTCTATTCTATTCTATTCTATTCTATTCTATTCTATTCTATTCTGTTCTGTCGAACCAACATAGCTTGGCTTGCTATGAACAAATGCAAACTAAATCCTGACTAAGTCCTCCAAGAAGACAACTTGGAATAACTACTGTAGTTCTGCATTACATTTTGAAATTGTGAGTTCCTAACTCTAGGAACTGGGTGCTTTAGGTAGACTAGAGTCAGAGGTACAGCATGTCCTGGTCTCCTACAGATTGTTTTATGTCGTATTACATGGTGTCTGGAATCTTTATTTTGGCTGTGTAATGCACGCCCATTCTTAGCATCACAGTAGCTTAAGGTATTCCCTTCAGCAGAAGAAATTAAAACCAAAAAAAAAAAAAAGGAAAGAAAAATAAACCAATAATGCCAAACAAACAAAAAATAAATAATCCAAGCTAGGAATCTGCTTACAACACATCCGTGACAGCTCTAATGAAGGTAATAAAATATAGGATCCCCAGTGTGGTGGGATGGTTACAAATGAAATTATAGTGTGAGCTGCTTGGAAAAATAGAGGACAATTTTCCTGCAGCTTGGCAAACAATTTAATCAGCTGTTACAAGGAAGCATTGGGAGGATTACTTACCACTAATCCATCTCAGCAGCCACTGTTTGTGCTATTTTGTCAGATCTGTTGGCATGTAATTACCAATGCTAATTTTTCTTATCCTTTCTAGCCTTCAAAATTAATGCAGGGGAAGAAAGAACATTTTCTTTATGTGAAGTTTTATCAAACTTGCTCAAATAAAAACTGCATTGTTTTCAGGTGATTCAGTAAATGAGTACAGTGTGTGATTCATCTCATGCTTATTTATATCTTGTATGTCTGCAATAGTATCAGTGCCTTTTAAGCCCTGTTTATGTTCTTATGACTAACTTGTTAGTAGTACGATGATGCAGTGGTAGTACAATACAGCAGTGATACAAGTTATATTGCACTAGACCTGTCAACAAGATAAATAAGCATGGCCAGCAGATTGGGAGAGGTATTTCTGCCACTCTGCTGAGGCCCCACCTGGACTATGGCGTTCAGCTCTAGAGCCCTCAACACAAGAAGGACATGGACCTGATAGAATAGGTCCAGGGGAGGGCCACAAAGATGATCAGAGAGCTGGAGCACCTCTCTTGTGAAGACAGATTGGTTGGACAGAGTTGGGGCTGTTCAGCCTAGAAAATAGAAGGCTCCAGGGAGACCTTGTAACAGTCTTCCAGTACAAGAAAGCTGGGGAGGGATTACTTTCAAAGTCACTAGGACAAGTGGCAATGGTTTTAAATTAGAAAAGGGTAGATTTACATTGAACTTTAGGAGGAAGCTCTTTATTATGAAGGTGATGAAACACTGGAAGAGGTTTCCCAGGCAGGTGCTGAAGGCCCAATCCCTGGAGACATTCAAGGTCAGTCTTGATGGGGTTCTGAGCAATGTGATCTGGGTGGGTATGCCCCTGCTTACTGCAGGAGGGTTGGACTAGATGACTTCAAGAAGTCCCTTCCAATTTAGTGCATTCTATGATTCTATGTGTCATGGTTTGGGAAAAAAGAACAACCACAAACACAAAATCAACCAACCAACCAAAAACCCAAATTAAAACAAACAAAAAAAGCCATTGAGTTGAGTCCTTCAGGAATACCAGAAAGGTCCAGGAGGTGGACTCGAGAAAATTGTAACTTTGTTATTCAATCCCATAATTCTACTATCACTTTATAAGTTGGCAGCAAGGCCAACTCAGTCTGTCTTTCCTCCCTTTGGCTCTCTGGAGGGAGTCCTTAAACTGGCAACATCTGTTCAACGTCTTCATCAATGACATTGATGAGGGGGCAGAGTGTCTGCTCAGGAGGTTTGCTAATGACACCAAACTGGGAGGCTTGGCTGATACACCTGAAGGCTGTGCAGCCATTCAGTCAGACTTGGACAGACTGGAGAGCTGGGCAGAGAGGAACCTAATGAGGTTCAACAAGGATTAGTGCAGAGTCCTGCGTCTGGGAAGGAATAATAAACTGCACCGTTAGAGGTTAAGAGGTGATATGCTGGAGAGCAGCCCGATGGAGAAGGACCTGGGAGTCCTGGTGGATAACAGGTTATCCATGGGTCAGCAATGTGCCTTTGTGCCCAAGAAGGCCAATGGGATCCTGGGGTGCATTAAGAGGAGTGTGTCCAACAGAGTGAGGGAGGTTCTCCTTCCCCTCTACTCTGCCCTGGTGAGACCTCACCTGGAATATTGCATCCAGTTCTGGGCTCCCCAGTTCAAGAGGGACAGGGATCTACTCGAGAGAGTCCAACAGAGAGCTACCAGGATGATTAAGGGACAGGAGCACATGCCCTGTGAGGAGAGGCTGAGAGACCTGGGGCTGTTTAGTCTGGAGAAGAGAAGACTGAGAAGGGATTTAATAAATGTTTATAAATATTTGAGGGCTGGGTGTCTAGAGGGAGGGGACAGGCTCTTCTCAGTTGCACCCTGTGATAGGACTAGGGGTAACAGATATAAACTACACGCAGAAAGTTCCACCTCAGTATGAGGGGGAACTTCGTGACTGTGAGGGTCACAGAGCACTGGAACAGGCTCCCCAGGGAGGTTGTGGAGTCTCCTTCTTTGGAGAGTTTCAAGACCCATCTGGATGTGTTCCTGTGCAACCTGCACTAGATTCTGCAGTCCTACTCTGTCAGGGGGGTTGGATTCAATGATCTAGGGAGGTCCCTTCCAACCCCTAACATCCTGTGAACATAGGGGAGTAGGTCTGTTTATGGCCTTTAGAGACCTAACTAATTTTCTCTTGCACAGTTATGGCCTGCTTAGGCCAGGGAGACAATGAGGGTGGGGAGAAAAGGTGCAGTGGGGTTTGTGGTTTAGTCTGTTCGGAAGAAGGGTTGTTTTTTTTTGTTTTTCATGTATCCTGTATATGTATTAGGTGTTAAGGATTCATGTATTTGGTACTTCCCTGTAAATTCTGAATACAATTTCTGTATTTCTCTCCAATTCAATAAGAATGTCTTTATTTCACTTTTCTTTGGGAGTAAAATTATTTCTGTCTGCTCTTTAAACTAAGATACTACGATAAGAAGTTCCTTTAGCCCAAGTTTGGAAAGACTTTGTCTTTCCTTCTGCAACAGGAAAGAATATCTTATATATACACCTTTCCTTTTCTCTTTCTCTGGGATAGATTATCTAAGGATGGAAGCATATTAAAGTACTTTTGTTTTTCAAGGACAACATTTTTAAAGGTTATCTTGAGAAGTATGATGTGTACACAACGATGACTTGGTCCTTACACAGTTTGAGTGGAGCATGTTTTTAAAAGTAACTATGATATTTGTGAACAGAAAGGCTTAATTCTGCAATAGGTGATAAGAGTTTGTGCTTTCTTCCTAGGTTCTCATAGGAAAAACCTAATCTTAGCACATGGTCTTGTCTAATCAATACAAATCATGGCAATTAAAAGATAACACATGGGCTTATCTTACTTCTTTGTGGCACACAACTTTGTTCATTTGCTTCTGAAAACAGAATCCAAAAATACCGACTGGATGTTGGCTTGTAGGATTTCTACTCTCCTATTCTACTCTTCTATTCTAAAAGTGTTTTGGATGTGGTGCTTGGGGCTATGGTTTAGGGGTGAGCCTTGTAGAGTAGGATTCTAGGTTGGACTTGGTGATCCTGAGGGTCTTTTCCAACCTGAATGAATGTTTCTGTGATATGCTAATATAAACCACTGGTTTATGAATGTTCTTTTGAACTGTGACAAGACATTCAGAGTAAACTCATCTCTATTCAGTGTTTATAGGTTATAGATTTGATCACAGTAGGAACAAGTAAGAATGGCAAAATTTGGAGAGGAAATATGAAATTGCTGTTTTGCCTTGAGTTGATAACCTTTCAAGATGCTTGTGAATGCTTGAGGTTTTTTGCAGGATTACTGTGGTTGGACTTGATCTTAAATGTCTTTTCCAGCCTCAATGATTCTGTGATTCTATTTTATGTAAAATTTCAAATTTGATTTCTGATTTTTTAATTTTGTTTTCCCATTATGGGAGTTAACTAGATTTAGTTGAATGCTGTTGGTTTAGTGACCATGAGAAAGTACATCTAGGTTACAGGGAAACATCTTTGAACTTCAGTGGCATCACTGTCGCTGCAGGCTTCAGATACTTTTGGTTCTGGAGATGAGTTTAGATGAGTTTTCCTGTTGGATATAAGCTTTTCATAGCATTTTATATTTCACTGTAGTTTGGTATGAGAATACTAATGAACACTCATCTAATCACCACCACTTGTTACCATTTGGTTATTGCAACATCTGTTTGCTGGCCTCTTTGCATTACAGTTACACTTCATAGGCTTCAGGGAGAAATATTTAATTATTTATGTCATATTTTACTGATCTATCAACAAGAGATACACTTGGAAATGTCTACCAAGCAAACTGTAGAGATGAGTTTTCCCCTTCATTCCATCATGTGCTTGGGTTCTAGGTCAGTCTCGAGCCTCAGGCAGGGGGTGGGACAGATGGACAGATGCTCTAGTGCCACTTCAGATGGCAAGCAGCATCTTATCAATTCATGTATATTTAACCGCCCACCTGTTATGCGTACATCTAAATCTTAACTAGAAAGCATGTCAGAAAAAGATGATCTGATTCTGCTCTCTTACTGTTACTCCAAAGCTCAGGTCCACTAATACCCCTGATTTATTTTTCCTTCCTGCAGTCTGTCCTTTGATAGTACCACATGTCTGCTGGCCTTCTGCCAAGTCTGTTGAAACCTTTGGCTATCTACCTCTGCCAGTTTTGCAGTCAATTCTTCAAGTCACTGACCAGTGCATTATGAAAGTAAAAGAGCAGCTTGATCTCTTCCAGTCTGGACTCCCAAGGAAAATTACTTTCTTATCTTGCTAATATGAACAACAGGATGTTGCATTTGCGTGTTTATAGTTCATTGCAATTGTGTGGAGAGTACAGATGGCTGGGTGGAATTTCTGTTCCTGTCTCAATCTGGACGGAACAGCCTTAGCTCATGTAAGTCCAGGCACTCAAATGATTCTGCTCTCCAAGCCACCCCATCAAATCCTGAGCTGGAATCTGCAGCACAAGGCAGCAAGACAGTTGAGATTTTTTATTATTTTTTTTTCTTGTGGGGATTGTTTCTGGGAGAGGGAGTTCAGTTATACAGCACCTACAGATATCACTTGCTCTTCTCACTTTCTTGTTTACCTTCCTTATGTTCCTTCAAGTAGCAACTCTGTAGGTTTCAGTTTTGTTCTATTAAAAAAAAATATTATTTATTCTTTCACTGTACTGGGATGCTATTTCTACTCAAGGTCCTTGAGAGCTGTGTGTTTGTCAAACAGTAAACTTGCTCATGTTGTTACTATCGACTTCTAGTTAAGCAACGTGTAGCTCCTTTACACATTATAAGTTAACAGCATCTCAGGTCATAAATGTGGTTAGCATTATTTTGGCATTTTATAGGTGAAGCAGGCAATTATTTTCCCTTCACACTTTTCCTAATCTCTGTTTCTGGGGGTTGGGAAATTTGGTATGTTATTTTAATGGAAATTCAGTGAAATTTAGAAGAGTTAGAGAAGCTCAGTCCTTTGACACTTTCTTGTATAGGTGGATGTAATACAGGGGCCCAAGTGTTAACTCCAGACTAAATGAATTGTAAACCTCTGATGACCAGATGCAATAAGGTGCTAAAAGCTACCTACTACAAAATTTAGAGTGTAGAAATAGTGAACAATTCCTAGTTGCAGCAAATGTAAATATGCACAGGTGAGAAACAACTCAATTTAACTGCTGAAGCACGTTGTTTTATTTTGAACATTTTGCTTGCATTTAAGGAAAACATTTAACAAGCCCCCTGAAGGTGGATCAATTAATGTGTGCACAAAGTTTTGCAATATAAAGCAAGGTAAGTTCCATGAAGCTAAAAGCACGAGAAGATGAATTAAGTGCCATTTTGCCACTAATGGAATAGCTCAGGAGGTGTGTAATTGGGATATGTCAACCTCTAAGTAACAGTTTCAAATACCTTAGAAAATACTTTAAAATGGCTGCCAGAGACTATACTTTAGGATGAGATTACTACTGTGCACCTAAATGATATGCTTATGTCAGTCCCTGAGCAGCTTAATTTCAAGACACCAAAGGTCAGGGAGGCTGTAGTAATAATCTAATAACAATTGACTGCACGTTTCTGGGAGATTTAGCTGCATTAAAGCCTGGTTGCTGTGAGCAGGATGAATTCATTATTACTTAATTGGCATAACTTGAAGCAGCATCAGCCATTGAATGTGACTCAGACAATGTCATGGAGTAGCCAAAGGTAACTAATCCTTGGTCAACTGCTCTAGAAACTTGGAAATACAGACACTGTGGCTTTGAGCAGATTTGTGCATCCCAGCTAATAAGGATGCAGTTAAATTTGGATTATAGATTTAGCCAATAGGTGTCAGGCCATGGTTCTGGAGCAGAATTAGATGTTGAATTCATTCACTTAAGTGAGAAAATTACCTTTTTTGTTTGTTGTTTTGTGCAGATGATGATTCTAACAGCAGTCTGAATCACTGCAAAGCTTGCCTCCCTCTGAATCTTACCATGATCAGATGGTATTATGAGTGTGAATACACTTTGAGGTGCACAGATAATCCTTATAATATTAATAGGAAAAAAGTGTTCTGAACATGACACCTGGAACACTGGATAAACATATAAGTCTCAAGACCAGAGGCTTGTTTACAGTTTAATTAAAGAAAATGCACATTAATAGTGATATGTATTAGTATTCAGTGTGTTGGAGAATTTACAGGCAATTAATCTTCACATTTCCTTAGGGAACAAATGATAATTTGAGGATGACTAATTTGATATAGTAATTCCACATATGCTTTTGAAATTTATTAGTATTTAAAAAAAATGTTTCTCACTTATTGCCTGCTAATCTAGTGAAGACTTAGCTTAAGAATAAAACTTCTGGTCTCCCTTGAGTTGGAGGTTAAAGTGCATATATTGTGGAAGAGGGAGAGGCAGCCTTGCTGTTGAAATTTGTTTTCTCCCTGTTTCCTGATGATGTGGGACTGTGTGAAATGGGAGTAGCTCATCTCAGCTCAATATCTCTTACCAAACAGTTTTGCCTAACAGTTGAACTCACTACCCCAGCTAGAAACTAGACTAGCAAAACAAAATAGATTTCTTCCTGGTTTGTGAGTTAAATTAGCTTGTGGAAAGATACAAGAGCTGATGTCAAAGGATTACATGAGTGGAGGAGGAGGAAAATTGTTGCTCTTCGAGTAGTGAGCTGTTATGTTAGCTGTTAATTGCGGTATTGCTGCCATAGTCTAGGCCAGTTTAACCAAAGCATTTCTGTGAAGACTGGTGCTGTCTAAAAACAATACCCACTTGTTTATAGTGGTGCTGTCTGAAGCATTAAGTCCTGTTTGTGAAAGCAGGAAGATCAGTTAAAAAGCTCTGAGGAATCACAGCAGTCACTAGAATACACTCATCCCTCATCTTCCCTCATCTTCTTTCAGGGATCATGAATTCCATTTTTCAAGTCATTAATTTCTTTGAGGCTTTGGGATCTTGGAGATAGCATCATTATTTTGCTGAGCAGGAGTATTCAGAGCTGAGTTTTGTTAGCAAACTCAACTTGGGAATAATACAAGACTCTGTATGCATTTAACATGATATTTCTTTGTGGGGGGAGGGTACCACAAATCTGTCACAGAATTACATCAGGAATCTAACACGGATCTCTTGTATGTACTGTTCAGCATATTCCTGAATCTGGAAAAAGGATAAATAGTGAAAAGACATAATTTTGTGTCATCAAATAATTAAAACATTAAATTAAACCTGAACAATTACAGCAGAATCTCATGATGCTCAGTGACTGGGCAATAATGCCACGAATGGAATTGTAGCAATAAATTCCAAATAATGCACAGGGGATAAAACTTGCTGCTCACACAGTGATGGACTGTAAATTATCCATTAGCACTCAAAAGAGTCCTGGAAATCAGTGTGATAGGAGGCTGAAAATGCTGGTGCTATGCTTTGTACCAATCAGGACAATGTTAAAAATGATTAGGAAAGGAGGCAAGAACAAAATGGAATGTGTTTTATAAATGTATTGCCCACTTACATAGCTACAGTACAAGGAGAGATTAAGTAGATGGGGGCTTCCCATCTTACAGAAGAGCTGACTGAAGAGAAACTGATTTTTTATATCTATATAAATATTTTTAAAATGCATTAAAACCCCATAAGTATCTTGGAGAACACTAGAATAGGGCATATTCTGTAATAGTAACAGGAAGCCTCTCTAAAATTAATGGAAATAATTTTCAAAATGTGTACCTAATCATTCTATGGATTTCTTTGCAAAGAAGAAACATCTAAACGCCTGCTGAACAGATTAGGTTGGGAGGGTAAATCAAGGACCAATAAACACAAGACCATGTACAGATTCTACAGCTTCAGAAGTCTTTAAAATACAGATTACTGAAAATTTGAGGAATGGGTTGTATGCTTCCCCCACTTTTTAAATGCCATTTTCTTCAGCATCTCCTAGATCTGCTGTTAGAGTTGGTCAGACTGAGATTTAGTCTTACTTGGTATAGCTTGTCTTATACAGAGGTAAAAATTTTAAAATCCTGCCTAAATAATTTCTGAACAGCATTTAGCAAATGGAGCAAACAGTATTTGTAGGCATCTCTGGTGGTCCTTTGTCCAGACCTCTAAGTCCATATGATGTGTAATGTTGAAGGCATAGCAGAAATAAAAGGGCAATTTTGACAAGAGGACATTAATACAATGTGTTTATCAGAAGCTTTGATTCTGGTGAGTAGTGGATTATTAGAAAAAGCGACAGAGTGGTAACTTTAAAGAAAACACCTCAACCTCCCTCCAGAGACTTCTTCCTGCTTCCTTATCTGCAATCTCCTCACTGCATGTTATACATAGTCCCATCATTGAGGTGACAGGCAGTGTAGAAGTGCAGGGTTAGTGTGATGGTTCATTAACTTTTTGCTCCTTGTTGTCTGTTAGTTAGCTGCTCTCGTGTGGCCTCTTCCAATGACTCCAGGAGCTCTACCTGCTCCAATGTGGGTTCCTTCATGGGCTGCAGTCCATTTCAAGGGTTGTTCCTGCTCTGGTGTATATTTCTTCATGGGCTGTTGCCTCCTCAGATGTGCTCCTGCTGCTAGGTTGTCTTCTGTGTGTCTGCCCCAGCTTGGGCACCTACTCTTGTTTCTCCTTCTCTCCAGTGCCTCTCCTGCCCCTAGAGGTTTTTGCAGAGGCACCCTACATTCCTCTGATTTGTCTAGTTTTGGTAGGTGAGGAGTCTGTTTTGTCTGTTGCGAAAGTGGCTTTAACCAGTGCAAAGCAGTCCCTGACCACCTTTTCCACAGGTCACACTTTCAGGTTCCACTTCACACCTGCCATTTGTTCCCAATACATCCACCATGTGCCATAGCTCTTGGTTTTGTTGTGGCTTTGCTAGCTGATTCTTAACGGGACTGGGAGAAGTTGGCCTTTCCAGACTTTCCAGCCTAACCTTGGGTCTGCAGAGCTGGTACTTTGGTAAGATGCATGAGTTTCAGTTTTGCAGCCTCGGGATGGGAATGAGCAGGGAAGGCTAATAAGTGAGGAAACTCTTATTCCAACAGCTCATTTTTAACAAGAAAATTAGCTCTTGTTTTGGGATGTTCATATGAAATTGTTCCTTAATAGGGTACCATAGTGACTGTTTTTTTGTAGGGAGCTCTTGCAGTGCCTTCTTTAGTTTGCTGGCCTCAAATCTGATGGGTAACCTGATGACTATCCAGTTGCTCAGTTCTGGAGACAACAGAACATGCATACAACATATCCTAGAGATACTTAGAAAATTGTTATGTTCAAAGACCTGTGAATTTAGGAACTGTGTTGCAGGGAGAAGAAGAGTGGAGATTGCATCAGGCCTTTGGTTTGTGCACCAAAAATCCACTAAATGCTCCTGTTCTGCATATATTAAATGTAATGTTATTCTTAAAGAAACAGACTTGCATGTAAAAGCAGAAGTATAGTGACAATTTCTTTATTCTGATACTCATGCAAATGTTAATGCTTCAATTTTTCACTCATTTATATTTGTCTAATTATGAAGTTTGTCCCAGCAGTATTAGTCACTGATATTAAGTGTTAATTTATCTAAGTAGTAGTGTATAGTAAAGCAGTAGTGTATAGTAGGAGATAGAATCTCCAAATCATTTTAGTAGCTTGCATTCATAATTATCATATGAAAGCAATTCAATAGATGAGGTGGGAGTGGACACACTACGTACAAACTTGAATCTTATATTGAAATCTTTCAAGTGTGTTATCAGAATTGAATTGTTACGTATATCACTGGGATTTTGTCACTTCTAAACTATATTTATATATCATGGTAAAAAAGGTATTGATGAGACGAGCTTTTCATGTTGCATGTGTTAGATTTAAGCAAAATGTTTTAGGTTCTAGTAAATGGCACCTTATTTTTCTTAAAGAGAGACAATCAATAATATGAACTCAGAAAACCTTCAGTGACAAGACCTAAAAACATATCCACCAGAAAAGAGTAAATGAAGAAATGGATAATGATCTAGATATGCACTGTGCTCAAACTTGTTCATGTGTTCAGAAGTGAGTTACTGTGCTTTAGTGATGCCAGATGGTATAGTGTGTTGTGGAAACTGGAAAGTAATAGATTAAGAAAAAATCTGGCAAGCCTATTTTTTTCTGGCCTTTGGTGTAATTGTGTGCTGTGAAGCATTGAACCAGGATCCCCTGATATTTACAGAGAAATAAATCAGAGTGATTGGCACATTGTGTGTGACAGACTGTCACATGATTTTGATTAAAATATTTAAAGTGAAATTAAGAAGGTAGTTGTGAACAGGAGAGAATATTCTTCAAGGTTTTCTTAGGTTACTTTTCCTTTACAGTAATCTATCACAAATATTTCTAGGTGCCTTTCACAATCCCATTAGTAAGTTTGTGAATTAATTCTGTCCAAATCAACCCACAAGCCATGACTAAGATTGTCTTTTAAAAGTCCTATGAGTATTACTGAATTGCTCCACATCATCCAACCATTACAGAAAGTGGCTGTTGTTCTTGGGTGAGTATTTATCTTGTTCTGTGTGCCTTAGGATTTATTCAAGTCAGTACTCTGAGGCAGAATTTAATCATCACCAACCATCTGACCTAGCTACATGCAGCGTGGGTGCTTTCAGTAATATTTATTTCCTTATGAAGCAGTGGAGGCAATGCACACTTTGAACTGACAGGTGGGTGTTGTGGTATAAGTGTTTGACCACCCTGAGCACAGCTTCCAGGACAAGATGTTAGCAGGTGAAGACATCTATTACATTACATAGCAAGGTTATATAGTCTATCAGAAGGCACATGTGTCACTCTTAATTGGCTATTTTCTATTGCCATGCACGTAATTAAGGCATACAGTAGGTTAAAACCAACAAAACAATATTTTAACACATCCAACCAAATTCTGCCCAGTTTCTTTCCTTCAATTACAAGATGTTTACATTCTTTTCTAAGCCAGAGACTAAACATAGCTTTCCAAAGCTATCCAAAACCACCCTTCTCATACATCTCCCCCTTTTTCTTTTTCTAATAAAACCACACTTTTGATGGATCTTTCTGACATTCTTTGCATACATAAAAGCAAGCAAGGTAAAATTAACTAAATAGCAAAAGCAAAAGTTCTGTAATGTAGTGTGTCTAACAGACTGATGTAACCCATAAAAGATATAATACCCAGAGCTGTACCTAGCTGTAGGTTATAAAATATGCATCCCCCCATTGTTTTTAATATAATCCTTATTTTAAAACTATTATGAATACAAAGAAAAGACCAAAAAACCCCATTTTATAATATTCATATATCAAACTCCTAGCTTATGCTAATACCAAAACCTTAAAGAACTATGTTAAAATTAAACTATCAAATCAATGTCTAAAAAAGAAACAAAAAAGATGTTACATTAACTAAAGCACGCTTTTTAAAATGCAAACCTATTTACCACAACCCTCACCTATATTATATAAACTTCTTTTGAAATGCTATAGCACACACAAAAAAAACAAAGGAAAAAAGGTTTGAACCAAAAGAAAAAAATAATTAACCTATGAACTCCTAGAATAACTTGTTCTACTTGAACTTATCCATTATCACTTATATCTCATTATTAATTATCATGTCTAGTATAATCAATTACTAATTCTAATAGTATATCACCATCATTGGAGGTGTTCAGGAGGAGACTTGATGGGGTGCTTGGTGCCATGGTTTAGTTGTTTAGGTGGGTTGGATTGGTTGATGGGTTGGACGCGATGATCTTGAAGGTCTTTTCCAACCTGCTTTATTCTATGTATGTATTCTATGTATTTTATGATAATTACATATGCTTATCATATTTATTATTATTACTTATTACTTGATATACCTTATTATAATGTAATGGGTTGAGGCAGACCCCCTCCCCACCACGGGCAAAATAATGACTCAGACAAACAGATTGCAAAAGTGCTGGAAAGTTTAAACGAGAAGCGGTGAATGATTACAGAGAGCCAGAAGCGCAGTGACAAAAGAGATCCCCCAAAAAACAGACCCAGAAACATCCCATCCCCACCTGAGGGTACACCCAAAGCCCCCCAGGGCTCCTTCTTCCCCCTCATGCCCCACTCCACTGCTAGACTAGTCTCAGCTGGCCAGATCTGAGACTGCCCATCCCCCCGGCCTTGGGCCTAGCCAGACCCAAGGCTGGGAGACATCTCCCCCAAGTTACTGGGTGGCAGCGAGGGAAGAAGGAGAAAGTGCCAGACCCTGCACTGAGATCTTGTAGTGGCACAGGGAATTACAGTATGAAATACCTGGCTTCCTGTGTCCACCCACTGGGCTGGACCTCTGGACACAGGAAGCACCCCTCGTATGAACACAGCAGAGGGCACCCAGCCCAAACTGCTACATATAATTACTAAATACTTATCATGAGTACTCGCTATTCATTCTGCTTACTGTTAAAACTTAACTACTAAAAACATCAAAATAACAAATCTCCAAAGTCCCTTACGATCAGAAATAATGCCAAAATCATTACCTGCATTAGGTTTGCACTTACAAAACGTTGAATTTTTATTTTTTTTTTTAAACAAAACTTAGCATCGTTGCTTTAAATCAGGACGCAGCTTTTGTAGACAAGGGAGAGTTATCAGAAAGAGAAAGTAGGGGGAAGCGGGGGAACTGACAGGCTCAGCAAAGCTGCTGTAGCTGCAGAAGTGGGGGGGCGGAGAATGCCGTAGCGGGCTGTAGCATTCATCGGAGGCATTGAAAAGTCACATAAGTCACAAAATTCTCAGCCAAAGACAACAAGCAAGTCCCAGAGGAAGGGGATAGCAGTGATCCCAAGCTCAGTTGCTGTTTTTTAACCTCCTGCTGAGGCACCTTTTGTCCTGCTGTGGCTGGCTCTGAAACTCTAGATGGTCAGAGCAAACATCATTGCTTCTTCCTTGCTCCACACCGCTGGATGTTGACGCGTGCCGGATGCCAGCACATCACCCACAGCAGGATTTCTTAAGGCTTCTAGGACAAGTATCTTCTCCCAAGTCATACTTTTAGCTTAAAATGTCCCTTCTGTCCACAATTAAAATATTTTGAAGAGATTTACAGCTCTTTCTTTCAAGATCTGATTAAAGACTCCGAATATTAATCTGTCTTCTTTTATGTGCTTGCCAAAAAAGGAGGCTCCAACCCCTTAGGATTACCCCAGCTGCTCACCTCTGCTTCTCAGTTCTGCAGATTCTCTTCAATTTCTTCTTTGTTCCAGAGGTGCCTATAATTTTTCTTTCTTTATTTTTTTTTTATTTTTAACATCTGGATGTTCACGCTTTTCGTGCCTCTTCTTAAGCTAAGTTGGGTACCGTTACCAGCACTAGGCTACCCTTCTAGTGACAACAGTCTTTAGCAAGTCTCATAGAGGCCAACAACTTAAAGGCTCCCATTCTGTAATGGCAATGAACACGATCTCCACAGGTCCTATGAAGCCAAATTTTTTGTTGTTGGTGCAAGTCAGAGTCTTTATCTATAGTTGCTCAAGGTGCACGGTCAGGGGTCACCATTTGCTGCAGTATAGGTGTTTGATCACCCTGAGCACAGCTTCCAGGACCAGATGTAAGCAGGTGAAGATGTTTATTACGTTATACAGCAAAGTTATACAGTCCATCAGAAGGCACATGTGTCACATCTTAATTGGCTATTTTCTACTGGTGTGCGTGCAATTAAGGCATACAATAGGTTAAAATAACAATATTTTAACACATCCAATCACATTCTGCCCAGTTTCTCTCCTCAGTTACAAGAAGTTTACATTCTTTTCTAAGTCAGAGACTAAACATAGGCTTCCAAAGCTATCCGAAAACACCCTTCTCCTGCAAGTGGGGTTTGAAACTTGGGTAGTGCATTCACCCTTTTCACTGTGCTAATGCTGCATAGCCTTGAGTATGAGAAAGATTATGACACTTCTCAGAACGAGGTAGTAGAAGATAACTATTCTCAGATAGTCTGTTTTCAAATAATGTTTCTTTTTTATAATGTTATGCAGGATTCATAAATGTGACGCTTGAGGTTTCTGGTGCAGGATCAGCAATTGGTTCCACTTCTACCCTAAGAGATACAGAGATTTGCAGGCTACCTTTATATCCTTGACAAAGCATTGGAACTATTAATGTCTTTTAAAATACACTGTGCACACTTCTGTGATTGTATGCTTGCAGCCACTTGGGGAGCAAATGTAAAAACAAACAAAACTGCCAACAACAAAAATGAAACAACCCCCCAAAACAAAGAACCACAAACCCAACCAACCACCCAAAGCCCAGTGAAAACCCAGAAAACTAGACACACTTCCATAGTGACATGAAATTGTGAAAATTTATAAGCAGGGTGCATTGCTGTGACGTTTCTAGCACTACTGACTGAGACATCTGAGCAGACTTAATTTATGAAGTAACCCTCAAGAATTAAATGGACCAAATTAGTTACTCAGATGATTCACTGCCTTGCTTATTCACTCCTGCTGAGTTTTATATACTTATTTTTCAGAAAGTAGTAAACATTCTGCATTCACTGAAGGAACTGTTTATTTTCATACAATACAGGTACTTAAACAATACAATGCTCTATTTAATGAGCTATTCTTAGGGTATTTGGTTTTATAACATATTTGTGTTTCACTGGGGGGATGACTTCCATGGGCTGTAGAACTATGAAAGCAACCTGGCTTGCTCATACTTATAAATACGTATCTTTTCTCCTACTCTGTAAATAGACAGAAGTTGTATTTCTATTGTGATAAAAAATTAAGTACCAGTACCCTTTTTGGCATTTAACCTTGTATTTACTGAAGCAAAATTACAATTTTTTAGCATTCTTGCTTGTATTAAAAAAAAAAAAAAAAAAGGTTGAAAACCTTCAAGAAAATATTATTGGAAATACAAAGCCTTTACAAGCATCTTGTCATCAGCCAAAATTCCCATCTCATTCATCCTGGAGGGTTAGTCGTGGTGACTGAACACACATGCGCTGTTTGCTTGTGTTCTTTGTGCATTCTCGTGAGTCATTTGTGTAGGACAGCTGCATCCTGCAGCAGATACAACCTTTTTATTTCTCTGATCTGTTGTTCTTTGTAGCCATCATTGTAGGATGCCACATTATCAAAGGCACATGAGAAAAAAACACCCTCTCCTGCCTGATTACATCTACTTCTGAGATCTGTGCAAACGATCTTCAGAGCATCCCTGTGTAGTGAAGTGGTGCTCTAATCACTACTCACCCATGAGGAAATATGGCACAGTGATTATAATAAATCATTTTTAACTGAAGAATTTGAGAATGTCTGGGGCTGGACATTTTTACTTAGTACTATCTTACTGTGTTTTTATAGCAACAGAAGTTTGTTATGAATAAGGAGGAATAAGGTAAGATATTTATAATAAATTTATTCATTTACAATTTTGATCTGCTGCCCTCGTAGTGAGACACAGAGTTTGTAAAGGTTTAGTAGTTTGGTTGGGGGTTGTCTTCACAATAGGAATGATTACAGATTGTTTGAGAATAGTATTTGGAAAAGATAGATCCAAAAGTAGCAGTAATACCCTACTTACAAAAGGAAGGAACTTCCTAGGGAATTAGGAGTATTATCAATTACAACACTGTTTGCTGATTGTGGGAATTCCTCTTTTCATCCCTTTTTATCAAGAATTCTCCTGGACTGCCAAAGCTACTACAGCTGCACATGTGTGGTGAGGGCAGACCTGAGAGAAAGAGCTCTCTCGCTCTGCAGCTGACCCATTTTTATGCAAAACCAAGTCTAATGTTATCACACGTCACCAAAGAAGAGCATTTCCGAAGCTCAGATAATAGAAGTGGGTGCCAGGAACAGGTAAAGATCTGTCCTCTGCCCAGACATTCCCTAGCACAGAGTCTGTGTTATACCATGCCTGGCAGGGCACGTCTTGGGGAAAGGGGTCATGTGAGCCTACTGACCCACAGCCCTAGGTGGGGGAGGTGTCTCTCCCTGGCTCACGCTATCCCAGCTTCTCCATTTCCCCCCATCCCAACTTCATGGGGGGCGAGGAGGGGCTTTGGATGTACTGCCACACAATTATAGCTCGATTTGTTAAAGAATGAATCAGATCTCCAGCTGTCATGCTGGTTGTAGTAAAGATGGGGAAAAGCATCTAGATGGAGAGTGCTGGGTGCTCAACATCCTCTCTGAAGTCTGTAGACGAGAAGAGCTCTGCAAGAGAGCTGACCATTTGATGTAGATACTTGACTTAAATGCCTGTGGCTATGGAAAAGAATCTGGATCTTTGTGATTATCTTTAAAAAGAAGTCTTGGTGAATGCTGTACAGAGGTTACACAGCATTGTAAGAGATCAGGAGAGCAGAAACCACCCCAAAACACGATATACTTTTTTTTCGCCATTCATTGCACACTTTCTAACTTTTGTGACAGCAGTAGAGCCTTATGGCTTATTCTGTAGAGGAGTACCACTGCTGTTCTCTGATTAGTGTGTTCTTTGTGTAATTTAAGAAAAGAGTACGTATTAACACACATATGATGAATTAACATTGCTTAGGCAAGGGTTTTCTTTTCTCCTGATTTTTCAATGGAGTACTTGAAATTTCAGCATCCTCTATGTGTTTTAACTTTCCAAGTGTTCACATTTTAAAATATGGGTATGTTAAAACTCTACAGATGTGGCAGGTTAACCTGCCTGTTTCCCTCCAACACAGAAGTGAGGGAAAAGTAACAGAAACAAAACTCCAGGTTGAGATAAAGAGCCAGCAAGCTACCCCCATTCCTCACCGTCCTGCCACCATCCCAGCAGAAGAGACCAACACCCCAAGCCCAAAAAGTGAATGCAGCAACTGGAACAGGAAGCCTCTCGTGTTACAACCTGAACTTCAAACCCTGTAATACTTTGCTCCAGCCAGCACTTTCATTTTGAGACTGGCATGATGGCAGAATGGTTTAGAATAACAGCAGCAGATTTGTTTAAAAAGCTGTCTGTTGATTGGGGTGAAACTCAAATATGTTCTCTCTATCTTCACCTGCTTCTGATATTATTTCATCATCGTCTTACCTTCATTAAGGGAAAAAAATAGATTTGAAGATTTGGGATAAAAATCAAATAGTTCTAGGTAGTATCTGCCTTTGAACAAAACAGGACTCCATTATGTTACTGTGCATGGTATCTGCTTGGATACAGTTCTGATCTCCCAGGCTCTGAAAGGTTGTAGGAGTTGTATGTGGGTTTGGATAATGCTAACAATGATCAGATGAAGAGGAAAGAGCAGAAATGAAAAACATTATGCTCTTGTATAAGCCCATAGTGAAATTGCTTCATGGGAAGGAACAACTTCTCTGTGAAAAGATTTTAAGAAAGAACTCTTCAGTTTTGATAAGGAATAACTGAGAAGATCTAAGAGTGAAGTACATGAAAGTTTGAATGTCATGGAGAAGGGATACTTATTTGCTATTTCTCTTCATACAAGAGTGAGGAAATATCCAGTGGTATCCCCTGATGATCAAGCAGTAGCTTTAAGACAAATGAAAGGAAGTCATTCTTCATGATGTGCATAATTAAATTGCAAGATTCATTGCTGCAGAATGTTGTGGAGGCTTAAAGTCTGAATGGGTTCTAAAGCAATTACACAAATTCCTGATGGATACTTCCATCTAGGGCTATTAAGCATGATGATGGGAATTGGGAATCCCTAAACCACAATTCATGGTAAGATGAAAGGTTGTGTTACGGATGAGATCTCACTGTCTGCCTTTCTTATAGTCCAGGACTCCTACTGGAGCAATCTGATGGAATTAACATTTGCCTCTTTTTCCAGTGCCCCAATAAGGCCTTGTACTGACACAGCTTCAGAAAGTTGATCAAATAGTTTAATTTATCAAAGTGACAGAGCAGATTCAGAATTGCTGGTGATAAATGCACTAATTGCAATGTGATTGAGCTCAGAATTAGTAAATCCTGAGTAACATCTGACAAAGTCAGAGATGCAAATCTTTACAATACATCTTACCCATAATGCAGCAAAGTCTTAGTATGATAACTCAGAACAATATGCGATAGACACTTAGGATTGTGTGCCAAGTGATCAACTAGGATAAGAAGAAACTCACTGTACATAAAAAATATTTCTATTGTTACTTGTCTTTCATGCTTGCTTCAAGAAAAAGGGATCTTCTGAGTATTTATAAAACCATGTTCTAGCTAAAGATGGAATGATTGCCATTACCTTTTGTAATATAGAGTTCTTAAATGTCAGCAGGTGACAGGTTCAACATAAACATGTTTTTTTCACACATAAAATAGGGAAATTTTTCAAGAATGCTTCTGCATGCTAAAAATCTTACTGTGTTGAAAAAGAGAAGTTGGTGGAAGAAAAGTCAGCTGAGGGCTATCAAACCTGCCGCAAAGTGGCCAGGCGGAAAGGGACCTAGGGGTACTGGTTGACAGTAGGCTGAACATGAGCCAGCAGTGTGCCCAGGTGGCCAAGAAGGCCAGTGGCATCCTGGCCTGTATCAGGAGCAGTGTGGCCAGCAGGAGCAGGGAAGTCGTTCTGCCTCTGTACTCAGCACTGGTTAGGCCACACCTTGAGTACTGTGTCCAGTTCTGGGCCCCTGTTTAAGAGAGATGTTGAGTTGCTGGAACGTGTCCAGAGAAGGGCAATAAAGCTGGTGAGGGGTTTGGAGCACAAGCCCTATGAGGAGAGGCTGAGGGAGCTGGAGTTGTTTAGCCTGGAGAGGAGGAGGCTCAGGGGAGACCTTATTGCTGTCTACAACTACCTGAAGGGAGGTTGTAGCCAGGTGGTGGTTGGTCTCTTCTCCCAGGCAATTTGTGACAAAAGAGGACATAGCCTCAAGCTGCAGCTGTGGAGGTTTAGGCTGGATGTTAGGAAGGAATTCTTGACAAAAGAGTGATTGGCCAGTGGAATGTGCTGCCCAGGGAGGTGGTAGAGTCACCATCACTGAAAGTGTTTATAAAGAGACTGGATGAGGCACTTGATGCCAAGCTTTAGTTGATTAGATGGTGTTGGGTTGGACTCAATGATCTTCAAGGTCTTTTCCAACCTGGTTAATTCTGTATTCCTTATTCTAAACACAAAAGATACCAATTGGAAGGACATACTAAGGAGAAAGTGTTACAGGGTTTAGCCTATTTTTGTGATCTCTTTAGTTTCTATTACTGGGCACTATCAGAAACAGGATAGCAGAGTAAAAACATTTGGTAGTACAGAGTATCTTCATTTCATTGAATAATAGCTGCATTGCATTTCAGAAGGGAAAGGGTTTTCCAGCATTATTGTTGCTAATCATTTACCTGGATTTTCACATGGAATGTTCCCAGTGTAGTGTCTTTGGTTCTGCCTCACACAGTTGCTATTTCAGTTTCCTTTTATTTCAAATAGAAGGTTTAAAGGTGGAACAGCAAAATTTCACCTTGTTCCAAGTCTGATTCTTATTTGTTCTTTGCTACCTTTATCTATTTCTATTTGATGTTAGGGTCTACTGGGTTACTCTAAAAATACTCCCCTTTCTTGATTGCAAGTAGTTCATGAACTCCACAGGGCTCAGTAGCATCTTCCTGTATTGAGTAAAGGGTTCTCTTTCATTCCTAGCTATCCTGCTGAGCTTGCAGTAAGAGTTTCCTCTTCCATATACAGCCATTGGTTTCTAATTATGACCTAATTTTAAGCTGATTCTGCTGTACTCTTTAAAGAACTAGGACCTCAGTCCAAGCAAGGCTGATAGATGTGAAGTAGGGCCTGTAAGGAATTTAAATGTCAGTTGAATTGTGTCATCCTAACCTTTGCCAAATTTCCATCAAGCCTCAAATCCTTAAACACTTTTAGCTAACGTAGATCCTGTTAAACAGCCTCAGTGCCTAAAAGCCTGCTTATGCACACTTAGCAGTTTTAGCAGAGGTCTGCACATCATACACAGATTTGGATAGTTTTGAATGTGCTTGTGGCTGAAGAGCCTTCAAAGTCTGTACAGATCACACTGTATACAAGTGACAGATGAATGAGATACATGATACATTGGCCTTGACTTCCTGAGAAGCATAGGCTCTTCCATAAGCATCTCAGCAGAGTGTCACTCAGAGTATAGCACTTCTGAAGGAAAACAAAAGGAAGCAGTTGTGTATTCCCTGGCCAAAGCACATTCATACCATTCCCTGACAAGGTAGCTGTTGGATGATAAATAAGGCAGGGCAGTTAAGGAGCAAGAACTTCCTTCACTTCTCAGAGACTGGCAGATCTACTCTGTTCTTGTAAGACCTCACCTGGAGTACTGTGTCCAGCTCTGGGTTCAATGCAAAAAAGACATGGACCTGTTGAAGAAAGTCTAAAGTAGAGCCACCAAGATGATCAAAGGGCTGGAACACCTCTCCTGTGAAGAAAAGCTGAGAGAATTGGGAATGTACAGCTTGGAGATGAGGGGGCTCCAGGGAGAGCTATTTTTGTGACCTTTAAGAAAGACAGGAACAATCTTTTTAGCAGAACAATGAGTAATGGTTTTGAACTAAATGAGAACTTTAAATGTAGACTAGATACAAGGAAAAAACTTTACAATGAGATTGAGGAAACACTCGACACAGGTTGCCCTGAAAGGTGATAGAAGCCTAATCCCTGGAAACATTCAAGGTGAGGTTGAAAGGGGCTCTGAGCAACCTGACGTTGAAGATGTCCCTGCTTATTGCAGGGTAGTCAAACTAGATGATCCTTGAAGGTTCCTTCCACCCCGAAGCAATCTGTAATTCCTACCAAGTGCTGTTCCCCAATCTTACTCTTTTTAAGTCTTGCTTACCTTTCTGCCTTAGGAGCAGAAGGAACCTTGTTCTCTTCCCATCTGCCTAGGCATACCTTGGGGTTTTTTGTACGGAATGTGTGTATATGTTTTGAAGATGGGATGCTCTTGGTCCTCTGTTAAACCATCTTTCAGGTAAGGGAAGTCACCTCTCTGCATCTACATTAACGTGTACATAGTCAGTTCTAATCTAATCTTTCCCTGAGTTTCTGATCCTGTATGTACTTAAAGCAAATATTAAACCAAGAAGATAATTTTCTTTAAGATCTATGACTTTGATATCATTCTAAAGTTTCAGCAGTGTGCATTCTTAGCCTAAAAAACTATTGCTCTGTTCCATAATGAGGAAGCTCCTTGCTGTGAGTAAGAACTGTTACATTACCTCAGTTAACTTAGATTAATTCCTACCCAAATTATCGTATTAAATTATCATTAGGCCTGGTATTAACCATAAATACTGGTTTACACTTACTTGTTTCTAATTGCTGCTTTTCTTTACATTCCCTTTGCTAGGGACCTACTCTGCAGTTGATTGAATACTGGTAGGGAAGAATAGTCACATAAATGTTTTATCGTCTTGGAGGAACTTTATCTTCTGATCTATAGCTAATGTTCCTTTTGCTTTGTTTATCTTGCCTGATAAATGGGAAACATCTCAATCACATGGATCTTGCATAATCTCATGATGTTCAATTTCCTTTCTTAAAGTACTTTTCCTTAGCTTACCCTTTCTGTTTTACAGCTGAAATAACTTCTAAAGCACCATCTCACTTGAGCAATCACCTTCTACCCAACCCCCCTTTTCTTTTTTATAAAGTTGATGATGTTCCTTGAAAGAGCTGCAGGACTTCAGGAACCTCACATTATTCAGATACTTGGTGAGAGGAAGCAAGTCTGCAAGGCAATGAAGAATTAATGAATAAAAAGGCAAAATCACAGTGGTTCATTTCTTCTAAGCTGCTGTGCTTTATTACTCATTCTGAGAAGTCTTATCTATGTAGTCTTCCAGGTTGTGAGATATACAGTGGAAATGCATTGATTTTAAAGGTAAATTTATCCTTATATATATATTTAATTTATAATATGAAAGCAGCTTCTCAACAAGGAATATACGAAACAAAAATAATTTGCCAGTTACTGTGTTTGAAACTAAACAATTCAATCACAAGCGTCATTAAATAATCAATAGTCTTTGCCAAGACAGGTAGTAGTTCTAAAAACAAGTCATGTGAACAAGATCATTTGATTGAAACATTTGTCATACAGTTGGTTTTGAATACTGTGCTGGAAGATGAACATCATTTTACCATATTACTGTCCCTGTACTTTAATGCTTATTTCTAATAAGAGTCTAATAAGGGGCTGGTGAGAGGCCTTGAGCACAAGCCCTATGAGAAGAGGCTGAGGGAGCTGGGATTGTTTAGCCTGGAGAAAAGGAGGCTCAGGGGTGACCTCATTGCTCTCTACAACTACCTGAAAGGTGGTTGTAGCCGGGAAGGGGTTGGTCTCTTCTCCCAGGCAACCAGCACCAGAACAAAGGGACACAGTCTCAAGCTGCGCCAGAGGAAGTTTAGGCTCAAGGTGAGGAGAAAGTTCTTCACTGAGAGAGTCATTCGCCATTGGAATGTGCTGCCCAGGGAGGAGGTGGAGTCACCATCCCTGGAGATGTTCAAGAGGGGATTGGACGTGGCACTTGGTGCCATGGTCTAGTCATGAGGTCTGTGGTGACATGTTGGACTTGATTATCTTTGAGGTCTCTTCCAACCTTGGTGATACTGTGATACTGTAATAAAATGACTTGTAAGTCTGAACTCTGCCATATTAGAGATGATTTATAAAGCTGTTCCTGTTTCATATGGGCAAACTACATCTAAAAGAGAGAGAGAAAAGCCTGTGGTAAGGCTGTTTAACTCAAATTCTTCTAGAATTTTAAGGTAAATTTTTAGATTTCTGATTTGATCAGTAACCATTTCTGGATATGATTGTAATTTCAATTTCTTTTTGAAACCTTATCAGTTCTGTGGAAGGGAAACTGTTTCCCACCTCAAAATAAGTTCAGAGAGAGTGAGTAGGCACAAAAATAAGGCCATCATACAATATTCTGCAAATTTCATATCTCAAGAGGGAAGTATGTGATGGGACCATGGATAGAACAGGTACGCTGAAAGGACCTGTAATTACTGAATAAACTTTTGGAGTGTGTTGAGACAGAACCTCTCCCGTCAAACACTATAGCAGTTATTAAGCAGATCAATAAGCATTGTTATCTCTCTGGATTAGAGTGAATTTCCTATAGTTCTGCAGTGCAGCTAGGCTTTCCTAGGTTTCAGGGCTATTATGAAACTAAAAACTAAGACTAATTTGACTTTATGTAGTTTATCTGAGTTCTTCAGGATGATGTCTGTTTAAAACAAGGTAAATGTGAAAGGCAGTTTTCTTTGAATCAGCAAATAAAATTTAATTGCAGTGGAGGCTTTCTTATAACCCTTAGAGTCTGCATGGGTGATAACATTACTCAAACTCACCAGGCGTGGTGCTAACTGCATCTCAGAAGCTGTCTTAGACTCTCATTCTTGTGTACTGTGGTTGACAGTTTAAGGGAATTGCTTCTTAATTACAGGGCTGTCCTTGATAACAGTGAGAAAAAAAATTAGTTTGGACAGTATTGATTCCAAGCACTTCTGTTTCTCTTTGGGGACACTGCCAGCCAGCAAAACATTCACTGATGGTCAGATAAAACAGCTTAAGTTCACCCCATGCTTAATTTAATCAATAGGAGTCTATTTACATTGCAGAATGTTTGCTGTGTTAATTTAACCCTGAAAATGTCATCATTGTGTGCCCCCGAGGTAGAATGGAAAACAGGTTTTGGTTAAATATATACAAGTGTATCCAAATCTCTTGCTTTCCTCAGTTATGTTCTAAAGGTGTATAGTTTTTTCATAATACTAACTTCAGCTAGTTTTATCTGTCTTCCTTAGCTTCATGTAATGATTTTCTCCTTATAAATGTTTGATTTGAAATACTTGGTTTTAGGAAGAGCTATGTGTCATCCCTCTGATTTTACAGGGAGAACTGGAAACAGCCCTTGTAGTCTAACACTGGGTTTGGGTTTCCAAAGCCTTTGATGCAAAATTTCAGCTTCAGGATATTTACCAATGTTACTCACAGATTCTGTAAGGTCAAAAAGTAATAGTACAGCTTCTTAGAGAGAAATCAGGATAAAGTGAGATTAATTGCTTTGTCTAGGGCCACCCGTCAGCTCAATCATGTGGTCCAATAGTAAAGCTTCACAATGGATAGAGCTGAGATGTTTTATGTAGGTAGGCTATCAGTCCAATTATAAACCTTCATCCATGTGATATATTTTCTCATTATCTGAAGTGATCAAAATTCAGAATAATCAATAATACAGGTTTGTTGTTTTTCAAAAAGGCACAACATGCCACAAATGGCTAAAGATTCTCATGCAGGTACAGCTGATGTTCAAGATGCAATGTCCAGTTTTGGCTTTTGGGTCTCTTTGGTTGCTCTTGGCATTTTCTCAGCTCTGAACTTTTCTGCTTGCTATAGTAAGAACACAGGATAGAAAGCAAAACATTTGAGAGTGTATTTTGGGGACTTGAAATTCCCTGATCATATTACTAGTACTTTTATGTATGCTGTGGCAGTAAGTCCATTAGCAAAACAAACAGGGACCAGGGTGGGAGCTGGTGAAATGAATACAGAATATAGGCAGAAGCAGGTAAGACTGCCATGCAATGTGCAGGTTAACACAGTGCTTGAGCAAAAATCTCTTAGAGGTGAGAAACCAGTGAGCTAATAATAATTTTAATTGTAAGCTTTAAAAATACCCAGAATCTTAACATTTTCTTCCAAGAAACAAGAGAATTTTCTTCCAAGAAACAAAAGGAAAGAATAAAAGGTCTGTGGCTAGATGGGGGATATCACAAGTAGAGATGATTGTATTTTACTGTAATGTCTAGTGGAGTTCCTTAGACAAGTGACATGGCTCAGTGTCAAGAATCAAATGAAGGTTGATTTGGCTGCAGAGCAGATCTTGTCACTCGTGTCAAGATGCCGTGCAGGTCAGCATTTATGACATTCCTTTTGTAACTGTTTCCAGCACCTGATGTGATGAGGAAGGATATACAGAAGGCAGCAGGATAGGTTTTATTGTAGACTGTGTCTGTAAGAGAGAATAGTAGAATAAAATTGACTTTTTAAAAGAAGGAAAGAAAAAATACTCCTTCTTGTATGGATGTCTTCCATATATTTATTTTTGTTCTAACCAAGTAGAGTGATAGGCCATGGGGCTTGTAAATAATTTGAAATTCATACAACACAATATCTTGCATGCCACTAGGAGCTGTTAAAGAAATTATAATTGAGTGGTGTCATATTGTACTCACCTTTCAATTTTTTTGACCATTTAATTTCAAGCTATGCATGAAATGAAGTAATTTATTTCTACATGTGATTTTTTTTTTCCCCCCAACTATGGAAATTTAATTAATGCTCCTTTTTGGCTCTGGTCTACAAATGTCAGTGTTACGTCTGACTTAAACTACATCTAGTAGCATCACATTTAATAATAACAAAACCTTACAATTGCAGGAATGCTATATAATTTACATGTGATTTTAAATTATAATTCTCTGGTCAAAAGACTTGATTGCTTATAAGATGCATACATTTGAAATGCTATTTTATACATAACTTTTGTAATGAAGCTTGGCACTGCAAACATAAATGAGCATTAACGAGAAATTTGTATTTTGAATGGCACTGCATGCTTTAACTAAGCTGTTAGTTAAATGCATGTTCAATTCTGTTTTTGCCTTACAATTCTGCCTTTTTTTTTTTGAAAAAAAAAAAGTATGCTACTCTATTAACAATTTAACCTGGTAGTAAATATGGTAGCAATCAACAACCTCTAGTAGTATTTTCAGCTATTCTGTGTTCTAGTCAAAAGTTTATGTCATTATTTCACGATACCAGGTATTGTTCAAACATCTAATATTTTGCTTGTATCATAGTATCATAGTGTCATAGTATCATTCAGGGTTGGAAGGGACCACAAGGATCATCTAGTTCCAACCCCCCTGCCATGGGCAGGGACACACCACACTAGATCAGGCTGGCCAGAGCCTCAGCCAGCCTGCTCTTAAACACCCCCAGGGACCGGGCCTCGACCACCTCCCTGGACAACCCATTCCAGGGCTTCACCACTCTCATGGTGAAGAACCTTCTCCTCACATCTAGCCTGAATCTCCCCACCTCCAGCTTCATTCTATTCCCCCTAGTCCTATCACTACCTGAGAGCCTGAGAAGTCCTTCCCCAGCCTTCCTGTAGGCCCCCTTCAGATACTGGAAGGCCACAATTAGGTCACCTCAGAGCCTTCTCTTCTGCAGACTGAACAGCCCCAACTCCTTCAGTCTGTCCTCATAGGAGAGGTGCTCCAGCCCTCTGATCATCCTCGTGGCCCTTCTCTGGACACGTTCCAGCACATCCATATCCCTCTTGTAATAGGGGCTCCAGAACTGGACACAGTACTCCAGGTGGGGTCTCACCAGGGCTGAGTAGAGGGGGAGGATCACCTCCCTTGACCTGCTGGCCACACTTCTCCTGATGCAGCCCAGGATCTGATTGGCTTTCTGGGCTGCAAGAGCACATTGAGAGCTCATGTTGAGCTTTTTGTCCACCAGCACCCCCAAGTCTCTGTCCTCTGGGCTGCTTTCCAGCCAGTCACTGCCCAGCCTGGATTTGTGCCTGGGATTGCCTTGACCCAGATGCAGGACCCTGCACTTGCTCTTATTGAACTTCATGAGGTTGGCTTGTGCCCACCTCTCCAGCCTGTCAAGGTCCCTCTGGATGGCCTCCCTTCCCTCCAGCGTGTCTGCTGCACCACACAGCTTGGTGTCATCAGCAAACTTGCTTAGGGTGCACTCAATGCCACTGTCCATGTCCCCCACAAAGATGTTGAACAAGACAGGTCCCAGTACTGATCCCTGAGGGACTCCGCTTGTCCCTGGCCTCCACTGGGACATGGATCCATTGACAGCCACTCTTTGGGGGCAGCCATCAAGCCAGTTCCTTATCCATCTAGTGGTCCACCCATCAAACCCATGTGTCACAAGTTTGGAGACCAGGCTGTGGTGTGGGACAGTGTCGAAGGCTTTGCTCAGGTCCAGGTAAATGACATCAGTTGCTCGCCCCTCATCTATTATTGTGGAGAAGCACAGATTTGAAAACAGAGCTATTCCATTTTTATCTAACATTAAGCTGCTGTTCTTGCAAATGTTTTGCTGCAAGAAGAGGTATAGAACAGTCCCCCATTTCTTGCTCTGAAAATGTGCAAAGTTTTGTTTCAGCTGCCTTGACAAGTTTTCTGCGGCAGCTGCCGGTACCGTCGTACATAGAAGCCAAACCACAATTTTGTATGTGTTCAAAGGAACTTCTTGTAAGCAGGTGTTAAGATTCACATTTAGACAGTTGACTTTTTTGCTAAAATGTTGTTTTCAGTTTTTTATTCCATCACATTTTTCTGTGCCCTCTAAGAGGAAAAAAGAAATTCTGGCTAACCGAGAAGCAGCAACTCTTTCTATTCTTTCTTCAAAATAACATCCAAACCAATACAGCGAAGGAAGGAAGAAATATTCTTCTCAGAAAATTGTTTACAAAAAATGCCATAGTCGGAAAGTGATAAAGAATACCTATTTTTTTAGCAGCTGGAGAACATCTGAATATAGTCTTCAGCTCCCTTACATGTTTTGTAATGCTGATTCCCTTTAAAGTAGCCTTGCCAATGTACCTTAAAAATATTTTAGAATTATTTTACCATGAAATTAGTTTTTCTCCATCATTGACTTAGTTGAATCCTTCTTTTTGATCTATGCTGGGACATTAGAAGTGAAGCCATGGCTGCACATACTATTTTAGTAGGTTTCTCTCAAAATGTATTCTGCAGTAGACCATACCCATTGAGAACAGAGATTATTATTAGAGTAGTCTGGCTGCTGTGTAACTGACTTCTCCTGCTCTCACCATGAGTCTTACTTAATTCACATACTCTATACTTCTGCCACCAGGTTGTATTTACATATTTATTAACTGGAGGAAGAGCAGAGAAGAGAATTTCAATCTTGAAGTGCAGAGCAGCAGAAGGTTCTTCAGGCTGTCCTCTTGCACTGCTGGTCATCACTTAGCTTGATTTTAAACTCCAATGCCTGGATCTTCCTCCCTAGTAAATAACTTGCAAAATATTGCCTGCCTCTTAAAACCTTATAAATTAGAGAATGGAAGCACTTTCTGGTTGGGATGTTTTTTTGAGAAGGGTTAAATGAAGCACTTGGAGGAAATACATTGGTCTGAGTAGACAATTTGGCTTACTAATATTTCAGTATCCCTACCCCATTAAAGTTTGTTGATTGTTTTTTATTGTTAGGGTTATGTTCTGTTTTTTCCCCCCTAACTATTCGCTTCCATTTTATAGCCTTTATTATTTTAATGTTTTACCTAATAGCTGTAGGAAAAAAAATGTTTATTCGATTTATACAGCCTGGTAAAGAACAGCTATACTGGAACCAAGGTGGACTTTATTACTTTTATGAGGAAATCAAGACTATGTTGGAGCAGTTGAACCTTATGTTGGAGCAGTTGAACCTTGTTTTAGGTGCAGTTGTTGTTCTGAAATCTTGGTGATATTTGCTTGATGTTTTACCTGGATAATGCATATCACAAGCCAGAAATCACACAAATCAGTAGAAGATGTAGTAGCTCTGAAGTGAAATAGCACAAGCAAAAGTGTACAAGTGTAGGGCTGCTCTAATCTAGATTTTAATGAGGACCAGGAATTCAGCATGATGAGAATATGGAAAATATTTTAAAGGTAGTCCACAGCAGAATCTGATACATGCATCTAGGAACATGATCTTTTTATTCTTATGTATGCTTAACACTACCTGTGTTAGTATAGTAATTTGAATATCCATGAGGGCCAGGTTTTCCATGACTAGTGTTTTAAGAACAGAAAAAAACCCCAAACCTTAATGTTTTAGTGATCTTACCTGGGCAGCACATACAGAAATTGCCACAGCTCTGCAAAGACATTCTACTTGGTCTTCACTTCCTCCACTACTGCAAGGGAGAGGCTAATTCAGCCTCTGTTGAGAATAACAACCTTGGTTCAGACATACATCAAAATTGATTGGGTTTAAGTGTTTGTAACTACGGAAGATTATTTCTTTGAGCAGCTGTAGGCAACAGTTTAGTAGCTAACACCTAGGTACTGCAGTGTCGTGTTGTAAGAAGAGCAGGAAAGTGGTTAAGAAGGTGATGTTGACTTGTCTTTTCATAGGTATTCTTGGAACAGGAAGGTAAATTGTAACCTCTACTTATGAATAAAAATGCTGTTAGTGACAGATACTAGCTTCATGTGGTGTTTAGTGACATGGTTTAGTGGTGGATTTACTATGATAGCTTAATTGTTGGACTCAAAGGTATTTTCCGACCTAAGCAGCTCTGTGATTCAGACAGCTAATTTTCACTTGAGATTGTTGTCTCATTTTGGCTGGATCTACTTAGTACCGTTGCCTGTGTTGTAAGTACAGGCATTTCTTTCTGAAATGCATACAGCCAGAGATCTTCACAGGATGTGCTTGCCCCATGGCTCCTCTCTGGAGGCTCACTCACCTTTCCTTATCAGGAAAGTTGAACCATGTCCAGCAAACTTAACCTGTTTATGATCTATTGTAGTGCTGAAGTGTCACCTAACACATGTATTCAGGAATTAAGAGAAGGGTGGTATGATAGATGTAAATTTGTTCCTTACATTTGACAGTCTTTATCTTAACATGAGTTTATTTTTTACAAATTTATTTATACCCTACAGTTTTCCCACACTTCAATATGTTGAGCATCATGCATAGTGCATGACTTAATACTTCAATAATTTGTAAATTAGATTTCCATTTTTGGACAGCCTGCTAGCAGCAGGGTAGTTTGTCTGCTGTCCATCAACTAAAGTGGGACATAATGCATGAATGTACAATTATTTTTATTTATTTATTTAAAATACTCATTGGTATCTTTAGAAGTCGTGCACATCAGGCCATACAGCTGGTACAGGTGCTGCCTGTGGAGTTCTACTTTCTAGATGCCTCTGCCTGTCACATGTGTACTGCAGTGGTGAGCACAGGAACAGCAAAGAGTGATGGTGCCCTATCTTTGGTTTCTCTGTCTACTTCCTGGACAGGCTCTGCTTCTGTGGCTTTGTGTTGTTATATAGTTGGTTTATTCATCTCGTTTACAGCTTCCAGGACAGAATGTTAACAGGATGTTGACTTGCTGGAACGAGTCCAGAGAAGGGCAACGAAGTTAGTGAGGGGCTTGGAACACAAGCCCTATGAGGAGAGACTGAGGGAGCTGGGGCTGCTTAGCCTGGAGAGGAGGAGACTCAGGGGTGACCTTATTGCTCTCTACAACTACCTGAAGGGGGGTTGTAGACAGGCAGAGGTTGGTCTCTTCTCCCAGGAAGCCAGTACCAGAACAAGAGGACACAGTCTCAGGTTGCGCCAGGGAAGGTTCAGGCTGGACGTCAGGAGGAAGCTTTACACAGAGAGAGTGATTGCCCATTGGAGTGGGCTGCCTGGGGAGGTGGTGGAGTCGCCATCGCTGGAGGTGTTCAGGAGGAGACTTGACAGGGTGCTTGGTGCCATGGGTTAGTTGATTAGGTGGTGTTGGATGATAGGTTGGACGCGATGATCTTGAAGGTCTCTTCCAACCTGGTCTATTCTATTCTATTCTATTCTATTCTATTCTATTCTATTCTATTCTATTCTATTCTATTCTATTCTATTCTATTCTATTCTATTCTATTCTATTCTATTCTATTCTAATGTAAGCAGGCAAAGATGTTTATTACATTATACAGCAAAGTTTTGTAGTCTATCAGAAGGCACATGTGTCACATCCTAATTGCCATGTGTGTAATTAAGGCATACAACAGGTCAAAATAACAAAACAATATTTTGAACACATCCAACCAACTTCTGCCTAATTTCTCCCCTGAGTTACAAGATGTTTACATTCTTTTCTGAGTCAAAGACTAAACATAGCCACCTCTAATTCAAGCAAGGCATATTTTGCTTTACTTGTCCCTTCTGTCCACAATTACAATACGTTGGAAAACTTTTGAGAGTTGCGGCAGAGGGGAGCTAGTTGCAGCAGGGGTGGGGGGGTTGGGGGTAGTGGGCTGCTGTTGCTGCCGGTCAAGCACCATCATCTGCAGCTCTTTTTATGAAGATGAGTGATGACGCCCAGTATTGATTTCTCTTATTTTGTTACTTGATTCCACTTGATTACGTGCTCGCCAATAGGAGGCTCCAACCCCCCAATTTCCCTGACTGCTCACCTCTGCTTCACAGTTCTGCAGATTCTCTCTTTTTTTTGTTTTGTTTCCTTTTTTCTCAGGCTCCACCCCCCCCCTTTTTTTCTCAGAGGTGTCTCTAGTTTTTCTATCTTTATTTTTTCTTATTATTTTTCTTCTCTTCTTTATTTTTTCTTATCTTCTTTCTTTTTTCCTCTTTATTTTTTCTTCTTTCTTATTTTTAGTGTCCAAACGTTCATGTCTCTCGTGCTTCTTTTGCATCTACCACTCCTTTTATTGCATCTATCATGCTGCTTCTTTTGTGTCTAACGTGCCTTTTTCTTTGGTGTCGATCGCTCCTCTTCCTGCATCTATCGCACCTTTTTCTTTGGCATCTATGGCGCCTTTTTTGCGTCTCTCATGCTTCCTAATGCAAATCAGGGAACGCAACCAGCATAAAAGTCAACAGATTAATCTCACAGGGACTAATCTCAAGGCTGCCATGAGCATGACCATCTCCGCAATCCTTGGAAGTGAAATTTCTTGTTGGGAATCGTAATGAATAGTTGCTCGGGAGTCACCATTTGTTGTTACATAGTTGTTTTATTCGTTTCGTGCACAGCTTCCAGGACAGAATGTAAGCAAGCGAAGACATTTATGACATTATACAGCAAAATTATATAGTCTATCAGAAGGCACACATGTCACATCTTAATTGGTTATTTTCTACTGGCATGGGTGTAATTAAGGCATACAATAGGTCAAAATAACAAAACAGTATTTTAACACATCCAACCAAATTCTGCCTAATTTCTCTCCTTCAGTTACAAGATGTTTACATTCTTTTCTGAGTCAAAGACTAAACATAGCCTTCTCTAATTTGAACAAAGGCAAATCTTCACAGCCTTCCAAAGCTAACTGAAAACAACCTTTTCATACAGCTTTGCACATTTGTGAAACCTCTTCTACAGATGTCAAGTGTGTCTGCCTGTGGGGCTTGCAGGCTCGACATCCTAAATGCTTAGCTACAGTTGCAGAGCACCTGGTTTGTGCATCCAGGAAGAAGTGTGAATTCATTTTACTGGGGCTTTGACTTGCTGTTTGAATAAATCAATTCTACGAGTAAATCAGTTCTCTGCCTCCTGAGTTAGTTTTTCACTCAGTTCAAATTAATCACCTTTCCTAACCTGCTGAGGCCTGATTATTCTGTGTTTCTTTGCTTTCACTTGCCTTGGCAGCTCTACAGATCTAACTGCCCCTAGATTCCTGGCCTTTCAGTTTAGGTTTCAGGCATTTTCCCACCTGTCCTGTGGGGAAAAAAAAAAAAAAGTAGCAGCAGTAGTTGTTCTGCCTTCTCCCCAAAACTCAGTGGTTTCTGGAGTTTGTGGCCCTTGCTTTTCTCCTCACCCCTCCCTCCCCTCCTGCCAAAGGCGCAGTAGGGTCAAATAATAGCCCAAGAATGAATGGGCTCTCCATTCAATTCTTTCCACCTGGAGAGAGTTGTATCTCTGCATGTGAGGAACAGCGACCAAGGAATGTGTGCATTGCTACCATCCCAAGTTACTGAAGTTGTAAGCTGGAAAGCAGTGCAGAATTTGCGATAATTTTGTGGACAGTGGCAAGAACTGCCCAATAAAAGAGTGTGCTGCCAGGTGCCTGGCTGCTTCTGCATCCTGCTGTGATGCCATGGCACTCGGACCAGTGGCTGATGCCTTGGATACCTTGGACCTGTAATGTTGATATCTCAGGCATGGTTCTAAGCTCAGCATGATTATTCCCAAGAATTTCCAGGTGTGAGGAAGGAAGTGAACAAGTAAATAAACCCCTCACTCTCCCAGCATTTGGCATAGGAGAAAATGTAAAGATTTAAATTCCACAAATAAAACATTTAAGATTCTAGTACAGGAACAGCTGGATTTCTAAGAAACTTTTATTTGTTTAGGATAGATTATTTATTTTTGGAGGGTCACGGAAGGGAAAATTATTAACTCAGGTCACCTATTTTCTCACTAAATGTATTTTCTTAGTGATACATATTGATTACCTTATTTGCTGTGTCTTCTGGTGTGTCAGCTGCTGTGTTTGCAGGCAGAGAGTTAGGTTCAACTGACCACAAGGAAAAAAACAAAGCTTCTATGAATATATGAAATCATTCCTGTGTATGCTTGTTAGCTTTTGTGGGTAATGTAAATATAGCAAGCTGTTAGTGTTGTTTTGAGCCTATCTGAACAAATTTACATGGAGGGAAGAAAGACAAATCTACCTGGACTGCACCCAGGCAGAATGAAGCACACTAAGGTATTACAGTACTGTGTCACATCAGACTGTGAGTAATAAATCAGCTGAGTAAACTTGGACTGGAAGGGGAGCAACACTACATGAGCTAACAAGTATTTGTTATTTGTTTTGTAGGGATTTTTTCTTGCTTAATGTAACCTAACATACACAAGCTCACTCAGTGAACACTAACATGTAAGAAGGATGTTTATTCAACTCACTGATTTGAAATACATTGTTAAGTGACTGGGTGACATGTGACAGGTGAAATTCACTTTTTGTATGAAATGTTAAAGTGGGAGAGGAAGAATTATCCTAACTTCATATGTGGCAGTGAGCTTTGATGTTTCTATTTCTGTGGAAGTGGGGGAAAAAAGTCTTGGCATTATAAAAGGTTAATTCCATAGAAGTGTTATCTCTATGCTCAACAGTAGTCAAAGAAATAGAATATTGGGAATGATTATGTGGAGTATGAAGAACAAAGCAGCCAGCACTGCAGAAACCTATGTATGAGTCATATGGTTTTGAGCCCATGTCTTGAAAAGAGATGAATAGAGCTGCAGAAGGTACAATGCAGAGTGGTGAAAAATGTATGGAAGAGTTTCTGCACAAGTAAATGGTTAAGTAAATCAGTACTTATCATCCTTAGATTTACTGGATTGGGCAATGGAAAGAATAAGCAGAAATTGAAAAGGTAAAGAGCAAGTGGTATTTGTCTCCCAACAGATCTCAGAGGCAACAAGTGAAGCTAACAGATGGAAAGTTTAGAATAAGAGGTTGCTTGATCAAGGATACTGTATGTTCCAGATGTTTATGTGGGTTTAGAAAGCAAAATGAAATTGAGTAAAATGCAATAAAAATGTGTCACAAAACACAGAAATCTGTTAAAGCATAGAGGTAGAGCTGTGAGTCAGGACAGTGCTGCTCTGCATATGGCTGAGAGCATATTCCTAGTACGTATGTCTACGTGATCACTTTGCCCTTTTGCTGAAGATCCTGAGCAAAAAGACCCTTTGGTCTGGCTTAGTAAGAATGTTCTTCCATTTCCTTTACTGTGTGTGGGAGACTAGAGTTCAAAAGAGCAGTGCAGTAGGTTCATTCAGTTGTAACAGGCACCTGAACACATCTTTACAGTGCACCAGCCCTTCAAGGATTCTTGGCTAGAGTCTTGTCATCTGCTCCTTCTCTTTTGTTCATTGCCAGAAATGAACCTAAGCTTCCTTTCTTTGTCCTCAATAATGTAAAGGTTGTAGAGTATATTAACCTTGGTGCTTAGGTATTTAAAAAATTTATTTTATATATGGATTTTACACTCTGTAAACAGTGTGGGCCAAAGTAACATAGCTCTAGAAATAAGTAATAGAAAATGTATGTGTGTGCAGACAAGCTTTTTATCACATAGGGTAACAGGAGGGGGGAAAATTTCAACAAGTGTAAAGGAGGGGGGAAGAAAGTCTGCTGAGATCTGAAATGAGATGGAAAGTGATTAAAGCAAAGGGAAGTCTGATTAAAGATAAGGAATTCTGATGATGTGACCTTTCATGCTTGCTGCATCTTCGATGACCGATGCAAAGTGAAGAAAAGGGTTGATCTAAAGGGCAGCACAAGCTGAGGCTGGTTGCCACACATGAGTAAAGGAGTTGAGAAACAAGAACACAATTTTGATTTGTACATTAAAGCAAAGGAGAAATAAAAGAATATGTGAGTGTTGCGGCCTCATCTTTGTCTAAGGGTTTCAAAGCTGGAGAGCTGTAGCATGGACATGACAAAATTGCAAGCAGACAATTTCATTACAGCTGAAAGTGTTGCAGTGGCTTGTACAGAGGATGTTAGATGGGCAGTAGTGAAATGGGGTAGTGAAATGGGGACAGTTTGCTGTCCGAGCTTTAGGTTTCAGAGGCTGAAGCTGTATTTCAGCACTGGAAGGTGCCAAAGTGGTTCCCAAATAAGACATTAAATTTGCCTGCACTGGCTTAGCTGAGAAGCTGTGCTTCACCCCACTAAGTGACTTACTGAACAGTGGATATGCAGCTGCAGCATGAAGTTGTGGAGAAAGGGGACAGAGCGACCTACAGCTGACTGAAAGCCCAAGTGTTTGCTATTGTACATTTTAGCTCTCACGCACACAGATGGAAGATCTCTTCTCCTAGGACCATCATTCTGTTCTGGAAGAAAAAAAATGCTGTTAAAAGTTGCAATTTCATGCAGCCATGGTGTCCCCAGGCTCCTCTGGGTGACCTGCAAGATCCCAACGAGTGCTGGTTGGTGTTTTCCTGACTGAACAGCAGAGGCAGGCACGGCTGCAGGGGAAAACATCCATCTTCACTGATCTGTGGAGGCTTGGGATGGGAGCACCAGCTGCATTTCCTTTTCAGTGAACTTCTGGGGGAAAATAATGAAATTAAATTCCAGTTTCTCTACTGTCGTATTTTTTCCTTACAACTCAAGACATGTGCTTTCTGTAAGTAAGCTGCCTCATGTGGCAGGAGTCCATGGCTCAAACTTGAAGGTGGATTTTTTAAGATTCTGACTTGGTCCATTCGTGATACAGATGGCCTCCCATTGTCTTCTGCATCCTAAAGCTCTGTTCTGCTATCTAGTTTGGCTGGAAGACAGCAGGATTCCTAGCGCAGTGGCTGATAACAGCATTGGGAATACAGGGGAGGGGGTGATGTTGGACAGCTTTCCTCTGCTGATGACATCTCTAAAAATGCCTTGCTTGTGAGGGAAGTGCTACCTTTCAGCCTTAAGTGAACTGCCATCAATCCCTTCTTATCTCTTCAGGCTTTACGCTAATTAACAGATTTTCAATTGTAAATAGCTGGTTCAAAACCTTTTTGTGTGTAATCCTCAAACATCTCTAGCATTCATATGAACTAATGTCTTTTTTCCCCCTACAACTCTGAAGTTGATTATGGCAATGCTAAAGAATTTTTTCTTTGTGGATCTTCTTCTTAATGCCTTTTAAATGGATGCTTCAACATGGTATTATTCTTTCCTGCATCCATTTCTTTCAAAACCCTTTTCAGCTTTGGGATATTCCCTGAAAAGGTCAGGCTTTCCATCTCCGTTTCATGCAGAAAAAAGTGATCCATGCCTGGGCCAGCAAACTGTCAGTGGGGAATTAGATCCTGAAAATGTCTGGGAATATGGGGCCATCTGATAATGCCAAAGTTTTAATCTAAGTGAAAATGGTTAAAAAGCCACACACCTGAAGTAAACCAAACAAGTTCAAACCATCCAGAGAGGTTATGGAGCCTCTGTCTCTGGAGGCATTCAACACCTGCCTAAGTATGTTCCTATGTGAGTTATTCTAGATGATCCTGCTCTAGCAGGGGGGTTGAACTAGATGATCTTCAGAGTTTCCTTCCAACCTGTACCATTCTGTGATTTTGTGAAATGGAAGAGCAAGCAGGCTTGCCCATTTCCTGACTTTCAGCTTTATCAGTAAAGAAAATCAGGAACGGCTGTGTCAGAGCAAGCCAATAACATCTTCTTTCCAATATCCCACATCTGGTGGTGCTGCACAATGAGCATCTGTCAAGGCTTATTCTGTGCAGCACTGCAGGGATTTATTATGCTCCCTTTATCAGATCTGTTGTAATTTTTTACTCATGTCATTTTATGTGAATGTAATCGCATTTCAAATCCCTCTAAGCTTTTTGGATAACGGATACACATATGTCAATATCTTTTCCATATGCTTATACATGGAACAACTTCCCTGGTTAATTATGCATGATTTAGCTTTTTAATTTATTAAAATAAGATGTTAAAATTAGATCTTTATTAATTTTAAATACATTACCTTTGCCTTTCAGTTTAATTCTTTATTACCTTGTTCTTCCATGATTATAGAATAGAAAACAGTCAACACATTATCTCTGCATGGGGTTTTTTTTATGTACCCTACATGGCTTTCTTCTGCCCTTCCTATCTCAGATTTCTTTAATGCCTTAAATACCTCTCTGGTTTTTCATTGCTCACTTCTCAATTTTACATATTGCCTCCTGTTGCCTTTTGAGATAGATGACAAGAAATACCAATTGTTTCTCCCATGTTAATGAAGTATAGTGTGATAAAACTAGACACAATTAGAGTTTATTCATTTGCCAAGAATGACCAATTTCTTGGTAAATACATTGTTTTAAGTGCAGAGAAATTGTGTGCTCTGTTACACAAAAGCTCGTGGAAAAAGTGAGCAACAAACCTAGATAGTTTGCTGAGGAATTTTAGGTTCTTTGTTCAGATTTTTTAAAAGGTGTTTGGAGAGCTCTGTTTTCACGGTGAGCTGGAAACCCCAGGCAGGTTCAGTGGCAAAAAGGATGGTAATACATTGCACAGATGATGATCAGTTTAAGAAATCTGATGCTTCTAGGGGTGGGGACTCTTCTACCACACCTCCTGCATGTACTTTTAAAACTACTGCTGATCAAGTGTTACTTAGTCTCATGGGCATTCCTAGAGAATTAGAGGGCACATATGGTACTATTCTGACATTGCACACACCTTTTTCTGTCTTAATTGTAAGCTTGATTGATCACTGCTGCTTTTGTGCTTGTCTCCTTGTTTCTCCAAGACACAAAGCTCGTGAGCTCTGCCTGTTGCCTTTGGCCGTGACTCCTGCTGATTTCATCAAGCAATACCTGGGAAGGATTGCAACTTTCAAAGGACAGAGTAGCAACTTGCTGTGTCAAAGACAAGTGAATCCTTAAATTAGACCTTGAATGTGCAGAATGAAAGGAAGAGACATTATTATCAGTATCTTCGATGCTCTTCCCCTCACTTTTCTGTATAGTGATGATAAAAGTCTAAATTTACTTTGTCTAGTTTCATTAGAAGTCAGCAAACCTTTTTAGCTTAGAAAATTGTAAAAACACCTGATAAATTATACCCTGAAACAGGTTGTTAGCTTTTAGTAGTTAGAATCAAGTGCTTTTATATTTACTAAGGCAAAGTACTATGTGGAAGTGTAAGTGGTATTTCTGATTATAGAACTAATTTAATTTCATGTTGTTATCATCTGATTATTCTGAATGACAAATCTGTCATCTGTGTGAACATTGGGAACACTGACATTTACTTTATGTGTTTAATTCTTACAGGCACAAAACTTGCTCGTAAATATTTCTGCAGCATAGTTTTCACCTATGCCCTTCTTAAAGCAGCTGACAATAATTTCATCTTACACTATGCAAGACATTAATTAGTTTAGTGTAGTTGGCTATGAATCATGTCTTGCCAGAATTGGTGACTGTCATTATGATATTCTGATGAGGTGTGAAAGAATCCAGTTAATGAAATAGTCATTTGGGCATCCTATGTTTAGATCAAACAGCTCTTCTTATATGTAGCATCTAAAGATGTACATGCAGACAGTTGTGGAAAATGTTATCCAATTGTTTTGAGAAAGTAATGATCACACAGGATGGTGATTTTCTGATGAGAAGGCAGTAGAAGGCTGCTGACTTAATACTAGAGCTTAAACTGGTGCTGTGAGAACTGACTATTACCCAGGTATTTTCTTTCCTTGGTTTGTTTCTGTGGTTCTCTCCTGAATTTTTTTTTTTTGTTCAGAAATAGGACTTCACCTGTTTGAAAGTGCTCATTGCAGTGTACAAACAACAGAGAATCACGAGATGGTGTGAGCTCCCGAAATGATACAGGTGAAAACCCACTGGTATTCATGTCACATAGCTTATGCATTTTAAACATTTAC
Source organism: Melanerpes formicivorus (assembly GCF_026170545.1). Lineage (NCBI taxonomy): Eukaryota > Metazoa > Chordata > Aves > Piciformes > Picidae > Melanerpes > Melanerpes formicivorus. The sequence continues at coordinate 18,876,879 of NW_027142353.1, read as the reverse complement.
ACATTTTGTGCCCAGTCATGTGAGTACTGTAAAATACTGCATTGCTAGGGCTATAGGTACTTATACAACATCAGTTAAACTCTGGATCTTTTGAGGATATGTTAAAACACATTTGGTTTGGCATCATATATTTTTTTTCCCCCCATCTGTATTATTCTAAGAAAAGTGTTTGAAAATAGATTTCAGAAAGACACATGTGATCTGATTCACTAAACAATGTATTTAGTTCTTCAACAAGGAAATAGATTCTCCTCAATTTTATTATTTGATTCATATGCTGAAACTGAAAGTCAGAAAGCAAAAGAATTGAGGTATGTATTTGATCAGTAGTTTCAGTATATGAGGTAATGCATATAACACTAAGTTTTTTATTGTTGTTGCTTCATTTTACTCTTAGGATGTCACAGAAGAGTTGCATTGAATACAGTATTTTTTTCAGGCAGTACCAAATGGGGAGTGGGTGTGAAGGAGACTATAACCCTTTACCTTCACCATCTTCTCAACATTCGTTCAGCAGCATTTGTTGTAGGTGCTTCCCTGTGGCTTTGCATTTGTCTCTGCCACTGCTTTTAACGTTAGATCTGTGATACATATATGAATTCATAGTAATGGAGAAGAAAAATGCATTCCTTTCCCTGTATGCAATAGGCAAGGCACAGTGCAGTGTAAACATGCTGTAAAGCATAAAGCCCACAAGGCAAAAGTAAACAAGGACTCATCCTAACTGCTGAATGATTGGTAGTTGTTAAATGTTTACTTATTTGTACTCTATTTATATCTGCTGCATTTAAAGAGGCGGAGGAAAATTTGAATGACGTCTGTATTCATCTGTTTTCCCAAGCCTGTGCATTAAGCATTAGGATCCCCAAACAGCATGGGGAAAATGGGAACTCTAAATGTAATGGCATTGGGCAAACAATGCATGAGCACCAAACGAGTTGAAACAACTGATTTCATATGCATCTGGAAATGTTCAGTAGATATAACTGGGAAAACAGCAAGAGCCTGCTGTAGAGGGAGCTTCAAGTTTAATGATTTAAAGAAATGGCCACATGTTATTAAAGGGTCTTAAAGGTCTGTTAGCACAGGTGTATTACAGTATTAACTGTTCTTGGTTCAGCACCCAAGGGCTTGTGCAAACATTTCTCTGGTGAATTTTTGAAGCATTAAAGTAGATGTGTGACACAGAGACAAAGGCAATTTGATGTTAATAGCTGCTAGTAGTTTGAGAGGAGAATACCAGGAAAACACTGAAGTTGAACAATACAGCCACATTCTGGATCTAAATTCTTGCTAGTTGTTTAGGAAACTACCAAAATGATGAAGTTTGGATATAAATAGTTAAACATGGTAGCATTCACATATTTTGGAAAGGCTGTAAATACAAATGTGTATTTGAAGGTATCTCAGTTAAAATGCAAGAAACCTCAGACTCTCTGGGAATTGTCTCAACAGAAGCGTCTTGACTTGTGCTCACCTTCTCAAACCAGCCTGTGCAATCCTCACAAACCTCCCCACCATTCTTTTGTAGTGTTGTTTGGGTTTGGATGCACTTATGTGAAAGGTTTGCTACTTGATCCCTTTCAGTATGATAAATCAAACAACAGTAGTTAGATTTATTTGTAGCTAAATATAGGCAGCCTTGTGCTCCTTTCTGTGCACATGCAGTGACTCGGAAGAGTAGAGCTGTGAAAGACTGGTGCAGTAAATTTCTGGTAGTCTTCAGCTGTCAAATTAAAGGCAGCTAATTTTGTGGTTTTAGGTAACTGAATGCAGCTGAATCAGTAACAGTTTTGGGAACTACAAAAGCCTTCTTCACAGACAGAAATGCCTGCATTAAGAACAGTGTGGCCAGCAGGAGCAGGGAGGTCAGTCTGCCCCTGTACACAGCACTGGTTAGGCCACACCTCGAGTACTGTGTCCAGTTCTGGGCCCCTCAGTTTAGGAAGGATGTTGACTTGCTGGAACGAGTCCAGAGAAGGGCAACGAAGTTAGTGAGGGGCTTGGAACACAAGCCCTATGAGGAGAGGCTGAGGGAGCTGGGGCTGCTTAGCCTGGAGAGGAGGAGACTCTACAACTCTCTACAACTACCTGAAGGGGGGTTGTAAACAGGCAGAGGTTGGTCTCTTCTCCAAGGCACCCAGCACCAGAACAAGAGGACATGGTCTCAGGCTGCACCAGGGGAAGTTCAGGCTGGAGGTCAGGAGGAGGTTTTACACAGAGAGAGTGATTGCCCATTGGAATGGACTGCCCGGGGAGGTGGTGGAGTCGCCGTCACTGGAGGTGTTCAGGAGGAGACTTGACAGGGTGCTTGGTTACATGGGTTAGTTGATTAGGTGGTGTTGGGTGATAGGTTGGACGTGATGATCTTGAAGGTCTCTTCCAACCTGGTTTATTCTATTCTATTCTATTCTAAATAACAACCTATTTTTGTATAAAGTTTTGCTAGTCCTGGAACTCCTGGATATAAACTCTAGGTAATAGGAGGCAATGGCAATCTAGAGCAAATGAACAGGTGCACACTGGCTCCCTAGGAGGGGCAGAGATACTGAAACATGAAGTCAGTTGTCTGCACAACAGGAAACTTATTTTCTGTAATTTTTCTGGATCTAGATTTTATTGCAATATCTGGTTATCAGTTAGATTTTTGTCTTTCTGCAGTTCTTCTAAGGCCATCATTAAGTGTGGAGCAGTTCATTTGATTTTCTCAACATCTGACAGGATAATTTCAGCCTTAGGGGAGCTTCTCTAATCTGCACCCTTGATGACTACAAGACCTAGAATTAATGTGTTTCAACATTGCAGCACTTAAGCTTTACAGATTTGACCCACTGAACAGAATTAACAATCCAGGGTTGTGGGCATTCATCCTGTAAATAGTGAAAAAGACAGAGGTGCTTCGTGGTGGTAACATGACAGGTGGCATACTGACAATAACCAAAGCAAAATAACAATGCATCTCTGCAGCTGAAATGCTTTTACTTCTGATTCTGATAGAATAGGAAGAAATAGTTGTGGCTGCAGTCTCAGTTCTCTGAACTACAACAGACAAAGCTGTGCAAGCACAGATGCAAACTGTGAGTCTGTCCTTCAGGGAAAACGTCAGTGTATACCACAAGACAGATGCTACAGCAGCATACACTTCTATATGTCCTTCCCAGTATTTCTTGCTAGCTGGTTTACTTCAGTTTAGGGCATGTAGGACCTGAGGATGACAGGACACAGTCATTCTTGATATTACCCAACCTGAGCAATTTGTGGGACTCTAATGAAAGCTGTCACTGATGCTGACCAGAGCTTCAGTGAACATAGAGCATGCTTGGCCAGTGTCAACTGTTCCATCTTGCTTCCTTGCTATTTCAGTAGTAATCACCAGGATAAAACCAAAATCTTTGCAGGACAGTGAGCTTGGAAAGTTCATAGGAAGTTTTTGCTTCTCTGCATGATTCCACTAATAGTAATTCATAGCAATTTGGTTAGTCTCACAGCAGTAAATAACTTTGCTGCCAGCTGAGATATTTGTTAGCTGATTCAGCACTTTATTGCCTAAGAAGTAATCATCTCTTACCGATGTGCAGACTAGCACAGTAATACTTTTATCTATGCTAGGAGAATGGAGGTTTGTCTACATAGGGTAGTTCAGGAAAACTAATCCAAATTGATTTTTAAAGTAGATTTATTAAATTATGTACCATCTCTTCGAATTCACTAAATGGCCAAATTTAACTTAGTTAAATTAGATCTAATCCTTGTTTAACCTTTCTGGTTCAGAATTGCAATGGCCTTAATTTCATTTATTTTAATTCACTTAAAAATTGAGACGAACCTAAGTGTGCTCATTTATATTTAAAATCAGAGACTTTGATCTAATTTAACTAAGGAACTTTAAAGCCAAAGACTTGGTTAATGGGGATTCAAGTTTGAGTGTCAAGTGAACGAGTATCTCAAAAAGATGGAGTTTTTTATTGTAAAATATAAATGATGTCTGATGGAATTAGCATAATCTTGTTATAGCTGAAAGTCTTGTTTATGTCCTCAGTATTTCATACATGAATTTAAAGATGAAAGAGAGAGCTAATGTTTGACAATGAATAAATTAATTTTATCTGCTGATAAAAATCCTACTATTAATTAGTTGTAATTTGAAACTGTGTATGCAAAATATGTGACGATAGAGCTATCAGAGCATGCCCAACAATAACAACCAAGAGTTATCAGACTGTATGTAACATCATTGGATGAGCCAGGGTATTACAGGCCTGTTAGCCTGACCTCAGTGCCAGGCAAGATTATGGAACAGGTCATCTTGAGTGCAATCACACAGCACTTAGAGGATGGCCAAGGGATCAGTCCCAGCCATCATGGATTTAGAAAGGGCAGGTCCTGCCTGACTAACCTGATCTCATTCTATGATCAGGTGACCGCCTGGTGGATGTGGGGCAGGCTGTGGATGTAGTCTACCTGGACTTCAGCAAGGCCTTTGACACCATCCCCCATAGCAAACTCCTGGCCAAGCTGTCAGCCCATGGCTTGGACGGGAGCACACTGCATTGGGTTAGGAACTGGCTGGAGGGCCAAGCCCAGAGAGTGCTGGTGAATGGTGCCACATCCAGCTGGCAGCTAGTCACTAGTGGTGTCCCCCAGGGATCAGTGCTGGGCCCCATGCTCTTTAACATCTTTATTGATGATCTGGATGAGGGGATTGAGTCCATCATCAGTAAATTTGCAGATGACACCAAGCTGGGAGCAGGTGTTGATCTGTTAGAGGGTAGAAGGGCTCTGCAGAGGGACTTGACAGGGTGGACAGATGGGCAGAGTCCAACGGCATGAGATTTAACACATCCAAGTGCCGGGTTCTGCACATTGGCCACAACAACCCCATGCAGTGCTACAGGCTGGGGTCAGAGTGGCTGGAGAGCAGCCAGGCAGAGAGGGACCTGGGGGTACTGATCGATAGTAGGCTGAACATGAGCCAGCAGTGTGCCCAGGTGGCCAAGAGGGCAAATGGCCTCCTGACCTGCATCAGGAATATTGTGGCCAACAGGAGTAGGGAGGTCATTCTGCCCCTGTACTCAGCACTGGTTAGGCCACACCTTGAGTCCTGTGTCCAGTTCTGGGCCCCTCAGTTTAGGAAAGATATTGAGTTGCTGGAATGTGTCCAGAGAAGGGCAATGAGGCTGGTGAGGGGTTTGGAGCACAGCCCTATGAGGAGCAGCTGAGAGGTTGCTTAGTCTGGAGAAGAGGAGGCTCAGAGGAGACCTTATTGTCATCTACAACTACCTGAAGGGAGGTTGTAGCCAGGTGGTGGTTGGACTTTTCTCCCAAGCAACCAGCACCAGAACAAGAAGACTCAGTCTCAAGCTGCACCATGGGAGGTTTAGGCTGGATGTTAGGAAGAAGTTCTTCACAGAAAGAGTGATGGGCCATTGGAATGGGCTGCCCAGGTATTTAGGAAGAGACTGGATTGGGTGCTTGGTGCCATGGTTTAGTTGACTAGATGGTGTAGGGTGATAGGTTGGACTCGATGATCTCAAAGGTGTTTTCCAACCTGGTTAATTCTATTCTATTCTATTCTATTCTATTCTATTCTATTCTATTCTATTCTATTCTATTCTATTCTATTCTATTCTATCAGAATGTGTTACTGTATCAGTGTGATTTTATGCTTTATGCAGTATATTGTTTAACCTGCCTACATTTTTATTGTAAAATATAATGATGTGTGTTATAAGCCAGATCATACATTGTCTGTGACAATTCTCTCGTTCTGGATGCCTTCTCCCTCTGGCACTCTAAGTGGCCGAGGCAGCTGTGCTGACCTTGACAGTGCCTTGCAAAGCAGAAAGGCTAAATATTTGTTTATGAACACTGGGAGTGAAGTGAGGTTTCTGATGTGGACTGTTAACTAAGGTATTAGTCAGACCTAACATTGTCTCAGCCAGTTCTTTCCTGATTTATGTAGCACAGTGCAGTGGCATATTGCTTATTTATCACTGATAAAGTGTTTTTGCACAAAACTTCTTTTCTATATTCAGTCTCTCACTGCTGTGGGCTTTTGATAACATTGTGATTTATATTTACCGATGTTTTTGCCTGACAGTAGCTGAATAACAATAAAATTCCTGTTGTTTTGGGTGGTCAGATGAAAACTTAAGAGCTACAGCTGATGTATTAATCAATATCATCCATCAAAATGCTAGGGGTCAAAGCAAAAAATTGATATAAATGTTATTTTATTTTGTTATCTTAGTAAATGGCGTAAAGTATTTCCTGTGTTTCCTTATCACTGGTAATGCATTAACATCGCCTTATCCTCCTTCATAGTCTGTTGCTAATCGATAAATTACTTTGATTTGTGTCGGTGTTTTGGTTGGTTGTTTTTTGTTGCTGCTGTGGTGTTGTTTGTTTTGTTTATTTTTACTTTTTCCCCTTTTCCCCTCTTTTTCTCAGGGCTTGTATTATCTAGAATCATATTAATCTTTGTGGTAGCAGTCCTTCATCTTTTCTGAATTCAGTTGTGTGCATTTCTTTAAATGGCTGGAAAACTGCCTTCTCAATTTACCGATGATTTCAGAGCATGATCTTTCCACTGCATAGTGACAAAAGCAGTTTAAATTTACAAATTATTTTGGACATGGGAAGTTAATTGTGCTGCTAAACTGTACATGTTCTTCTCAACTAAGCAGATAGGTTGCTTGTAGAGTCAAAAAATAGAAGCAAAGCAAGCATAGTATGCAATGCAGTTAATGCTGTTATTATCCTAGAGAAACGCATCATGCTCCCTAGAACCAAGATAACAAATTTGTTGCATTCATTGTTCAACACCTTAATGGTATGCAATGCTCAAGAATAAGGTCAGCTAACTGTGGAAGTAGATCTGTGTTGAAAAAGAGAAAAAAAAAACTCTATAAAGATGTTTGAAAATTCATACTGATTTTTTTTTTCCTAAGATAACATTATTGAATGGCCTGTTTGACACTGCTCTGGCTGCTGAAATTCAACTCCCAAGCTACTTTGTTTCTGGCTTTCTAAAGTGTTGGATAATCAATTAGAAGCAGTAGGATATGGATTGGTGACAAATCAGGCATACTTTGCAATGCACAATGTACATACTAGATGTTCTGAGGTGTAGTCTATGTGCTGCTATGTGTGTAGTCTCTGAGTGCACAGCAAAACTAGTGAACATCTTGTCCGTTCACCCTTGAGTCTTTCAGTACTTTTGTTTGTGGTGTTCTTCTAGTAGAAAACTAAAGCAGAGATGACTTGTGTAGAAAACTAAAGCAGAGATGACTTGTGCAGTGACTGTCTATTCTGGCAGATACTGCTGGCACAATCACTATATAAATTTTCTTAGCCAATAAAATATTTCATCCTTGCTCAAAATTTCTAATGGCACTTTTTTATTTGGTTGTTTTTTTGTTTGTTTGGGGGGGTTTGTTTGTTTGTTTTGCTTTCCCCCTGTTATTCAAATGAGTAGATATTCTTAAGTCTGGTATTCAGAGGTTTAGTTCTATTGGGTCTATTCCTATAAATCTACCTTAATGAAAATGCTTTGTGCTGATAACTAGAGCAGGATAGATTAAGGTTAGACATTAGCAGAAAGTTCTTTGCAATGAGCGTAGTGAAATACTGAAACAGGTGGCCCAGAGATGTGGTGGCAGCACCATCCCTGGAGGCATTCAAGGTAAAATCTGATGGGGCCCCAGTTGGAGATGTTCCTGCTCACTGTAGGGATGTTGGACAAGATGTCCTTCAAGGGTCCCATCCAAACCTGAGGCATTCTATGATTCTACAACATATTTGGATTTTTTTCTTTTTTTTTGTAAGATTTTGTTCTATCTATAGTTTTTTTTCGCATAGTGGTTTTCTTCTTTCAGTACTTTGCCTCCTTCTCTCCTTCCATCTGCAACTGGTGATAATGTTTTGTTCTGTTTTCATTAAATATTACCCTGTTATTCCTTTAATTACAGGAGGTGTTCCTGTTTTGTCAAAGATAAATTTGCTAGTTCTGTTTGTGTTGGTGTTGGGAGAAATGCTACTGCTTCACGTTTTCTGGTTAATTTATCTCTTAGTTTTAATGCTAATCTGGTTAAGACATGATTAACAGTATTCCATGATTCTTAATTTTTTTTCTGTCCAGAGCCTATTTTGACACTCAAATTAATGTTTTCCTGGTCGCTGTATATTTGCACAGAGGTTAAGTTTGATATTTTTCTATACTTTACTTTGGTTCTTCAAAAATCATTCACTAATTTCAACTTGAAAAATTTCACAGATATTTAGGCAGATCACAGTATCACAGTGTCATTAAGGTTGGAAGAGACCTCAAAGATCATTGAGTCTAACCTATCACTACAGACCTGTTGACTAGACCATGGCACCAAGTGCCACATCCAATTTCCTCTTGAACACCTCCAGGGATGGTGACTCCACCACCTCCCTGGGCAGCCCATTCCAATGATGAATTACTCTCTCAGTGAAGAACTTTCTCCTCATCTCAAGCCTAAACCTCCCCTGACACAACTTGAGACTGTGTCCTCTTGTTCTGGTGCTGGTTGCCTGGGAGAAGAGACCAACCCCTTCCTGGCTACAACCACCTTTCAGGTAGTTGTAGAGAGCAATGAGGTCACCCCTGAGCCTCCTCTTCTCCAGGCTAAACAATTCCAGCTCCCTCAGCCTCTCCTCATAGGGCTTGTGCTCAAGGCCTCTCACCAGCCTTGTTGCTCTTCTTAAACTGAGGGGCCCAGAACTGGACACAGTACTCGAGGTGTGGCCTAACCAATGCAGAGTACAGGGGCACAATGACTTCCCTGCTCCTGCTGGCCACACTATTCCTAATGCAGGCCAGGATGCCATTGGCCCTCTTGGCCACCTGGGCACACTGCTGGCTCGTGTTTAGGTGGCTGTCAATCAGCACCCCCAGGTCCCTCTCTGTCTGGGAGCTCTCCAGCCGCTCTGACCCCAGCCTGTAGCTCTGCATGGGATTGCCATGGCCAAAGTGCAGCACCCAGCACTTGGACTTGTTGAATGCCATCCCATTGGACTCTGCCCATCTGTCCAGTTGGTCGAGGTCCCTCTGCAGAGCCTTTCCACCCTCTAAATGACCAACATCTGCTCCTAACTTGGTGTCATCTGCAAATTTTGCTTAATTATGAAAGTATTCTTGAAACTTATTAATGACAGAAGAGTTTAAGAACCACTTTTTTAAGCATTTCAGAGAGAAGCTCTCCATTAGAATTTTCAATTGTATAGTATATCATTGTGTAAGCGCAGGTGATGAAGCTGTCTCAGGTTTCAGTAATAATTTATTGGACCAAAATCTTTGACCTTTTTTTTTGTTTTCCTGTGAAACAAAACAAGATGGACCCAGTCTAATATTTTAATAGTGAAACAATTACACACTGTTCACACTATGCCTCTCCTGCCATTAGGGAGATGGAGGCACCCTCAGCCCACTGCCATCCCAGAGTAGTTAATGACTGGGGTACCTGGTCATATTGAGGAGGACTGTGGAGGCTGCTTTATATTTCTCTCAGTTACATGTTTGTTGCAGATGTGCTTGTGAATGTACATTGGTACGAAATATAAACTTCTGGGGATGGAGATTTTTTAGATTGAAATGAGTACATTGACTTATGTAAATGACAGAGGATGGAAGAGATAAGCTCTGAATGAAATGGGAAGCTGTTGATTACCTACTTGAGATGACACCTAATCTAATGTGGAACTTTACATATCTGGGGAAGCAAGAAGGAGTTATTTTCAAGGAGTGGCAAGACTGTCTCCTGAATAAATTAGAAATAATTCAGTTATGGGGCGTGTTAAGAAAAGTTGTAAACACATTCCAAGAGTGGAAACTTAATTCTGTCTGGGTGCAAAGAGGACATTACCTGTGAAATGAGGGCTTGGTACTAGGAATGGGCTCTCTGTAGTTAAAGCTGCCTTTTAGGACACAGCATGCAGAAAGTCTCAGTTTGTGTTGGAGTCACCTGGACAAAAAGGGAGAGAAAGCTTTCAGATTTTATCTCAGTTTAGGTGGGCTGAATTATTTTTCTTTCAGTTCCTTTTGTTTCTTACAGCTATCTGTAGCTGCATTGACTACTTTGGATATGGTAAATCAATACTTGGGTTTAATCTCAACCTACTTTGAATAAAGAGAGATTTCAACAGAACTAGCTGAAAACAAACCAACTTTCCTAATCAAAGTACTCAGAAAATTTACAGAATGTCAAGAGCCATGCGTATTCAGCTCACTCTTCAAAGTAGATCAGAGCTGCCTTGAGCATCTGCATCCTGTAATTCATTACTTGCTGTGGATGTGCCTTCAGCAGATTTAGACAAGTTTGACATAAAGTCTATAAATACAGCTGGTTTTCAACAAGTCACAAAACACAGTCAGCAAACTTAAAATGTAATAACTTAAGGTCTTTTTGTTTTGTTTTGTGTTTTCCTCCCTCCCCCCTTTCCTCCAGAAATAATGGTGTTCAGAACAATCTTTCTGAATTTAGACTTAAATCTCAGACTTAAATCTGAGTCCCATCTGTATAGATTTCTGAATCTGCACACTAAGCCCTGAAAGTTGGTTTTTATGTCAAGATTAATCTTACTTCAGAGAAAGTGTGAATTTTTTTCTGTAAGATTTGTATTAATATTTTTCTCCTGAACTTTTTGAATAGATGGATGCTGGGCCTTTCTAGCATGGATTTTCATGTTTCATCTCCAAGTCACATGATACCAGTCAAACCACAAGCAAACAAGAAAGCAGATGTTTCAAAATGATGCAGATATGCTTACAAACATGCTGAAGTGATCATGTTTCAAGTTTGAAGTAGTTTTCTCAAAGGCTCAAGAAAATACTCAGGTTTCAGACTTGTTTTTTTGTTCTGTGTGAATGGAATTGTGTAAGCAGACTGGCAGATTTTTGATCTTGGTGAAATTTGAGATACTAATTATAGTTCTGTTCAGTTGGTATCATTTTCCAGTGTTCCTCAGGGCATTATGGAGAATCACAGAATATTAGGGACTGAAAGGAACCTCAAAAGATCACCTAATCCAACCCCCTTACTAGAGCATGACCACCTAGAACAGGTCACAGAGGAATGCATATAGGTGGGTTTTGAATGTCTCCAGTGAAAGACACTCCACAACCTCTCTGGGCAGCCTGTTCCAGTGCTCTGTTACCCTTACAGTGAAAAAATGTTCCCTTATGTTTACATGGAACCTCCTATCCTCCAGCTTGCACCTGTTGCCCTTTGTCCTATCATTGGGCATTACTGAGAAGGGCCAGGCCCTGTCCTTCTGACACTCACACTTCACATGTTTATAAATATTAATGAGGTCAACTCTCACTCTCCTCTTTTCCAAACTAAAGAGACCCAGCTCCCTCAGCTGTTCCTTCTAAGGGCAGTATTCCACTCCTTTCATCATCTTTGTAGCTCTGCACTGGACTCTTTCAAGCAGTTTCCTGTCCTTCTTTAACTGAGGGGTCCAGAACTGGACGCAATATTCCAGATGTGACTTCACCAGGGCAAAGTAGAGGGGAAGGAGAACCTCTCCGGACCTACTAGCCACACCCCTTCTAATGCACCCCAGGATGCCATTGGCCATCTTGGCCACAAGGGCACATTGCTGGCTCAAGGGAATCCTGTTTTCCACCAGGACTCCTAGCTCCCCTTTCCCAGAGATGCTCTCCAAAGATCAGCCCCCAACCTATACTGGCCCATGGGGTTGTTCTTTCCCATATGCACAACTGTGCATTTGTCCTTGTTGTATTTCATTACAGTTTTCCCCACCCAACTCCCCAGCCTGTCCATGCTGTTCTGAATAGCAACACAGCCTTCAGGTGTGTCAGCTTTCAGTTCATGAATGTTGTATTAAGCAAGACCATAGGCAGAGAAACTGATACAGCATAAGTTTCTGCATAAATGTATAAAAACTTGGAGTATCTTTTAATTTTCTGTAAATAATAAAAAATTAATCATAGAATCATAGAATCAGTAAGGTTGAAAGAGACCTCAAAGATCATCAAGTCCAACCTGTCACCCAAAAGCTCATGAGTACTAAACCATGGCACCAAGTGCCACATACAATCCCCTCTTCAACACCTCCACGGACAGTGAATCAACCACCTCCCTGGGCAGCACATCCCAACAGCTAACAACTCTCTCAGTGAAGAACTTTCTCCTCACCTCCAGCCTAAACTTCCCCTGGTGCAACTTGAGACTGTGTCCCCTTGTTCTGGTGCTGGTTGCCTGGGAGAAGAGACCAACCCCCACCTGGCTACAGCCTCCCTTCAGGTAGTTGAAGAGAGCAATAAGGTCTCCCCTGAACCTGCTCTTCTCCAGGCTGAACAACCCCAGATCCCTCAGACTCTCCTCATAGGGATTGTGCTCGAGGCCTCTCACCAGCCTCATTCCCCTTCTCTGGACACGTTCCAGCAACTCAATATCTTTCCTAAACTGAGGGGCCCAGAACTGGACACAGGACTCAAGGTGTGGCCTAACCAGTGCTGAGTACAGGGGCAGAATGACTTCCCTGCTCCTGCTGGCCACACTATTTCTGATGCAGGTCAGGATGCCATTGGCCTTCTTGGCCCCCTGGGCACACTGCTGGCTCATGGTCATCTGGTTGTCAGTCAGTACCCCCAGGTCCCTTTCTGTTTGGCAGCTCTTCAGCCACTCCAACCCCATCCTGTAGCACTGCATGGGGTTGTAGCCAAAGTACAGCGCCTGGCACTTGGACTTGTTGAATGTCATCATGTTGGACTCTGCCCATCTGTCCACCCTGTCAAGGTCCCTCTGCAGAGCCCTTCTACACTCGTAACAGATCAACACCTGTTCCCAACTTGGTGTCATCTGCAAATTTACTGATGATGGACTCAATCTCCTCATCCAGATCATCAGTAAAGATATTGAACAGGATGGGGCCTAGCACTGATCCCTGAGGGACACCACTAGTGACTGGCTGCCAGCTGGATGTGGCACCATTTACTACCACTCTCTGGGCTCGGCCCTCCAGCCAGTTCCTAACCCAGCACAGAGTGCTGCTGTCCAAGCCACAGGGTGACAGCTTGGCCAGGAGTTTGCTGTGGGGGATGGTATCAAAGGCCTTGCTGAAGTCCAGGTAGACTACATCCACAGCCTTCCCCACATTCACCAGGCAGTCACCTGACCATAGAAGGAGAACAGGTTTTATGACTGGATGCAACTCCTGTTACCATATACGACCATGAGTCAAAGGTACTCCATTTTCTCTCAGTTTAGTTTGAAGTAAATCTTCTTTCTCTTAGGAAGGAGATTGTATTGTATCAGATTCCTTTTTTCAAGTTCTGAAGATCTGAATAGTAGAAGAATAGGAAGAATAGGAAGTGGTTGCTAGTGCTTGTCATCATGATTCAAGTAATCTTAACCCTCTCTTATTATTGCTCAATTTAGTGATGTCAGAGGGCTGGGGATTGTTTGAAATGTAGTAAACATACTATGATTCTGGAAATACTGTTGTTGTTTTGGAGGTGGTAACTTTAGAGGGGTTTTAATAATTTATTTTATTGCATTTCTTTTAAGAAGAAATTAAGAAGAAATTGTTACACTGGTGCTTTACAATTCCCCCCCCCCCCCGCCCCCCCCCCCCCCAGATATACTTAGTAGATACTCATACTACTTGCTATGGTGATTTTCTGTGTGGTGAGGAGCTGAATGCTGAGAGCAGAGATAACATTGGTAGCATCACATGTGTGATTATGACAGCTGACAGGAGAGCTCAGACACTGCGGAGAGGGCAAGAATGTCCACAGAACTGCTGCCGATAAAGATTAGTGGGCTATACTCTAATTTCCTCCAATGAAGGGTGAAACTAAAAGGTTATCTAAGGGTGTCTTAGCTCAGTGCAGTCAAAAGTATCTTTTTGTTGTGTTTTGCCAACTCCTATTCCCTATCAGTCAAGTTATGAAGGATATCTCTTCCTGAAGGCAGTGTATGTACAGTATTCTTCAAGTATTGGGACAATAGCATTTAGATAAGCTGTGTTTTTCATGTGAATTTCTGCTTTCTTCAAGCACTAACACAGGAAGAGAAAGTTTTTGGTACATTGTACCTCCATTGGGTGGTGACAGTTTTGAGAACCATCAAGCATGCTGAAGCAAAAATCTGCCGGCCTTGTAACTGGGGCTGGCTGAAAGTGTTACAGTATCACAGTATCAACAAGGTTGGAAGAGACCTCAAAGATCATCGAGTCCAACCTGTCACCACATGACTAGACCATGGCACCAAGTGCCACATCCAATCCCCTCTTGAACACCTCCACGGACGGTGACTCCACTACCTCCCCGGGCAGCCCATTCCAATGGTGAATGACTCGCTTGGTGAAGAACTTTCTCCTCACCTCGAGCCTAAACTTCCCCTGGCGCAGCTTGAGCCCTTCCTGACTACAACCACCTTTCAGGTAGCTGTAGAGAGCAATAGACTTGGAGAAGTAATGTTATGACACTTTTGGCTTTGGCAGAGTCTGTTTCTAAACAACTTCCTGTTTCCATGCAATTCCATGCAATTCAAGAGCTGAACCTACTTGATATTGACAGGTAATATTTTAATGGATAGATTGATTGGACTGGCAGAATGAATTAGCCATCAGCTTGACAGCCATATAGCATTATGTTGTGTATCTGTTTACTCAGCACTGGGTAAAATGCAAAGGTCTATTGAAAATCAAATTTCCATGCTGCTTTGTCAAAGCAGATTTAATCACAGCCAGAACATGTGGCATCCATCATTTCCACTTCAGAAGACATCAACAGGCACAGATCAGCAACAACAAGCAATGCTGCCACTGCTGTCTTTGACTCACATGGAAAATTAAATTTTACCATAGATTTTTGATAAATGATGCAGTCTCACCCATCAAACATGATTACTTAAGTGTTCTCTATTAAAGTAATCCCCAATAGCTTTGTATCCAGAAATGAGGTCTTACTCCATTTGGCTCTGAGTCAGTCCTCCTGATGTGAGATAGGTCTATGGATATTGCCTTTGCAGATCAGACACTGCTTTCAATTTGGTTTTCCTTGAAATCTCAGATCTGCATGGCTGTCTGTTTTCACCTGTGTTTTAGTGACCTGCTCACCTACACACTGTAATTCATTCCGTGTTTTCATCTGAAATTTTACATTAATGATTAGGGAGATCGGGGTAACAAATAGTTATAAGAAATTTCAAGGTAATGAGTCCAACAATACAGAAAACATCTAAAGATGCAACTGGCTGCTTTGTTCATGCCTCAAGAATGGTAGAGAGCATGTTAAACATTCCATTTACATAAAACGTTGAAAAGTATTACTTCCACACATTTTACCTAAAGTTTTCATCTCCTTTAGTTTGTCACAGACAGTGAATCTATTCCAGTTTAAATGCTAATTAATAGTTTTTTTCAAGGTGGTACTTTTTTCCCCTCTTCCAATTCCATTTGGAATAGCCAAGCACATGCTTTGTAACACTACCATCTCTTGTTTTTATTCTTGTTAAATTTTGATCTGATGTGTTAATGTCTCCATAACTGTGAGTTTGAAGCCATTTTCTTCCAGCGTGAAGGTAGGAGCACAATTTTTCTAATTCCTACTAACTGAGCTATGATTCTTTCAGATTGTCTCATGTCTTGTACTGTCTCTTGTAATGTCCTTAAAAATCATCATTTATTGAGAGGAACTCATAGTCACTGTCAGGTCTTCTGAAAATCGTTTTGTATTTACAGTTTTGAATTACAGTTCTGCTCAGAAATATCTTGCCTATGGAGTTCAAATAATGCTTCCCCTTTCTGTGTTTCCTCAAGCATCAATAATCAGCTTTCCCTTATAGTGTTACTATTAGTGGTATCAGTGTTTTGAGACAAATGTCTCAATATACTTTTTTTTTTGCTTCCTTGCTTGAAGCAAACTGTTGCCTTTATCTTCCCACCATTAAAAGTTCATATAGGTACATAGTGAATACCCTATACATGCTGATTAAAATGTGAACTTTTCTCCATTGATGTAAACCAGCATCTTAATTAAAACATATGGCCATGTTTGTTTCATGTAACTTCTAAGTCCAGACTTGACATGTCAGTCTGAACTAGTTGGCCAGTTTATCTGAGGCAATTCACTTACTTATAGTCAAGAGGGAGAAAAACATACTTTAAGGGGTGATTCACTATTTTAAGACAGGCATCTAAAAGAGACAAAGGTAAGTCACCTTCTTGAGGTATTCTTTTCTCTTGACTGCAAAAGGTGCCTGGGATGAGTACTGTTACATCTGGGAATATTAAGTGATAAACTGGTGGAGAAAACAAGCCAAACAAGTGCTACCTGTCTGGTAGCACTAGCAGATCTAATGCCACATTGGCTGAGACTGTCCAGGCACACCTGCCTTTGGGAAACCTGTAAGAAGCTGTGAGTGATGCTCATTCTGTGATTTGTACTGATGCTACATGAGTGCTACACAAGTGAAAAGTGCATTTAAAGGCTTATGCACCATAACTTGTCCCTAGCTCTCCCAAGGCAGTAATGTGCTCCTGGAATTTTCTATTATTTGCATTTGGACATCTGTACTGGGGACATTGCTGTAGAGTGACAGTTGAATACACATGGGAACTAATCAATCTCTAAGAGTGCAATGGTTTTGTCTCTGTCAAATTGGTTTATTTCTGTTTTCCTTAGAAAAATATGAAGCTGATGAAGTACGGCTTACCTTTGAACACTAAAATGTATTTCTTCCCAAAGGCTGAGAGATGTTGAAGATTTATGACTTTTTCTGCTGTCTGATTTGCCAGTCTGCATGATTTATGATGAGCCTGTTCGTACAGTAGCTATCAGATTGTCCCTTTCAAACCAGAGTCTCTCCTGTTAATAGTCAGTGCAATCCATAATTACTTGTCACTGGGCCCAACTGTTGTCTGAGCAGACTGATGTGCACCCACAATGCAGCAGGTCTTGCTTCTTGATCCATTTTCTTCTATGTAGGTCTTGTAACCTAAAGGTACACTTAGGGTGATAACAACTGTTAGAGGCCTGAAATTTAGACATCTAAATTAGCTAAGATGAAGGTTAGCTGTGGTGTCTGACCGTAAGTAATAGGCAAAGTGTGGACTGGGACAGCCAGACAGAATCACAGAAAACATCTGTGTGGAAGAGACCGCAAAGATCATCCAGTGCAGCCTTCGACCCAGCACTGAAGGGTCAATACTAAGCCATGTCTCTAATCACCAGGTCCACAAGCTACTTAAACACCTCCAGGCATGGTGACTCCACCACTGCCTCTGGTAGACCATTCCAATGTTTGATAACCCTCTCTGTGAAGAAGTATGATTTTTCCATCCCCTTTCAATAGCTTCCATACATAGCTGGCCTGATCCTGCCCAACATGAAAATTAATTGTCTATCTGCATATGCTTGAATTGAGTGTTAGACTGCTGCTTTGGGAATGAATTGTGAGGAGAAACTGCTTAGTTTATGTATTAGTTTGCTCCATGCCAGCCGAATTTGATCTTGGATGCTGAAGTGACTTGTTAATGCAAAGTCTATAAACCTTCATCTGAGCAGCAGTAACTCTGAAGTGTGTAGAATGGTAATGGACCTGTGTGCTTAGAATTGCTGCCTTGCCTGGCATATTTTGTTTATTTAGACCCTGTATGGTTTTGTTTGTTTGTTTGTTTGTTTATTTGTTTCTTAATTTGATATAAGAGGAAAATGCATTCTGGTTTGCATATTTCAGTTGTCTGTATTCCTGATACCAGCCTAATTAGAAATGTCTGGAATAATTAGATGATGCAGAAAATTACTCTTGATTGTAGCCATCGACTCTAGCAAAGAAATATTAGTGCTGCTTCACATTTTTTTAATAATGGGGTAAAATAGAGATAATATAGCTGAATGGTATTGATAAGTAACTTTATTTTCTGGCTTATTCCAAACCAAATAATATTTCCTTAATTTTTTATTGCAAAATTTCTTTTTGATATTGCAGTGTCTGTAAACTATTTCATGAAACTTCAAAGTTTCATGAGTTTTACTAATACAACTGAGTAAAAGAAATAGAAGTTGCTGTCTTACATTTGGTAACTGCTTTATATGCAGAGTGGAAAAGAGAATAATAGGCTTAGCTGGTGTTTTGAACAAAGTGAAAATACTACTCTTTCCTCTGTGTCTTTTTACTCAGTAAAGAAACTTGAATCCAGTTGAGCAACATGATGTTGGGACTTTGCTTAGAATACTGTTCCACTCTACTAAATACTAGGTTTTTTTCAGCATGTTATGAAGCTTTCTCTAATCACATAATCTTGGTCATTTAAGCAGCGATGTAACAGTTTCTTACGCATCTTGTTCTTGTACACATACATCCATCAAGTTTTAAATCATATGCAATCTCTTTACAGCAGTTTAACAAGGGAGGAGTAATGCATGAACCAGTAGTAAACATTTCCAAGCCAATGATTCTCAATTATCACTTGGCTAAATACACTTTAAAGGCCAGGCCACCCTGATTTTCTCCAGTGACAATCTCATAATTGCAGGAAATACAATTTAGACCACATAGTTCTGGAAGAAAAGGTGGCTAGGGAAACCTAGAAGAGGGAAGATCTGGGACTGGAAATAGCTAGTTGGTTGCTCATGGAAGCCTGTGTTTGTAAAAGAGCAAGATGTTGCACTCTCAGTCAGTTTGAGCTTTTTTTGTTTTGTTTGTTACAACACAGGGGACAAAGTAGAAAACTTTAATGAAAACACACATCTCTTGTAGGAGAGAGTATCAAGACTTTTAATAAAAGTAGTGACCTTGCTATAGCATGACCTGCATTACTGTCTGTCTTTAAGAAGGAAAATAAATCTCTCTTCAACTTTTGTTTTGACAATTACAGACCCTTGCAGTTCAGAAGTCTGGGTTTTGGTTGTTTGCTCGTACCTGAGTGATTCCCGAGTGATTGGTCTTCATTTTGGAGTCATACTCTCTTGTACTGGAGTCTTTTCAGGGAACTCCAGAGGAAAGGTAAAGAAGTTTTCATCACCAGGGTACAGGTACTGTGACTTGGCTTCCAACTCATCTTTTCCTCCTGAGTAATTTAATTTGAAGGCAAGGTACTGAACCTTGCTCGGTTTCCAAAAACTTCTTTGTGATGACTGCTACTGCACAGAGTACTCTACCTGTGCCTTGTAGCTGTTTCTTATTTCCTACATAAGTTCATATGTATGAACTGAGGTTTCTCCTCAGTTGCATCATATAATTCAGACATGATCTAGACTTGATTTTATTTTTGCTATACACAGGATGTCACAGTGGTTTCCTTGAAATCCCCTATACTGAGTCTGTGTACATTAAATCACTTCTGTAAGCTATCCAGGGCAACACCTCATGAGTAACCAACAACCTAGTAATGCCTGGTATGCTGTGAATTGCCTGAGATGATCCAAATCATGTAGAAGATATCTTCTTATTTCAACTGTTATCGTAGAATAGAGTAGAGTAGAGTAGAGTAGAGTAGAGTAGAATGGAATGGAATAGAATAGAATAGAATAGAATAGAATAGAATAGAATAGAATAGAATAGAATAGAATAGAACAGAATAGAATAGAATAGAATAGACCAGGTTGGAAGAGACCTTCAAGATCATCGTGTCCAACCTATCATCCAACACTACCTAATCAACTAAACCATGCAATCAAGCACCCTATCAAGTCTCCTCCTGAACACCTCCAATGATGGTGACTCCACCACCTCCCCGGGCAGCCCATTCCAATGGACAATCACTCCCTCTGTGTAGAACTTCTTCCTAACCTCCAGCCTAAACCTCCTCTGGTGGTGCAGGTTGAAACTGTGTCCTCTTGTTCCGGTGCTGGTTGCCTGGGAGAAGAGACCAACCTCTGCCTGTCTAGAACCTCCCTTAAAGTAGTTGTACAGAGCAATAAGGTCTCCCCTGAGCCTCCTCTTCTCCAGGCTCTTGTCACTTACAGCCAATATCTGCTCTTTTCAAGGCAGTCATTTAGTTAGCTTGAGCCCTCTTTTCCTTACACAGTTGTTGAAACCCATGGGTTGCTGAATTGCATTGTACAGTTTCACTATATTGTGCACTGCTCTGCCTCAGGTCAGCAAATCTTCCAGGAATTTCTGAATTGAAGCAAGGTTAATTTTGAATTCTCTTGTCCTCCAAGAACCATGCTCTGGAAAGGCCACAAAATGGTGAGTTAATTTTTAGAGATACCAAATGTGAATCTCATCATGGCAAAACAAGGTCTTCTCCAGATGAAGGCTTGTCTTGGTTTCCTTATTTACATTGTGAATAAAGCCTTGAGCCAGACCTTTGAGGTAAATGCACATAGATCTTCCTTCTATAATAAGCTCCCTGAAGAAGAGAAAAAGCTCTTGAACTCAAGTAAAATTTTATCTGAGTCAAGGCTAGAATAAGTAGCTTCTTAAATCTAGAAAACTGAATGTATCTAGAGAAGATGAAATTAAAAGAATGTGCAGCATTTTTCTTGATTTAAAAGATCTGCTACCCACTGTGTCTGTTCTAAAGGTTTTTGCTTCCAGGCAGTTTAACAGCTCTAAATAGCAGCAAATGCTGCAGTGATTCTCTGATACTGAGAAATTTGCTGCTTTAGCTATATCTGAGGTCTGGGTGTTTGTTTGTGGCTCTGGGCTATCTCTGCTCAAGCTGCAGTGTCCCCAGGCTGAGCAGACTCCCATTTGTCCTGGCAGGCACTGCAGTCTCTGGGGAGGTAGGTCCTTCTTGCTATGCTTAATATTTTCCCAGATGAAAGGGGAACTCCTTCCTTCTGCCTTAGTGGTTTCTTCTTTTCTTTTGTAGGATCATCACACGCTACACATGCTTATACAACAATGTAAGCAAGTGTACACATGTATTGGAGCTTTCCTGTTAAGGTCTAACATACGCTTTTCCTATATGCCCTCTTATACCAAAATTAAGTTTGTACTGAAGGAAGGCAGTGTCAAAATTATTTCATAGCCTTAGACAGATGAATGCTTAAACTCTTCTACTTTTTCATGCTGTCTGTGAAAAGATTATGAACCTGCCCCTAGACATGAAAGATCTCATATGTCTATATTTGGGCCAGGTTCTTTATTCTAGTTCTTCCAGAATATCAGATTTGTCCACAAAGAATTGGCAGTTCAGGATGTGCCACTGAATTGCAGAAAATTGTCTGCCAAGATCATGTGCTTTATTTAATAGAGATAATCTTTTCACTTCAGTCACAGACACAGGTACCTCCTTATGAGAACACAAAATGTCCCAAACTACTCCTTCCATCTTAAAGTCAAACATACTTCATCAAATACTTTTTTTTTAAGATCACAACATCAAACATTCATCCCCATTCATGAATGGGTAAGATCCACTTCTGTCTTGAGAAGACTACTGCATATTACTAGCAACTGTGTATGTTTAGGTGTCAAAATTTGTCCTAATAGATTATGGGGGACATTATATAAACTCATAACAATCTGGTAAACATCTTTCTCATGTGCTATATATCCTCTAGGATATAGATGTCATGGAATTCTTTCTATCTGAGTGTTCTAAGGTGACATTATACAGAGATGGTGTCTAAATTACTACCAGATATTAAACAATAGACTTTCAGTTTAATTGGTGTAGTCCTCATTTTCTGTAAGGTTGTTATTCACTGCAGCTACATCTGAATACCATTATATCACTTAAACCATACTGCTGTACCCTGGGAGGGCAAAGTCTTTCACTTTTAATTTTGTAGGCTGAGTGGGCAGAAGCTAGACCAATTTTTAGCTCAACAATTTCCAAAATAAATAACTTTTTTCTTGTGATGATACATGTCTTGCTAGGATATATTTTCCTGTCTTTATTAGAGCTCCAGACTACTCCTGCAGTTGGTTGAGAAACTGCTCGTGTTGGGGATCTGCAGAGGGCCTAGTTGGTGGTTTACTTTTAACTTCCAGAAACCATTGCTCCATTGCTGTGGGTAATGAGGACTTGAGTAAAACTCTTGAGATCTCTACCAGAGAATCACAGAATGTTAGGGGCTGTAAGGTATCTCAAAAGATGATCCAGTCCAACCACCCAACAGAGCAGGATCACCTAGAGTAGGTCTGTTTCATAGGCTCTCAAGCCTGTGCATCATGCACACCAGAAACAATAAGGGTCATGTTTAACAGCCTCAAAAGCCATGTGTAAAATTGATACTTCTATAGAGCAGCAGATATCTGCAGTTGGAATCATCAGAGTAGTTGCATCCTTGACGAAGAGTGTATGCGTTTGCCTGTGCACCCAAAATTGCTGCTTTGCCATGCAGCACTAGTGATAGATAGCTTAGTGAAGTGATCTGTCGGTCTTTGGAAAGGCAAGAAAAGGAAATGGAAAAAGGACTCTCGATGAAAAACTACTTGTCATATCTTGCAAAAATGATTGATGGTTCAAAAGGAATCTCACCTTCTATGAATGAATATAGAAATGCACAAATCTGAAATAAATAATATGTTGTGACTTCAATGTTGCTTTCTCTTTCCTGGATTTCTTTGCTGTTTTCTTCAGCTTCTCACCCACCTACCCACCCCCCTTCTCCTTGTGATTCCCCATTTACTTTTCCTCCCTGTCAGCATATGGTTATTCTTTATCATTTTTATGTTCTTCATGGCTGTCCCATACTGTTATTATTTTTCCCTTTGTACCTGTTCTGCCTTTGGTTTGTTCTTCTCTTTGTTCTTTTGATAGCCAGAACAATCCTGCTCCCTGCCTCTTTTGCAGGCCACATATTCCATAGAGAGTTTTCTCCACTATATCTGCATCTTCTCTGTTGTTCTAGGGCTACATGCTGGAGTGGGCAACTTAAAGGTGAGAGGCCTTGAACACAAGCCCTGTGAGGAGAGGCTGTGAGCTGGGATTGTTTAGCCTGGAGAAGAGGAGGCTCAGGGGTGACCTCATTGCTCTCTACAACTACCTGAAGGGTGGTTGTAGCCAGGAAGGGGTTGGTCTCTTCTCCCAGGCAACCAGCACCAGAACAAGAGGACACAGTCTCAAGCTGCGCCAGGGGAGGTTTAGACTCGAGGTGAGGAGGAAGTTCTTCACCGAGCGAGTCATTCGTCATTGGAACGGGTTGCCCAGGGCGGTGGTGGAGTCACCGTCCCTGGAGATGTTCAAGAGGAGATTGGACGTGGCACTTGGTGCCATGGTCTAGTCATGGGGTCTGTGTTGATAGGTTGGACTCGATGATCCTCGAGGTCCTTTCCAACCTAAGTTATACTGTGATACTGCGATACTGTAAAGGCAAGCTGCATTGGCTCCCATTCCACCTGCTGTTTCAGACTGCTTAGGCTGACGGAGGACTAGGGATTTTCAAGGCTTGTCTTCTGACTGCACCTTCTGTAGCCCATGAGCTCAGTGCTTTGGGAATCCTGCAGTAGTTATTCCCTTTCCTTTTGCCATTCCAAGTGCACCATAGTCTACAGAGTTCTGTAGTATCCATACCTATGCCTCCTGAACTTGCATAAGACTTAAATCCTCAGCGAGGATAATGGCATGACCCCGAGAGTGACCTGGTAGTTGGATCTAGCTCCGTGAGGCCCAAAAGTAAAGCTATTCACTTGTCATTAGCAATTATAGACCTGCAGAAGCTTTTGAGTGTGTAGTAGATTAAAAATTATAATGTAGACCAGAATCAGCAAAATTAATACAGCATATAATTATGAGCTGAACAAAAGTTTTAATAAAAGTTATCAGATTTTGCCTGTACAAGTAGCTTTTTGAAAATGAGAATATATTACTTGAGTATCCTAAAAAAATAGTGTGGAGGCTGTGAACTTTCTCATCCCTTGGCACCACACCAGAACTCTGTAAAGCCTTTCTTCACTGAAAATAGCTGTGTAGTTTTGTACTAGATAATCATATTTTAGTATCCAACTGGTAGAGAAAACTTCTTACTCTGAATTTATTAGAAATTATTAGAAATAATAAGGAATAGTGCTTATTATGCTGTTACCTTAATTATAGCTTCTCATGCTAGTTCTTACATCTAAATACAGAGATAGGTCTTTATTTTAATTGTATAACGCTTGGAGAAAGGCAGAGTAATTCTTGTTTGTTTGTTTTGTTGTGTTTTGTGTGTGTGTGACTTTCTTTCTTTTACAAAATGACTATATAATCTCAATGTGGCTGTTATTTTCAATGAATCCATATCGATTGAATGCTTATGGAATGTTCCTAATATAAAATACACTGGGTAGAGAACAATATTTTAACCAATTATAGCAGTAATTTCTCTATAAAATGTTTTATTTTATACTAGCATATCTTCAAATGTGTCAATAACTACAAGGGTATAATATAACATTCTGGTTTGGGGGGGGCATGGGGGGTGGGGAATGAAATGTTTTGCTGTATGTATCCACCCCAAATCAGTAGTTCATTTGTAGATGTCATTGCTGTAGATCTCTGACAGAGGTGCAGTAATCTCAGCTACATGTTCCCTCCACTTTCACTTGAGCAAGAGAGATGCTTTTAGGGGGCAGTACTATTTAGGGTGTGTGAGGTGTCCCCAGCCCATGGTAGGAGGGTTGGAAGTAGATAATCCTTGAGGTCCCTTCCACCGCTGACAATTCTATGATTCTAAAATTCTGTGTTTCTAATCCACCTTAAGGTAGCTAGCCATCTAAACCACACATGCTAGATCTTCTCAAAATTAGCAAAGATAGAATGGGAAGCCGATAGGAATGAAAACCTACACACAAAGCAGGTGAAGAGAAAGTTTAGAAACTCACCTTACCTCAGTTTAAGAAAAAAGAGGCAATGGAGCATGAGCACGTCCCTGTATTCTGTTTCACTTTACCTGTGCACCTATGAGTGGTTTGCAGTATGCTGAGGCTGCTTTGGGTTTCTGCCTCACACCAGCCTCTCTTCTCAGCAGTTCTTTACTACTGTACACATTCAAAGTAAGAGGTGTGACCAACAATCCAACAAGTGGAGATGAGCTTTTATTCATCTCAGTGTTGCTCTTTGAGTCTGCACTTGGAATACTGTGATTGGGTTCTGCAGTGCTTGCGACAGTTTTAGGTTGTGCCTTTAAGAAAAGACAGCTACAGAATTCTCTAGCTGAATGTTTTGGTGTAAAAAGGAAAACAAAGGTAATTCTAAACTAATTTCGTTGGTAGATCAGTAGAAATGTAACTGTTGGAGTTCAGTTTGTTCAGTCAGTCTGTGCCGCTGCTTTCTGTCTGTTCTGTTCTTGGCCGGTGCCGGTGCTGACCTTGGACTAATGAGGTAAGGAACTAACTTTTTTTTTTCCTCCTTTAACAACTGCTTCGAGCTAACAAAATTTCCCTTAATTTCCATTTTCTCTCTTTAATCCTTTTTGGGAAGAGGGGAGGAAGGGGGCAAAGGGGTTTTTAGGGGAACCCTCCTCCATCAGGAGGGAGTTTCTGTGTTATGTTCTTTCCTGTGTATTGTTGCATATACTGTAAATACTGTATATTGTGTATATATTCATTGCATGTCATTCTGCTTGTGAAATACAACCTTTTCCATTTGCTTCTCTGACTGAGTTAGCTGTGCTTTGTGTGGGTGGGGAGAATTGAATTTTCTCACAACCACAGTGTTGTAAGGCTGTTGAGAAACTGGAAAGATATTACAGAGGATGGCTGCAATCAGCAGGATCTAGTCTCCATCCTGTGTGGGTAACGTTGAAGGCCTTTTGCTTTTCCAGTTTTGAAAAGAGGGCTAGGAGGACTGTTAACAGCCTGGAAATGCATTTACAGATATGACAAGGTCTTCTAATTAATGCTGGAGAATATAACAAGTGGTAATGGCAGACGATATTTAAGGAGTTTAAGGCTGGACATTAGAAAAAGAACTTCAGTAGGTGGGTCGTGCAGCACTGGGACAGATCACCCAAACAGGTGATAAAATCTCCATTCTTGAAGGTTTTCAAGACTTGACTAGATAAAGCTACATGTAACCTGATGGTACAAAATTAGTGACAATCCTAGTTTGAGTGGAAGGCTTGGCTATGTAGTCCCATGACATAATTTCTATAATTTTTTGCTCTTCCTTTTTAGAGGAAGACATTGCTGTGGTGGCCTTATTTCCAGCTCACTCTCAGCACTGGAGAACAATCTTTTGCTGCTTGTTTGCAGACCCAGTGATCACACCTTAGAAGGTGTTAATGCAAAAAGATGAGAAAAAACAGCATTATCCCTCATCTGGAATGTCCATGTGTTTTGGTGTTAATATTGCTCATTTCTAAAAGAACCTGCAACTGAACTTTTTTTTTCCATCGGTGATAGGAAAGGTTTCAGTCTGTATGGGGTAATTGCAAACTGTATGGGAAATTTGCAACCACAAAATTGTGATTTTTAAATGCAAGGTAGAAGGAGAAAATAGCAGCTGTTGTCTCAGATCCTGGACCCCCCCCACACACTATTTACGTCTTTCTGTGTGTGCTTAGAAGCAGGCTGATAATCAATGTATGGTCTTAAATGCAGATGTTACCAATTTACTTCAGTTCCTATCAGCCAGGGGACTACTGGTATGGTAATCATGAGTATTTAAAGCTTGTCCATCAAACATTCCATAGCCTATATTAAACATTAAACATCAGTAAAATGAAACTTAACAGTTCTCACTTTACTAATTAGAGTCTAACTCAGTGTCATAACATTTGGAATTCCTAGAGAAGGTCTTCTGGAAAGAAGTGGAAATACATTTTTTACTTCAAAGGGCTTCTGTGAAAGGTTTTGAAATTTGTCTCCTTTTAAACCTCAACTGACAAAATTAGTTATGAAAAGATGTTTGATAAAGTTCGTTTGGAAAGCAGATGCTTGCTGAGTCAGAGTTCATGGGGTTAGAATATTGTACACTGACTATATCAGGCAGCAGCTGTGGCTCTGATTCATGTGCCAGATTTACATAAAAAATTATATTTCTTCTGGGAGCAATCAAAAATACTAATATTTGATCAAGGAATTACTAGTTGAATCTTTATTAATTGGATAGTGAGGTATTCGGTGACCTTTATTTAAGCTGATTCTTTAGAGACTAAAAATTAGCTAATCTAAGTATGTTTAATTTCAAGTAGACTAACCTCAGAAATATCATTAGGAACTAAGCATCTGTTCATCAATTGAAAGTGCTTGATGGAAAGGGCTCTTAGTTTATACTTCTTTATTAAGTCAGAAGAGACTTCTGTATCTGGGTCGGGGCAATCCCAGGCACCGATATAGGCTGGGCAGTGACTAGCTTGAGAGCAGCCCTGAAGAAAAGGACTTGGGGATACTGGTGGATGAAAAGCTCAACATGAGCCAGCAGTGCACACTTGCAGCCCAGAAAGCCAATCACATCCTGGGCTGCATCAAGAGTAGCATAGCCAGCAGGTCAGGGAAGGTGATTCTTCCCCTCTACTCCGCTCTGGTGAGACCCCACCTGGAGTACTGCATCCAGTTCTGGAGCCCCTACTACAGGAAGGATCAGGAGGTGCTGAAGCATGTCCAGAGAAGGGCCATGAAGATGATTGGAGGGCTGGAGCACCTCTGCTATGAGGACAGACTGAGAGACAGTCTGGAGAAGAGAAGGCTATGAGGAGACATTATTGTGGCCTTCCAGTAGCTGAAGGGGGCCTCAAGAAAGCTGGTGAGGGACTTTATAGGGTGTCAGATAGTGATAGGACTAAGGGGAATGGAACAAAAATAGAAATGGGTAGATTCAGACTGGATGTTAGGAAGAAGTTCTTCCCCATGAGGGTGGTGAGACACTGGAACAGGTTATCCAGGGAGGTGGTGGAAGCCTCATCCCTGGAGGTTTTTAAGGCCAAGTTGGATGTAGCTCTGAGCAACCTGATTTAGTCTGAGGTGTCCCTGCTATGGCAGGGGAGTTGGAACTAGATGATCCTTGAGGTCCCTTCCAACCCTAACAATTCTATGATTCTAGACAAAGTAAGTACACCAAAATAGCAAATTTTGCAGAATGTTAGAATACATGAAATGAAAATTACAGATATATCTCAACTCAGTGCAGAGGTAAAGATAGAACTTCTCTATGGAGGATGGAACTAATTAAATACCTTTTTTTTTTTGAGTTATTGAGGGTATATAGAGCATGTTATGCACCATTTTCATAACCTCTGCAAACCTGTGAATAACGGATAATGGATTTTTGCTGTAGGATTTCACTTACTGTATTCTCTACTCTTGCTCAAGAGATTTCTTAAAAATTACTTCAGTCTCCCCTTGGTAAGTCTGGATAATATATGAGCATAATTAAAAAAAAAAATGTCAAACAATAGTTTGACTTTTGGTAGGCAGTGGTTGCAGAAATGCATGAATGGTGCTGTGTGCTCAGCTCTGACCTCAGCAAAACCTGATGACTTCAGGGAAGACTTTAGTGCAACCTGGAGGTGAGACCTAAGTAAGCATTCTTTCAGTCTCAAGTATATTTTGGGGAAAGTTTGCCAGCTCTATTAACTGTCCAAGTGTGAATTTGAAATATTTCCACAGCACTAGTGTCTTTATAACTGTCATAGGAAAAGAAATATGTCTTGGTTTATTTTCATGGGCTCTTTGTTTTGTTTTTCATGAACTATTTATTGTTTTGTGAATTTACCATGACCTCATGAGCTACCTAAGCTAACAATCTGGTTGGGTTGTGTTTCCTGGAGACTGAGCAGAAGTGGGATTCAGAAGCTGATCAAGATGGTTCGAGATCATGTGGTCAGCTTTTAACATTTAAGTTACATGTGCATTCAAAATTGAATGAAAATGAATTGATTGAAAATTCTTCTGGGTTCACACACTGACTTTACTGTATTTTTAAGCATCTTTCCAAAATTATATACTTTTGAACAAGACAGGTCATGGGGAAAGTTCTGTCTATTCTTCTAAATGAAATGTTCCTGACTCAGCAAATCGGAGGAGTATTTTGCTATTTTGTTCCACTTGTCAGTCTCCAGACAGAAAAATGAACAGAAAACACAGAGTTTTCTTTAACTAGTGGAATGCCTCTGTAGTGAAGGTGTCTCCACTGTCTGATAAATTGTGAAATATCTTTTTCTTCATTTTTCTGCTTGAAATGCATAGAAAACATACCAGTAAGCATACAATACCATGATGAGAAGCATTAAAACCTGTAAATGTAGAGTTCTCTGCTTCACTTTACTGCTCCATCCTTTTGCACATCCATATATTGCAGTCCTTACAAACCTGTTTCCAGTGAGACTTGTTTTCTATTTGGGGGGTGTGTGTTGGGAAGTGAGTGAAGGCATGTGTGGAGTTCAGCAGTTCAGGATCCAGGATGTGCTTGCCTTTCCCCCTCTTGTAATACACATGGGTTTTTTGGATAAAGGCAATTTCTCATCATTTTATAGCAGCTATACAGGAGGGGCAAGTATTTTTTCATCAGTGGAGGCAACATTTTTGACAGGATCTTAGCTGCTCTTGCATTTCCTTGCAGTAGGAAACTACTATCTAGGAGGAAGATGCAATACTCATTGCTGAAGGCTGGCGCTGGCTGCTGAATGGGGAACATGCAATGGAACTATGCCCAAATCAATAAGGATATCTGTTTTTATAAGCACTTCATCCTTATATTTTATAGCCTTATTTTGACAAAACAAGCAACCCAAACCACAACAAACAAAACCCCCCAAACACCCTCCCCCTGAAAAACAAACCCCACCCAACAAACAAAAAAAGCAAACAGAAAACAAATGAACAAAAAACCTTCCAAAACCCCCAAGCAAACACAAAAACAACCAAGAAAGAAACAAAACTCAACCATAAAGTCCTGTCATTTGTTGCTGTGTTTGGGTAGTAAACAAAAGTCATCAAAAGTGTATGCATTAAATATTTCCAGGGATGCAAAGATTCTGTAGAACAATATCAGTACAACAATATCTGATGCAAGGATTCTGTAGGACAATATAGTAAGAAAATAGTGAACAGTTTATTTCATTTTTTGCTGTGTCTCAGCTACTTAAATACAGGATGGTAAGATAGCTAGTAAGCCTGTGAAAAATCTGATTATCAAGGGGCTTTGGGACCTAGAAATCAGATCTTTTCAATAACTATGAAAATTGTTTGTGAGTGAACTCTAGACAATTTCACAATAGATACATGGTTTACTAAACTGTTATGCTTTTATTATGGTGTGTCTACACATCTTATTTTCCTATTTATTCTCTGAAGATACAAATTCTATAAAAAGGAAACACATTTTAAATACACCTAAATGAATAATTAGAATGTTCCCCTGTGTAAAAATATAAGCTTCCTGACCATAAAGATGACTATATCAACCTTCTCGTTAGTAGGAGGTAAGGAAACAAGAATATATCTGTTGCTTCTTCCAAGTTTTGGGGTTTGTCTTCAAAGAAATCAAAACCAAAGTTTTTGAAAGAGGTTTTTAAAAATACTTTTAGAATTTCATCTGATTCTGTTATGGCTGATCCTAGCCCCTTTTCATTGAAAGACCAGTAGGTTGTAATCAGGAGTTCCCTTGAATTTCTCTTCAGCCACGTGATGGCCTCCTGAGACTTGCAAATATGCATTTTGCCACTCTGCTTGCAGATTGCCTGTAACGCCACAGAACTTGAATTAATCATAGAATCATAGAACTGGTTTGGTTGGGAAAGACTTCTAAGATCATTGAGTCCAACCATTGACCTAACACCACCATGGCCATTAAACAATGTCCCAAAGTGCCAGGTCTACACATTTTTTAATGTCTCTAGGGGTGGTGACTCCACCACCTCCCAGGGCAGCCCTACTCCAATACCCGACTGTTCCTTCAGTAAATATATTTTTTTCCTAATATTCAATCTAATACTCTCATGGTGCAGTTTCAGGCCATTTCTTCTCATTCTGTCACTTGATACTAGGGAGAAGTGACCAACACCCACCTCACTAGAACCTCCTTTCTAGTAGTTGTACCAAGCAATAAGGTCTCCCCTCAGCCTCATTTTCTGCAGACTAAGCAACCTCAGTTCCCTCAGCCACTCCTAATAAGATTTGTTCTCTAGGCCCTTCAGGAGCTTTTTTGCCCTTCTCTGGAGATGCTCCAGCATCTCGGTGTCTTTCTTGTAGTGAGAGGCTCAAAACTGAACACAGTATTTGAGGTGCAGTCTCGCCAGTGCTGAGTACCAGGGCACTACATGACACTTGTTATACTTGAAAATAATTGACAAACTGGGAGAAGAAATCAGTGAGAGGACATTCTTCATTTGCTGCTTTAGTCCAAAGCTGTACCAGACCTTTTTTCCCCCTTGTTTCCTGAATTTTTCTTTATCCTGTCTAATGGCTTTTGAGTTCAAATTAGTAACTGCAAAATATAGCTCCTACTTTTATCAAGAAAGAAATATTCTCATGGAGAGAAGGTGCTATGAGGTTTATGTATTTTTCATCAGTTCCAACATGCAAGACTGCAAGTCCTGTTTTGTTTGTTTAATTTCAATCAGGGAGCTTAATAATATTTCAATGTCAAGTTATTGATGTCTTATTAATAATCTGTTGTGTTTAAAATTTGCTTGCATTGTAACAGTTGTTGCTTTGTTAGTATACCTATCAATAAGGGAATCTAGTTACACAGTTCAGAAATTTTTTTACTTTCTATGTATTGTAAAAATAAGACACAAAGTAGTTCAGTGCTAACTCACACTTGCAAGTCTGTGACTACAGTACCTTGTCATTTCAATTGCAACAGCTTGTTAAGAAGTGTGTAATTCTGTAGGATTACTCAGTTTGCTTCATGTTTCTATCCTTGAAATACTGGATCTGATTTCTGCTCTGGCAAGTGGGTCATACAGAAGTCAGGCTTCTAACTTGCAAAGGCTTTGGAGTCCTAGTAGCACCTTCTGGTGAAATCTGGTTAAACTTCTAGACTTAGTTCGCAAAATATGTGCCCTTCACTTATTTTTCAAATGTCATTAATAATCCACTGAATTAGGACCATGCAAGTGTAGCTCTTGTGTGTGTGATTACTTGAGTAATGCTGAGCAGAGCTTTGGAAGAAGAACAATAGGATACTCACATTTATGGAATCCTCCCTGCATAAAACCATGTACAACACAATGTCAGAATAATTATACAAGTGCTATGTGGGCACCCAGTAATTGTGTCCATGCAACTCCTAAGAGCAAGAGCGGGAGCACACCACTTCTGCATTCAGCTCTCTCCTATCTATGCCAAGTCCATGTGAGGATGCCTTTGAGTGTTTCTAGCAGGATTTGAAGTTGCTTGCATATGTGTTAGTGACATACTGAGCTCCAGGGTAAGCTTCGGCTCGTGGGATCACATGCAGTTGCAATGACGCTTTCCAAAAGATTGGAGAATCCAGCTTTCATAGAATCATAGAATTGTTTCAGCTGGAAAAGGCCTTTAAGATCATAGAATTCAACTGTTATCTAACTCTACCAAGTCTAGTGCTAACCATGTCCCTTAGCACCACATCTGTGTAGCTTAAACATCTCCGGGGATTCCTTCTACAGAGAATAAGGTTTTTTTTCTAACATCATAGAATCATAGAATGTATTGGGTTGGAAAGGAACCCCAAAGGTCATCTTGTCCAACCCCTCTGAGTAAGCAGGGACATCTTTAACTAGATCAAATCTAAACCTTCAGGTTTAGACTTGTTCTCCAGACCCTTCACCAGCTTTGTTGCCCTTCTCTGGATCTGCTGCAGCACCAAAATGTTTTTGTTGTAGTGAGGGCTCCAAAACTGAACATAATACTGAAAGTGTGACTTCAGTGCTAAGTATAGGGGAACAATCACCTCCCTGGTCCTGCTATCTACACAATTCCTGATAAAAGTCAGAAGACTGTTGGCCTTCTTGGCCACCTGGACACACTTGTGGCTCATATTGAGCTGGCTGCTGATCAACAGCTTCAAGTCTTTCTCTGCTGGGGTAGCTTTCCAGTCACACTTTCCTAAGATTGCAACTTACCATGGGGTTGTTGTGACCCAAATGCAGGACCTGGACCTGGACCTTGTTGAACACCATACCATTGGTCTTGGCCCATCAGTCCAGCCTGTCAAGGTCTGTAGTGCATTCCTACCCTCAAGCAGATAAACACTCCCTCCCAGCTTAGTGCCATCTGCAAACTTATTGAGGGTGGAACTTTATTGATGTCCTTTTCTTTCCTTGTGCTGTCCAAATTGAGAATGCTTATAGAAATAATTAACCATCACTGTTTAGTGTGTGCATCACTGAACTCCAGTGACACATGCTGTAAGGAAGTGGTTTGGGATGTTTTCAATGTAATGGCCTAATTGTTTCTTTGAGTATTTTATTCATCTATGTTTTTCAGCATGACAATGAAAAGTTAGCAAATACAGTTTTAAAGACTCTGAATTTATTTACCTCCTGTTTTCATTGAAGAGATTCAAAGCTTGGAAGGTAACTGTCTTGAAAATCTGGCATATAAATATTATGGGAGATTATAGTTCCAATTAAAGCTGAAGTCTGCAAAAATGACATGTTTGGCAGAGAACAAACAGAATTATGTCTGTTTGTGGCCAATTCAATTCAAAATAGAAAACTACACTTCCTTAATGTTGTTATTCTCTATTCAGAAAATGTAGGCAATCAAGTGTTTATCTTAAATAAAAACTCAAATAGCTGTCAGCACTTTGAGGGAATTTAGAGGTATGTAAGCATCTCATCTGAAGATTTCTTTTTCTTGCCTTATAGTTTGTGTCTGTTTGTGTGAGTTACTGTCCTGGTTTGAGTCAGAACTAATTCTGTTTAGTGATTTTGCTTTTCCACTCAATCTATTCTAAGCAGTTGCACTTCCTGAGGTTAATGGCATGTTTTTACACACAATGTCTCCTTCTAGTAGTGATAATTCTTGATGTTTATAGTTAGTACCAAGGATTGGTAAGCAGGCCAAGATCACTGCTAGGTCTTGTCTACCACATTGGGGTGGAGAGTAAAAGGCCACACCTGCAGGGAGATGCAGATGGACAAGTGACCATGAAAGGACTGATTTAGCATTCCAGTCCATATAAGTCATATCCAGTATAAAGCTGAGGGGTCACTTAGAGTCAAGCCCTCTTCTTCAATTGCTGGCATCTGAGGAGAAAGAATTCTGTGCTTTCTGCCTTTGATCCCAATCTATGAGTTCCTGAATATGGTTCCAGAATCCAGTTCTTGAATCACAGGAATGGTAGGGGTTGGAAGGGACCACTGAATATCATCTAATTCAACCTCCCTGCTAGAGGAGGCTCACCTAAAGCAGGTTGCACAGGATTAAATACAGATGGGTTTTGACTATCCTTTAAGGATACTCAACAACCTCTTTGGGGAGTCTGTTACAATGTTCTGCCACTCTTAAAGTAAAGAAGTTTCTCCTTACATTCAGATGAAAGCCCAAGTATTGTTGGATGAATCCATTTCCCATTTGCTGCTGAGTCCAGTCTTGGACTGCTCCAGTGTCTGTACTGAGGGTGATGGAATTGCCGTCAGGGTGATTGATTTGTATATGTTTGTAAATATTTAATTTTATCATTATTATTTCTGTTAAAGCTATTCTTTTTTTCTTTTCCCAGTGTGCTAGTCTCTCCCCCTTATTCCCTTTGTCTTCTCTTTGAGAAGCAAGAAGGCTTAATAGAGAGTGTCTGTCACTTATTTAGTAGCCCACTGAGCCCTAACCCTTAACAGTTACCCAGGTAAAATTTTGTCCAGAATAAATAAATATGGATGCAGGTATTGTAGTACCAGTAGTTAAAACCAGTGTTTAAAAATCCAGTGTAAAGTGGATTATAGAGATTGTCTCATTTGAATACCAGAGTCATGTATGGTGTAAAATTTTTTCTGGCCAGTTTCTTCTGTCTGCAGTCTCATCCTTTGCAGTAATGCCTCTGAAAACTAGTTGTTGTAGCCCAAATTCTCACTATTTCTGTTTTTGGTTTTTTTTTTTCTTAATTTCTTCAGTTCTATCAGGATTAATTTCCTGTCTTGCTTTGCAGGAGTAGCAGGCTTCTCTGTGTCTTGATTATAATAGGCATTTTCATGGTGTAGAAAAGATAAAACAATCTAACTTTGCTAATGCCCTTTGCTTTTCCTGTACTGTCAGAAACAAGAATGTTTCTGTAAATGATTAATCATCTCCATTTAATAAGGGCATGTCATATTTTCTTGTGAAAACAGATGGGAAGAGATGCCTGTTTCAAATCTGAAATATTAGGTCTGTGGAAAGTTAGGAGGGCTAAAACAGATTTCAGAAATGGTTTGTCATGAAGCGTCTTCCAGTGTGGAATTTCTTCTGCTAGCAATTGTAGCTCCAGAGGCCTCTCAGGTATCTGTCCTTCTGGAGGATGCTTGATCCAAAATGGAAAGGATTCCACAGAGCTTGCTGGGCAAAATTATACTCAACAGTATTAATTTTGTAGTGTCTATTTTACATGACACAGATTGTTCCCATGGTGTTGGTGGGAACAATCTCTGTCATGTAAAATAGACACTACAAAATCATGCTGAGCCTGGGGTCAGTTCTTGTTCTATTTCTCTTTTTTAAAGG
Source organism: Melanerpes formicivorus (assembly GCF_026170545.1). Lineage (NCBI taxonomy): Eukaryota > Metazoa > Chordata > Aves > Piciformes > Picidae > Melanerpes > Melanerpes formicivorus. The sequence continues at coordinate 18,841,375 of NW_027142353.1, read as the reverse complement.
CAAGCAGTTCTCTCCATCTTACAGCGATTGAAGTTGTATGATCATAGGATTGTCAGGCTTAGGAAATGGATGTTTTTGTCCACTGTATCTTTTTATTTGTTTGATAGCATTGTGTTGGGTATCAAGTAACATTTTGGCAATCCCTGGAAGACTTTGCAGTAGTCCAAGTGTAGTCTTGTCAAATTCCAATAGAGACCATCTGTTTCTTGTAATTCACTCTTTGTTGCATTCTTTGCGCTCCTTATTTTATCAGTATTAGTAGCTGGAGACTGGCTAGTGTGCTGTGTGGTATGGACTGGCTGTGAACGGCTGACTCATTGCATGCTAAGGGTCAGAGCTGCAGATATAGTACATAAATGCATCTTGAATACAATAAGACTATCTTCTTTAAATCAAAGATATCTTCTTTAAATGATAATGCATTTTATTTGCTATTTAATATATGGTGTTTTCCATTTCTGTGCCCACTGCCTCACAGCTATAGATTGGCAAGTGCCCATGAACAGGAACCACTGCTTGTATTTCTTGTACATTTAATAATGTTTTGTGGCTTGGAGTTTAATGTCAGAGGAATGCCTTGGCAGAACAGTTCTTAAAATACAGTGACAAACTCAAATCAAGCTTTCTTGCTTTTTCCAGTTTGTGTTAGAGGTGCTTGTGTTATGGAAGCAGTTAGATAATCACAAGTGATGTGAGCGTAGTGTGCTGTACACAGCACTCCTCCGGGTCTTTCCTTGAGGACTCTGGTATGATGAAAGACTAATCTGCAAGAAAAATTGTGAGTATTAAAACAAATGAGTAGTTGCTGTGCTCCCTCTATTCCTATATTCTATGCTTATGACCCTTGTGTAGCCTCCTAAACAAAAGAATGTAGCAATCTGTCATGCAAAGTATTCTTGACATCCCCAAAATGAGCTTCAACCTCTCCCTACTTTTTTCTTCTTTTTTTTTTTTTTTACTTATTGCATAATTAAAATCTCTTTGACATTCTGCTTACAGTCATATCCTATTGCAGGAGTGGTATCCATCTGGCTTACAGCTCATGGAATTTTATACTAACCCACTTTCCTTTTATCAGACACTGCTGGGAAACTCATGACCTTAAATGTCACCATGGCTGTACTTTCTCAGTCCCCACCAAGTGCAGCGATTGGTAGGCTGCATAAGTTTTTTGACTTGGTGGTTGTTGTTTTTTGTTTGTTGGGTTTTTTTTTCTTTTGAAAGGTGTTTAAAACACCTCTTGTTTTGTAGGTAGACATGCATTGATTTTGAACATGTCATGTACATCATAAATGCACTAACATATGAGCAGAGACCCAGCCATTATTTTAAGGCTGTTTCTGAGCATGCCACCTTTTAGCTGTTTTAGGTGTTACACATCCTCACTAGCCAAGAAATGCAAGCTTTTTCTGTTCAGAAAGAATGCTCACTTTCCCATGGTGCACATACAGCCCACAAAGAGCTGCCTCTGCCTGTTCAGCATGTATTGGAGTTGGTACACAGGCAGAGGTCCACTGCGCAGCATACAGGCAGTGAATACGGTGAAGTTGCCATCTGGTGTGTGTGTGTGTACATTATATGTACAGTGAGGCTGGCACAGCTGGGAGCTGCAGTGCTTGTGCATGTCAACATTGTTTATTCAGGAGATCCCATTCATCCAGAGTAGCCTGTGCATGTATGGTAGGTCTGAAATGTCCTGGATATTTCAGAAATCCAGGCATGTTTCTTATTGCATTTGTTTCTATTTTGTTGTTGATTTTATTGTGGTTTGTAAAGAATAGAATAGAATAGAATAGAATAGAATAGAATAGAATAGAATAGAATAGAATAGAATAGACCAGACCAGGTTGGAAGAGACCTTCAAGATCATCACGTCCAACCTACCACCCAACACCACCCAATCAACTAACCCATGTAACCAAGCACCCTGTCAAGTCTCCTCCTGAACACCTCCAGTGACGGCGACTCCACCACCTCCCTGGGCAGCCCATTCCAACGGGCAATCACTCTCTCTGTGTAAAACTTCCTCCTGACCTCCAGCCTGAACTTCCCCTGGTGCAGCCTGAGACTGTGTCCCCTTGTTCTGGTGCTGGCTGCCTGGGAGAAGAGACCAACCTCTGCCTGTTTACAACCCCCCTTCAGGTAGTTGTAGAGAGCAATAAGGTCACCCCCCCTGAGTCTCCTCCTCTCCAGGCTAAGCAAGCCCAGCTCCCTCAGTCTCTCCTCATAGGGCTTGTGTTCCAAGCCCCTCACTAACTTCGTTGCCCTTCTCTGGACTCGTTCCAGCAAGTCAACATCCTTCCTAAACTGAGGGGCCCAGAACTGGACACAGTACTTGAGGTGTGGCCTAACCAGTGCAGTGTACAGGGGCAGAATGACCTCCCTGCTCCTGCTGGCCACACTGTTCTTAATGCAGGCCAGGATGCCATTGGCCCTCTTGGCTGCCTGGGCACACTGTTGTTGTTTTTTCTTTCACCCAGGCACAAATCTCCCAGAGAAAGAATATGATGAATCTGGGGGAAGTGCACTCTGTTTATTTAATGTATTAATAGTATTCTTGTCACTAGCCTAATACGTTGAAAGCAGTTCAGCAAAAGCTATTTGAATGTAGTGTGCAGGTGAGCCATGGTGTAATGTAAAGGTGGGCTGAACATCAGTGCAAACAGCAAGGAGTAAATATCTCAGTGAGGCACTGCACTATGAAAGCTTGGATGTTTTCAGAAGTTTGTCTCAGGTAGGGGTATGCCTTTTTTTTTAGCTATCATGCACATCTATTTATGGAAATCCAAGAGTTTCATGAATAAATGAGATGGCATATTCTTTTCTTCATTTCATGAAGTACAGTATCAACATTTTAGAGCCTGTTCATGAATTAATAATTACTTTAATCAATAAAAATAATTACAGTGCTAAGAACATTTCAACAACGAATGCTTTCATGCCATTTCCACTCCTTTTTAATGAAAGTGTGACAACTCACATTTACCATTTTCATCCTGATAGCTCTAAATGGTTAAATTTGTCATCTTTGACTTGGCTCTAATTGTAACTCTTTTAGATGGTTCAAATTTCTACTCATTATTCAATTATGCTTGCTCCAATTTTAAACTGACAAATATTTTGTCTCAGAATCACATACTGTAAGAATATTTTTCACTTCATAATACTCAGTTTAAATATTTTATACTATCAGAAATAAATGCAAATTAAATATATGAAATACAAAACCAAATATGAACTACTGAATATAAATACGGCAGAAGACCAATTATTTTCAGTTTAAATGCAGCTATCTTACTTCAGTGCAGCATGAAATATTAATATAAATGTGTTGCAAATATAGGAATTGCTAAAATACCATAATAAGCTTGCAAAAGCAGCATGCAGACTTAATTTTTATGACTGTGACATAGTCTTAGTTTAAACAATCTCTTATTATTTTTTTTCATACAGAATCCCATCCTTGCTCTTTCATTCCCTTAAACATAATAACTTGCTATGGTGTTTTTGTTCAGCCTGTCCTACTTGACTAATATTTTTTTAAACTTGGCTGTGTGAGTATAAACTTCTTGGCACAGTAAGAGTTGTTTGCCTCACAAATGTGTGTTTGTTGTCAGTGCCTTAGAGGATGGTATTTTGCCTGGCATGTAGATAAAGAATGAGGAAAATTAATATGCTTGAGTTGCCCATGTTCAGACGTGTAGGACTAATGTTTTTTAAAGCCCATGCTTTGTAAAATGTCATGTAATGTTAAGACATATTATAAGTATTCTAAGATGGGAATTTTGTTCATTTCAAGCAAAGCTGTGAGTACTCCAGGAATAAGCCGAGACAGAGCACTTCCTGACATAGATTCATGCAGTCTGAATTGAAGTGTGTGATTGTGGTTGGTACACCAGGAGTACAATATCTCTTTGTACTCCCAAGCACCATGATGGTTCCTTTTGACTCCTTACCGTTATTTCTGTCATTATATGCCTTTGTTATAAAGCTTCCGCATCATCTTTCTTACCTGTGGGTCAGATTCAACTTGTAGACTGCTCTGTATGGTAAGTAAGAGGTGTATTTGGGCAAATGTTGACATGGTCCAGTTGCTGTGCCTGTCAGATGGTTGTACCTATCCTAAGGATGATTTCATTTGACCTTAATGGTTTTCCACCTTTGTACGGTCTACCTACAAAGCCAAATGCCTCCTCCTGTGCCCATCAGAAGTGATCCCTTACAGCCAGACTGCTTGTAGTGGTGTGATGGTTTAGCCCACACGCACCAACAAAACACACAGCTGAACTCAGCCGGAGAAGCAAATGAAGGCTGTATTTTACAAGCAATAATGAAATGCAATGAATATATACAAAATATACAGTATTTACAATATTATACAAGAATTTACAGGAAAGAAAGCAGCACAGAAATCCTCCTCGGAGGAGGATCCCACCTTGGGTTCCCCCCAACCTCTCTCTATCCCATCCCCCCCTCCCCTTTTCCTCTAGTTAATTAGAAGAGAAGAGTAGAAAAAAGGATGTTAAGGGAAATTCAGTTAGTTCAAAGCAGTTGTTAATACGTTAGCTGCTTATCAGTTTCAGTCCAGGGTCAGCATGCATGCATTCTGGCCAAGAAACAGAAGACAGACTGAGACAAAATGTAAGATCATAAAACTACATCCCACTCATCTACCAATGAAATTAATTTAGAATTATCTTCCTTTTGTTTTCCTTTTTACACCCAAACCTTTAGCTAGAGAATTCTGCAGCTCTCCTTTCTTAAAGGCAGAGCCTAAACTGTCACACTGCTGCTTCAGGATGTTGGTAGGCATCAGTCTGCAAACAGATCCCACCATTTGAATCCAGCCTCCATGAACCACTCTGTATGTCTGTGGAGGGGGGAGTAAGTGAAATGTGCAGATGGAAACTAATTTCTGCAGTTATATCTCTGAGTGCATGACTTTAAATCATCATAAAGTGTTTTGACAAAATTTTGTGTATGCAGTTTCCAGCAGTTTTGGAAGATCCATTGGGAAAGCAGGAAATAAGCCAGTACATACAGAGATCATTGTAAAGACTGAAAATGTGAGATGCACTGATTTATTAAGCCCTCTTCAGCATGAATCCTTGTCAGCTGCATTCTCTGAATGACTTGCCCTTTTCCAGTAGCTTCATGCAAACTGCCTTCCTGTGGTAGAAATCAGAGTTCATTCCAGCTGTGGAACAAAGTGTGTTTCTGGGTGTGCACATCCCAACACTGTTTTATCAAAGCAAGTTCTTCTCTCTTTTTTCTCTCTGCCTAATGTATTTCTTTTTCAGACCATTTCTTTGTCTATTCCGGCATCTTCTCCATGGGGGTTATTTGGGCCCTGTCTGGTCACTTCTGTCCTCTCTTGGGTGCTATGCTAGTTGCTGTGGTAGATTGCCAAAGTACCAATTAAAAAAAAAAAAAAAAAAAGAAAAAAAGAAAAGAGGAACAGAAGTATAAAACTTGATGATGGCTACACTTTATGTTTTACCTTGTAGGCAATGCCTCATTGCAAAATATGTGTGTAAGAACTGCTTTACTTGTCAGCGTAATTGAGATTAGTTGATGTATAAGATTCATATTAGCTTTTTGCATGCAGTAGATTTAATTTGTGGTGTATTAATTGCACTTGGTGTGTTAATGTCTTAGTGTGTCTTAATGGCAAAACTTCTCTTTAGAAATTGTTAACTATGTGGGACTCAGAATGGAGGAAATGGTGTTTTTCCAGCCATTTATACAGTCAGCTTCTTGCAAGTAATATGGACAAGCTTTGAACTGGGTTGACATGTATGCAGACAACTAAAAGAAAATCAATGATTTTTATATTTGCTTTTCTTAATGAAAGAGAATATAGTTTTTATGAAATTCAGAGTGGCAGTCGCCTGTAGTTGTTTGCTCTTTCAGTATAAATTGTAATCACTTTAACCAAACAACTATTTCCCGTTTATCACAGTGAGAAGGGAGCTGAGATACCAACGTTCCTGTCATGTGTGTTTGACAAAATGCTAAATACTTGAAATATTGTATCTCAATCCAGTGCCAAAGTGCTTTTCCTGTATTATTTCTTGAACCCAGTGTGACCGTTTGAGGCTGTGCCTTTAAGAAAGGGACAGTGCTGGAACACTCTGGCTGAATGCTTTGGAATAATGTGACCGTTTGAGGCTGTCCCCTTAAGAAAAGAGAATATGGTAGTCAGATGTTTGTAAACGAAAAAGACGGATCTAAACTAATTTCATTGGTAGATTGGGAGGAAGCACCTTCTGAACTGGGAGTGCAGCAGGGTATCGTGGGCATTCCTGCACTTTTCTGGTCAGTCTTACTTTTCCCCCTTTGCAGCTTGCAGCTCCTGAGCTTTCGGCCAAGCCTAACCTTGAAACTGATAAACTGCAAGGCCTGTATTAACCGCTTTCCAATTAACACATAACTGCTTCTAACCCTTTTTTTCTCTTTCTCTCTCTTTCTAACCCCCTCTCTGGGGAAAGGGGGAGAGAGGGGGGAGCAGAGGTGGGGAACCCCCTCAGCAGAGGGGGGGGAAACTCTAATTTCTGTGCTACTTTATTGTATATCTTTGTATATATTGTAAATATTGTAAATTCTGTAAATTCCCCTGCATTTCCCTGCTTTGTAAATATACAGCACTCATTGCTTTGCTAATTCAGCTGTGAGGTTTTTTTTTTTTCCTTTCCCTTCAATTTTTTCTTCCCTTTACTCTACAGGAGGGAGGGAGGAGGCTTTTTGGCCTTACCCTTCCAACCCTACAACAAATAATAACGAAAACAATCAGATATTCTAAACGAATTTCATTGGTAGATTGGTAGAATGCAACTTTAAGTTTTGAGTTCAGTTGGAATTTTTCTCAGTTTCTCTCTGTCCTGCTTTTCCAGCCTGTCTGCTTCTGAGCAGCCAGAGTTCTGACCTTGGATAAGATAAGCACTAATCCTGCATGCGCTTTTAAGGCCTAACAAAATTTCATCCTTATTAATTACCTTTTCTTTCTCTTTAGCCCTTTTTGGGAAAAAAGGGAGGTAGGGGGAGAGAGGGGGGTACAGAGGGGGAACCCTCCTCTGTCCGGAGGAGGGAGTTTTGTTCCTGTATTTTTTTTTCTTTGCTGTATATTTCTGTATATATATTGTAGCTACTGTATATTGTATATATATATAACCTGCATTTCAGTTTTTGCTTGTAAATATAGCATTCCTTTTGCTTCTCCGACTGAGTTAGCTATGGTTTGGGGTTTTTTTTCCCTCTTTGTGGGGGAGGGAGAGCTAGGCCTTCTCTCAACCCACCACACCCAGAAAAAGAAGATACATCCAAAATGTATCTTGACCAAATATTTGCATTTGGTGGATTTATCGTTTGCTGTTGGCAGCTGCTGCAAATTATTTCAAGATACCTGAGGTCTGGGAATAATTTGCCATAAAATGATACATTTTTTTTCTTGGGAAAAAGAAAGGCATAAAAAAATAATTGCTCTATAAGATGTAATGTTTATGAGGCCATATCAATGGGTGCATAATGTGCACATGGTGAGAACTGTTCATTTCATGTTAAATACAAGAATGGCTGTGCACTGGGAAAGAATATTTAAGAAATCAAGAGAACTATAAACGACCATCTGCTTTGTTCTCCATTTTTATTTGCTGGATTAACCCACTGCAATATTTTAATGGATAATGGATTTCTGTTCCTTTTACTCATTAAATTTTTCATACCATGAAACTACCTTATGAAAAAGTGTTCCTTTCTGTGCAAGGAGGGGACAGTTGTTGGGAAAGAAGAGAAACAATATAACGTGAGAAATGCCATGAGCTGTACCTTTCCTATTAACCTTTGCTGTGATTACATTTTTTCTTGTACTTGCTCCTGTCTTCAACACAATGGTCCTTATGTTGCTGTGGGATTACAAATAATGAAGAAATAGTGGAGTCCTGTTACTGTTCCCACCCCCTCCCCTCCCACCCCCCCATTCTTCTGGGTGATCCTCTGCACTGCAGGTAGGAGAGTGTCATGGTAGGGCCAAATGGACCCAGAACAAACCCAGACAGGCCCTGATGGACATGGTCCCCCTCTCCCCTCTCCTTCCTGCAGAAAGTCGGGATAATGTGTGAAAAGGAACAAAGGAACAGGACCTAACATGTCTGGTAAACAAGTTTCCTTCATGGGTAAGAGCATATGTACTGGCCACTGCTTCTACCCTATCAAGCCTATGTTTCTGCCTTTTGTGGCCACAGCCTGGCAGAATCCCTTTTCATTGGGTAACTATTTACTGTGTTCAGTTGTACTATTGGCTCAATTGAATCTCAGGCAAGATATATATACAGGCCGATTTCTAGTCATCTTGCCTTGCTTGAACCTGCATTGCCTACTCAGACCTGCCTTGCTTGAAGTTGCCTCGAGTTGTCTCGCCTCAAGTTGCCCGGTCCAGAGCCTGGGATGGAAGCCACGAGCCTACTCACTGCAAGCTAGAGAAGCCGCGAGTTTGGGACCCAGAGCCTAGCCTCACTTTCCCTTGCAACTAGAATTTTGCCGTGCCTCAGTTTACCCAGGAAGATGCAAGGGTTCATCATGAGAAGCGTTGTAAACAGCCCTCTGTACTGCCGGAGCCAAACCAGCCCTGAGACCACATGGCATTCCTGCTGGCAACCAGCCACGCCTGGTGCACAAGAGCGCCCCCAAAAGCCTTAACAGCTAATACAAAGCAGCAGCGCTCCCCACTTGGGTGGATTCAGCTGTAATTAATTCAGTGCCTCTTTGGCTTAATAGTTCTTGTGGAGTCTCACCCCTCTGTGGTTGAGCACCATTTAGCTCCTGGGAATTCTTTCTTTCCTTGTGATTCCTACTGGTTTGCATAAAATAGTTAAAATTGTTGTGTTTGACTAAGTATTGTACATTCCCACTGTAAATATATTTTCTAACCGTACATCAAATCTATTTAATACGTGTAGGCAAGTTTTTAATAATATGAAATATGAATAGTTAAAAGTTAATAACTTATTGATTAAAAGTTATTAATATTTTTATTAATATTCATATTTGCAATATCTTAGCTTCATAAATTCAGTAAATTCCATACAGAGAGTAAGTGGTGAAGGTGTACTGTGTTCTGGTTACTCAGCTGTTAACATGAACCTCCTGCGTTGTTGCTGCTTGAGTGTTAATTTTAGTAGAATTATGGAGTGCTTTGGGTTGGACCTTCAAAGATCACCTAGTCCAAGCCCCCTGCCATGGTCAGGGACATTTTCCAGTAGATCAGATTGCTCAAGGCCCTGTCCAGCCTGACTTTGAACATTTTGTATAGCTCCTAGGCTGCTCTGACCCTTCTCTTTGTTGGGATTAATGGACACGACAGGCTGAGTAGCATGAAGCTTGTGCAAAACGTTTTTCATTTAGTTCTGTTTTGCCTCTTTTGTGCCAAATGGGCAATGGAGAGGGAGGGCAATGGCAGTGGAGGGTGTATGGTTGCCTGTGTGCATTGAGACTGAGCCTCAATTTTATTCTTTGCTGCAACAGCAGAAAATATTTGAGTCCCTTAGTTCTGTAAATCATAGTATCATAGTATCAGTCAGGGTTGGAAGGGACCACAAGGATCATCTAGTTCCAACCCCCCTGCCATGGGCAGGGACACCCCACACTAGATCAGGCTGGTCAGAGCCTCATCCAGCCTTAAACACCTCCAGGGATGGGGCCTCAACCACCTCCCTGGACAACCCATTCCAGGGCTTCACCACTCTCATGGGGAAGAACCTCCTCCTCACATCCAGCCTGAATCTCCCCACCTCCAGCTTCATTCCATTCCCCCTAGTCCTATCACTACCTGATATCCTGAGAAGTCCTTCCCCAGCCTTCTTGTAGGCCCCCTTCAGATACTGGAAGGCCACAATTAGGTCACCTCGGAGCCTTGTCTTCTCCAGACTGAACAGCCCGAACTCCTTCAGTCTGTCCTCATAGGAGAGGTGCTCCAGCCCTCTGATCATCCTCGTGGCCCTTCTCTGGACACATTCTAGCACGTCCACATCCCTCTTGTAATAGGGGCTCCAGAACTGGACGCAGTACTCCAGGTGCGGTCTCACCAGAGCTGAGCAGAGGGGGAGAATCACCTCCCTCGACCTGCTGGCCACACTTCTCTTGATGCAGCCCAGGATCTGATTGGCTTTCTGGGCTGCAAGTGCACATTGAGAGCTCATGTTGAGCTTCTTGTCCACCAGCACCCCCAAGTCTCTCTGCTCAGGGCTGCTTTCCAGCCAGTCGCTGTCCAGCCTGGATTTGTGCCTGGGATTGCCTCGACCCAGATGCAGGACCCTGCACTTGCTCTTGTTGAACCTCATGAGGTTGGCTTGTGCCCACCTCTCCAGCCTGTCAAGGTCCCTCTGGATGGCATCCCTTCCCTCCAGCGTGTCTGGAGGGAAGCATTACCACTCTGCCCATTTGAGTAAGCAGTGTGACCTTGTTTTGGGAGGTGTTTCCATGGAGTGTTTTTTAGAGCTGTGGCAGCAAATACGTTTTTATCTGTCACAGATACTAATTCTGCACTGGGCAAAGCCCTTTTCATGAAGGGTAAGTCCTGGGGAAGGGTACAGTTTTAAAAAAGAATTGATGTTGAATATTGTGTTATTTTTAAGATAGGAAGATGGCTGAAGAACAATTTACTGTACTGTTATTCTAACATAGTAAACTGCACAGTAAATACTTACTTACATGGGCCTAACAGCTTTTTAACTGTTCCAGTGTGATTGTGGTAATGGTGCGGAAGCACACACCAAATACAGCCCAATCCTCAGAACCCGATGTTTGCAACAGAAATGCATTGCAGAAAGACAGTTTGAATACATTGTTTAAAAGAGAAAGACATCTGCTTCAGCTGACCCATCAACCATGGAGTATACACAGATGATCAGCCCAGAGCTAACGTTTTCATTAAAATTCCTGTTACCTCACAGTCTCATTCCAGAATGGAAGCAGCCTATTAAGATCTCATTGCTAGGCTGAACGCACGGTTCAGGTTACTGTTTTGCCCATGTGTGCCACATTTGTTTACACTGAATTTCACTTGCCATTTTATTGGCTAATCACTTGATTTCATGAGGTTTTTCTCCAGTTCTCTTCCCTCACAGCATAAATTGCAGGCTCCACAGTGCTTCTGCCTAGGGCCAGACTGCTTGGTTATCTGTGCTCAATTTCAACTATCTTGGCATCTGACTCACGTATTTCTGAAATAAGACCTTATCCTTTGGTGCCTTCTCTGAGTTTATTTATTTTTCTAGGTACTTGAGCTCTTGCCCTTTCTCTCTCATTCTGTCGGAGAAAAGGATATTTAAAAATTCAGGGGCTGAAATACTTCTTCCCAAATTCCCTGCTATGCTCTGTGACAGCATTTCCCTTTCAGGGAAGCAGGTTTAGTTTTCATTTTGCTCATAAAATGTATTTTCTCCTCTTTGAGCAAGCAAGGCTTGGCATGCTTGTGCTATTCATCTTGTCCCCCTTTTATCATCTCTGTCCAGATTATTCTACTAGGCCTCTGATAGGAAGAGCAAAAAGCCAAAGATTAAAAGAGGAGTCCTTTCTTAACTCAGAGGACTTCAGTAGGATCCCTTTATAACCCATGATTATGAGGAAATCACTGACCACCTTACAAAAATCAGAGAAGGTTGGTCTTCTGGTTGCATCTTCAGTTCCTCAGCTAATGCAGAACTCAGAGGGAGAACCTTTGGCAGTACATAATCAATATCCAAAAGGGTTGTACGTGTGAGGAGACTTTTCAGTACAAACATCCTTGTAAATTGCAGAAGCTACTGTGTGCCCTGTCAGGTCAGAAAGTCACAGTCAAAGTGACCTTATACCTCACCTCTAGTACCCTGCTTCTCCTAAAGTCAGTGTTAAATCCGTGCCACTCTGTGAGCTGCTTCTGTGAGTCACCACTTGAAGCCCAGTACACTTGTTGGTTTTAATTTTTTTAATCCACTCAAGCCCCTGTGAATTTAATGGCTAAAAAAAAACTTCAAAAATTAGCTTTAAAAATATGAAAAACAAAAAGTTGACCTAGTTTAAAGATGTTTGCAAGGCTGCACGTAGTAGGTGATATTTTCTCTGTGCAGTTATGACTTCTTTTTTCAGTTGAGGAAACTTTCAGAAATAGGTAATGCTGGATTGCAGTAGAGAAGATGACTGATTAAAGGAATGTTATAAGCTTTCAGAAATAGAAAGATGTCTTGGGTGTCTTCTGGTACAACTGATGAAGACAATACCATTCAAAACTACTTTAAACTGAAAATGAAGTAAATTGTCTTTGATCTACCTGGACATAAAAGTTATTCATCAACTTGGAATAATTATGAAGCATTTCTGACACACTCAATTGCAGTGAATTTGTGGACTTCATTAACGATGGTCATAAGGGGCACTTTGGCTATTATTTAGGAAAAAGTCAGTTAAAATTGAGGATTTCTAGTTATCATAATATGACATATGCTCTCTTGAAAGATTTAGAACTAATGCAGAAAGTACATTTTATCTGTCACAGATATTAAGAAAAGAAAATTAAGTTCTTAACATTTTACAGAAAGTGGGTGAAGCCCACCAAACATGCAAGATTTCTGATGGTAGTGTGTCCTTTGTGGGTTTACATACACTGCAGAAACTAAAAGAAATATGCTGTATCCCATACCCAGGCTGCAGGGGATTTGTCCCACTGCCAGCTGTTATTGAGATTTGTAACATTAGACTGTAAAATCAAGGTTAATCTTCCACAAGTCTCATGCTGCATGGTGGTGTCTGGTTTGGGTGAGTCTCCCTTCTTTTCTCTGTATGTGCACAGCTGGACAGGAGTTACATCAATTCATTAAGAGCCTCTACAATTTAGATTATGAAGCCAGGAATATGTTGAGCACATTTGAAAGCTGAAGTCATATCAATAACTGAAAGCACATTACAAATTTTTATATCTTACAAATCTGTAAATGAAACATAATACAGTCTTTACACATTATATGAATGCAATACTAATTATAGTTTATTAATTATAATTCTTTATTATGTGCTTCAACTTTATCCTATTAAACCTTACCTTCGAATTGCTGAGAGAGAATCTTTTTGTTTCAGTACCTGAATGTTGGTACATTGCACAGGAATGAAATGCTTATTTCTGAGATTCCACTGAAAAGGAAAAATTAGAAAAATGCATAATATGCATCATAAAATATTTGCTCTGCAGCATTTGGAACACCATTTAAAATTTGCTTTTCAGTCCCTTACTTTATCTTTCCTTATGCTTTTATTTTAATGCAAGTTTCTGTTTATGGGAGGTGGAAGTACTGTGAATTCAGACAAGCGCTGTGTGCTTTTAGTACTGTGATTTTCAGGCTGTTCTTTGCATGCCAGTGGAAAAACTTATGGAAAACAGTATGTTTTATATTGCCCTCAAAGTCAGAGCCATGTAACAATGATTGGGGGGGTAGGGGGTGTTGTTGCTGTTGTTTTTTGGTTGGTTGGGGGTTTTGTGGATTTCTTTTTATTTTTGTGTGTTTTGGTGTTTTTTTTTTTTTTTTGGGGGGGGGGGGTTGTTGGTTTGGTTTTAGTGTCAATTTGTTTTTTTCCCCTAGCCAGCTAATGACCTGTTAAACTTCAGCTGTTTGAGAGCAGAAAGTAGGAGAGCACCATGGGGCCATTTCAGACTCTGTGAACCTTTCCTACTTTCAGCCCCAGAGGAGGGACAACTTGAGGCTGATACATCACAGTATCACAGTATAACTTAGGTTGGAAGAGACCCCGAGGATCATCAAGTCCAACCTATCACCACAGACCTCCTGACGTCCAATCTCTTCTTGAACGCCTCCAGGGATGGTGACTCCACCACCTCCCTGGGCAGCACATTCCAATGACGAATGACTCGCTCGGTGAAGAACTTTCTCCTCACCTCGAGTCTAAACCTCCCCTGGCACAGCTTGAGACTGTGTCCCCTTGTTCTGGTGCTGGTTGCCTGGGAGCATGCAACAAAAGTGTTCCTCCAAATGGTTTTGATATCCTATTGTGCTTGCCCAGAACCACCTCTCCACCTTTTGTCCCATATTTAAGACATCTAGTTTGATGACAAGGTCATCTTAGCAGATGCCAGTTATCTTTTCAGGAGGGAGGCGTTCCTGAGTTGTGCATTACATTCCTAAAGGCAGATTGTTTTGTTGATTATGGGCTCACCCCACTTGGGGATAGTTCACTGTAGGGACTGCTCTCAGGCAAGGTACTGCACCAAAAAGAACACAAGGTTCATCTTCCGCTTTTTTTGTGTAGTTGTCTGACACTGTCTAGGCAGGCTTGACTCTTAAGTATGGCTACACACCTGGCCATTGCCTGTCATGGCATGCAATTGCTTACTCAGTTTCTTGCTATAAAGACCTGTTGTTTATTGCAACACAACCATTCCAAGCGCTTTTAAAACGCACAAAAATAATGCTGCTCAGCCCAGTCTGGTCTAGATGGCACTAGCTGAAAAGAAAATGGAGCTACTAGTGGGGTGGATAATCAGATGGTGGCCTTCATATTGCAGTGCCCACAGGTCAGGTGAGATTCTAGGTAATGTACTCTGAGATTTATGAGCCATCCTTTCGTGTAAATCATACAACACACCTCCTTCCTTTTGTCCCTGAACCTGAATTTTCTTTCGGTAGAGACACACTTCCCATGTGGCATATCTTTAATGTCTGTCCTAGGTTGCATAGCTATTGTACGTGTAATCACTCTTCTAGCTGTTTTTGAAATGTAGTTGAATCCATTGATGGAAGGGGGTCATGGGAGAGGTGGCTGTTATTCAAGGGAGCTGAATTTGAGAATGCAGGAGATCCTCTCCAGGCATATATTTCTATTTCGTGTTTTCTTCTGCCTTTCAGTAAGCTTTCTGAAACGGAATAACAATGAACACAATGCATGAACAGGAAAAACACTTGTGTTTTTAATCACTGTGATGTTGGAGGCTAAGGATTTGCTGGAGTGGTTTAGCATATCTTGTCCACTTGTCGGTCCAACCCAGAGGAAGTAAAGTTTTAATTCCTCCTGCAGCTGAATCCCTTTTGTGACATTGTGTTGCTTGTCTTTTGTTAGCCTGATTGAGCTGGATTTCATGAGGTGTTTGATGTCCATGATGCTATTAATTTCCTGCTTAGGTATTCAGACAAGAGCTGTGTGTCAATGTGAAGCATTACACCTGCATAAGCATTACATTTGTCACTTTTTGCAGGTTTAAGGCGTTACGTACATCATTTAAAAAAAAAGTGCAAAATATTGGGGCAATTTGAGCATGTTGTCATAATAATAATAATAACAGGCTGTTTTAACAGCCTATCTTGCAGTTTGTTGTGGGCATGAATTATATTTATTCTTAAAAAAATAAATCCTTTAATCAGATTTTTAATGTATCAGCTTTGAATTTGATCTTGTCTCTTAGGAGGAAAATTCAAGTATAAGCGTAGTTTATCATTTTAGTAATTTATCTACTTAAAGAGATATTCTCATGTCTCACTGTATTTTTTGATCCCTCTGACACTTGTGTTTTTGTTTTTTTTTCAAAGAGTATACTTTACTGGAACCAAACAAAGTGATTCTATGAATGATTGCAGTGGTAATGTTTTAAAGCAAAAAATCAACAGGTTAAACCGAACCAGCAGGTTAGCCTGTCTATTTTCCCAATACAGAAGTGAGGGGGGAAAAATAACACTCAAAACCCCCCAAACTGCAGCATTGAGACAAAGAGAGTGAGATGTGAGTTTACTGAGCAAATCAAAATACAAATGCACAATTACCTTAGCCTATATGCAGAAAAAGCACAGTGGAAAGCAGCAGCAATCAGAAGCAAGAGAGCTAAAATCCCAAGCCAAGGAGCTACTGCTCCATCCCTCCTTGTCCTGCTGCCATCCCAGCGGAAGAGAGGCAGCACTCAAAAACCCCAGAACCTGGAAGCAGCAACTGGAACAGGAAACCTCCCATGTTACAATCTGAACTTCAAGCCCCATAATACTTCTCTCCAGCCAGCACTTAGATTTTTGAAACTGGCATGAGGGCAAGATGATATGAATAGCAGCAGACCAAAACTCAATCCAGGACAGCAATCTATAGCATAATATAAAGATTTAATATTTTAATTAATTTTCAGATGCATTCTATCATCTTTGCTGAATCTCTCCATGAAGCAGAGATTCAGTGAACTACCCAGTATAAATGTCACTCTTTTCACATTAGAATGGTTTAATGGAGAATTCAGAAGTATGAATGATTCAAGTAATTTTCTAAGCATTATACATTGTATGCAATAATGTTTAATATTGTACATTGATCTGAGGGAACTATTTCTAATGACCTCAGGCCTCCTTAAATCTTGATTGACTAACTGTAATTTTTTTCTTTAATTTGCAAATTTTGCTGCCTCTATTAATCTGTCTTTGAGAGAGATTAAAAAAGGTTTTCAAATGCGTTGTTTTATGGATTGGCTTGAGATGTTCTTCAATGTTAAAGGTCAAAGTGCTAGCATGTTGCATTTAATATGCTGCGCAGACTCTCCGTAAATACATCTGCAATGTAAACAAAACACACTGGATTGCTGGAAAATGAAAAAAATGTTTCTATACCTGTATTCCTTATTATATGTAAGAAGGCTGTGGAAGGGACTTTGGTCTCAAACCGTCATTAAAATCTCTCTTGGAAATACTGTGCACTGATGTACATAGATATGTCTTGTCTCGAAGTGAAATCTTGATATGGGTGTGGACAGCTTATGATCAAGCCAAGTGAATTTTACTTCATCAAAACAGGTGCTATGGTATCTTATCATCTCAGTTCAATGTCTGTGAATGTTTTTTAACATGAGGCACCTAAGTCTGTGTTTAATGTCCAGAAGACTTCCAAGGTGGTGCACAGTTGCATATTTTCTCAGATATGAATTGCCTTAGATAATGTGAAAGAAAATGGAAGAGTGTTTCTCTGCCTGTGACCAGGGTAACAGGATCTGCAGCTCTTTTCCTTTCTGCTTCTGCTCATCCTTGGGTTCACTATGGTACAGCTGTAGGATCTAGGTTATAATTTAGAGGAATACAAGCTATCAAATGGTCATTCATGTCCATGTCAGATGCCCGTGTAGTCCTGCTCAGTATGTGCTTTTAGTGGTCAAACCTTTATTTTGGCAGTAAATATTTAATAGATATCTGTTACATAGTATCTTTGGAAAAATATGTACCACAAGCTAAAAAATTCTCATTAATGTATTTCTTATATTGCTTTAATGTAAGGAAGGTTTCTGTTGTTTAGAGTACAAAGGAGTATTTCTTCTGGGAACCATCCTGAGTTGCACCAGAGGGGGAAATCTGTTCTGAGGGAGTGTTTCTCATCCAGGTGTGTTTCTCATCTGTTGCCTTCAACCTGTTGCGTAGTTGTCTATGAATGTCAAAGGGCTTGGACGGCTTTGTCTTGTGTACACTAAAAACCAATTAAGTCTATCATGTCATTTCAACATGCAGGCCAGTTAATCAGTTTGGGTCATTGCTGGAATGAATTGTATTTGAATTGGTGTTCTAGAGGTAGAAGACTAGATATTAAATTATTAATGCTTTGCAGTCTCAAGTTTCCTCACTGAAGCTATCCTTCCCTCCCTCCTGCTTCCTGCAGAGATTTGAATAAAATACATGTGCTACATCAGGTCTGTTCTCAACTGGCAATCTGGGATTTACATTCTTCCCTCCTTATATCCAAATATCCAAGTCAACTTTTTTCATCAGTCTCAATAGGTCTCCAACCATTGTCTGCTTTTACAATATTGATATATTTCTATTCCCCAAAGGAGTCTGTGGCTTTATACCTGAGGAACCAAAGACCAAGAGTATTCCTGTGTGTTTGGAGATTTATTTTCATCTTGCTTTATTTCTCTGTGGAGTAGTGTCTCTAGAGGAGCAAAATGTGATATGCCCCAATCGAAATTTTCTTCCATTATTAGTTCTTTAAGTAACAACATTACAGGTACTCTGTTTTGTAACACATCAATGTAGTTACAGCTTTAAACTCTTAAAACTGAGAAGAGAAACATCACATAAAGACAAAGTCTGCCTTCATATCAGAGACAAGAAGAAAACATGTTTCAGCTTAGATTTGTATAAAGCCTGACAAACATAGTTTGCAATGATTTTACTTTCAGGGAAAAGCCTTTTCAAATAAATAAGAACTTGCTGAAGATTCAGATGACAGTGCCTCTGTAAAAGTCAGATCTGATTTTTTGCCCTTTTCTTGACAATGATTATAGTAAGTGACCTGAATGTGGTCTGTTGCTTTGGAGTGAGCAGCTTTCAGATGCACTGAGGAGGCTCCTTCTTTTCACCTTTTGAAAGTTAAACTAGTAGCGTTCCCATTCCTGTAAATGGGAGCTGGACACATGCCTGCTTGTGTGTGCTTTTCAAACTGTACTCCTGCTAGCATGCTTTAATGTACTTAGTAGTTTATCATGTAACATATGCCAAGTTTGTTTTCCATGATTTCTGTTAATAATTTCCTTTCAGTAACTGAAGTATATGAATAAATAGATGTTTATTATGATTAAAAGAGTAACCATATATTCTAAATTTATTGAGTGCTGACTGGAACTTTTTGGTGGGAAGTTGGTTGGGAAAAATTACTGTCAAACTCATTTACCACAATTGCAAGTAGAAGTGCAGTTCCTTATGGGAACATAGGCATTTGTATAATCTGACTCTGTGGCACTGAGCTATGCTGTATGTAGTGTATTTATGATTGAACAGAAAGTTTCAAACAGCAGCCTGTGAAATTGGATTTCAGATGTAATGTACCATAAATAAGTGCTATAAAGAATGCCTTTAATGCTATAAATCAGTTTTTATTGGTTTCAGCTATCTCATTCTGGTTATTGTATTACCCACAAAATCAATGGGAATCAAAGAGCTGGAATATATTTTATTTTAATGTCCCATCTCCCATGGAAATAGCATATGAGCCCTTAGATCACCTTTTGGGTAGGCTGGGTGAGGCTGGTAAATTATAGGTGATGGGACTATATTCACAAAAAGGTCTGTGTAAATAGTAGCTGTGTGAGACTTGAAGTGCTTTGGTACAGCACTTCCTCCCTGTAACAATATACTTGCCTATCTTTCTGAATGTCCTTTGCATGGTTTCACTACATTTACCAATGTGATTTGACTCCTGTAGCTGTCTTCTAGAAAAATAACATCACAATGTTAACTGGATGTCACCAACACTGCGTCCAGAACTAAGAACACTTTGCAGCTGGGAGGCCTGATTTTTTGCACATTTAAGCATTGCCTCTTGTGGAGGTTTGCTTGATCCTGGAAAAAGAGCAAGACTACTTCTATCAGCAGTTGTGAAGGGTAAAATACAGTGTGGGGTCTGTTTAGGAGCATATTATTCTGGTGGAAGGAAGGAAGATCGTGCATTGTGATTCTAAGAATAGACTTTTAAAACCAGAAACAAATCATACTGTCCTGGGAGAGCAAAGAAATAGGAATAAAACCTAGTTTATAACTAAATAATACCAAAATAATTTTAAACATTTGCTATAATTCCTCTGTGTTTATTCTTTTCCTTCATTAGTATCTCATGGTAGCACCCCTGGAGCTCAGTTATTTAGAGCTGTAAATCTATGGCAGAGGGTAGAATACTTGTCTTTACATGTGTTAGAAACCTTCACTGTGTTAAAGATGGAAGTACAAATCCATTGCAGTTGTATAAGAGCGGTAAATGTCTCCTGGTTTATTGCTCTGCTTCATGAGATTACAAAGATGGCTCGGTAGCACATAAGACCCTTAATGGGAAGGGCGTGAGTTCAAGCCTGCAGTGGGCAGTAGTGTCTTCCCTACTCTAGTGGTGAGGTCTGTGGTGACAGGTTGGACTCGATGATCTTTGAGGTCCCTTCCAACCTTAGGAATACTGAATATGCTCATCACGAAAGACAACTGAAGAAGTAAAGTTTTTTGATAGGTGAGTCATTCATGCCATTCTACACAGCAGCTTTGTGTTTTCCCTTGTCAACCCAAGCTGGTATAATTTATAAACCAGAATTAAGAGAAGAGAGTACACAAAGAGGAATGATCACTGTGGGGCTTGGAGTAGTATGTTATAGGTTATTCTTGGTACAGGTCTGAATACTACTATGGAGGTAGGGTATAGGAAGCAAGAGAGCCAATTTACTCATCTTTGATGACATGAATAGTGTTAAACTGCCTCTGAGTCCAAATTGCTCATGTTGACTTACACCTTCATCACCTCACATTGGATTTTAAGCTTTCATTACAAGGGCTGAACGACACCTTTTATTATTTGCAATAGTATAAGCAGTTATTGTCACTGAAGCGCAAAGATGTGTGGCTTCACGAGACGGGAGCCTTAATAATTTACATGCAGACATATGTGGTTGTCTGTGGGAGTGGGTTAAAGAGACAGGTGTCAGACCTGGCTGCTTAATAGGAGTGTAAGACATGAATGATACCAAGGAGGCAGAATAAAATGCCTGACTGCCTCAGAGATGATTATAAAGTTCCCTATCTCTACTGTAATTTTACAGGTGGTGATTATAGGAGACATAATGATTTCATACAAAACACAAGATAATTAAAATGTTTGATTGATCCGCAGGCCTGTGGTCAATTTGCAAGCAGCTGCTGTCCATGCTATCATGGGTATTGCTCATAGTTACGCCCTTGACTCAAGTAATGCTGTGTCAGACATAAGTCTGGACGGTCTTCTTGACACAACAAGTTTGGGTCTGACCTAGTATCTAGGATGATTAAGTCCAAATCAGGCAATAAATGTATTTCCCTGATCCAAGGATGAAACAGGAAATGTCCCAGGTTCTCTTTGGGTGACATAAAAAGCAGCAAGTGTAGCATGTTGTCTTGTACTGGAGGGAGATGGTGAGAAATGTGCTGAGGGTAAGATTTGATGGGTAAATGAAGGACTTCAAGTACTTTGGGTTATATAGGCAACCAATTTCCTGCATATGTAAGAGAAGCATAGGAAAGTGGATTATTTGCTTTCTCCTCCTAAAGCAGAGAATTTAGGTAATAACATCTGAAATACAGGTAGAGCCTCGTCTCTACTTGCCTCAGGTACAATTTCCTCAACCAGTGAATAAAACAGTGCTTTATCAGGCCTGTGTGAGCACCATGTGGTGTTATACATCAGCAATATGGTGTTATAGAAACACTATCCATTATAAAAAGCCAGGAAGAGACATGAAGACAACTGAAATATAGAACTAAGAAAAAAACCACCCTTTTGTAATCATATCTGTCACCAAAGGACATGATCAAAAAATATGGTTTTGATGTATCTAGAAAAATTATGAGATACATATGCACAGGTAGAATCTGATGCTAGGTTTGCACATGTTTATTCTGCCCTTGGTGCAGGGAAGAGCAGTTTGAGCTGTGCAGCAGCCCATCTTCCTGAGCAGGGAAAACCCTTATGCTCAAAGCCCTAGCTGGACACTCTGCTGTCAGGTGGGAGATGTGGATCAGTCAGGGGACCCAAGTGTCTGCTGTCCCCAGAGTATGGTCCCAATAGCTTACCATCTATCAAAAGATAAAGTGATATACCAGAGAATTTATTGGGTTAGGCCCTTGAGTAGTTTTAAGTACAATAGCAGCTAGTTGTGATTCCTGTGGTCTCTAGGATGAGAAGTGAGTCAGGTTACTACTGTAACTAGAAACAACAGAGCTTTGGGTACATCATCCCCCATGCATCCTTTCCTTTTCCTTCTTATGGATATGAAACCAAGAAGAGCAATATAAAACACACAAAATGGGTATGTGAGTTTATCCTGATGGAGTACTGTTCTTGTTTCACCATTTCTATTTCATTTCCCTTCCATAAGAACACTGACATGCATTCTGAGACTGCTGGTCATGAAGAAATCAATGAATAGCCAGTTTAAGAGAAGAGATGGACAAAACCAAACCCAGAGAAAAAAGTGACATGAGCAAACCCCATCTCAGTTTAACTGCATGTGGTGTAGCACCATGCTGTTCTGTTTGTGCTGTCAGACCTGGGTTGAATACTGTTCTGGAAGTTTCTTGTTAGGTGGTTCAGTGGATTAGGCATGTCATTTGTCCTGGGTTTGGCTAGGATAGGTTTTGGAGGGTTTTTTATTTGACATTGACTGCCAGGTCACAACTAAACCATGTCACTCAGCACCACGTCTATATGTCTTTTAAATACCTCCAGGGGTGGTGACTCAAACACTTTCCTGGGCAGCCTGTTCCAGGCCTTTGGTACCATCCCCTACAGCAAACTCCTGGTCAAGCTGTCAGCCCGTGGCTTGGACAGCAGCACTCTGCACTGAGTTAGGAACTGGCTGGAGGGCTGAGCCCAGAGAGTGGTGGTGAATGGTGCCACATCCAGCTGGCAGCCAGTCACTAGTGGTGTCCCCCCAGGGATCAGTGCTGGGCCCCATGCTCTTTAATAGCTGTATCGATGATCTGGATGAGGGCATTGAGCCAGTTATCAGTAAATTTGCAGATGACACCAAGTTGGGGGCAGGTGTTGATCTGTCAGAGGGTAGAAGGGCTCTCCAGAGGGAACTTGACAGGCTGGACAGATGGGCAGAGTCCAACATGATGACATTCAACAAGTCCAAGTGCCAGGCGCTGCACTTTGGCCACAACAACCCCATGCAGTGCTACAGGCTGGGGTCAGAGTGTCTGGAGAGCAGGCAAACAGAAAGGGACCTGGGGGTGCTGATTGACAGGTGGCTGAACATGAGCCAGCAGTGTGCCCAGGGAGCACACTGGCACATCTGTTCTATTTGGTGGTAGTCCTCTACAACACTCTAAATGAAGAATGTTTTCCTGATATTCAGCCTAAACCTTCCCTGGTACAACCTGAGACCATTTCCTCTCATACTACCACTTGCTGCTTAGGAGAACACTGATCCCCATCTTGCTACAACCTCCTTTCAGATACTTGTAGAATGATAAGGTCTTTCCTTTAGCTTCCTCTTTTTTCTCCAGACTTAACAACCTCAGTTCATATGGCCAGTCCTCATAAGACCATTCACCAGCTTCGTTTATCTTCTTTGGATTTGCTCCTGCACCTCAATGTGGAGAAATACAATGTAAAGAAACACAGCGCGGAGCCCAAAACTGAACACAGTATTTGAGGTGCAGACTTATTGAGTATGGAGATACAAATCACTTCCCTAGTCCTGCTTGTCACACTATTTGTGATAGAGGCCAGGATGCTGTTGGCCTTCAGCCAGCATTAAGTCCATGTCTTGAGAAGCAGTGACAGCCAGATGACAGAAAGGTGTAGGTGTGAGGCTGTAGCTTCTAGAAAGGCTTCTGATGGGACAATGCCTTCTGGGAAGCACAGTGCTACACAATCCCACAACCTCTTCCCTGCTTCAGCATCCCATGCATCATTACAGCTGGCCAGCTGTGTCAAGAATATGAAGCAAAAAAGAAATAAAAGGCTACATTAGCGTCTGGTTAAAGCATGGAGGAGCATATGCTCTGATGTAGAAATACAAGTGGAGTGGTGGTGGAGTCTCTAAAGGTGGGGAGTGTGACATCTACAGGTGTGCTGCAGTGGGACAAACAATTGAGCTGATGAGCTGTCAAAGCCAGCATTTGTGAAGTGCTTCAGGAGACTCAGTGCATCTTGAATTGAAACTGTGGCTAGTTAAAAAATTACAGCTTTTGTAGAGTGCAGTTTTTCAAGGTTTTAGCAACAATGTTAAATAGCTGAAAACTACTGTCTGCAAGTCGAATATCCTGCCATTAGCTCCCACATACTCTCTTTATTTGCCTGAATTTGCTGCTGCCATCTACAGGAATAGAGCATCTTCCATAAAGAGTACAGTACTGTTTCAGGCAGCTCTACCAATTAATTAAATAAATTAATAAACAAACAAACCCAAACCCAGCCAACCAAACAAAAAAACCCCAAGCCAAACCAACACCACCACCCCCGCCCCCCGCCCCCAACTCCCCCGACAACACAATTTCTGCCGTTTCACACCCCTGTCTTGTGCTGGCATGAACCCTTTTCAGGCCATACAGTCATCTTGGTTAGGGACATGAGCTGGCTGAAAAGTAGCCCAGTGTGATGTCCCAGCCCCTCCAAAAATCCATGAAGTTTTTCAAATCCTGCATCAGCTCACCCAGGCACACAAATACCTGATCCAGCACAGTTCTTCAGCTTATACCTTGCCTGTCATAACTTTTTATTTGTCATCCATTAGCTCACTGTTCTGTTCTCTCCTTTATCCAATTTGTTGCTTTTTTTTTTTTTTTCTCCTATAAAATTATGAATTTGAGGGATAGGGGAGAGAAAAAATACCTTGTTTTGCAAGTCACAGAAGTGGATTTTCTTTTGTGGTGGTGGTGCCTGAGCAACTCTGCCTCTTCTTTCTCCATCTGTTTTGAAAGAGATAGTTTTAATGAGGTGCTCTGCAGAGTATTTGAGTAGATCTATTCCACGATTGTGCAGGGTGGCACAGATCAGAGGCTTTCCTTCTGAGCAGGACACCCAATTTTAGTTGGCAGTTTTTCCTTTTTCTCCCGTTAACTCAACGTGGTGCTCAAGAGTGCAGGGTAGCCTTTCTTCCCCCCCTCCCCCCCCCTTTCATTCTTTCATTGCCATTGACAGTGCACAAGAAAAGATGAAAAAGGAGCTTCTCTGAATCCTCAATCAGATAAAGCGGAATCCCCAAAATAGAAACACTGGTGTTGAACTAACAGACTCAGCACCTTCTCCTTTTTCCTCTATTCTTTCTCATTTCTAATCTGTTTTCTTCTTTCTGAAAAATAGAAATATAAAATATTTCTGATACTCCTTTGCATGTAAAATGTGAGCATGTATTTTAATATTGATAGTCTTTATCAAAATAATTATCTGCCAGTTGAAGAGAAAAAGTGGACTGAACTAAACTAACTACTCATTAGAGCAAAATTTGGTTCTTGAAGTGAGTGTGGATGCTAAGTAAGCGTTAAGGCAAATGAATAGTTTTCCAGGAGTTTCCAGGAGTCAGACAATGTAAATCATAGAATGATAGGTGTTGGAAAGGACCTCTGGACATCATCATGTCCAACCCTCCTGATAAAGCAGAATCACCTAGGGCAGGTCACACAGGAATACATCCAGAGGGATCTTGAAAGTCTGCAGAGAAGGAGACTCCACAACCTGCAGCCTGGTCTAGTGCTCCATCACCCTTACAGTAAAGTTTTTTCCTTGTATTGAGTTGGAGGTTCCTGTGTTCCAATTTGTATTCATTGCCCATTGTCCTATCACAGGACACCATTGAAAAGAGTCTGGCTCCTTCTTCTTGACATCCACCCTTCAGATATTTGTAAACATTAATAAGATCTCCTCTTGTTTTCTCACTTCTGGTCTAAACAGCTCTAGGTCTCTCAGCCTTTCCTCATAAGACAAGTGTTTCAGTCCTTTAATCATCTTCATAGCCCTGCATTGGACACTCTCTAGTATAGCTGCATCCCTCTTGAACTGGAGAGCCCAGAACTGGACACAATACTCTAGATGTAGTCTTACAAGGGCAAAGTAGATGGGGAGAAGAACCTCCCTTTACCTGCTGACTGCACTTTTTTAAATGCTGTGTGCTGTGATGGAGAAGCACTGAAAAATGCTGTGGCCAGTTTCCCATTGCTGGATATATGTGATTGAAATGTGCCCTTTCCATTGTGTGTGTTTCTCTGGCTTCAATGAATGCCAGGGCAGAGAAGCATGAGTTTTTACATTTTTAAACGCTTGGGCAAATGCTAGTAAAATTGCTTATTAGTATGTTACAGTTTTTCTTCAAAGTCAACTAAGAGGAAAGTGTAATCCAAATGAGATCAGCGAGTATTCTCTGTGTGGGATAAAACAAAGCACAGAGAAAATAGAA
This sequence comes from Melanerpes formicivorus, assembly GCF_026170545.1. Classification (NCBI taxonomy): domain Eukaryota; kingdom Metazoa; phylum Chordata; class Aves; order Piciformes; family Picidae; genus Melanerpes; species Melanerpes formicivorus. The sequence continues at coordinate 18,815,472 of NW_027142353.1, read as the reverse complement.
AAGGCCAAAGGGCTCATTTGATGGTAATACTTACAGTCTTGTGCAATGTAAATAAATAACAATCCCAGACTAGAATTCTACTTAGGAACTGGAACTTTTCAGGCGTGCCTTATTGAGCTGTTTCACACTTGAAACAGGAACTCTCACAGCTTCCATTCTTTGTCTCCCTTAATCTGCTAAACTAGGTTTTGCTGAGCTAACATGGAGAAGGAACATGTGTTCAGCATATCTCCTTAGATTGAAATTATCCCACCAGACTTTTCTGCAAAAGCATTGTGCATTAAAATTTTCCTCCAAAATGTGGTAGATTGATAATCACACCTGAAGGTCATGCTGCTATTGGTCAGGGAGAAATTCAATGAAATAGAACAAGGACAAGTGTAGAGTCTTACATCAGGGAAAGAAGACTTGATGGGGTGCTTGGTGCTATGGTTTAGTTGTTTAGGTGGGTTGGATTGGTTGATGGGTTGGATGCGATGAGCTTGAAGGTCTCTTCCAACCTGGTCTATTCTATTCTATTCTATTCTATTCTATTCTATTCTATTCTATTCTATTCTATTCTATTCTATTGAATTCTATTCTATTCTATTCTAATAACGCCATGGACCAGTATAGGTTGGGGGCTGATATGTTGGAGAGCAGCTCTGGGCAAAAGGACCTGGAGCCCTGGTGGACAACAGGATGCCCTTGAGCCAGCAATGTGACCTTGTGGCCCAGAATGCCAATGGCATCTTGGGTTGTACTAGAAGGAGTGTGCTTACTAGGTCAAGAAAGGTTCTCCTTCCCTTGTACTTTGCCCTGGTGAGGCAGGAATATTGTGTCCAGTTCTGGGCCCCTCAGTTCAAGAAGGACAGGGAACTGCTTGAGAGAGTCCAGCGCAAAGCCACGGAAATGATTAAGGGAGTGGAACACCTTCCTTATGAGGACAGACTGAGGGAGCTGGGACACTTTAGCTTGGAGAAGAGGAGATTAAGAGGTGACCTCCTTCATATTTATAAATATGTGAAGGGCAAGTGTCAAGAGGATGGAGCCGGGCTCTTGTCAGTGGTGTCCAATGATAGGACAAGGGGCATCAAGTGCAAGGTGGAGCATAGGGGGTTCCATGTGAACATAAGGAAAAACTTTTTCACTGTGAAGGTGACAGAGCGCTGGAACAGGCTGCCCTGAGAGGTTGTCGAATCTTTTTTTTCTGGATATATTCAAAGCCTCCTGTGTAACCTGCTCTAGGTGATCCTGCTCTGGCAAGGGGGTTGGACTCACTGATGTTTCAAGGTCCCTTCCAATGCCTAAACATTCTGTGATTCTTTGTAGGATCTGAAGCTAGTACTGTGCCTTTAAAATGAAAGGATTTAAAAAGCCCCACAACCCTAATTCTGAGATTTTAATTGTTAATTTTAGCATTATTGTTTATTTTAATACATTTATTTATCAGACACAGGCTTTGGGGTTGCATGCTTCACATCACAGTCGTAAAGCATATAGACAGCCTGCCTGCTTTTACACACTTCACTAACTACCTGCAATAGTAATGCAATTGCTAATGCTTTCCTTATAGTCAAAAGAGAAAGTTAGGCCCCCTCAGGATTAGGTAACTGAGATGTGAAAGACACTTTGGAGGTAGTTATAGGTCTAAATTAGTCACCTTAACGATTAAGCTTTAGTGAGCTAAATCGGTGCTTAGCTTTTTGTTTCATGTGAGAAGAAAGATTGCTGCAAATGATTTTAACTCCAAAAGGAGTTTTTAAAAGAATTACTGAAGTTGAAGGAAAATCCTCAAAGGAGGTGGCTATGCTAGGCATGGTTTGCTAACACTTTAAACAAAATACTCTCAGTCCCCTCATAAGTCCTCTGAGTTTATAGGGAGGATTGAGAGACACTGTAATTTTTTTCTTTAAAAATAAATCTGTTTTATAGCCCAGTAGCAGCAGGCTCTTTCTAATAATGTGCATGACAGCAGCTATTGGATAGAGGCTCACACAATCCTCTATGTGCTAATAAAAGTTTAAAAAAATCCAAACCAACAAAGCTTAAAGTTTAGGATTATGAAAGGCTTCATCATGTAGATAAAATGCACTTGCTTGGAGGCTTTGGGAAGCATGATGACGAGGGAATGGTTTGTTTAAAGGGGGTGATGGGGGAAGGACTGCACATTTAAATCAGTAGCCATGAGTTACTAGTGGCCTCATTAGTGCAAGGGTGTTGTGTTTTGCAGAAAACTCCGGAAGATACATTTTCATTAATATGAAGGATGATGGAGATGCCATTTAAAGTCTTTGAATGCACTTTCCTTCTCTGAATAAGGGTTAGCCAGATAAAAGGTGCTCCAGAGAGAAATGGCACAGTGAGTTATTAAGCAGAATGAAAACGTGACTTGTGCTGTGGTCAGGTTTGGTAGGGGAGGGCAAAATAGGTGAAATTGATGGGCACAGGGTACTTGTGGAAACTCAAGTAGTGATAGACACTAGGGAGTGTGAGTCAAAAAAGCTCTTGAACAAGCTTTCCTTATCTGTGTTCTGGTGGGACTGTGGGAGGCACTATGGTGTGATGATAATGGATGGGACTTATCCTGGGAAAGGTGGATATAGGGGATATATCAGATAAAAAGTGTAAGTGGATGATCTGAGCTCATTATCTAGCCACTTTCTTGTGGTCACTGCCAAGCAAGAGAGAATGAGAGAAAGCCTTTCCAGAGGGCATTTCTTGTCCATCCTCACACTGATGTTACAGGTGATTGTGATAAATTGCCTTGTGGCATGACTCTCTCCGTCTCCACATAGTGCCTTAAAGTAGGTACCAAATGTACAGATGTATTTGTATGAAAGTATTCTGCTCAAAACATGGAGTAAAATTGCTGATTTTATACAGAGTTATGCAGGCTGGGAATGTGCCTGTGTGATTTAAACACTGTAAACATCACAAAACCTTGTATTTTTAAGTATTTCAGATGAAACAAATGTGACTATTGCATAGTTAAAGAAAATTGGAGGTAAGGAATGAAAATAGAAACCTGAAGGTAAAGGAAAAGATGAATACATGACAAATTCAGTAGAACTGGAGATTTTAGCTATTGTCCTTCAGATCAGGTGAGAGGAAAGAAACAGGTATCTATATGTAATAGAGGGACTTTATAAAATTGTGTAGTTGACTGTGGTTCCTATAGAAAATAGAAGAAAACTATTGTAATGACAGCTGTAACAATCCATCTGCAGAAAGCTAATGCAGCAGAGTGTTCTTATTTCAGATGTAACCCAATTTGCCCAGCATGGGTTTGAAATAAAAAGAAATCCTTCAGGTTTGTATAATCCTAGATAACTGAAGATAGCTGCTGTTTAGTGCTTTATCTTCTATTTCCTACTAGGACAATAGTGACTGACCTTAAACCTTTAGTATTCTTGCTTGGTAGCACCAAATTGCTGCTGAATGTGGTAGGCCTGCTGAGAAATGGTAATAGAAATCTTGAGGGAACCTTTCTTTTCTCAGATCCAGGACTAATTTTTAATGCCCAGTTCAAACATTCCTTTTGCCTGTTATTTCCACACTTAAAAACAGACATCTGATTGCTACTTTTTAGCAGAAAAAAATTATCATCATGCCTAAACAAGTGTTATAGATTCAGATAATTAACTTTCCTTGTCTTTTTTTGCTATGTATGGAGGGAAACCCCAGGTGCTGTGACTTCAGGTAGTTAACTCAGTAGATGACTGCAGGTAGTTAGTTTAGCATTTGTGCATTCTTCAAGTACTGGTAGTCCTCCTGATAAGCCCCTAAATGTATGTTTTATATATGTATATAAATGTTTGCTTTTTTAAAGAACATGATGCAGTAAGTATAGTGCTGTTTTGGTTTTGTGGGGGTTCTTTGCTTGGGTTTGGTTTTTATTATGTTTTCCCCACCAGATCGACTACCCATGAAATTATTTGCCAGTTGCTCTCTGGCCCAGGGAAGCCAAGAAGTTTGTAAAACTCTGTGGTCAGTTGACCGTGTCATGATGTCAGATGCCCATCAGTCTTCTTCAACTGGACAGGGGAGAGAAAATATAATGAGTCTTGTCAAGATAAGGACAGGGAGAGATTACTCACCAATTACTGTCATGGGCAAACCAGACTTGACATGAGTAACTTAGTTTAATTTATTACAAATCAAATCAGAGAAGGGTAATGGGAAATAAAACCAAATCTTAAAAACACTTTACCCCCACATCTCCCTTCTTCCCAAGCTTAGCTTTACTCCCAGTCTTCTCTACCTTCTGCCCGTAGCAGTGCAGCGGGATGGGGAATGGAGGTTGTGGTCAATTCATCCCATTGTCTCTGATGTTTCTTCCTTATCAGGGGAAGGACTCCTCACATACTTCTCCTAGCTAGTTCAATCAACTTCTCCAGCATGAGTCCTTCCCACAGGTTGCAGTTATTAACTGCTCCAGTGTGGGTCCCTTCTAGGAAGTCAAGTCCTGCCAGCAAACCTGTTGTAGTGTGGCCTCCTCTCCACAGGTCCTGCCAGGTGTCTGCTCCAGCATGGTCTCCCAAGGGTGTCACAGCTTCCTTTGGGCATCCAACTACTCTGGCCTGGGGTCCTACACAGGCTGCAGGTGGGTATCCGCTCTACCAATGAGCTGCAGGGGGACAGCCTGTCTCACTATGGTCTTTAGCATGGGCTGCAGAGAAATCTCTGCTCTGGCAATGGGAGCACCTCTTCCCTCTGCTTTGCTGACCTTGGTGTCTGCAGAGTTGGTTCTCTCTCTGGCTGCAGTTTCCTATTGACCAGGGTTTCCCCCACTTCTTAAATATGTTATCAGAGGCACTACCACCATCACTGGTTGGCTCAGCCTTGGCCAGTGGCAGGTCAGTCTTGGAGCCCACCATTGGCTCTTTTGGACATAGGGGAAGCTTTAGCCTCTTCTCACAGAAGCTATCCCTGCAGCCCTCCTGCTACCAGAACTGTGTCATGCAGTCCCAATGCAACCTCCAACAAACTGCGTAAGTACAATTTTGCTCTAATAAAGAGCTCCTTCTGCTGGTGGGAAAATATCCACATACACTAAACCCAGCAAATAATGTGCAGTCTAGTTTGTATGGGGGTACAGCCTGATTTTTGAGTTATTTCTTGCTAGGAAATGCATTGTGTTTGACTTTTCACAGAAGGCTGTGCATGTGTACTAATGCTGTTGTCCTGTGGCTCTTCACTGATATTGTCCCACTATCACATGCACGTAATATGAGATAAATTATGTTTCTCAATATGTGTTAGTCTTTAATGGGTAATAACATGCAGCCTTATATGTCAAAGATGTAGATATTGTAGTGTTGTTGTCAATAAAATGCATTTTCTGCATCATGAAATAATACAGTGAAAATAATTTTGCTGAAAGAAGTGTGTTTCTCATGCACTAAAATGAAAATTCATTCTGGAGTACCAGCCCTGGGTAGCAGGCTGGGAGGGGGTTCTGATTTTTGAGACTTTTTTTTCCAGTACTGAAGTTGTTGGTATGACTGTACTAATGTGGTTTGATATTCTCAAGCAGCATTCAGCAAATTGATAATGGGGCAAGAAGACCAATATGACAACAACATTTATTACCTTCTTTCATGACTGAAAATTTGTAATTTTAGTGAAGTTTGTTTTCACTTAACTAAGCACTTTCCATTTATTTTAAATGTTATTTTATTTTTCACTTTCTGTAGTGCTAATTTAATAATAGGATGCTGCTGTGTCCTGAAACTAATGTTACCTGTGATGAGGAGCTTTATTAAAATGTGGGAAAATCCACATGGGCTCTACCTTCTTCTTAGCCCCTAGGATGACAGAACCTAAAGACTTTGGGCATACAGTCATTCAAACAATTAAGACTGTAAATAGTATGCATCATCACCAGAGTTGCTGTACAGTCAATAAAAACAACAAATCTTTTTCTCCAACTCGTGTGTACATTTAGGCTCATTATTAGTAGTCAACATGGCTTTGCCAACAGGAAGTCATGTTTGACCAACTTGATAGCCTTTTATGAGAAGATAACAAGGTGGATAGATAATTGTAGATCAGTGGATGTGCTTGATTTCAGCAGTGGATGTATCTTGATTTCAGCAGTGGATGTATCTTGATTTCAGTAAGGCATTTGACACCATCTCCCACAGCATTCTTGCAATTAAACTGAGGCAGTGTGGTCTGGAGGATCAGGTAGTGAGATGGTCTGTGAACTGGTTGAAGGAAAGGAGTCAAAGAGTTGTGGTCAATGGGACAGAGTCTAGTTGGAGGCCTGTGTCTAGTGGAGTCCCTCAGGGGTCAGTATTGGGACCAGTACTGTTCAATATATTCGTTCATGCCCTGGATGAGGGCACAGAGTGCACTGTCAGCAAGTTTGCTGATGACACCAAGCTGGGTGGAGTGGCTGACACACCAGAGGGTTGTGTTGCCGTTCAGCCAGACTTGGACAGGCTGGAGAGCTGGGCAGGGAGAAATTTGATGAACTTCAACAAGGGCAAGTGTAGAGTCTTGCACCTGGGAAGGAACACCTCCATGCACTAGTATAGGTTGGGGACAGACCTGCTGGACAGCAGTGAAGGGGAAAGAGACCTGGGGGTCCTGGTGGATGGAAGGATGGCCATGAGCCAGCAATGTGCTCTTGTGGCCAGGAAGGCCAATGCCATTCTGGGGTGGATTAGAAGGGGTGCGACCAGTAGGTCGAGAGAGGTTCTCCTCCCCTTCTACTCTGCACTGGTGAGGCTGCATCTGGAATATCATGTCCAGTTCTGGGCCCCTCAGTTCAAGAAAGACAGTGAGGTACTAGAAAGAGTCCAGCACAGAGCCATGAAGGTCATTAAGGGAGTGGAACTTCTCCTGTACGAGGAGAGACTGAGGGAGCTGGGGCTATTTCGCTTAGAGAATAGGAGACTGAGAGGTGACCTCATCAATGTTTATAAAGATGTAAAGGGTCAGTCCTGAGAGGATGGAGCCAGGCTCTTCTTGGTGGTGCCCAATGATAGGACAAGGAGCAATAGGTAGGAGTTGAGGCATAGGAAGTTTCAATTAGTTATGAGGAAAAAATTTTTCACTGTGAGAGTGACAGAGCACTGGAACAGGCTGCCCAGGGAGTTGTGGAGTCTCCCTCTCCAGAGACAGAGACATTCAAAACTTGCCTGGATGCGGTCCTGTATAATCTGGTGTAGGTGATCCTGCTCTGGCAGAGGGGTTGGTCTAGATGATCTTTCGAGGTCCCTTCCAGCCCCTGAAATTCTGTGATTCTGTGATTCTTGTATGAAATCCTCAAACAGTAATGAGATTCATCTCTGGTGCTTAACTTCTGTGGTACCAAAGTATGCTTTGACTGAACATAAAATATTTTTTAATTTGTTTTCTCTGAAAACCTCTGTGTTCATGCAGTGTAGCAATACTAAAGAGCATTTCCTTCATTGCTCTTGACAGCTGATTCTGATGTGGGCCAGAAGTGAGCTCTTACGTTCTTGAAACACTGCTGTTGGGTTCAGTTTAGCTGCTTGATCAGATGTTTATTTTGGATGATTAATTCTTCAGAATTCTTCTTACTTCTTTAGAATGTTTGGATCCTGCTTCCTGCAGCACTGTTGTGTTGGCTCATGAGAGCATAGGCACTTCTGGGGAAGAGAGGAACAAAGAGGTGATGCATATTGGAGTAGTTGTGTCCTTTGAAAGCACTATTTTCTTCAGTCACACCTACCTCTTTCCTCTTGAGAAGCAAGAACTTGGTACTATTTAGCTGAACACCCCAAGGCAATATGGCCAATGTAGCTTTTTCTATCCATTTGGAGTTGTCAGTTCTGTGGAGAACTGTTTGTCCTGTTCTGCAATGTTCTGTTGCAAGGCAGTGATCAGGGAATTTTATGAAATGTTATTACACAAAAATAACACCACGAAAGTATCAGACACACTTGCTTAGTCACTTTTGGATGCATCAGCTCCAAAAATCAGTTGGCAGTTTCTGCCTGTTTGTATGTAAGATGTTCTTTGAGATAATTTTCATACAGGCTGAGCTTTTAGTACTCCTACATAACTTAAAAATACTTAGTTCATGCATCAGTACTTTGAAACCAAATATAGTGAGTAAGCCTGATTTGCTGCTTAAAACTTCCAAGACACATTTAATTCCTCACATTTCTTGATATGAAGAGATTTTTTTTTAATATATAGATCTGCTAAGTGGAATTTTTTTATGGCAAAAATATTCTCCCAATCCATTTGTTTCCTTTTATATTTTGTTTTGTTTTGTTTTTAATTTTAATAGATGTCGTAGTTTGGGCTGGGTGCCCTCTGCTACAGGGGTGTTTCCTGTGTCCAGAAGTCCAGCCCAGTGGGTGGACACAGGAAATTAGGTTATTTCCTACCATGATCCCTTGCACCACTATAAGTCTTATGGCGGGGTCTGGCACTTCCTCTTTCCTTCCTCCTCGCCACCTGGTAACTGGGGGAGAGATCTCCCGGCCATGGGTCTGGTTAGGCCCAAGGCCACAGGGGGATGGGCAGTCTCAGATCTGGCCAGCTGAGACTAGCCTAGCAGTGGGGGGGGGGAGAAGGAGGAGCCCTGGGGGTTTGGGTGCACCCTCAGGTGGGAATGGGATCTCTCTGGGTCTGTTTTGGGTCTCTCTCTTGTCACTGTGTTCCTAGCTCTCTGCACGCACTCACCGTTCTATTTAAACTTTCCATCACTTTTGCAATCCGTTTGTCTGAGTCGTTATTTCTGCGCGTGGTGGGGAGGGGGGGCTGCCCCAACCCATTACAATAGAGAAAGGTGTACTTCAAACAACCCATGGGCACAATGCAGTTGCCCCCATCTAGTGCCATTGAGTCACTGTAGGGTACCCTGCCTAGCCTTCAGCTGCCACTAGAGAAGGACCTGGGTCTCCCATAGTTGTTGCATTTTACCTTGTGGTGGGTTGAAACTTCCCCCCCAACATTAAATTTGCCAGACCAGCTCAGTTGGAAGCAAATGAAAGCTCTATTCACAAGCAAAGCTGCAATCTACAATGGAATACAATGAATATGTACAAAATATACAGGATTTACAATATTTACAGGTATTTACAATTAATAAACAGCACAAGGACCCCTCCTGGCCAAAGACCAGGGGAGCTACAACAGCTTCTCCTTCCCTGTCTCCTTCCCTGCAAAGGGACAAAAGTAGTGCAGCCAAGATCAAGCAGAAGCCAGTTAGTATTTCCCAGCCCAAGGAAGTGAGGAGATGAATAGAATGGAATGGAATAGAATGGAATGGAGTAGAGTAGAGTAGAATAGAATAGAATAGAATAGAATAGAATAGAATAGAATAGAATAGAATAGAATAGAATAGAATAGAATTAACCAGGTTGGAAAAGAACTTTGAGGTCATCAAGTCCAACCTATCACCCAACAACATCTAATCAGCTAAACCATGGCACCGAGTGCCCCATCCAGTCTCTTCTTAAACACCTTCAGTGATGGTGACTCCATCACCTCCCTGGGCAGCACATTCCAATGGCCAGTCTCTCTTTCTATGAAGAACTTCTTCCTAACATCCAGCCTAAACCTCCCCTGGCACAGCTTGAGGCTGTGTCCTCTTGTTGTGGTGCTGGTTGCCTGGGAGAAGAGACCAAGCACCACCAGGCTACAACCTCCCTTCAGGTAGTTGTAGTTGGCAACAAGGTCTCTCCTGAGCCTTCTCTTCTCTGGGCTAAGCAACCCCAGCTCCCTCAGTCTCTCCTCACAGGGCTTGTGCTCCAAACTCCTCACCAGCTTTGTTGCCCTTCTCTGGACACATTCCAGCAACTCAATATCTTTCCTAAACTGAGGGGCCCAGAACTGGACACAGGACTCAAGGTGTGGCCTAACCAGTGCTGAGTACAGGGGCAGAATGACTTCCCTGCTCCTGCTGGCCACACTATTCCTGATACAGGCCAGGATGCCACTGGCCTTCTTGACCACTTGGGCACACTGCTGGCTCATGTTCAGCCTACTATCAACCAGTACCCCCAGGTCCTTTTCTGCCTGGCCGCTCTCCAGCCACTTTGAACCCACCTAATGTAAGTCCCTTATGTCTCCAATGGATTGTTTAGAACTATCATTATTTTCCTTTTTACACCCAGTAGTGATTTATTTACATTTTACTACTTTCTGTGTAAGATCTGTGGAAAAAAAATTTTAAAGGCATAGCTTAAAACTACCACATATCTGCAGCTCTCTGACAATGTCTTGGAGAAACTTGGTCTGTCACTGAGAGTGCCCAGCCATGGTTCAGCTCAGAGCAGGAAAAGTTCACTGAGCTTTCTTCTGGTGCCTGCTTCCAGGTACTGTGGAACATTTGCAGCTGTAGCTATGCTGTGCCATGTCTCCTGCAATAACATGATGTAGATGCTCAGAATAGGCACCTACATTTAATAGGTATGTTTGACCTTGATTTCTCTGCTTTGTTTTCTCATCTGTTTGGATAATACCAGCTGTTCATCTTTCAGAGATATTGTGAGGATAAATTATTAGGGAAGCACTTAAGTACTTAAGGGATGAGTAATGTTGTAAAGTCTACAAGGAAATTAAACATTCTGTCTTTCCAGCAGGATCTGAATATTGTTTACTAAATGAGGTACAAGGGGCATACACAATATGCTGAATAGAGCTGTGCATCGAAATGAGGCAGAGTTCCTGTCTTAGATTCAGGACTTCTGTGGTGACTGTTGTAAGTGCCTATAAGCACATGAAATGCAACAAAATTCAAACAGTTTACCATAATGATGATACTTCCAACTTTTTAGCTGCTGACTTATGGCTTTAATGTGATTTGTAGGAGGTATCATCAGTTCTGTTACACACACACACACACACACACACATACATAAATGTCCTGTTGTAATCAGCTTTGCTAATGCTGGACTCTGTAACCAGAACACGTGATGCACCCAAGTCAGGGATTCAGGTTAATGTTAAAAAGAAAAAAAATATGTTGACTTATAGGGATATTTCTTCTTGGTGGTTTGTTTTTTAGCATCTGCCTTTTAACATGGCATAAGAAATTTCTAAAAGGTTCACCACTCAATTAAACTTTTCTATTAAATGCTGGATGCAGAAGCCATATATTTAACAAGTTTTCCACTCTGTTGCTTTACTGTGTAAATAATATGTCTTCTGGAAATTTCTAATACACGTCAGGTATTCATGATGAAAAAGCACATTTGTACTGCCAGTTCAGAGATAATTACTTGCCATTAGGTTCATAAGATCATAAATTTTATTCATTTCTATCATCTAAGTTGTCAACTTCTTACAGTTTTTCTACACTCTGCCCCTCACTGACAAGCAGCAAATAATTTAGTCTTTGACCAAAATTATGACTGGCAAATGAAAATTTCATTGAAAGAGACAGCACAACATCAGTTGCACTAAAAGAACTTTTAAAATTTTCCCAATAATAATTCTAATTCAGTTGCCAAAATAAATTTCAGTGACTTTGATGAAGCTGCTCTTATTTAGATGCTGCCTTGTTATTTTGTTCAAAATGCGTTTGTACACACAGTCTTGTAGTCACTTCTGCTGTTTGAGAAAATAGTAGACTTTACCACCATAAAGAAGTTTCTTGTCTAAATGATGTTACTTATGTGACACAAAGATGTGTACAAATTTGATAGGGGATGCAAGAGTCTGGCTTCTTGTTAGGCAAAGGTCATCTATTTCCATGTCAATTTAGTTTTGAGATGCTGTCCAGCAGTAACAGTGATGATTTCAGTGATGTGTTGTCTGTAATTTAATTAGAGACTCCCACAAAACTCTGTTGCCTCATTCATAGCATGATTTGTGGCACACTGATGTAGAAAATATCTTGACATACTGAGGAAAGCTGCTAATTTAGTTATTTGGGAAAGATTTTTCTGTTATGTGAGATCTGCTCACTTCTATCCATCCAAATAAAGTGCCTCTTATTTCTAGAGCAAGTGAAAGGACTTTTCCCCCCCACTCATTTTTTGTGTCTTTATGTGGAGCTCTTTTATTTCAGTGATTGCATGAAAACCTGAGAGAATACTAACCAAGCTGGGAGAAAATAAGCATTGACAAAATTTATCTTCCTAATAATGACTTGGGATAGATATAATGTTCCTGCTTCCCCCCAAAAAAAACCCACAACACAATCCAAACCCCAAAACCAAACCCCAAAACAAAAACAAAACCCAAACAAACACTTCAAATATTTAAAAGAGCAATACAGAACTATGCTCAATGTATGTAATTTGAAATCAGAAAAGTTAAAGTAATCCTTGGCCATGTCTGTCATTATTGTGTCTTAATCTGCCAGTGGAAACATGCATTTCAGGGGGAAGAAGAACTAGCACTAGAGAAGCAATTTTCCAGTGACTTAGTTGCTGGTAAAGGTTGCTTAACAGGGGAGCCTTGCCTTTCTATCAAAAAAATAGAAGGTGAAAAAACCCAAACCAGTAACATCACTTTTTCTGGCATTTGGTGGTAAAGTTTTAGAAGAATATGATCCAGTTAATCCCAGAATGCCTTCCAGCATATGAGTGCTGGCAAGATTTAGAAAAGAAAGAATGTCCTCTCAATGTGTATGTTAGATATTAGTATTGTAGACTTGGCTTTATGCTAGCAGGAAAATACACATATCCTCACATTGAGATGAAATGGTTTGTGAAATGCTCATGCTATGCATGGAGTATTTGAGAATACCTTAGTAAACATACAGTTGGTGGCTTTTAATGTGTATTATTGACTTCAGTTGGAGTTTACTGTGTGTCTAGTAAATGGGAAAGTGTGGAGTTGCATGCATAATGCAAAATTAATGTAAATGCTTTGAGGAACAAAATTACATCTGATTCCCTAAGATATTTTAATTTGGAGGTCAATGTAGCTGCAAAGATTTTGTCAATACAGTGTCAACAGATATAACTCGAAAAGATAGACAAAGGAAGCTGATATCCTGTGTCCTGTGGACTAATACTCTTCTCCCTCTTTTGCATTACCCCACTGCTAGTGTAGATAATCTTTCTAGTATTTTCAATAGCTTTTGTACAGCAGTGATTGGTGGCAGGTTTATGTAGGAGCTACAGTCTAAGGCTGAACAAATTTATTTATTTTTGTTTGTGTTTCTGTGAACTGCTTTGGAAATCTTAACTTCTCAGGATCCAGATCACTGAATTCTGGGCTCTAAGAAACAGAAAGCTGGTGTAGGTTGTTTGTGGAGAATGTACACACATATAAAACATTTGCTTACAGTTTTGTTAACATTCAGCTTTCATAGTAGGATGATGCATTTCATTTAGGCATTTTCAATTTCCCTTTTCTGAGTCTAAAGTTGAAACTTTGAACAAAGCTTGTAGGAAGAAGGGTAATAAAAGAATGAAAATAGGTAGCTAAAAAAAAATAATTAAAAACAATAGAACAAACAAGCAAAACAAGTGTGAACTAGCACCTCAGTTTCTGTACTTTTCGTTTACTAGAGTTCGAGCTTCATCTTGTGCTTGAGTTCCTGGCAAGTTCTGGTCGCGGCTGTGGTTCCAGAGCTGTTACAATCCCCACTGAAAACAATCCTCCTGTATCCTCACTGTCTTGCAAGGAGCTGAAAGACCCCAGGATCTTGAATATTAAGGCAAAGTTGCGCTTCCAGGAAGTCTGGAGTTTTCAGAGTCTCATCAGATAAGCTGGCAGAAATCCAGTTGAGTTTCTGCCTTTGTATCTCCACTCAGGATTTTGTTTGAGTCACTTCCATGTCAGTGAATCTTTTTCCAAGAAAAAAAAATCTAGTGATGTTTCCAATGAAAGCGATTTCTGTCCAGTTCTCATATCAGTTTTGACCAGCAAACTAAACTGAAGCTGCTGTTTTGATGAGTATTTCCCACTTTGTATATTAAGCAGAGCTAGCCAAAGATGTTGATGCTGTACTGCCCTTTACTCCCAGTTAAGAGGATAGATAAATTGTTATATTGTTACTAGGAGCATCTATGCATTAAATGTGACTCTTCTATAGATTCATTTAGTTCAAGGAATCTTTCAGAAGCTACTTACTTTAAGCAGGCAATTGATTTGTAAATTATTGGAGGGCCATTAACCCATATTCCTGCAAGAATTTGGAATAATGTGCTAGAAATAACCACTCTACTTTGCAAGGTGTCTTCCAGTCTGGTGGAAACAACTAATACCCAGTGGGCTGAGTGTAAGTAGAGGAGGAATGGAAAGGGTCTGAGAAATCATAGAATGGTGTGGGTTGGAAGGAACCTAGTTACAACCTCCCTGCCGTGGACAGGGACACCTTCCACTAGATCAGGTTGCTCAAAGCCCCATCCAACCTGTCCTTGAACACTCCAGGGAGAGGACAGCCACAGTTTCTCTGGGCAATCTGTTCTAGTGTCTCACCACTCTCACAGTAAAGTATCTCTTCCTATTATCTAATCTAATGCATCTCTTTCAGGATGAAACTGTTACCCCTCAACCCGTCACTATACTCCCTCTTCAGCTTTCTTGTAATCCCCCTTTAGGCATTTGGAAGGCTGCCACTATAAGGTCTCAACAGAGTCTTATCTTCTCCAGGCTAAACAACCCCAACTCTCTCAGTCCTCATAGGTGAGATGCTCCAGCTCCTTGATTGTGTTTGTGACCCTTCACTGGACATGCTTGAGCAGGTCCATGTCTTTCTTATGCTCAGGCCCCCAGAGCTGAACACAGTACTCCAGGTGGGGTCTCACAAAAGCAGAACAGAAAGGGAGAAAGAAATGGGAGAGAAAAGATTCCACAAAGAAAATCATTGTCCAAATTCTCACAGCTTAATATTCAGACATCATTCTTCAGCCCAAGGCTCCAGAGGGCCTTGTCCAGGTTTTCAGCAATAGTGTTGCTTTTCTTCACTGAAGCAGCAAGGGTATGTGAAGCCATTTGTACCATCTGCCACATAACTGGCAGAAAAATCAAGAGGAGCTGATTGGGGTCAGACTCTTGAGGACGTTTGTGGTGAATTATTTAGATAAATACCAGGCTTGGTCTTGAAAACCTGCATAATCTTGGCAGCCCAGCTTTTCAGGAGGCAGTCAGTAAAGGGAAGCACAGCTGACTACTCTTGCCAAAACAGCAAGATACTAGGTATGCCAAGTCTCTTAACGTACCTGTGCTCCTGCAAATTAAATGGTGAAATAATAGTGTGATTTTAATGCATTTTGCATGTCCTACAGTAAGTTTTACTCTGTGAGAAAAAGTCTGAAAACAAGTATGTCCAAAAAGAAGCTTGAAGATTCTGTAAGTGTGCTGATTAAAAGTCTGCCAGCAGGGATCTTTTTTTAGCTAGTCTGTGACTAATTACCTCACTTTAGAGAACTTCTCAACCTGCATCTCTCAGTTTCTTTGTTGTGATTTTTTTTTTCCAGGGGTAGTTTTTACTTTTCATAAATAGTAGAGGGACATTAAAGCATGAGGTGAGCTTATCTGCTGGCAACTCCAATCTCAGTGGTTTGTGGTTGTTGTTGTTGTCGTTGCTTTATTATTATGACCATTATTGTGTTTTTTCAGACTTTACATGTAGTTTTGCTCACTACGTTGCAAAACTTGCAGTTCATTATACTCCCACTGCTTGGCTAGAAAGGAGCAGAGAGAGAATACAAGAAACAGATCCATAGCATTTGAAGAAAAGCATGGAAATTAAAGGAGGCTTCTGAAAACCTGTGGTGTTACAGCTCTGTGACATCTTTTTCTTGGTGTATGGCAACAAGAACCATCCCAAAGACTTCTAAGTCTAAGGAAAAAAAAAAAAGAGAGGGAGAAAATTAGGGGCTGTTATTGGTCTGATTTATAGGAGTAACAGCAGCATATAAAGCATCTGCCTTCCTGCCCGATAATCCAGCTGTGATCAATGCAAAGCCCACTTGTCACAGGATTATGTGGCTGTTGTTTACCCTTAAGCACAAATTACTACTTCGTGGTCAGTAATGGATGTACATTTCTTGTTTTGCTGTAGCCACACAACTTTGATCTTAATGAAAGCTGGAAGCAAATATAGATCAGGATATGTATGTGTGTATGTGTGCCTGTAGAAACAGGGGCTGATTCTCTCTTTGCCTGTAGAATCTGGTATTAAAGGAAACTGTCCCTTGTGGGTAAGTTTTGTGACAAAAATTAGGAGAGTTTCCTGTGGTGTTTCTACAAGGTCTGTGGGTTTAGACATATGCAACCATTTTCCTGCTTGGTTCCTTGTGCCTGGCTTCTGCTTTACCTCTCCTAATTGTGAAGAAAAAGGAATTTAAGAGCAAATTCTTTCCCAGCCCAACAGACAGGCTGTTACACAATAGGACTGTTTGCTTGGTTGGTTTTGTGTATTTGCTTTGCTTTGTTGTGAGTCTCCTGTGTAGAAAGCTATTTGTGCTTTAAGAAACAGAAAATGACAAGTGCTGGTGAACCTGATGAGCTCTCAAAGCCCTGAAATGGAGGAAAGTGGGAGGCTTGTACTAAGCACCAACATGCTGACCTCAGTGTGTCATTTAAGTGTTTTGAGCTCTCTTTAGCTTGTCAGTGCAAAAAGATTAGGGTGATCACGTTCAAATCTATGGGAATGATGATGCAGAGATTAAAAGACAATGA
Source organism: Melanerpes formicivorus (assembly GCF_026170545.1). Taxonomy (NCBI): domain Eukaryota; kingdom Metazoa; phylum Chordata; class Aves; order Piciformes; family Picidae; genus Melanerpes; species Melanerpes formicivorus. The sequence continues at coordinate 18,798,915 of NW_027142353.1, read as the reverse complement.
CAGTATTTTATTTGTCACCAGTGTACTCAAAGCAGATTTGTTCAAGGAACCAGCATAAACAACGGAGCTATAACAAGATTTCCCAAATCAGTAGTTTCAAATAAATGACATTTGATTGTTTTGAAATTTTGCTTAAACCTTTGAAAACCAAACCCAAACCCAAAAAACTTCCTTTGCAGTTATCAGAACATACAACTTAATTGACTCTGCTAATGGGAGAAATAAATACCTTTTTGGAACAACATGAAAAATAATGACATTCATTTTCTTACATAATTTTAAAATATTAACTGATTCCTTCTATAGCTTTCCTCTGTTTTCATTCTGTTCTAGGACAATTGGCTGCCTCTTAAATGATTTGACATTTTTTTTACCTGTTGCATATTCATGACTAGGGCACTAGGCCTTTATTTTTAGTTTTTATTCTTTTGAGGCCTATATTTTTAGTTTAATGCCTAGCATCTGTATGCCAAGGAGCTGGAAGCAGTCACAGAACACAGTCTGTTTGGTAGCAATAGCACTACAGTGTCTGCCTCTTAAATGCTTGCATCTTTTAAAACAAAGACCTTCCTTCTTCCGTGGAAGAACCTTGCTGGATGAAGGTCTCCAAAGCATTTGTCTCCCATGTTGTCTGATCGCCTTCACTGAAGCAGCATAAGCACGTATTTGTGTGCAGACCTTCTGTTTCTGATTCCTGTCTAGTTAGAAAAAAAATTGAATTAGAAAATAATAGACACCAGTGAGAAATTCTCAGGGGAACTAAAGAAAAATTATACCTGCTCCAGCTCTTCTTTCTGTAAATGTGGTATCTAAACCCAAATAGTAGTAGAATATTATCAGGATGGAGATTGGAGTCAATACAGCTGACCAATATGATCGAGTATTGTTCCTTTATTGTTCCGGTACTGCAGGCCTATGGTGCAGGCCTATGGTGCGAGTATAGCACAGTAAAGTAAAGCAAAGAAGAAGAAGGGAAAGGGAAGGCAGAAGTGCATAGCAAGGGAACTTCTACAGCTTATATAAACTCGGAGTGCCCTGTTGGCATGGCTCCACTGGTTCCCCATGAGTGACCACACATCGCACTATTATAGATTATTGGTCCAACTACTAATGACACGTGAGGTTTGTTGATGCAGGTGCATGTCCTGTTGCCCCAAGATAACTTTCTGTGTTTGTAGCTACCAGTGTCCTGTTTTAGTTACATGCTGCAGGCACAGCACTGTTTTGCTACACTGCTAGCTGGCTCTGCACTTATGCTGAACATGGCTTACCACCATGTCAGGCTCTAGGCCTGCACTGCCAGATAGCTCTCACTGCTCGTCGCTGGCATTGCCACAGAACATGAAGGTGTTGTTATGAGTGAGTATATTACTTTGGGATATTTTTACTAGATAGGATATGATTGGACAGTTCAGTGTGTAAAAATTGTGTTCAGATTCAGTTCCCTTTTGCCGTTGCTGGCTCTCATTAAATCAGATTTATGACCAACCTCCTATGTTGGACCGAGTCTGTGGGCACTGCCATAAGCATTTTAAAATAAAATAAAGTCATTAAAAACTCTGAGAAAAGTCATCACAAGGTTTGCTAATAGACCACAAGTATTTTTTTTTGTACAGATTCTAGTAGTGCTATACTGAGCAAAGTGGCTGTAGGTATTTTTACCACTGTTAGTGGAAGCTGTTCAGTTCCATGGCTGGATATTGCTAGGTTGACACAAAAGTATTTGAATTACTTTCCAGTGTCTTTGGCCCTGAAATAACATCAAATGTTAGGTTAATTTCAGGCACAGTTATAAACACCCATGAAAATTTTATGTGAAAGCTTAAGATTGGAGGACTCTACTTTGAAGGAAAAAAAACCCAACCCTTAATCCTCCCCCCAAAGGAGCATACACTAGGGGTTTACATTAGAAGAAAGTTATTATTTGGAAATAATATTTTGTATCTAAAGGTATATTAATATTAATTTTAAAATAATTCTTTTTTCGTAGGGTGCTCTTGGCATATGTCATAATTAATTGTGGAAATTTATGTCCAATATGGCAGGATGGAGCCAAGGCTACAGTAACCTAGCTTCACCTTTTTTTAAACTTACAGCTGCATGGAGTTTTCAGAGGGGTTGGGAAACCTTCGTTATTCATTTTAGTGAAGATGTCTTAAATCTTTCTTTACAGAAGAAAGTTAACATAAAGAATCTTTCAGATGATATTTCTTTTATTTATTTTTTTTTCTGAATTGAGAGAAAAAAAAAAAAAAACAACCAAGCAGACAACTCTTTTTCTTCAGTTTCCTCCTTTCCCATCTACCTTTTCTAAATTATATTCTTGGAAAATTAAATGTTTGAGTTGAATCATAGAATAGAATCATAGAATTGTTTTGGTTGGAAGAGACCTCTAAGATCATCAAGTCCAACCTTCAACCATGACTATTAAACCATATCCTGAATTGCCATGTCCACACATTTCTTGAACAGCTCCAAGGACAGTGACAGAATCTTGAAGCTGATACTTCTGACATTAGCCATGTTCGTGCAAAGTCTGCACTGCTGGAAGTGATCACTTCACAATGGAAAAAGCAGGAGCTCTCGCCTTCTCCTCAGATTCACAGTTTGACTAACTAACTTTCCTGTGTTAAATGAGTATCTTAAGGACAGTGTGGCATAGCTGCTCACAACAAATGACAAGGAACCCTGAAAGCCACTTCTTGATGCATGTAATTTCTCTCGCAGTGTTCTAAGAACTAAGGTATTACAAAGTGTGAGTGACACATAGCTACAGGACAAACAGGACTCCAGTTGGATCAGGTAAAAATGGGGTACAAAATATTAGGAAAAGTAATAGCAAAAAATACAAATGATCTTATTATGCAGTCACAGATCAACTGCAAATCCAAATTCTGAAACCCCTGAAAATCAGTCCCAGGAAAAGTTCATGATTGCTCTTTCAAAAGAAGGGTATTCCAGTTCTAGGATTCTAAAAATGGAGGAACTTCCCATGCCAACTGTCTGCTTGACCTTTGTTGCCTGAAAAGTAAACTGCATCCTTCATGCATGCACAGAGGTGATGTAGTTAACACCACTCTCTTAGGACTTGTCACTGGGAGGTTTCCTCTTAGCTTCCACATCCTTCTTAAAATCTTCAAGCTTCTTTGCAACGTTAGGAATATCACAGTTCTGAGCCACATACATCCCAACCACATTGCCAAGAGTAAAACCAAGCAAGAACTGCAGCATGGTGCCCGCTTGCCTGCTTCTTTGCCACATTCCCTGCATGCCAGCTGGGGAAGTAAAACTTGTTGGGGCTTTTTTACAGTGAGCATACTTTTCATTTTCCTTCCCTCACAAAAAGTTTTTTCAGCTCTTTTAACTTCTTTATAGTGATACAGCAGGGCACTTACTGAAGACAGAAAAACATGCAGGTAAACTGCACTGAGCAAACTTAGGATATGCCATTGATTTCTGCTAGGGAAACTCAGGACATGCCACCAACTCTTTCTACTTTCTGAAGCAACTCCAAAGATGAACCTGTGAAGAGGTTGTAATCTCTTCCCACTGCTACCTATATCATCTTTTATCACTGCTGGCAAAAAGAAAATAATAATGAAAAATGACCCCCATCTGACAAGTATGGAGAGACTATCAGTTATATTATTAATTTTCTGTTTTCTGATGAGAGTTTTACACAAACCTGTCTATTAATCAAATACATAAAATTAATTTTGTATGTGATGGCAGCAAAACATAATTTTTCCCCTCGTTTCTTCCTCCTACTACATTTTTCTGTAGGCCTTCATTTCACATCTGAGTACTTTTTCTGTGCATTTTTGAGCTTTGATTTGTGGAGGGAGATGATATTTTTTATTAGCTTACCTGACAAATGGAAAGTAAAAAAAGCAGAAAGGATAAACTTCTGAAAATCATCTCTTACTAAGCTGTCAAATTATTGAGTGACATTTCTCACTTGCGCTGCTTTATGCTGGATCAGCAGGCAGCAGCCTGTTGCCGGAGTGCTTCATCCTCTGCGAGCATTTTGGGATGCTTTGCTACTCTGAGGTTCTCTGAAACGTATTGTGAAATTCTTAATGAACCTTGGCAAAGCAGGAGTGAACATGCAGTTTTTCAGTAATTTCTCTGGATGTGGAAGATGTGGAATAATGAACAAGAGAGATATTTTTACTGACCTCAGCATTTGGGAAGGTTTAATTTTTTAAATCAGATGATAGATAATGTTAAGAATTTGCATTATTTTGTGTGACTTTATTAAAGGAGAAATATGATGGACACTTCATTGAAAAAAAAAAAAAAAAAACCAAAAAAAGAAAAGAAAAAGTGAAATTGTAGGTGAAAAGTTTGCTGCTCCAGATTTGTGGGTGCAAAAGTTTTGAAATCATTTTGTAACAGAATAGCTGTGGGTTTGTCTGCACTTTGTCTGGTGGCAAATAACTACACATGGTGAAATGAGCTCTGTGCCTCTTTATCCTCTTTTAACAGGGACCCACAGCTTGTAACACAGATGCTTTGGATGTGTAAAAATAAAAAAAACTGAAAAGGAAAGGAGCTCTGTATCACAGTATCACCAAGGTTGGAAGAGACCTCAAAGATCATCGAGTCCAACCTGTCACCACAGACCTCATGACTAGACCATGGCACCAAGCGGCATGTCCAATCCCCTCTTGAACACCTCCAGGGATGGTGACTCCACCACCTCCCTGGGCAGCACATTCCAATGGCTAATGACTCTCTCAGAGAAGAACTTTCTCCTCACCTCGAGCCTAAACTTTCCCTGGTGCAGCTTGAGACTGTGTCCTCTTGTTCTGGTGCTGGTTGCTAGAGAGAAGAGACCAACTCCTTTCTGGCTATAACCACCCTTCAGGTAGTTGTAGAGAGCAATGAGGTCACCCCTGAGCCTCCTCTTTTCCAGGCTAAACAATCCCATCTCCCTCAGCCTCTCCTCGTAGGACTTGTGCTCAAGGCCTCTCACCAGCCTTATTGCCCTTCTCTGGGCACATTCAAGTGTCTCAATGAATCAGACTGTGCAGTGATGACTTTATTTATAGCCTAGTTCATTTACAATTGTAAGTAAACTTGACTTCCACACACAGCAAAGTGTGAAATATCCAAATTAATCATAGATTTAAGAGCCTGGAGAAAATAGATTTTGAGAGCATCAAAAGTATGAAATGAGAAACAGAAAAGAATGGGGGACCAGGCCATTTATGGATTAACAGGCTAAAAGGTTCTTTAGCTCTCAGAAACAAGGTGCAAAGGCAGAGCTGCTATTGATTTTTTTTCTTTTTTTTTTCCTAAAATAAATCCCATTTCTACTGAAAAGAATTATAGACACATTAAACAAATTAAAATCTTCTGGATCCCAGTTACATGTGGCCTCTCAATTTATCTGTGTAGCTGTAAAATACTAGTGCTGCTTTCCTTCCACCATGAAACGGGCAACAGTGTGGTGTGCCAATTTGCAGATCCTCTCCCACTATATGGATCACACAAGTTCAGCAGAGCTCTAAGTTGTAGACATCAGACTCAGACTAGGCCTGTGAAATACCCTTCAGGTTTTATGTGGGAGTGATTAATGGCCCAGTCAGGATCTATAAACACTATGTGAATAAGACTGAATGTTAGGAAGAAATTCTTTGTAGTGAGGGTAGTGAGATACTGGAGCAGGTTGCCCAAGGAAGTTGTGGATGCTCCCTCTCTGGAAGTGTGCAAGACCAGGTTGAGTGGGGCCTTGGAGCAACCTGGTCTAGTGCAAGGTGTCCCTGTCCATCACAGGGGAAGTGAAACTATATGATCTTTAAGGTTCCTTCCAACCCAAACCATGTTATGGTTTTGGATAGGGCATATGATGGGACAGAGAGCAATCATGATCATGGGCATGCTTCTTGCAAAGTAGCTGAGCAGTGAAGACCCTCTTTCTGGATCTGCCTTAAACTCTTTTCTCCTAGTGGGGTTGCAAAGAACATGACATCTGATAGACAATCATGGTGACTAGCATGTCCCAGAAAGCTATATGACTATAGGACAGTCCACTCCTTGAGGGTATCAATTTCTTATATGCTACTGATAAAGGCCTTGGTAGTATATTAGGGTGTATATTTCCCACTTTAGGACTTCATCTTTAATCTTAGGGGACAACAGCTAAAGAAAGAGCAGCATTAGTGAATTGATGTCATCTTCAGTCAAGTCTGTAGGTTCAGTGAAGCACAACCACTAACAATGCCCTATGGCACTGGATGTGCCACAGTTTTCTTCACAGCAGGCACCTTGAAGCTGAAGGTGAATGAAGCTGGACTGAGGTATCTGACTTGCAAAGTGATGTGCGTTGCATCAAAAGGTTCTGGGATTTTCTCTGATTCAGTTTAGTAGAGAATGGTTATATTATTGTCTGTTGGGGCTTAATGTATAAGGTAAATGGATGATGAGGTGGGCTGGAAGGTGGCTGAACCACTAAGGTAAGAGGGTTGCAGTGATCAGTTGCACAAAGTCCAACCAGCAACTAGCGATGTGCTCCAGGGATTGATGCTGGGGCCAGTACTATTTAACATCTTCATTAATGACCTCTATGATGGGATTGACAGGAACCTCAAAATTCAGCTAAAGGAAATGTAAAGTTCTGTAATGATCTGAATTTGACTGCATATTTTTGGATGACTTTGTGTTAACAGATAGATGAAGATTTGCTGTCTCATAACTTAGTTGCTCTACTGCAGCCAGTGCACCATACTCCTTCTGACTTCAGTTTTCATTCTCAAGTGTGCCAAACTCAGCCTCACAGTATAGCTTACCTGGTTTTCATCTTTAAGGTAAGAGCCTTATACAAAGCCAATCAGTATTTTCACCACAAAGAGGTGAGAAAAATCTTGTGTCCATTGGTATTCCTAACCTCTCCCAGCAATTAACTCTTGAGGCTTTTGACCTCAAATGAAGTATGTCTTCTCTAGTGGCTCCCTGTGACTTGAATTGGTGTCTCCCTCTGTTTTTCTTTGTTCTTTTTTAAAAATCTTGTGTGCTGAAATCCCTTGTGGAGTCAAAATGTTAAAGAGAATCCTGTGCTTCACCAGGAAGACTGGACAAGTTTTCCAAGTTACTCCTTTTAGATTTACATTGCTGTGTAATGGGAAGGAATGATAAGCTGCAGTTCAGTGTCAAGAGATTTCACAGCTCACTTCAGAGAGGAGATTTTTCAAATGGAATCGTCTTTGATTTTTAGAGTCTGTTTTGGATAGGAAAATAAATCTCGTCTATAGTTGGAATTCTGGGGATGATGAAAATGAGCAGAACTCTGAAAGAGAAATGCATCTGCAAAGAACATTTATTGGAGCTGGAGATTTTTTTCCCCCTTCAGATGCTGTAACTTTTTTGAGGTTCAAAAAGCCATTGAGCAAATTAATGAAAGAAAAACCCACTGAAGTTGAAAGTTGTCCCCTCTGGATTAGAAAGTGGTAAGTTATAAGTTGATGCATGCTAGGAGTGTGTCTGTGCTTATACTTAAACATTCGTGGCTTCCCGATACTGAGCTCTATGGACTCTGTTGGGAAAAGTCCAGAGGAGGGCCACAAAGATGATCAGAGGGCTGGAGCATCTACGACGACAAGCTGGGGAAGTTTTGGGTCTGTTCAGCCTGGAGAAGAGAAGGCTTCAGGGAGACTTTATAACAGCCTTCCAGTACCTTAAGGAGGCCTACAGGAAAGCTGCAGTAGGACTTTTTTATGAGGGCATGTGGTGAGAGGACAAGGGGCAATGGTTTTAGACTGGACCAGGGTAAATTTAGATTAGACATATGAAGAAGTTTTTATGAGGGTGGTGAGACACTGGAAAAAGGTGTCTAGAGAAGTTGTGGAAACTTCCTCTCTGTAGCCATTCAAGATCAGGCTTGATGGGGCTCTGAGCAACCTGGTCCAGTAGGAAGTGTTCCTGCCCGTGGCAGAGGAGTTCTAAGCAGATGATCTTCAAGGTGTCTTCTAACTTAAGCCATTCCCTTCTGAGGGGAATGGAGGGCCCTATATGTCGGCCTGACCCATCTCATAGGGAACTCTGTTGTCTGCCAGGAGCCCAAGTTAATGATGTTACCAGTAGGCTGCCTAGACTGGTGCAGCCCTCTGACTACTACCCTTTACTAGTTATGCAGTTAGGGAATGATGATGTTGCAACCAGAACTCCCAGGGCTATCAAAGATGACTTCAGGGCCCTGGGAGACCTGGTTGAGGGGTCAGGTGCACAAATAATTTTTTCATCAATACCCTTAGTTGCAGGAGGGAATACCATAAGGAACAGGTCAGCAGCTATAGTTAACAAGTGGCTTAGAGGCTGGTGCAGTCAAAAGAATTTTGGGTTTTTTGATATTGGGAAACTTTCTACTGCACCAGGCCAGCTGGCAACAGATGGAGTACATCTGTCCCAGAGAAGGGGAAAGGTCACAGTATATGAGAACGGCCTGATCTCCAAAGGTAAAAAGATCCTGGGAAGGGAATTGGTAGGTCTCATCGACAGGGCTTTAAACTAGTTTCAGAGGGGGAAGGGGCTGAAACTAGTCCCCTCAGACAAGAGTCTGGGGGCGACAAGCTAGAGTCGGAGGTGAAACCAGCAGCCCAGCTGAAGTGCATGTACACTAATGCACGAAGTATGGGTAACAAACAAGAGGAGCTGGAAGCCTTGTTGCAGCAGGAAAGTTATGATGTAGTTGCCATCACAGAGACGTGGTGGGACGACTCACATGACTGGAGTGCTGCAATTGACAGCTACAGGCTCTTCAGGAGAGACAGGCCAGGAAGAAGGGGTAGAGGGGTGGCCCTTTACATCAGGAAGGCACTAGATGCCATTGAGACAGAGATTAGGGACAATCGGGTTGAATGCTTGCAGGTAAGAATTAGAGGGAAGATCGGCAGGGCAGGCACCCTGGTTGGAGTCTGTTATAGACCACCCAACCAGGAGGAAGATGTTGATGAAGCATTCTATAGGCAGCTTAAGGCTGTCTCAAGATCTCTGGACCTTGTTCTCATGGGCGACTTCAACCTGCCTGACATCTGCTGGGATCTCAACACAGCAGAGAGGAGACAGTCTAGAAGGCTCTTAGAATGCATGGAGGACAGCTTCTTATCCCAGGTGCTGTGAGAGCCTACCAGGGGCAAGGCTATGCTTGACCTCCTCTTCACCAACAGGGAAGGGCTGGTGGGTGATGTGGTGGTGGTCAGAGGGTGTTTGGGGGCCAGTGACCACGAGATAATTGAATTCTCGGTTTTTGGTCAAGCCAAGAGGGGCAGCAAGAAGACCTCCACTCTGGACTTCCGGAGGGCAGACTTCGGGTTACTCAAGGAACTAATTCAGAGGGTTCCTTGGGATAAAGCCCTTAATAATAAAGGGGTCCAGGAGAGCTGGACCTGCTTCAAGGAAGAATTGTTGAAGGCTCAGGGACAGGCTGTGCCAATGTGCCGGAAGATGAGCCGCCGGGGCAGACGGCCAGCCTGGATGGTTCATGAACTTTTAATGGAACTAAGGGGAAAAAAAGAGGGTGTATCACCTTTGGAAGAGAGGGGAGGCAACACACGGAATGTTTAAGGATGTTGCCAAATCATGTAGGAGGAAAATTAGGGAGGCAAAGCACATTTGGAGCTTAAACTGGCCTCTACTATGAAGGACAACAAAAAGTCCTTCTATAAATACATTAATAGCAAGAGGAAGGGAAAGGACAACCTCCACTCCTTGGTTGACATGGAGGGAAATGTTCTATCAAGGGATGAGGAAAAGGCAGAGATACTTAACACCTTCTTTGCCTCAATTTTTACTAGAAGGACAGAACGTCTTCCTGACAGCTGGCCTGCAGAGCTGGCAGAAGGAGCCAGGGAGCTGCACAGTTTCCCTATGTTCCATGAGGAGGTGGTTGGAACTCTCCTTAGCAGCTTGGATCCCCACAAGTCCATGGGATCAGATGAGATTCATCCTAGGGTGCTGAGAGAGCTGGCAGATGAGCTGGCCAAGCCACTATCCATCATTTTCCAGCAGTCCTGGCTCACTGGAGAGGTCCCAGAGGACTGGAAGCTGGCCAAAGTTGTGCCCATCCACAAGAAGGGCCGGTTGGATGAGCCAGGGAATTATAGGCCTGTCAGCCTGACGTCAGTGCCAGGCAAGATCATGGAACAGGTCATCCTGAGTGCAATCACACAGCACTTACAGGATGGCCAAGGGATCAGTCCCAGCCAACATGGATTTAGGAAGGGCAGATCCTGCCTGACCAACCTGATCTCCTTCTATGATCAGGTGACTGCCTGGTGGATGTGGGGAAGGCTGTGGATGTAGTTTACCTGGACCTCAGCAAGGCCTTTGACACCGTCCCCCATAGCAAACTCCTGGCCAAGCTGTCAGCCCATGGCTTGGACAGCAGCATTCTGAGCTGGGTTAGGAACTGGCTGGAGGGCCGAGCCCAGAGAGTGGTGGTGAATGGTGCCACATCCAGCTGGCAGCCAGTCACTAGTGGTGTGCCCCAAGGACCAGTGCAGGGCCCTGTGCTCTTTAACATCTTTATTGATGATCTGGATGAGCGCATTGAGCCGATCATCAGTAAATTTGCTGACGACACCAAGCTGGAGACAGGAGTTGATCTGCTGGAGGGTAGAGAGGCTCTGCAGAGGGACCTTGACAGGCTGGACCGATGGGCAGAGTCCAACGGCATGAGATTTAACACATCCAAGTGCCAGGTTCTGCACATTGGCCACAACAACCCCATGCAGTGCTACAGGCGGGGGTCAGAGTGGCTGGAGAGCAGCCAGGCAGAAAGGGACCTGTGGGTACTGGTCGATGACAGGCTGAACATGAGCCTGCAGTGTGCCTAGGCAGCCAAGAGGGCCAATGGCATCCTGACCTGCATCAGGAACAGTGTGGCCAGCAGGAGCAGGGAGGTCATTCTGCCCCTGTACACTGCACTGGTTAGGCCACACCTCGAGTCCTGTGTCCAGTTCTGGGCCCCTCAATTTAGGAAGGATGTTGACTTGCTGGAATGAGTCCAGAGAAGGGCAACGAAGTTGGTGAGGGGTTTGGAACACAAGCCCTATGAGTCAAGACTGAGGGAGCTGGGATTGCTTAGCCTGGAGAAGAGGAGACTCAGGGGTGACCTTATCACTCTCTACAACTACCTGAAGGGAGGTTGTAGACAGGCCGATGATGGTCTCTTCTCCCAGGCAGCCAGTACCAGAACAAGAGGACACAGTTTCAGGCTGTGCCAGGGGAGGTTCAGGTTGGATGTTAGGAAGAAGTTCTATACACAAAGAGTGATTGCCCATTGGAATGGGCTGCCCAAGGAGGTGGTGGAGTCGCCGTCATTGGAGGTGTTCAGGAGGAGACTTGATGGGGTGCTTGGTGCCATGGGTTAGTTGTTTGGGTGGGTTGGATTGGTTGATGGGTTGGACGCGATGATCTTGAAGGTCTCTTCCAACCTGGTTTGGTTTATTCTAAATAAAGTTTATTCTAAATATGCTTCAGTCCTTGTGCTGTTCTCTGAAGTGAACTGGTCCTACTTAAATCTTGAGTCCTGGCTATGGCTTACAACTGCACAACATGGTGGAAGGTGCTGCTATTTGGGCATGAGCATTGATACTGGACCCCAGATCTCTGGATCTGTAGTGGAATTTGTGAACACGCTAGCAATTTTATCCATATGGATGCTGGGCAGTGCCTAGGACTCAGGTGGAATATTAAGTGTACAGTATCAACTGTGCTACATATAAGCACCTGCTCTTATTCTGTCAGTAAGGCTGTAAGTTTTTCAGATCATGATATATTTCTTGAAAATAGGATGGTTCCCAATATCTTTTAAAATAAGTGTGGTTTTATGGAAGCCTTATGCTGAAATCTGGAAGGATAATCACAGTATCACAGTATCACAAAGGTTGGAAGAGACCTCAAAGATCATCGAGTCCAACCTGTCACCACAGACCTCATGACTAGACCATGGCACCAAGTGCCACGTCCAATCTCCTCTTGAACACCTCCAGGGATGGTGACTCCACCACCTCCCTGGGCAGCCCATTCGAATGATGAATGACTCTCTCAGAGAAGAACTTTCTCCTCACCTCGAGCCTAAACTTTCCCTGGTGTAGCTTGAGACTCTTGTTCTGGTGCTGGTTGCTAGAGAGGAGAGACCAAGTTAGAGGGAAGAGACCAAAATTTCATGTACCAGCATTGAAAACACTGGCTGCTGTAACTTTTGCACATAACAAACAGAAGAAAAATTGCAGGCAGAAGACATGTTTTATGTAAATAGCAAAAAATCTCAGTAGGGCCAGCACAACACAGGTTAAAATAACTTTCTGGTATTCTTTTGGACTTGCATTTGCATTTTTTGAATTGATCTGTACAAATAGGAAAGAAAATACAATTAGAAGATCAGAATTGTAAAGCAAGGTTTTAGAGGTTTGGTTTGAATAGCAGTCTGTAGATACAATTCTTTCAAAGTACATTCAGCTGCCATTATACTGTCAATTAGGTATTTGACTATACACAAACACAGACTGCTACAGTGACAATTTTATATCCTATTGTACAACTCCAATCAACCCTCCTGTTTCAAAACAAGATGATTTGTCTTGCTGTAAATACAGAAATAATTATACAAATGTATCTCTCTGCTTTATTATCCTGGAAATCTCATAGATCATATGAAGTGCTGGGTGTGTGGCAGTCCAAGGAGAAAAGCAGAAAAAGATGGTATTTAATTTGGCTCCTTGCTATGTTTACCTGTGTCTGTTGTGGGATTAAATTGTCATTTATACAGCTTTAACAGCGGTTTTATTCCTTTTGAAGTTTGTGAAATGCAGGTTGGATGACTTGCACTATACTCCCTGAGTTTTCTCAGTGTTAGAAGTCATTAAAAGGAATGCAATAACTACTTGAGAGAGGAAATACAAGAAAAAATGTTATATATCTCAGGAAATAAAAACTCCCTTGCTGAATGTGACATAGAGAGAATCATAAAAATGTGTTTAAAGAGCACGTTGACTTCTGAATGGTTACATGGGATGTCTTTTGTTGTGGGTTTTTTTTTTTTTTGGGGGGGGGGGTGTTTGTTTTGTTAGGTTGGGTTTTTGTTTGTGGGGTTGTTTTGTTGTTATTGTTTTTTCTATTGGAAATCCAAGAGTTTTGGTCAAGAGGATGCAGTATACAAAGAGTTATACCAGTGGCTATCAGCAGCTTAGCCTCAGCTCACAAAGCAAGAGCATGTTCATGGCAGTACGCTTATCAGGGATCTTCAGGAAGGTTGATGCTTGAGACAGAAGTACCATTGAAGAAGTGTTCAGGGTCAGGTATTTATGCATCAAGGAAGAAATGGCTTCAACAAGGAACAAAGGATAGAGTAAGAAATAGCCATTACAAACCATTGAAGCCATCTTTTTCTTTGATTGTTGATTGGTTTAATAGCTTTTCGCGGTTTTTGTTTGGCATTATGCTGTATTTTGTCTTTCAGTTGCAGCCTCGTCTTTCACTTTGGACCATCACAGACTATACCTATGTCACCAGCTGCTAGATGCTTGCAAAGCAGATTGCATTTGGCCTCCAAGGGGTTGTAATAGAGTTTTTCACTCTCTGTTGGTGCAAAGAACAGAGTGGATGAGAATAATGAATGCAGAACAGTGGTTCCTCAAGGATATATGTCTGTTGGCCACTGAAACAAAAAGCCCACTCCAAAGCTAGATGATCAGTAATCACAATGGAATAGATTTGGTTTTCCTCAGCTGTTATGTTAACCTCTGAAAAGCATGGCTCAATCCTGCACAGGCCAACAGTAAAAATGTCCCAATGGTTGCTGGTTTTTCCTTATACCATGAAAAGTTTGTTTCCATACAACAGCTAATTTTCAAAAGCGTATTATTCTGCAAAATTTCTGATTATACTCTCCTAATATTGGCAAGTTGCATATAATTATGTAGCATTTGTAATGTGTGCATGACTGGAATTATTTTTACTGCCATAGAATTACTTATATCCTATAACAATTGTAGAATTCTCTTCTGTCTTGGGCAGGATGTGTTAAAGCTTTACTCCTTTGTGACTAGCTGTTATCTGCACATGAACTGCATTGCTGGAATCTAAGGGAATTCCCATCTGTATTTTATGTTACATATGTAAGTGAAGAAGTGTTGTTTTGTGTTGGCTTATAGTGCAGTGAAAAGACTTCAGGTTACAGCCATGATTTTGTTTAATCTTTTTGCCTTTAATCACAAACAAGCAGTTTCTGATTTTTAACTGACTGCCAGGAATAAGGAAATACATCTTAAAAATGGAAAGAATTGCTCTTACTGTTTTACTAGGACAGAATCCCAGGCCATGTGTAGGCTGCAGGCCATCAGCAGTTCCGAGTCAGCTGGGACAGCTGACTTGAGTTGGCTCACGGGTGTATCCCATACCATGGGCATCACGCTCATTATAAAGGGGAACGTTTACTGACGAGAGGGAAGTGTCTTGCTTGGGCTTCTCACTCTGCTCCTTTTCTTTCTACTGCTTTTGAGGCCTGCTTTCCTGTTTGGTGTGAATGCTAGGCTTTTGCTGGACTGAGGATACCTTGATATATTGTGTACTGACATTAGTATCAGTCTAGCTATGTCATTACATCTGTTTTTATGTCAACCTGTGAGCCTCCTTTTCCCGATTATCCTTCTCTGCTGGGGACAGATCATCAGGTGATAGCACAACTGCTATAGTTTAGCCCCAGATACAGGCAAAGTGAAGACAGATAGGTTGGCAGTTACAGAATATTGAAATAAGTAGGGCGTTCTTCTAGTGCTTTCTCCCAGAGCTGGATGCATTTGTGAACTCTAGCCTTGCCTTATTTTTCTAGCGTTGACAAGGCTATCAGTTGTGTGAGCTACTGCAAAAGATGGAAAATAAAACAGATTTGGGAAAAGAAAAGAAGGTAAATGTACCAAATTGTTCTGAGCTCTACAAATCAGCAATAAAGTAGATCTAATTATATCTGTGCTGTTTGGTGCTTTTGTAAATCCACTAATGTTGTTCTATTACTCTTATTTGTTATATGACATTTCTAATATAAGGAAATATAATAATTTGAGGGAGTCTCATAGAAGCATTTATGTATGCTAGGTCCAATTTTTCTTTTGCTTAATGTCCAAGCCAAATTGCCTAGCTGTAAGCAAACCCAAGATGTAATTGTGTTCATGTGTTTGTTATTTATTTATATTTACAATACCTCAGAGGCACAGTCATGATGCAGCACCCCATTGCAAGAAACTCTGGATAAATGCAGAACAGGAATATTATTTCTGCCCCTAAGAATTAGTGAGCATTGCTACAGCTACTATGATAATACCATGTGTCAGTCGGTACTCCAAATGGCAATGTGATAAACAACAACCTTTTGCACAAGCTCAGAGTACTTTTTGAAGTTGGGGACAAGGGAGAACCATGGGAGGAAATTTGAAGAGCAGCTTTGCATTAAGTTGGAAGTGTGCACAGGGCTTAGTGATCCCCTAAATAAATATTTCTTTTTTAAAAGTTAATTTTGATGTCCAAGTTGTATATTGTAGTGGTTACCAGCACAAACAAGAAAGGGGGCATGGCATGCTTGTTTAGTCACATTGAACCTGTATTGGCAGCTGTGTGCTGATGCAAGTTGTGAGGGTGTTCTGTGGTTTGAATTTTATGTCTTTACTTTAGTAAGCTACATCTGGTGGAGTTAGTTGTTGAGATTCATGTTACAGGTGTTACAGAGCAGCACACTTGGGGGGCGGGGGGGAGGGAAGGTGAACTGTATCCTGAGAGGGCATATTTCTCTGTGATGAAAAGGCAAAAAATGACCAGCTGAGTCTAAATGGCTGCAATGTAGACTTACATGATGCAGGTGTTTCTAGAGTGAGGTGGGATGAGTCCCAGCTGATGAGACAGATGGGAAGCAAAAGTTTTATAGGCAAAGAGATGGGGATCATGGCAGAACCAGGCTGACTAATTTCTCTCCATGGAAAGTAGGACTGAAAGGAAGACAAAGGCCAACATTTTTCATTTAGTATTTTTCAAATTAAACAGAAAGTTTCTGTGTGGAGGGAGAAGTAGAAAGAAGTGCTTTGGGATTTTGAGGAACAAATCCTATACATCAGAAAGCTCTCTGAGACTGTGACTGAAGCTAAAGTGAAGGTATTAAAAGGAAGTAGAGGATGGCTGAGCTAAAGAAAGAGTGGATGAATCAGGGATGGTGAATGTCATTATGGATGCTTTGCAGTGTATACTAAAAGCGTCTTGTACAGTAAAAGCGAGCACAGAGGAAGCAAATATTGAATACAGGCACAGGGAGTGGCAGAATGGGCTTTGTAAGAGAAAAAGAGAGGATTGAAAGATGAAGTTTCAGCAGCTTTGTCACGGGAGGAGCATGATGATGACCTGAATTCTGCTAAAAAGTGGTCAGACCTAAGATACTCTAAGTCACATATGAAATGTAAGAAAGGAAGGCTGAGGAGCAGCTCTGGTGGTGCCATGAAAGGGATAGTGGAGCAACAGAGGCTTCTGAGATAGAAGCATTGGATGGGGTTGGGATGAATGGGTTTTTGTGAATACAGAAGATAAACCATGGCTGCAGGTTAAATGAAGCTCACATGGTAATGGGAAGAAGAAACTAAAGCAGATTGGGCAAGTGAAAGTTGAAGTCATTAGGAAGAGTATGGGGCAGCTCATTAGTGCTTCAGGTAGACAAACTGCCTCACGGCTAAATTTTTACTGTGATTTGTGCTCTGTAGTCATTAGTGATTGCAGTCTGTATTGCAACAAGTTTCTGAGATTTAACTTATAACAAATCTAACACAGCTTTTTGGTTTGGAAGAACTTTAGGAACAACACAGATTAACCTGATATTATTTCTGTGTCAAGATGAAATTAAAAATTCATTTTTCTGTGAAACTAGGGAGGAATGTTTACTTTTTGTGTTTCTCCCAGCTCTAGTAAGTGTTCCTTCATGGAGATAGTCTGCAGATACACACTTAAGCTATTCAGGCCTTGAAACAGGCTGCCCGGGGAGGTGGTGAAGTCACCATCTCTGGATGCATTAAAAGTGTAGGCATGGCGCTTCAGGACATGGTTTAATGGCTGTGGTGGTCCTGTGTGGATGGTTGGACTTGATCTTAGAGGTCTTTTTCAACCAAAGCAATTCTATGCTTTGGTTCTATGACAAAATAAGACAGAAACATACATAATGAATTAACATTTTTTCCCCCAGCATATCGAGTTTTCCTTCATTTCCCTTACAAACTTTCTATGTCTGATTTAAGTATTTTTTTTTCTTCTACTATTGATAGTGTGTCCTTCCCTGTGCAGAAGCTCTCCAGAAGTCTAACATCTACAACTTCTGAAACTAAGCCTTTCATTTTTAGTGAGAGAGGCCTGGGAAGTACTTTTTTTCATAATTCAAGTGAAGTATTTAATAAGACAGCATTAACTACTGGGATTAGAACTGAATCATTTAAAATAAGTTAGGCAAACATGTCTGGTAAAATAAAGGCTTAAAGATGGGCAGAAAGTTTCTCTTTATGGAAGCCTTCAGAGATACCTGCCTCTTTCCCGCTGTTTTGAGGAGTGCTTTTCTAGGCACCTAAAATAAAGTTTGCAGGTTTGGCAGCATGGATCCCGTGAGGTTTTTCTGGTTTCCTGAACTAGTTGAAAGCTGAGATTAACTCTCATTAAAACAAATTATTGCCTCTATTGTATTATCACATATTAAGCCTGGCTGCAAATTTTTCATTTTTTGTAGGTGATATTATTCATGGAGTGCCTGTAATGTGCTGCTGCTTATCCTGAGCAAACACAATTAAACTGTATTAAAATTCCACAAGGAAGTTTTAAATATAACTATTCCTATGTGAATATTAATAATTTTTTCCACTTAGGAGCAGATGTTCACCCTTCCTGCTTGAATTCCTTTATCTAGCACATGCTGTGTGACATTGAGCTACAAGTCACACCAAGCAGCACACGTTTGGCATGGATTTGAGCTATTTCATGAACTGACACACTCGTGCCCCTCGGGTTTTACTTGATTCCTTGTCTTGTAGGACCAGGACTGTGGTCACATAGGTTCATACAGTCATATATTGCTAGTTCCTGTGTCACTACCACAAATACTTTTCATGAGTTTGGAAGACTAATCACATGGCTTTGAGTGTCAAAGGCGACTTTTGAGAACGGTGCATCCCATAATGTTTGAACTGGAAGCAAATGACATGGCTTGTGCTTTGCTATGCCAGGGTTTTGCTGTTGGGAAAAGGCCACTCAGAGCCTGAAGGATATTGAGGCTGCTCCTCAGAGCACACTTGATCAAGATGTCAGGAATGGATTTAAAAGCTTATTTGCTCCAGGAACATTACTTCTCTTACCACCAATGTGGATTTATCCTATGCTGGAAGATAAGAGATTGGGCAATTTCAGTTTCACTTTCAAGCACAAAACAGCAGGAACATTTAATATAACTGCCTTTAAATATAAAGTGAAAATAGAAAATTCCTGGCATAATGTAAGTTTAGCAGCTTAAAATCATAGCTTGATAATAATGGTTTCCACATGAGAAAGGTGGAGATACGCTAAATCAACCCAAATCTATCAATTCCCATTCTTCCTAAGGAAAGTACATGAAAATGCCTTTGATAACGTGTTTTGTACCCACAGGAAAAGGACCTACAATCTGGCAGTTCTTGAGTATGGTTGACTTCAATCCCATTCAATATATTCATGGTTTGCAACGAGGAGGAATGATGAAGTCAAAATCTGATGAGCAGCCACACTGCTTTCCCCAGACATCTCTTCAGGGTTAAATCTGGCTTCATTCCCCTCCTTCTCATTGAGCATTAGATACAAAGATAATGTGGATGGTACTGTTGTCACCTGAATATTGCATTGCTCCTGGAGCAACAGCCTGGGCAAAACTGCTGATTCAGATGTGAACCTGATCAAAGCTAGATAATGGATGCATAAAGTATTAGCTAATATGCTGATCTCACCTTTTGCTGCTATTTAATTCTCTACATATGCCTTATGTAAGAACGACTGAGTAACAACTTGGTGATATTTTTGCAAATGTGAAGCTGAGAAGGGGAACAAGCAAGTGAGAACTCTTGAGAGAACAGTGGTGGCAACATATGGAGCTTAAAAGCATGTCTTATGAAAAATATACTTTAATTTTCCATATTTATGGGATGCAAATGGCATTATGATCAAGTAGCTGCCGCTGCACTGCATCTCTGCCATGCCATGTGGGAAGATTTCCCAGTTGGCAGTACTGGCAGGGATTGTCCACCAGAAGAAGCCAGAGTGATGGCAGGGATGAAGGTTGTAACTGCCAACTGAATACTTTGTCTGAAAGTTATATCCTGAATCAACTAATTATAACTTTCCATTCCTTTTCTCTTCACCTTCAGGCAATAATCATTAGGGGTGTATGAGTGTGTTTATATTTACTGAGAAACAGCAAACTTAGTGTTTAAATCGCAGTGTGATTTAAAGTCTCAGAAGCATTTGAGTGCATCAAATAATTGGGGCTGGAGAAAATCCAAAGCTTAATTAGAAGTTTTCTCTTTGTTAATCCCATAACTAATTTGGTGATTAGGGCATTCACCCTGGATGTGGGAGAAATTTATTGATTTCTTCTTTCTCCCTCAGGGGCACAAACCCAAACTTTCCAAATCTAAAATATGCCTAAGTACTGGATCTCATCCTGCACCTTTCCTACTAACATGTTTTCACTTTGGATAAGAGAATGGTCACTGGGACAATACCTAGAACTCAGATGGCTGCAATTTAATCACCTAAATTAGGGAGTATTTTTCTTCTTGGTTTTTGATTTGCTGGTAAAGTTTTAGGGCAAAAAGGCACGGCTCCAACAAAATATTAGGGAGACTATTTTAGGCTGTTAATGTAATATTCTACTCCAGGAGAGTTACTGAGAAGAAAGACTTTAGCTGAATTTCCTGCTCTGAGATAGTTAGATGAGGAACTTCAGTCCAATTCTTTTGCCTTTAAACAAATTCATGTTGTTTGACAATACTTTGAGCTGGATAAGGTTCAGAGACACCTTCAGCTACATCCAAGAAGAGTGTAATGGGTAGTTTGCCGTTTGTATTGACTTTCTCAGTTGGTTTCATTACAATCCTGTCCAACTGTTAAAGGTGGGTTAAATTATTTAGGGTGGGGGAGAATAATGACTGAAATGATGTAGGCATTGAATACTTAAAGAGGTTTCCCTGCATCATCCATTATATGTGCTCTTTTTTTCCATTACAGAAATAAGCTTAATTTCCCTATTTCTTCTGTTAACCTTTTTTGTTGCCTCTTCTGTCTTTTGCAAACTATAACTTGTGTCATAACCTTTCTAGTGTTACTCCCACATACTGGTGCTGTTCCTCTGTTCTTATCCTTAAATAGGTGTCCTTATCTAAGCTTTCTGTATAGGTTGGTTGTGGTTTTTTTTCATTCTGAGGTCACTGAAGAACTCTAAATACAGTCATATTGTTTTATCACTGTTCTCTGTACCTTTCCTCTGCAATAGCAAAGTTTGTTGCTGTTGTATTTAATAAGACTCTTTTAGCTCTTCAGTATCCTTTATGCTTCTCTCTCAGAAGACCCTTTCAGTGTGTTCCCTGGTTAGGTTGAATTCCACTTCTCAAGATGGTCATCCTTCACTTTTCACTGATTCCTTTCCTTATAGTAGTAGGTTCTTTTGCTTTATTCTCAGCTTCACTGACCTTACTTCCATTTAGTTTACTCAATTGTATCTCATTGATAGCTATAAAATCTAAAATATTTACTTCCCTGGTAGCTTCCTGTATCTTTAGGAACAGTGTGGTAGTGAGAGAAGTTCAATTCTCCCCCCCCACAGACAAACCACAGCTAACTCAGAGAAGCAAATGGAGACTGCTGTATTTTTACAAGCAGAATGGGATGCAGTGAATATATACACAATATACAGTGTTTACAGTATATACAAAAATATACAGGAAAGAACGTAACACAGAAAACTTGCCTCCCCCCTCGATAGAAGAGGGCCTCCCCTGAAACCCCCTTTTCCCCCTTCCTTCTCCTTTCCCAAAAAGGGTTAGAGAGAAAAGTAATTATTAGTTAGTTCAAAGCGTATGCTAAGGGAAGAAAAGAATTAGTTTTTTATCTCGTTAGTTGAAGGTCAGCGCCAAGCACAGACAGAAAAACAGCTGTCCAGGCTGACTGAAACAGACTGAGACACAAACTGAACTAAAACTAAAGATCCTTAACGTTACATTGCTACCAATCCACCAATGAAATTCGTTTAGAATTATCTTTGTTTTCCTTTTTACACCAAAACATTCAACTAGAGTGTTTCAGTAGCTGACCTTTCTAAAAGGCACAGCTTGAAACTGTCACAATTGGTCTTCTAACGTACCTCCCAAAATCTGAATTGTCCCCTAAGCATTTCCACTGATTGTATAAATCAATCCCTTGCCTTCACCTGAAGTGGTAGTTCCCTACCATGGCTTCAGCCATGTTCTTCACAATCTTTATTTTCAACCAAGTCAAAACTCTGCCTACCATCTCTTCCAGAAGCTGAAAGTAAAACAATTCTTGCCTTTTTTCCCCTCCCCATCCCCCCTTTTTCTTGCCCTCTTCCTCTGCTTCCACACTTTTTTTCTTATATTTTCTTTTTCTTTTCTTATTTTTTTTTTTTAACCTGAGATGCAATGTTCCCTTTTGTCTATACAGGTAATATAGGTTCTGAAACCTGGACTGTTGTGTGCTTGGGCTTTTTACTTCAGTTTTATGTTTCCTTTTTGTGTGTAGAAGGGTTATGCTGTTGGACGGTGAAACTATTTCTTCATTTGGCATAGGTAAGGATTTCAGCCAAGAAATGCTTAGTAATAAAACCTTGTATTTCATTACAGTTTCCAGGATAGCAGTTTATTAAAGATTTAGTTTTAGGTTGGACTTCGTGCGAGCTGTTAGTAATTACACTCAGTTTAAGAGCAATGAAATGTTAATTAAAAATCTGAATTGTAGGAGAAATTAGGAGAATCTGGCTAATTAAACAATGTGATCATTTGTAATGGTTTCAGTTGCACAGTAATGCAATTTAGATAAAGAAATTTTAAATAGTTATGGGAGATAATGATGTGTTGGTATTTGCTTTGCAAAATAAGCACCACACAGGGAAATATCTTTGAAATCACTGCATCTAGACCATATATGAATGGAAAAAAAACTGTTTGGGACTTACAGATGTGTTTGGAATGGCTGTCAAATTATAACTAAAACATTCCATCTTTCCACTGGATGAAATTGCTTTCTTCAAGTCTTACCTTCATCCTTGACTCACATTACAAGCTATTTTTCCAAAAGACAGAACAACCTTTTCTCCAGTACAGACAGGCAGTAGAAGGATACTATAGCTAATATGACTATCTTCAAACTGCTCTCATGTTTCTTCATGTCCTGAAATGGTGCTGCTGTACAGGGCAAATGATGTGCCTGGAAATCTCACCTATTAATTCTTCTGCCCAAATAGTTTCAGTTATACATACATTCTGAGGAAGGTGACAGTTCTGGAAAGTAGTGAAGAAACTAGTCTACAAACTTCTACCAAAATCATGTTGAATATTATGAATAAAGCCATAGAATAATGCATCTTTCTTCTAAGCAGTTAAACACTGAGCAGGCTTTTACATCTGGTTTGAGTCCTGTAAGAACCTGGCCCATTCTAGAAATCCCAAACTTTTTATTGGTTTGATTAAATAGTTCTGAATTCTTGAAAACACAGAAGCCAAAATATTTTTCACTGTGTAGAAGCTACTATTGTTTTCTTTGGGTACTGAGCCAACAGCAGGTGTACAAGTTAACACAGAAAACATCAGAACTGTACTAGCATGAGTTAGTTTGAAGAGAGGTAAGGCAAATGCCACATTAATTCTGTTCTCTCCTAGAGAGTATAATCTTTGATGACTGATAGAAGTGTTTTGAAAAGAGCATTTCAGATAACAAAGCACTGAAGAATACTGATGAGGAAGTATTTCACCTTTTCCTTATTTTTTGTAAATTCTGGAAATGCTTCAGTTTTACGATGTTATGCAATGTACTTTGTTACCCTAGCTGGTATTTTCTTTTTGATATAAAAAAGAATAGTCTGTACTTCTGGATTATTTATTTTTTAATTAAGAATCTCAGTATTTCTCTCCATTTTGCTGCCTGTTTATGACAAGATTGACTTACCGAAGATGATGAATCTACTCTTCCAAGAGTGTGACCATCCTTGGGGTTCTCTGAAGTTCTGTCTGCAGTTGCAGCTCTCATTGTTTACATTACTAATGCTTTTATTGGAGAGTAGGGAGTTCACTCTGGTTTAGCTTTGAGCATGTCTTGTTGCTTGACAAACAATCACTGTTTGCTGGTGCATCTTAAATAAAAAGGAAGATAACATTTCTAGAGGATAGTCAAAAGGCCTTCTGCTAACATAAAGTCTGAGACACTTGCTGGTCAAAACGATGGGCTCAAAGAAGGCTTTTGATTAAATAGTACTTCATGAGGGAATCACAGGAATAAATTAACTAGTATTTACATCAAGTACTAACACTGGAAAACAAATGTCAGATAGGCCACCACCCTACCAGGGCAAAGTCATTTGGACGTCTCTGTCCATTCTTTTCTCTTTGCCGGAATCCCTCCTGCCCCACACATGGGTGCCAGGATTTAGTCCATTATGATTTAAACCCAAGCCATAGGTTTTGAGCTACGTGAGTTAAGTCAATGTATTTGAAATTTGTGATGCTAATTTGCTCTGGACTCAGACTGGATAGTAGATGCCAAATTCCTGCCCAGAACAAATTTTACAGCTCACTCCTTTTTCCTTAGTTATCAGAAAGCAGGTGAGCAAAGGGTCAGAGTTGATTAAATTTATAGGTAACCATTCTGTACCACATGTTTTTGGTTTGGTCTTTGTTTTCAATTTAAGGCAGACATGCTCAAGAGTCAAGAAAGAGAGCTATTCTTTTTTTACCTTAAATAAATACAACATACTTTATGTTAAATTAAAAAATGTAATGACCAGAAGCCCTGGTTAGTTAAGGATTCATGCTAATACAAGGAAATGGGATTTTTGTATCTTGCGTGCTTTCTCCCAGATTGCAGCGGAGAATGTGTCGCTCCTGACAGCATCGCCTTTTGCGCGACTGCTTAATATTCATTTTGGCTTAGGTAAGGTGGAAGGTTGTCCTTCCCAATCTCCAGTTTTAATTCAGCAAGACAGCAAATGGGGCAAAATGCCCTGTAGGTGAGAACACCAACCACTGTGTAGTGGTTTGGGAGACCAATTCTCCCACCACAAGCAAAAGAAAAGACTCAGACAAACAGATTGCAAAAATGGTGGAAAGTTTAAATGGAAAAACAAAAAAAAGAGAAAGTTTTACAGAGAACCACAAGCACCGTGACAAAGCAGAGAGATCCCAGAACATACCCAAGAGCCTCCCATCCCCACCTGGGGGTACACCCACCCCCCTCCTTCGGGCTCTTTCTCCCCACCCCCAACCCAGCCTTGGGCCTGCACCCAAAACATATCATCAAATTAGAACTCTTCTGATGATGTCTAGCAAGAGTCCATGTCTTCATCTGGGCATCCTTCCACACAGTGTCTCATTCATGTTCAAGTATCAGTCCTTTAGTCTCTTCCAAGAGACTGTCATATTCTGTGGTACTTTCTGTAATGTGATTTTGAGTCTGGAGATCTGAACAGCAGCCCTCAAAGATATCAGTATAGTCACAAGACTTTCAGGTGTAGAAAATAAAAGGTAATTTCAATTGGTAACTTTTTGGAACATGCTGGTTTGCTTAGTTGGATGGGTGTAATTTAGGCTTGTTCAACTGACTGTAATTACTCTGAGTTAATGAAGCAGCTATTACACTTTATGAAGCATATATTTATAATTTTAGTGTCAGTGATAGTTAAGAAAATCAAGGAAGAGATGTTTGAAGAATTAAAGATTTTTTATTAGTATTATTATATTGTAGTCTTTGTAATGTCTCTATAATGCTGCTGTATAGAGGAAGGGACAGTAGCAAAATTACAAACTTCATTACCCCCTCCCGCCCCCCCAAAAAAAAGTCAGCTATTAGGGATATCTTTAAATGGTGAGGGTAATGATAAACACTGGAATGCACAAGGTGACACCACAGTTTCCACAGATAGCACTGAAGGTTTTTAAGAATGTCTGTCAGAAAGGCATTTATGCATTCTCTTGACTAGGTGACCTTTTAAGTTACTGATTTTATTCACCACACTTGATACATATACAGGTAGTTCAGGGCTACAGAGGCAGTTCAAAGCCATAGATTTCAGATAATTTCTGCTTTTGTGGAAATTCAGCTGAGGCGTGGATCATGAAGCGTTTATAATGCAGGCCCTGTGATTTGTAGATGACCATAGATGAGTATGAGGTTAGGCTCCTAAATCCTGCTGTATTGAGACTTTGATATATAGAGTTCAAACTCAGAAAGATACCCAGTCTGCTGACTTTCAGAAGGCTGCCTTATTGCATAAGAACTCACTTCTTATTAAGGCTCCAAAATGCGTAACTCCAGTAGCTGGGGAAGATTCAGGCCTTGTATCAGACAAATTTAAGAAAGCGATGCATATATCTTCAAGAGCTGCCCAGGAAACAAGATATGGGCAGGTCTGAAATGGATTGCGATGGCAGGCACTTCTACATTTTTGTTCATGATTGGAGCTGTCAGCCAGAGGGTGGGGGAACACAGGTAATGGTTGCTGATCAACCTGGAGAAAGATGACCTAACCTTCTAGAAAGGGAATAGGACTTGAGCTGTCCTCAGCAAGAGTGTTTACCTGTTGTGCTGTGGAAACTGGGCCCAGGAAGAATTCAGGTAAGAAGAAAGCTGGTTTGATGGGTAAGGAGGAGGATGCTGAGCTGATCTGCTCAGCTCAGGGATCCCTAGCATATGATTGTAAACTACACTGTTACTGATAAAAGCCAAATCCAGTCTTGTATCCAATTGACTGAAGAAGCCTTCTATTTGCAGGTGGTACCTTGCTCTCATACTGAAGGAAATAGATGCACATTTTTTTACAGGTGTAGACTCCCTCTGGAAGTGCACAAGGTGTTAATAGAGGCAAGAAGATGCTCCAATTACATAGACTTTATGAGGAACTGGGATGTCGTGTGCCTTCTGTTCACAAGTGTCTCAGCTCCACCTTGTATCTATTTGCAGTCTGTTCCAGTGAGGCTTAAAACCTGAAAGGTTACAAGAACCACTAACTTTCTCAAGATGTCCTGACAACTTGTAATTGAGGACATCAGTGCAGACTGACAGGAAAATACATGATGTGTGTCTGGCCCCTAGACTTTTTGATGTGTGGCAGTAGGATAAATTTTTAACCAATAGAGCTCCTATTAAGAATACTTTTATCCAGTTCTGCAAGGAAGAGTGTCTTTGTGTATCAGTTAAATCGGAAAGCTTCAGTCAGGCATACACTGTAAAGCACTGTACAAACTAGCTCAAATTCAGACAATTTTGACAAGGCAACAGATGAGTAAAAGGACGGAATGCAGGTAGAGGCACAGACACTTAAATACTGAAGTCCGTTATCTGAAATTTAAGGTCAGAGTAGTCATATTTAGTAATATGTTTGCATGATAAGACTTGCTGTTGAAGAAAGAACTGAAAGAAAATTGAAGCTTGTAATTTCCATACTGAGTTCTTCCCCAGCCTAAGAAGAATGAAAAAAGTCAGCAGAAGGCTTAAAAAAAGAATTTCACAAATGCATAGCCAAAGCTGCTGGTAGTACAAAGAGGATGAAAGCTCAGAGTAAAAAGACAAATTAGACTTTTTGACAATTTTTTTTAGCTTTCCTGTGAATATATAGAACAGTGGAAAACGAACTGACAAACTACATCCAGAAATACTAAAATTAACCCTCTTTTATTAGCTGTCTTTTTCAGTACCTTGTTTCAGTCATTGTCATGTAAGATTTCAGTTGTAAGTGTCTAATATTTTCCCACAGCTTTATGACTTTTAAAATATGACTGAGCCCATTGAGCATTGAAATTTTGTAAGCAGATCTCTGATATTATTAAATTGGGCTCTTTCATATGTGCATCTAAAGAAGGGCAATATGAACCTGTATTAAATTTTGGTTGAGTCACGCGTGGAAATGCCATGCCATTTTCTCTTCTCTCTCCCTTAAACAAGGAACTGCAGTGCCTGCACTTCCTTGCCATAAATCAGTAAATCAGAACAACTCTGGCTGTGAGCCTCAAGGTGAAAAAGTAAGACTCCTTTGAATGCCACATGTGAAAATTAATTGTGGCCAGCAGGTCGAGGGAGGTGATCCTCCCCCTCTACTCAGCCCTGGTGAGACCCCACCTGGAGTACTGTGTCCAGTTCTGGAGCCCCTATTACAAGAGGGATGTGGAGGTGCTGGAACGTGTCCAGAGAAGGGCCACAAGGATGATCAGAGGGCTGGAGCACCTCTCCTATGAGGACAGACTGAAGGAGTTGGGGCTGTTCAGTCTGCAGAAGAGAAGGCTCCGAGGTGACCTAATTGTGGCCTTCCAGTATCTGAAGGGGGCCTACAGGAAGGCTGGGGAGGGACGTCTCAGGATCTCAGGTAGTGATAGGACTAGGGGGAATGGAATGAAGCTGGAGGTGGGGAGATTCAGGCTAGATGTGAGGAGGAGGTTCTTCACCATGAGAGTGATGATCCCTGGAATGGGTTGTCCAGGGAGGTGGTCGAGGCCCCGTCCGTGGAGGTGTTTAAGAGCAGGCTGGATGAGGCTCTGTCCAGCCTGATCTAGTGTGGGGTGTCCCTGCCCATGGCAGGGGGGTTGGAACTAGATGATCCTTGTGGTCCCTTCCAACCCTGAATGATACTATGATACTATGAAACTGAGGTTTCTGAGTGTGCTCTATTTATGAACAAGGATGCTTCCAGAAAGTGTGCTGTGTTGGGCAGCATAATATATGGTAAATATTCCACAGGTCTTTTCTGGCATTCATTTTTCAGGGAACAAGGTGCCATTCAGTAGCACTGCCAAAAAGTCTGGAAAACACAAGAATTTATGTTCCTCCAAATTTAAGGATGATGCTGACCTGTCCTTTGTGAGAGGACTGAGACCCACTCTAAGTACTAAAGTAACTTTGTTAAAGCAATTGAAAGGTAATTGATAGATCTATTTTGTTTGATAAGAAAAAAAAAATAATTAAGATGGTTTGTATCGTTCCTCAAATGGTCTGATTACCTAATTGTTCTTTGGCCAGGATGGACTTTCACCCCTGCTGGCACTAAAAACTGGTGTCAACCACAGTACTTCTTGTGAAAGTTCTGAAGTTTCAAAGCAACAGATCAGTGGGATGCTGAATGGGACTTTGGGGAGCTATTTTTATGGAAAAAGAGAATGAAATTATGGAGGAGAAGGCAAATTAACTATTTAGAGTTGTAATGGTGCATGGACCAGTGCACCCCAATGTAGCAGGGTGCATTTTGAGTGATTTCTTATGTTCAGTTAGGGCACTAGCAGCAAAATCTTAGGCTAAGTATTGGGTCTGTTCTGAAGTGCCTTTTTATCTGTACTTTGGGCCAGTCACTGCAACTGTGACTTGTGTGTGTTTACAGGAAGCCTTTGGAAAACTGTTTCATGTTCCACGGGATCCTGATGCTAACTTTTGATTGAAAAGCTTTGCTCAGATAATATCAACCTTCTTCTTTTTTTTTTTAAAGTGCTGCTGCTATGCTGTATGTAAATACTACAGACTAAACAGTATTTAAGCTTCTTCAGAAGGTAATTTTCAGAATGTTCAGAAAGGATCAAAACTGAAATCATTACAAAACAGAACTGAACCATGCAGGAAATGCTGCAGAAATGAGACAAGTGTGCTGGCTTAAATAGAAAAGATTTAAAGTTTTTAATGATAGCTTAATGTAATAACAATAATGATGAAATAAGCAAGTATCTTTCAAGTAGTTTGTTTTAATCTTCTTTTCTATTTATTGCCAGGAGACCAAAGAACAGGGAAAACTGTAATCACTCATATCTAGTTCTTTCTAACGGAAACAATTTTTCACACCCAATTTTGAGTCCTCTCTTTGCAAACCCGGAGTACTGTTTATGCAGAACATTAACTCAGGCAGTGTAATCGTTAGCAAGCTCAAATCAAATTATCCTATTTAATTTTTATTATGCAGAAAACAATGCCTGATATATTTCAGATTTGCTTATTATTTTAGTCATGATTTGTGCCCTTCTAATTTGGATGGAAATGGGTGCTTAAAAAAAGTATAGAATTTTAAATAAGATTTTTAGTGGTGGCATTCATTTTTTCTTTATTACTGTAGTTCTGAAAATGTCTATTTTTCACTTTGTAGCAACAAATTTACTCAGTTTCAGCGCTGTTTCTAGACACTGCTGGACTGAATTTTCTGGATATTTATGCTGCTATCAATCTAGGGTTTTCAACAGTGTGTCCCAACAGATAAAATGTCGAGGTTATGCTTGCAGCCCTTCACATGCGCCTGCGTTCTCTTGATGTGACAGTTATTGGGAGGGCTAATAAAACTGGCTAGCAGGCAGAGCTCAGCCTCTTCCAGCTACTGCCTGCGGGAGCCTTCTCACCCTCTCTTCTCTTGAGCCTGCCCTGATAGGAAGCACCAAGCAAATTGCAGGACTGTGATAGCTTTACAGCTCAGAGCCTATTGAGATACATCTGAAAGGTCTGTGAGTTACCTACCTCTACTGCTGCATACTCATGCATACTTGTGCATGTCCTACCTTTTTTTGTATTTATTAGGTCTCCCTTCTTACAATGTGATTTGTATTCAAGTGTTGGGAGAGGAAAAACAAGCTTTTCAGCTTTCTCAATTCAGAGCTGGTGTCTTAACTTTAGATGAACTTGTGCAATCAAATAAAATAAGCTCTTGACACCTGCTACTGGTTTTGAAACTAAAAGCAATTAAGGAAAAATCTCCAAATAAACCCTAGAAAATTGTAAAGAAGAGCTTCTCTTCATTCTAAACACTGAATTAATGTAGGATGTTAAATGATTATAAGATACAGTGATATGTGTGAAACTTTGCTGAACACCCAAATTTCAAATTTCTCATAATCGTATGATTTATTAATTTGTACATGAGTCAGCAGCATATGTTAACTTTTTAAATGCATTTGCATTACTTTGAGGGCTGTAAGTGTAAACTTGAATAGTTTTTCAGAATTACCCATTTATCTATCAGAGTTTTTCTAGGTCATACATTTTTGTCCATCCCAACATGATGATGATTTGTGGAGTGACTGTTATGCTTAGGGCACTTTTATAGCACTTTTCAGTTTATGGGCTGTGCAATGCTTGTGTTGTGACTATAAACAGCATTATGATTTCTGTAAGCATTTTGTCTTTGTGGATATAACATAACCAAATTTGTATTTTGAGGCCTATAAAGTCACTACAAGAAGAAAATGCTATGTTACTGCAATGGAAAGGCAGCTGTCTCTGATAGATGGTGTGTTGAAATGTATTTGTTTGATTTTTGGAATGAGTTAGTGTCTTCGTTGAACACTCCTTTCTATATACATTGAGTATTCAGGTTGTGGATTTTTATTTATTTACTTAAAATCCTCTTTCAGTTGGCTGTTATTGTAGAAGAAAGTTAACTTCATGTGTTCTGCAGTTCCCTTGAGTTTTTGAAGATTTTTTTTTTCAATAGCTCTGATTTATGATCTGTGACCTGCTTTGTTAGATGCTCAGAGTTGCTTTGAATGCACACTTAAGTTTAACAGTTGTGATCCTCAAGGTCTTCAAGCACTTGTTCTTGTGTTAATTTACCTGCAGGGGACTATTAACTTGTCTTATTAGCTTGAGGTCATTATTTCCTATCTGAATGAAGTGAAACTCAATTAGCATTCTCAAGTGTTTCTAACGTTAATTTGGAGAAAAGGGAAGGAAAGGAAAAAAAAGAAGAAGATGGAACAAAGGAAAATAGAAGGCTTTGGCCTTTAAAATACACAGCTGCAAAATAATTTTCAGTTAGAGCAATGCAAAGCTACCATAACAAATATTATATTCCAGGGCTGATTTAGGTGCACTTACTCCTGACTTCAAGGAGATGACAGCCTGTCAGTAGTTGTCTGGGGAGCCTTTCTGCTGCTTTTATCAATGGGTGGATGATGCCACGTGCATTGTACCTGTAAAGCATTTGTTCTTGGTGATGTTCAGTGTTTCCAAGCCCCAAGAATACTATCCATACTGTGGTGCCTGGTACCTTAAAAGATGTTGTGAGAGTTCAACACAGAAGACATCCACAGTGTAAAGCAATGCTTTAAGTTAAGGAACTTTAGTACTGCAGTTCAGGCTGTGTCTTGAATTCAGACCCTTTCCAGGCTCAATTGCCAGCTTTGAGTCATTGAAACGTCCTCCACTCTCCTCTCCAGAAGTACTGGTACTGTTCTTTGGAAACAGATAAATGGTGCAGTCTTGGGTTTAGTCTAAAGATGTCCAAACTGATGGGGAATTGGCTTGTCTGGATTTCAGGGTTCATTGTTCTCTTTCCTTTCTTTGACTATTAAATGAAGTGTTGTAAAATAAGGATGTGTTAAGGTTGAGCACAGATGAGTGAACAATCATAACTGAAAAAGAGAATGGTTTGCTTACTCATTCAAAATTCTGGGGTTTGATGCCAAGTATCAAGCAGGATGTTTTGTGTTGAGAGCATAGAACATGAAGATGTGGGTGTTTTGAGGACCTGACTCACTTGTAGGTACCTGGCCTACTTGAAAGTACCACTATAGATGCCTAAATCCTTTTATGAGGGTTATGCCAGGGAGCACAACCAGGAGTCCTGACAGCAGAGCCAGATAGGGCACTGATGTGCTTTGGGTATTTTAGGGCATGGAGAGGTGTGAGCCTGCAGGGAGGCAGGAACACGCTGTGTGCATTTCTCTTTTCCATGTTTAGGTTGGTTTTTTTTGCATTAAATATTTGGAGACTGTAATGACAGATACAGGTTAGCTTGCTAGTTATGTAGGTTTATAATGCCTACATTTTTTACTTTTAGCCTGCAAAATGAAGTGGAGTGGATGGTACAGTCTGTTTTAGGAAGCATGGTATCAGTAGTTTCTTCTTAAGTCTATTTTATCAGCTACTGTACTCCTCAGCCTTTTCATCGTGCCATTTCTGTACCTATTGCACATCTATGACACTTTACAAACCCAGAAGCAGTCTCCCACTGCCAGAGTGCTCTTTGTTAGTTATGGCTGGCATTTCAAGGTGTCTTGACCAGCAATATTTTAGCTAATTCAAATATCAAACAGGGAACTCAAAAGCAAAATAGTTGCATCTGCAGTGAATGTAACAGCTGATTTTTAGATTGTGGTCCTAGTAGATCATCTGCAAAAGGCTGATTCTGTTTAGCAGCACATGGAGTTTTGTGTGGAATTGTGTTCCTCCGATGAAGAGGCAGCGCCACTCTTTTCCACGCAGTGTATTGCTATACAAATGCACTTGGGTAAGAGTTTTTACTATACTCCTACTGCACACATTTAAATATTTAATTTTTTTCAGTTTTGTTGGGAAAAAAAATCACTACCTGAGGTTATTTTCTGTGTGACAGGACTGAAACAGTGTTAAAGGTCTTCATTTTTTTGTAGCTGCCTTCAAGAGATTGCTCTCAAAATGTTGGATCTGATTTTCATTACTAACTCAACTGTTTTCACCTCTTCAGGCAAGGGAAAGTTTCCCATCAAGTAGAAGTGATTTAAGGCAACATTCAGCATCCTGATGTTTGAGAATCAGTTGATTGCGTGTAATTAGTCACTCGGGGTGCATCAGCAACACTTCAATGAGCAGTTTCTCCCTGTCATCATCAGCAACTTCCATGTTCAAAACTGATGGACGATTTTGAGGCAGAAGTGCTTATCCAGAGAACTGAGTAACAAATGGGATATATAACATCCTATCTTAAGGTTACTGATTTGAATACGGCCTTAATAATGAATAGTGTTGTGAAATTCTCTAAGTATCAAATGAGAAACTGTACATGGGAGTGAAGTTAACTGGATCCAGGGTGAAATCATAGAATGGTCTGGGTTGGAAGGGACCTCTGAAGGGTCATCTAGTCCAACCCCTTCTGCAGTAAGCAGGGGTATCCTCAACTAGATCAGGCTGCCTAGGGCCTTGTTCAGCCTCACCTTGAATATCTCCAGGGATGGAGCCCCAACTACCTGCCTGGGCAACCTGTTGCAGTGTTCCACCACCCTCATGATAAAGAACCTGTTCCTAACATCCAAAGTAAATCTGCACTTCTCTAGTCTGAAGCCATTGCCCCTTGCCCTATCTACTACAGCCTTTTGCAAACAGTCTGTCTCCAGTCAGATCATGTAGCTACCTGGCAGGCACAGTTGTTGCTGGAGGATTTCATTGTCCTCTATTTTGTTTAAAACTTTAGTGCTAAGGTGGAAAAGATCCTAATAGTAATTTTCTTGGGGTAAGTCTACTTACTTATTTTCTTGTTTTCTAAACTTACATGAAACAACTCAGCAAATGTTTGATTTCTGTGTTGGGGTGTGTGTGTGGTGCTGGGCTGACACTCTGTAAGGAGAAGGAAAAAAAACAAATAAGAAATGTATGTTGTCTCCAGAGAAATAGAAAACAGTGTGATGTGGAAATAGAACAAAGTGTCTCTGTGGGCTGAGGAGACAGAGATGGCTTTGGTATTTCTTGAAGTAATGGCACAGATGTTTTGTATCATGTATCCTCTGTGCATTTACAACCGTGACCATTGAGATACCAGCTGTGAAAAATTCTCAAATTCTGGAAATTGCTTTTTCACAGAGCGCCTTGATCTATGCGAATTGCCTGCCAGTTCTTCCACATGCACTAGCAGATGAGGAATATTGATGAGATGTTAAGCCTAATGATGTTAACGATGACTAAGCAGCAAGAGCATTAGCAAAGAAGGGCATTGGGAAAAGTACAAGTATCTAGTTGCGGAACAAGAGAACTGCTGTCTGGCAATATGAGCCCAAAAGATTTGCAGAGAATGCATAGAAGAGCTGGGCATGAGGACTGTGTTTTTCCCGGGCAGGATTGAGGAGAAGGGGTAAGGAAGAGAGTGCTATCTTGACCAGAAGTTAGGACCAGTCTCCACCATGACTTGGAGCTCACATCTGTCAGTAAAATGGTAAGGGAAATGGTAATGGTAAGGGAAGTATGATAGTGATGTGTGTTTCAGCATCCTACCACAGTTCTGTGCGTGCAGTGAACTTCATAGGGCACTACAGGCATTATAGTGTTAATCATGAGAGACAAAGGTGTTCACCTTCAAGGAGAAAAGTGTGCTTATCAGAACTGTAGGTAAGAAGGCAAAGGAGAACAGAATGAGTGCTGAAGATGCAGGCTGGGTAAGGTATGGGTTCATTTCTTTGCAAAGTAAGCCTACAATGTGAGCCTGCTCCCAAGAGGTAAATGAGAGGAGCTAGAGGAAGACAAAATCCTAGAGCTTATCCAGACCAAGGAAATCTCTTGAGCCCACTGGTGCAGCAAACTGCTACATGAATACATTCAGGAGAAGTGCCTCTGTAAAGGCCACATACATGATTGTGACATCTGATGACTGTGTATCTGCATACTGGAAGTGAAAGATCTATTCTTATTCTGCCTTTGGTCTCTCCAATTTCTTACAAGGTTTTCCTCCTGAAGTGAGTGCTCAGAATAAAGCAAAGGTAACTGTTGAATCCCTTTCACAGTAGAAGCTGGTTGCCATGTGTCAACAGTCAAGTCATTAAAGAGGGGAAAAATAGAGTGCAAAGATAGAAACGGGTGGTAATGCCTTAAAAAGAGAATGAAAAACTGTACTTAACTTAGCACCTGACCATATTCTGCTTCCTTTGTTCTCCCTGATAATTTCTGCATACATCCAGCTCTTTTGTACTAAATACCTCAATATATTCCAAGGGATCTATAAATGGACATTGAAACTTTTAGCTTAGAGGACAACAACTGCTGAACACCTTGTTGAAAATATAATCCTGATAACGAAGGCTGACTTGAAGATAGCATTTCAGATATGAAAGGCATCTAATGTATCTTCAAAAATTACCTGGTGTTTGCATTCTGCTTCACTAGTGACTAGTGTCTGTTTCCTAAATACATTCCTCTGGAACTCTTTTGTATCACCATGAAACATACTTCAATCTAGTGATGCTAGCTAAAATCTCAGTTATACTGAGAAGACGATTGAATCACTGGTGAAAGAAGAAAAGAGTCTGGGTGGAACAGTATCAAACCTGTAGAGAATATCATTCATTTGTAACAGAAAGCTAAGATTTTTTCCCTAAATACAAGAACTGACCTGTGCTGTCATCAACTTCTCAATGAGTGCTGTTTCATTTAGTTCATGAATATAGATGCCTATTTCCTTGGGGCAACTGGTTCTATTAATACAAAGTATATGCACAACCATATGCAGAACTCTGTTCAGTTTCTGATTGTTTGACTTGATTCACTAGAGGGAAATGGCAAGCTCAGAAGGAAAGGATGCTGACAATGGGGTTCCAAAGATTGCTGTGATTTTGCTTTAGTAAATACAGCATTTAAAGAGAGTGGTAATGAATGTGTGTACTTGGACAGTTGATTTGAGAACTTCTACATATCATAATTTTGAGGCAGCTGGTGAGAGAGTTTTTACTCTGAATTCATTATGGAAATTACTATACAGTGGGATGATTATTATGCTTAAACTTAAGTATTGCACATAAGGGCGTTCCAGGATGACTGACAACAGGAGAAGTTGGGAAACTGACCTTGAGAAGACAATCTCAAAATAGGCAGCAATAGATTTCCTTTGTATGATAAAGTGTAAAATGAGAGAAACAGCAACCTAGTTCTCACTACATCAGAAAGCAGAACAATATCATCTATAACAACTATAACTGCAAAATGCAGAAATAACAAATCATGAAAGGGTAATTAAAATTCCAGGATGTACCAGGATCATTGCAAGACCCTATGTTGTAGGACCAGGATACCTTTAAATCTTTTGGCTCCACAAAATATAGCAATAGGTAAATGTAGGCAAAGCTTCATACCTACAGGAAAAGTTAAAAGGCATGGAAACCTACTAGTGGGAAGCTGAGCGAAGAGCTACCATGCTTTCAAGTGGGAGCAGAAGAAATTTCTCATCTGTGGCTTTTGAAAACTCTGTGTTTTTCTGTCAGGTGACAAGAGGTTCAGCTTCCCAAGCTGTTGCTGAGTAGATTCCATCTTGAGTCAGCAGGTTGTACAGAGCAGGTATCACTTTTATTTGAATACCCTGTAAATTTTAGCTGCCTCAATGCATACTTTCCCTCCAGATTTTCTTAGCTGTGGCAGAGGTCCCAGTCAGCTTGTGAAATGTTTTGTCTGTTGACTGGTGAAAACTGAAAAAGAAACTTTTCTGATCATCTCTTCAATTTCCCTCTTTGTGCAACATTACTTCCCAGCAAATATACTTAAGTAATTTAAATTATGTAACTGATGGTGTTTTCATCAACTGTGATTACATGTTGCTTATCCTATCTTCATTATATATCATTGGGAAGGCTTACTTTAGATGAAATATAGTTTGGTCTGCTTACATGGACATTTCCACTAAAAGTGTAGTACAAAGCCTTCTGAGGAGAGACTGTTCCATGGAGTCCTTTGACCCTCCCTGAGGAAAAACACCAAGCCCTTTTGTCTGCCTAATGCAGATGACCTGAGCATGATGCAGTGCTTTTGGCAATTCTTATGCCTATATTGCTCATATAAGGCCATGGACCTAAAGCCTTCATTAGAGCTCATGTCATTTCTCAGTGATACTATGGTACTTGGTTGACCAAACTCATCACTTCCAGTTCCAATAGCATGCGCTGCAGGACACTGTAGTGACAAAATCTTATTCCTGAAGCGGGTGTGCTTGGTTGTACCCTTTGATCAAATTGATACTGTCTCAGCTATGCTGCTTTTCTTCTAGAGAAGGCAACAGTCAAGACAGTGTTTCTGCCAGTCCTTGCCAATGTGTCTGTGTTTTCCACAGACAGCCAAGGCTCTGAGCCTGGCAGTGAACTGGAACTGTTTGGATTATATCATTGCATTCTGGGACATGAGATGGCTACTAGCAGGTGAGGGGACCACTTTTCAAAGTCTGCTCAGGAGAATTAGTGCTCATTCCTGCCCCCTCTGTATAACATTTTGGATGTTGTTACCAGTGTACCAGGATGGCTACCTTATGAAGTCTTTAAGTTCCCAGCTTTTTTCAAGTTAATAGCTGCCTAGTGTGATGGAAAAGTAGTGGTAGAATTGTTCAAGGCATGACTGGGTGCTTGTGTTACCTAATCTGTTTTAATTCTTAGGTGTTTTCTGGAGCTGCGCAACTTCTCTGTGGAGTAGAAAATCGGTCCAAACTGGAATAGCAAAGAACAGTGTCTGCAGCAGCAGTCAGCATTGGCCTGTGCACTTTCCATACCTGTGTGGGATGTGCTGTAGAGCAATGTCTGATCCCCAGCTGAAGGCTGTGAATACTGCTGTGTGTTCAGGAGTGGACTGAATGGGACCAAGGGAATACACTTCCCACCTTGTATCTTGAGGTACAGCTACTGCTCACAGTGGCTACTCGGTGGTTTATCAGTCTTGCTGCATTCAGCTCAGAGGAAAGCAAGGGAAGATCAGGAGAATATTACATTTAGTTATCTGTGGCTCTGCAATGAGATGATGAGAGATGATGGGAGGGAAAAAAGGAGCTTCACAGGGCTGTGAGAATAGCAATTCAGTTTGGAAGGGCAAAATGAGGCAGGTGTGAAGGAGACAGAGGGCAGAACTGGTTAATAAGGCTCTGAAGGATGAAAAGAGGCCTTTGAAGAAACTTTCTAATCTTCCATAAGTGAGATATGACAAGCTTGCTTTCAGGAAAGTTCATCTACCTATCCTGTTTCTGGGCTTTGGGTTGAAATACTCTGTTCAGAGGCTAGCCTCTCTTTTCCCATCTCCTTCTGGAGTTGCAACATTCCTTGCTTCAAGGGGTCTTCACAACCAGGCCTTTCCATTCCTGGATACTATCCCAGCTTCTGACGCAAAAAGTGCTTGGGCCAGGCTCTTCCCATGCCTAGTCTAATGTGAAGGTTCCATCTGGCTTCCACAGACCCACCACAAAACAAACCACAGGAGTCCCTCATTCAAGCTGGGCTGGACAGGCAGAGGAGAATGGCAGAGGGAACACCAATGTTAGTGTAGGAGAACACAGTGCTCCTTGGTGCTGGATCAGATATCCTCTGCAGCCAGTGCTGGAGCAGAGGGAAGGGAATGTGAGGGGGAAGGAGTAAGAGGGAAGGAGTGGCAGAGAGAAACTGCCACGTGTGGATCACACACTGCCCCTGTGACACTCAGAATGGGTAGGGAAGTCTAAAGTGAAATTGAAAATGGAAAAAGGAGGAAGGAATGTGTTGTTTTCATAGTTGTCTTGTTTCTTACTGAGTTTATTTTAATTGTCAAATTACATTTTCCCTGAGTTGAGTCTGTTATTGGTAAGTGATCTTCCTGTCCTGACCCATGAGCTTTCTCATCCTATCTTGACCCCTATCCTGCTCAGGAGGGGGAATGAAGTAAACAGCTGTGTGGGAATTTGACTGTTAACCAGGTCTAACCAACCACAGAGCTCCTGCATAGGTTGGAAACCAGCAGGGATGATGCTGGCTGTAACAGTATTAAAATAGATGTGATTCTAGTTCTTGTGTGAGCTCTATATATGTGGTGGGCTCTGTAATGTGTTTTTATGGTGGTACTTATAGAAGACATACTGGACAGTGGGTAAGGTCGCAGCTGTTCATATGGTCTGATAGATGTGGGTTTGGCTGTAGACTTTACAGTGTTTGAGTTGTCTCTGCAAATTGACAAGCTTGCATACCTTCACTACAGCCATGCTGCATGGGAAATTAATCTTACTTTGCTGTCCTCTGCCTGCTTCTACTTGCATTCCTGCTTTTGTGATCTCCATCTCTTTTGGTACACTAGTTATGCATATTTCTTAGATGGTTTTCTCTTGTATTATGCCCAGGTACTATTTTCTGCCCATTCTTTTCACTTCCACAATCTGGCTGCTTCCTACTCATGATTTAATATGTCAAGTTAGAAATGAGTGTATTGTTTATTGGGTTTAAGTTGTGAGGATGTTACATAAATCCAAGACATCAGTTCCATTCTGGACTCTTATTTGCCCTGTTTTCTTACTGGTTTCACTTAGCTGTTAGCAATCTCCATTTATATTCCTTTAAGAGGATTTTCAGTGTGTGTGCATTTACTTTTTAGGTGGAGGTTTTTGTGGTATGGCATTAGCCTGGAGAAGAGGAGACTCAGGGGTGACCTTATTACTCTCTACAACTACCTGAAGGAAGGTTGTAGATAGACAGATGATGGTCTCTTCTCCCAGGCAGCCAGTACCAGAACAAGGGGACACAGTTTCAGGCTGCGCCAGGGGAGGTTCAGGTTGGATATTAGGAAGAAAGAGTGATTGCCCATTGGAATGGGCTGCCCAAGGAGGTGGTGGAGTCGCCGTCATTGGAAGTGTTCAGGAGGAGACTTGATGGGGTGCTTGGTGCCATGGGTTAGTTGTTTAGGTGGGTTGGATTGGTTGATGGGTTGGACGCGATGATCTTGAAGGTCTCTTCCAACCTGGTCTGGTCTATTCTATTCTATTCTACTCTGACTAAACTGTGAAAATACTGCCTCTTTTATTCCTTTACTGATTCTCTACCTGAAAAATAAAGTAAAAGTCAAGGTTCTTCTTTTTGAGCCAAGTTCTAGTATTTCTGCTAGTAACTAACATTCTTTCTTGAACTCTTGCATTAATGGTTTCATTTTTAGTGGTGTGGATACTTTAACATAAAATCAGTATCTTATTATAACTCTGCATGTAATCAGCCTGTTAAAGGTCTGAATAAATTTATTGTAACCTGAGGTAAAAGCTAAAATCCTAAATTATTTGCACCCTTTGCAGGATGGATTTATTCAGCTTTTCAAATTTTATTCATTTTATTTCTTGAAGAATGGGAAACAAACTGCTATTTGAAATCAGAAGACAGGTGGTTTGGCAGTGCTGAATGCTGGCTCAGTGTTTTGATCTTTAGTTGGGAAAGAAGGTGAGGCTATTTTGTATTGCATATGATCATTACAGTTTTAGTAATACAGAGAGATGGTCATTGCAAATACAGCCTTTCTTCACATGAAGGTAGAGCAGGCTGCAGGTGGCACCTGGGAGGAATAGCATTTCTGCCCTCTGGAGGAATTCACTTCAGTAATTAGAGGACAGAAATTGAGTGAATTACTGAATTCAGTAGTAACATTTGTGGTGATTTTAATTCTCTAGGAGTGAAGGCTGGTGGAGGAAACCACTGAATGAGATACCATAGTGGAAGAGCTTGTGTGTTGCTCCTTCTCTACCAGGGAAGTTCCTTAGTGAAGCATGAACACCTGTGTGGGAAACCTTTCCTAAATGCTTAAGCTTTGCAAGCTACTTGTGTGCCCAGATCTGTCTGTGCATTTGACAAAGTAGATCTGGATGTGCCTGAGGTGAGAGGCCTTGCCAGCTGTTACTGTCTGTAGCTGTGGAAGTTCTTTCCAGTAAATGAAGGGTTTCAGTCTGCAAGGAAAAGCTTGAGAGCTCTGGAGCAGTTTTGTATGGAAAGGGAGTTTGTTCCATGTGGAAGTCTTTGGTGATTAAAGACATTCTGGAAGTAAACAATGCGGACCCACATTTCTGTAATGTTCCCCTTGTGGGAAAGGGAATGACAGCTGTAGTTGCTTTACACTGATCCCAGTGTAATCACTATCACATCAGTGCATTGAGCATTCAAGTGCTTTAGCAATGTCTTCTTCTACTGACACATATTAGACTGGGAGACAGATGTTTATGTCATATTATTTTATTCCTCATCAATCAGCAGTTTCCCAACCATCTTATTTTTAACTTGATTATTTACTAATGAGCAATAAAACCCAGAGTGCCTAGGGCAATGTTTGCACAGTGGGTTGTGAAATAGCAATACACATACTTGGCTTTATTTCTTTTCATGTTTGCCACAAATCAAATCCTTTCCTAATGTTGATGTCCTTGTTTAAACCTAAATCATAGCAGAGTATTTGTGTTCTTTTAGTTGTTTCCTTTTAGTTACGGTCACAACGTTTTTGTCCACTGAAGTCTTAGCAGCTTGTAGCGGTCTTGGAGACCAAGCCTAATAATTCCCTAGAGGCTACATGTCGGGATGCTGGAAATGCATTTCTGATTTTTTCTGGCTTCCTTAGCCTACATTAATTCTGATTTGTTATGAAGTGGATCAAAGCTAATAGGAAGTGAAGCTTCTTTCAGTTAAAATAAGTAAAGAGGTTGAGGTGAAGGGGTCCAAAGATGCCACGAGGCAAGATGGCTGTTAAATTTCAGAGTGACACATGCAAAGCTCTGTAGACTTGAAACACACTGCTTCAGAGCATCTATCCACTCAGGCCTACCTATACAGAGAGCCAAAAAAAAGGCTTTCTGTGTCAGTCTTAAACAATGAAAGAAAATATTTTGGCTTTGCACCAAATATTCATATTTTAAATATGAAGGCAGAGTT
The DNA here is from genome assembly GCF_026170545.1 of Melanerpes formicivorus. Taxonomy (NCBI): domain Eukaryota; kingdom Metazoa; phylum Chordata; class Aves; order Piciformes; family Picidae; genus Melanerpes; species Melanerpes formicivorus. The sequence continues at coordinate 18,757,291 of NW_027142353.1, read as the reverse complement.
GTGGGAACCAAAAAGAGGACATGATCCAGAATGTATGAGGAATGGGGAGAAAAGACAGACTCCATTAATGTGAGCGACTATGGGGAGAATGCCTGGAAAGCCACTCGCTATCAATTCTGCGGAAGAAGAAACAAAGAAACCAGTCATGTTTGTAGGAAGCAACATGGTGGTCTTGAAAGCTGATGTAGATGACAGAAAAACAGGGAGCATATATGTGTTAAAAGGGAGTGAAGACTGGGAAGCCAGATTTGAAGCTATAGTCATAAAAACACAGCTCTAGAATAAACTAGCCATTGCATGACAGCAAATTAAAAGTAGAGTGCTGTACAAACTGAGTTGTCTTTTCCTTTGCTAAGGTTCCAGTGTTTCAGAGGTATGGCATATGAATTACAGCACCTCGCTACTTCCCAGAGTACACTGAACTGCCTGTATCTTACTCTCCTCGTGTTCACTTTCTTGGAGGAAAAAAAATAAAGCCTGCTGTGGGTTGGTTTTCTTTAATAATTCAGTCTGTTGCAGCTTTGTGGACCTGCTGCTGAGGGCAGCATCAGTGATGCATTCTTCACTCCTGAGCAGTGTGGGCTGTGTTCATATGTGGGTCTTCCCGGAGTGCATCACAGCCTTTGGTTTGCTTCTGGAGAAAATCCAGTGGTTTGTGTCAGTTGGCTTTACCTTAGCTCCATTGCTTGTCTAAACTGAAATATTCAATGGCTGGATTAAATTCTGAAAATGTTTAAGCTAATTTAAAGTCTGCCATTACAAGATGGATGATTTTGTTTTCGGAGTGAATTAGTTCAAAGTAACAGGAAAACTAGAGAGAGTAGCTAGTGGTTCTTTTCAGTATATGTGGCTGCTCCTCTCCTTCATTGACTGTAACAGTGTTGAGGCTTGTCTGTACAGAAACTTGTACCATTGCAGCTAAACAGATTTTTTTCTTTTCCATGGTACTTAAATGGATAAAATTGTGGCACATAGACTGTCCTTGATTTTGCATCTTGCATGATCTTTTCTTCTAGCCAAGGAGTGAACTGCCTCTGCAGGTGGTATTTCATCTGCTCAGTGTGTGGTTCCTACTTTGAAAGTCTGAGACTATGTTATCAGAGAAGAGTTATATCTGCTCACCTTCAGAGACTTGTTATTTCTCATCTGTATCATTGCACATTTTTAAGGTGTAAGGAGGGAAATAACACCCAGCCTACCAAAGCCCCTGTGATTAATGTTGGATTAGCCTGAGTAAGTGTAAGGAGGTTGCATTTCCTCTTTTGAGGAAAAGATGAAGGGGCAGGTTGAGGCCAGCAGATGGATAGCTGTGCACTAAGTGGATTAGCTCAGTGTAACTTGCAGCAAGGCCAGGACGTAAACAACACTTGATAAACCTGGCGCCAGCCACCAGCTAGCAGTCTGTTGTGAGAGGGTAAACCTAAACTGCAAGGATGTACCTAAACAAGGTCAGTATTAAAATTGAGGGGACATCTTTCTTCTCTATTTTATAAAAAGAGATAAAACTTCCCAAAAAGGAAAAAAAAAAAAAAAAAAATCAAGTTTTAAAATTTTTTGAAGTTTTAGAGTTCCACCCATCTGGCTTCAGGTACATTTTGCAACCACAGTGAAAGTTTTTCTCCAAGTTCGGTATTTTTATTACCTGACTATAAAAGACCTTGAGACCCACTTGCATCCACTCCTATAAAAGCGATTAGTATAGCAAAATCCCAGTATCTTCCTTGTAAAGTGCTGGTGTCTCCTTGAAGTTTGCCTTGTCCTCTAGTAGGTAATAGTTTTCTCAGTACACTGCAGAGAGTGTGTTACACTGCTTGCCTAATCTGCAGTAAGCAAGAGGAAGATCTACCAAGTCTAGAATTTCTTGGTACAGCTTGTCTGCTTCTGGTACCTTGCTCCTCATTACCAAGCTCTGTTCTAGACTGGGAAGAAAAATGTTTGCACTTCCAAAATTTTCTCAGTCCATTTGCAAACTCTAAAACATTTATTGTTTTCATGATGTTTAATAGCATAGCTCCTCATTTTCATGCCCTTTTATTGCTGTTATAGTAATGTAGGTTATGACTTCATTTGACTTTTCTAAGTAGGCAGTGTCACCTCTAGTTAGCATTTAGATGGGCAAGTATCTGAGAGTGTTCGGGAAGCATAATGGCTGTTCTAAACATGATGTATCCATCTAAAATGAGATTGAGAATATGCTGGGAAATTATTTATCATAAAGTATTAACTCATCAACAATGAGTGTTTTTAAGTGACAATACCAGTTCCAGTAAAACCTAACTAAAACAGTTTAGGTCAAAACAGGAGAGACAATCCATGGTGTGTGCAATAATATGGTCCCGAATGCCCTCACTGGGTAAGTGCATGAGTTTATTTGTCTGGTCCTCCACTTCTGTTCTTCTGCATGGCAGGAGAATAGCCAAGCCCCCAGCCCACTGCCTGTCCCAGAGCACTTCCATGATGAAGCTCTTTCACTGCATAATAAATTCTTTGATGTAGCAGTTTGACTCTTGCAAGTGCTAGATGAATAATCCATTTGTCTAAAGATTAATCACCTTTCTGTATGTACAAGCTCTCTGTTGGTCTTACACAATAGGACAGCTCCAGCCGGAAGGGCTTGGTGATCTAGCCTAGAAAGATAGCAGTGTGAAACAGAACAGCAAAGCCTTAGACTATGTCCTTACTATGAATTAGACAGGGAAAAGACTTATTTGGGCCACCCTTGCAAAGGCCACAGTAGAGTGGAACTGATTCATGGCTTTTTCTCAATCTTCCATTCTAGAACTGTGCTGAGTTGTAAGAATTACAAAGCATGAGTGGTGTGGGGGACTGAAAAAATATCTCCTTAGATGTTGTACTATACTATTACAGATATATTGTATACATAGCAATTTCAGTTACGGATACGTGTGAATTGGTGCAGATGTATAATATGATGGCTAATTTCTACAAAAATACCTCACACAGTTTGGTTTTCATTCCTCTTAGAGAAATGACTAGATGTGTATAGAAGAACATCCATACAAAGTGAATTTTATTGATACAACTTCATTTGGTCAAACTAAAGCTGATTCAGTGCAACTTCCCAAAACTATGAACTGAGGGCCCTGATCCAAATCCACATCGGTCTGCATGTCTCTGCTAAAAATTGCAGCCTTCGTTACCCAAACTCCAAATTCTTCTGAAACTGAGGCTGTACCACAGATTTCACAAGATTATTTTCATCCACTAAGAGAGGGTGGGAAAGTTAAAGAATTATTTTATACTTCCATTACTTTCAGCTCAGTTTTTTCATGTTCCAAATGTTATCTGCTTCATTATACTGCAACAGCAAGGTTGCAATCTGATCTTGAAATTTAATTAGCAATACTGTTGATGATGTGCTGGCCAGTGGTGAAGCTTTCACTGCCATAATTCTCTTGGTTAGGCAGAACTTAAAAGGAAGGAAAAAGAGATGCTAGACACGGAGGAAAGCAGGTGTTACTAGAATTACACACAGGGAACTGTTGAGTAATAGATACAGATTTTTTTAAAGTTGGTTTGCTTTCCTCCTGGCACCTCACTTTTATCATAAACTGTTGTGTAGTGTCATGGAGTTCTGTTAAGCAGATGGTGTGCTTTACCTCAGCGGTGTCTTCTTACTGCTTGTGGATGAAGTGATTTTTCTGTGTAGTTAAAGTGCAACTTGAGATTCTTTGGCACCCTGAGTTGTTATGTAGAGTCTTAAAATTTAAGTCATGATTAACTTATTGCTCATTTTAGTTTGTACATGCTTAGCAGTAGGCATGCTTCTAAAAATACAAGTAAACACAGATATCTAAATGCACCTGTGGAGGTTTTCAACAAGCTTTTTCTCTGTTCCAGGGAAGGAATTGGTATTTTGTGCTAGATGCAGGTTCTGTTAGGCCAAATTTGCAACACTAGGGATAATGAAGAAATCTATAGAGCTTGCAGAGCTTTTTAGGATGTAGGTTGGACAAACATCTGTCAGGAATAGTGTAAGTATGGGAGGATGCAGTGAATGGCTGTCTAAAGGCACCTTCACCAGATTTTGCATCCAATTCTTAACCAATTCCAAACAGGCTTTCTTATCAGCACCTCAGATGGCAAACAGGTGGATGGTGTTGATCTGATTCTTGAGCTTTAGAATTACAGGATTTGAGACCCAAACTCTGGGCAGCTGCAGTGTAAATACTTATCTTTTTCTAGTCTAATATTTAGACTTCCCAGAGAACTCATAGGAAATAGCCAGTTTTACCTTGTTTTGGTTTTGTTGGGGTTTGGTTGCTCGCTTGCTTGGGTTGGTTGGTTTTGGTTTTCTCCATTTGGTTTGTTTGGTTGGTTTGGTTTTATTTCTCAGTTGGTTTCCTCTTTCTGTCAACCTCACATCTCTGCTAGTTTTTGTTCTGGTTCAGCAAAAGCAGATCATTCTTCTGATTGGTTTACTCTGGGAGTCAAATTTGAGAGCTTCTATGTGTTGTGTTGAAAATCTGTGATGCTACTGACAACCAGTGAAATGGAAGAGCACTGGCTGGGATGCTGGCCTTGTTCTTTCTGCATCGCTGGAAGATTTCTAGGAGATTGCCCTGAAGTAACATCACTAACTTGTATTGTCTTTTAAAAGTGTTTAATGGTTTTAGCAAATTGGGATGATGCGATCTGCCTTTAAAACTTCCTAAGCAGGAGATCTTTCTAAACAGCCCTTGCATTACCTTCTGCTACATTTTAGCACTGCTGAATGGGATGAGTTATTACTAATTTGTACCCTACTTTTCTTACTATAAATAAGTGAAAGCTCACAGGATATTAGGGTTTGGAAGAGACCTCTGAAGACCATCCAGTCCAAGCCCCCTGCCAGAGCAGGAGCATAGAATCCAGCACAGGTCACGCAGGAACACATCCAGATGGGGCTGGAAAGGCTCCAGAGAAGGAGACTCCACAACCTCTCTGGGCAGCCTGCTCCAGGGCTCTGTCACCCTCACAGGGAAGAAGTTCCTCCTTGTGTTGAGGTGGAACCTCCTGTGCTGGAGTTTCTATCCATTGCCCCTTGTCCTACGGCAGGGTGCAAGTGAGCAGAGTCTGTCCCTGTCCCTTCCCTCTTGACCCTCAGCCCTCAGATATTGATAAACATCTATTAAATCCCCTCTCAGGCTTCTTCTCTCCAGGCTGAGCAGCCCCAGGGCTCCCAGCCCCTCCTCACAGGACAGTGCTGCAGTCCCTCAACCATCCTGGTGCTGTCTGATGGCATCCAGGGAAAAAATTCACTCTTGCAGAACTTTTCTGTTGTTGTTGTTAAACTTGCTCTCTTGACCTGGCAAAGCACAGATTTTCCCACCAAGCAAAATGCTAATTATGGAGAGATCTCACTGCAGTAGCTGCCACAGGGCTTGGGTTTAGGGAGCATGGATGGGTTTGTTCTTTTTGCACAGAGCCAAAGCCAACCATCAGCTGCACTTGTGCCTTAGGAAAGATTTATGGAATAGAAAGTTACTTTTAAATCCCCTTCATTCACCACCACTTCCCCTTTCCCACCATATCTGCCCCTTTGCCACCCCATCTGCCCCATTTCCCCCTTTTTCCCCTCAAACCCACAGCACCTGGGCGCTGCTGGAGTCTCCTCCCACCCCAGGTGTGGCCACTTTGCCCTCCCCACCCACTCCCCTATTTAATCCCCACCAGGAAGGGCAGTAGCCCCAAGCTGAGCCCATCTGGGCTGAGGATCCTCCTCTCCTCACTGGTGAGTGCCCTTGGTGCACACTGGGTGTGGGTGGTGGTGACATAAGGCCGGGGGGCCTGGTGGCCCCCCGGTTGTTAGGGCCAGGATTGATGACTGCTCCAATATCATCTATGGGTGCTGGCTGGGGCTCCTCACTGGGGCTGAGCTCCTCTGGGTGGTGTCTTGGCTGGTGAAGGTCTTGCCCCTGGCTCTGTGTAATGGGTTGGGGCAAACCCCCTCCCCACCACGGGCAGGAACAACGACTCAGACAAAGGGATTGCAAAAGTGATGGAAAGTTTAAATAGGAAAACAATTTAAAAACAAACACCAATGAAAGCTTTACAGAGAACCACAAGCACCGTGACAAAGAGAGAGATCCCAGAACATGCCCAAGAGCATCCCATCCCCACCTGGGGGTACGCCCAAACCCCCCCCAGGGCTCTTTCCTCCCCCACAACCCAGCCTTGGGCCTGGGCAGGCCCAAGGGAGGCGGCTCACGCCGTTTTACCTAGGCTGCAGCTGGGGACGAAAGAGGAAGTGGAGACCCCGCATGGGCATTTTATAGGGGAGCAGGGCATTATGGGATGGAATACCTGCCTGTGACCACCCCCTGGGCTGGGCCCACCCGTAGGGACCTCCCAGGTGTGTTCTGTGCAGTGGCATCCGGGCCAGCACCCAGCCTAAACCACCACGCTCTGGGATGGCTACAAAAATCCTATGCTAAATACTCTGAAACATTGTGATCAGAGGGATTATCAGCATGTTAGTCTCAAACTTGCCTGATGGTTGTTTGAATTCTGCTGCTCTAATAGCATGCTTTAAATTATTCCTCCATCATTCAAGCTACAGGTAATTTTTTGACATGCATATTCTCCTTTCTTTTCTAGTGTGCTTTTTTTTTTTCTGTTTTTACCACTGTTGTCTAAACTGTTTGAATAGAATGTCATTCATCTGTATCATTACCAGAGATACTAACTGTGTATCTGTCACACGCTTCCCACACTAGCAGTAAAGTCAAAGTACTTAAAGGACATTTAAAGGAATAGTAACAACATATATATTTCTGCCTCATAGAGGACACAGATATAGCCTGCCTACATAAGATCACTGCAGGGAGGGTTTTCCAGAAAAGCCTTCCCTTTAGTCTGTTTTCCTTCTGCCCAGTTCTTCAAAGGAGAAGCTGTTGATGATGGTGTCCCAGTGTTATTAGCAACTAGAACTATATTGTGAGCACCAGCAATGCTTCATCTTAGTCTCCAGCTGTATATCAACATTTATAAACAGATCATCTTGATACCTTCTCAGGACAGCCAGTGTTGTGGTGGGTTTATTTGATTTGCGCTTCCTCAGAAAGGATAATTATGATAAATGTTTCCATTACCTATTGCTAGTGCTTTGGGAAAGGAAGAAGTCTGTGATTGCAATTAGCTCCTCTAGATACCAGGGGAATTTTAACTAAAACTAGGTGTGCTTACTGTTAACTATTTCCTTTGCAGAAATCAGTACTCACTGCAGTCTGACTTTCCTATGGATAAGGAAGATGCTGAGTATTTAACATAGCTTTTGGGACATGTGGGCACAGTATCTCAAGTGATGGCGCCGCAGGAGTCACACCGGTTTGAACCATGAAGCTTATTTGCTCAGTTCTCCTCTAGACTGCAGTTTGTCTAAATGAAACTCTGACTTTCCAGTTTCTGTCAATTCTGTCTTTGATCTTCCTGAGGTGATCCTTCTCAGACAAAGTCATTGGCTGACTACTTCCAAGCTTGCTGCACCACTCACTAATAATGTCTTCTTCTCCCTCTCTGGTAAACACTCAGCTCCCTCCAGTTTCCAGACTGACTTGGGAAAAATTCTCCAATCTTCTGTCACTCACAAAATGGTTCATTTTTTTTCAGGGGAAGATCACTCATTGCTTATCTACCTATGTAAATTTTTTTCCCTGTGTGGACATTTTGTTGCTCTCAGCCACAGTCAGTCAGAAGAACAGAGAGGGCTCTTCACTTCAGCTCATCTTTCACTTCCAAAATCAGAGATACTGTAAGGCACTGCACAAATAAAGTAAGAACTGTCCTGGGAGTTGCAGAGTATGAAAGGCTCATTTTCTTCCCATCTTTTGCATCTGCAAGTCATGGCAATGTAAATCATGAATCCATTCACAGAATGCGGAGCAAAAAGCCTGTCTATTAACTCCTCCAGTCAAGAGACCTCTACTAGCTTTAGACACTGGAGCAGGTTCCTCATAATTATTTGTAGCATTTGAATTAGGAAATCTTTTAATTCACCTGAATGAAGCTTGACTATCCTGTTGGTTGGATTTTTAGATACTCTTAGTCATACACAGTAGTGACAACACTACCACTAGGCACTACTAGCCCCAGATGGGCTATTTGTATTGTGCAGTCTGATTTGTTTTTCATAGTGTATCAGGATGTGGTGTTAAGGCATGACTGGTGAACATCATCATTGTTCTTGGGTAGTAATGTAAGGTACTCTAGTAATCAGCTCTTCAAGCTATTGTGGAAAAATGCATTTGAAAAGGACTTTACCTGGGAATGTTTTTTGAAACCACTATGTGACTTAGTAGTGGCTTGCTCTCCTCTTCTTTCTAAGAGTACAGAACTGCAATAAAGCTCTCCACAGCAGAATAAGCAGAGTGGATAACCTTCATCAGTTAGTTTATACATCTAGAGTCTGTGTTCTTTTTCAAACTTACTGCTTTCTTCATAATCTGGGTATGGAATGAGGGGCTTCTAATAATATTTACATGGGAAGTAACGAAAGACGATTCCCATTCACTTTCTGGTTAATACTTAGTGACTTGTTATCCCATACACATTACCTACACTTATCATAGTTTTCCCTATATCTCAGTCTCTGTTCCTAAAGCTGAAGATCTTTTTACCACCTTTCATGTGGCTGAGATACTTGAGAACATTTGCCTATTATTGCTGGCTTTTGTTCTTCCTCTCCTGCAAGACTGATCAGCACTACAGATTAGTCTGCTTTTCCAAAAGGGTACATAGGTAATTTTTCACTTGCCATGTTTAAAGCTTCACTTAATTCTTTCAAGTCAAAATACACAGATTGTTGAGATTACAGTATGCATACCTGTTACTTTAATTGCACTTTACTCACCTACTTTTACCAATCATCTAACCAGTATGTGACTATCCTGTCTGCAGCGACATGAAACTATTCAATGTGACCAGCTGCGTGTAAAGATGAATGTGTTTTAAGTCTTCCGTAACTACTCTCAATAGTAGCGCTATCCATGTGCATAACCTCCTTTTACCTTGAACCCTTTCAATAATGGTGGCTTTTAGTTAATGTTTTTACGTACTTAACAGATCTTCTGAGTGCAGACTACTGATACTCATTGTTTCCACCGTTGTACTTCACGAACATACGTAATGAAAGATTTGCTACTAATTTCAAAATGAAACGAGTAAGATTTCCAAAGAGCACCTCTATTTATGTCTTGTACCAGGTCATGAAGGAATGTCAGTGGCAAGGACTCAGTAAGGTTGTCCTACTCTTTTCTTGTAACGTGAACTTTGGACATGCAAAACTTGCATCCAAAACTTGCATCTTGCATGAATCACTCAGCTCTACATTTTTACTGATTGAGAAACTGTAAAGAAGCTTGCAACACACTTACCATGATTAGCTCTCTGAAACTGCCAACACAATTCTACAATGACTTGCATGTAAATACTCTGTAATATCACTGAACTTGTGTTGTACAGGTCTGAACACTGGAGCCTCCTACGGAGTGATGAATGCAAAGGAGCCACATCATTTTGGGGAAGATCATTTCAGGTCCTCCCAAGTCAGATGACTTCTCATTTTGTGCTTCACTTACGGTGCAGCTAATGTTGGTCTCTTCATAGGACCTGTTTGTAGGCACAAACCAGGCACCTTTTTAACAACTTACTTGGAAAATTAAAAGCAAAAGAATTTGTAGAACAACATACTTTCTCTTTTGCAAGTAAACTTTATATAGCAGAGTCATGGCTACTTTAACTGCAGGCTATGGGTGAGTCCCCTCAGTTGTCAGAGGGGAGCAGAAAAGGGATTGGTAAATCAGGGAAGAGACTTTTGGTACCATTAAGGCCGCTAAGGCTTGCTGGGTCTTGACAGCTCTTCAGTGATTGGTTTCTCTTAAAGCCAATGGTTCTGCTCTGTGGCAGTGGGTATAGCACAAAGAGCTGACTAGAAATAAGAACCCTAACTGAATTCTGTTTGTTATGCGTAATAACGTCTTTATAAAGCTACTCATTTCAGCTATAGCTGAAGCCACACATCTGGTGTCATGAGACGTGTGACAGAAATCTAAGGGAAACAGCAAGTGGTCAAGAGTCTGTGAGCCAATACCTTCCTATTTATGTGTTTCTTTGAAAAAAAATAATAAAAGAAAGAAAAATTCTCTTTCTCAGGGAATTTCCCTTCCAAAAAAATGGTCAAAATTATTTACTGAACTAAGAAATAATAGTCTGAGGACCACAAGGAGTTCCCCTTCTCACTGCAGGAGCTACCCACATCCAAGAGCATGAAGCAGCCAGAAAGGGAAGCAGCACCTTTACAAATGCATGTGTCTCTTTTCAGACTAGGAGAAAGGGATGGATAGAACCAGGACAGTGTTACAGCGCTTTAAAGGAGACGATGGATAATTGTTCCTGTCTTTCTTCTCACCCTCCTTCAGTCATTTGCCCTGGAGCACTTGAGGAGTTTTGATTCAGTATTGGTCCTTTGAGCAGTTTCTGATGCAGCATGACTGCATTCCCTGTTTACAGTCAGTAAACAGTGGAGCCTTGCTCTCAGCTGTTTCTGTACACTGGCAAGGGAAAAAAAAACCAGGCATTCAAGCCGAGTGACCTGCCAAGGTAACCTTATAAATTTCAGTGACTTTAAAAATTTCATCAGCCTTAACCATATGTGCTGAATGCCCTCAACAGCTGCAGGTTAAGAAGGACATTCAACACATAATTACCTCAAAATTGACTTTTTCTGCTTAGTGCCCATGAGTCTATCCTTGCCATAGCTGGCTAGCTCCCCTTCAAGTCATATTCAAGTGATGATCCAGCATGCAGCATGCTGGTGATGTAGCAGCCACCACTGAGCCCACTGAAGCATGGGACAAGTTGCAGAGGGGGTGGTTTGTAAGGAAAGGTTAAGTGCGCCTCTTAAGTCTATATATAGTCTTTCACCTTTTGATTTTTACTTATGAAGGGAAGTTTAATGGACACTTAATATTCCCTCTGCAAACAAACCATTCTGCATAAAGTTTCATGGAAAATTGCAGCTTTGTTCATGGTGGCAGCTGGGCAGACCTGGGCCACACTTATGAAAAAAGATTGTATTGGACCTCATTTATTTATAGTCTAGTACTGAGTGTTACTGTTGACATCAGGGCATTCAGTATTTATATTTCAGTTCTGGCTAGCAGGTCACTTTTAGAAACAGAACTGTTAATGTGTGGAAAGTATGCTTAGTAACTTTCTGAAACAAACTGGTTTTCCCTACTAGAAATATTGGGCGAGTTATTTAGTTTATATAGATATATAGGCCAGAAATATGGTAAAATACAAAATTATTTCTCCAAGCCAATTTGGGATGGGTTCACCATTGGAATGTGCTGCCCAGGGAGGTGGTGGAGTCAGTGTCCCTGGGGGGGTTCAAGAGGGGATTGGACGTGGCACTTGGTGCCATGGTCTAGTCATGAGGTCTGTGGTAACAGGTTGGACTTGATGATCTTTGAGGTCTCTTCCAACCGTGGTGATACTATGATACTGTGCTTCAGGTTAATTTGCCCAGTCAATGATAGGTTAATTACACTCGATAGAAGGCTAATAAACAGTGGAATAACAGTCTAGAACAATCAGAACTTGGAATACAGAGGAACAATCTGGAATCTCCCTATGCGTGCGAAACCAAACAGCAATATTGCCTCGGGTGGCATAGACAGACCACCTGGAGTTCACAATGGAGCTAACCAACAGGTAACAAGCTATAAACCTCAGAAATAACCAGGTAAATTAGCCTAAGTTATAAACCGCCGAGCTGTTAACTACCAAAACCTTTGCTGAATGAAGGGATGTTCTGAGTTTGTAGTAATAGTCCAAAAGGGCACACTGCTGGCTCATGTTCAGCCGGCTGTCAGTCAGTACCCCCAGGTCCCTTTCTGTTTGGTTCCTCTCCAGCCACTACAACTCCAGCCTGTAAGTGCTCTCACCAGAGCAGAAAGACAGTATCTCTGTTATGTGGAAGTTCCTCCTGGCTGTGAAGCATATTTTGCTGTAGCAAATCACTTACTACCTGTGTTACAAACTGGAAATAGTGAGACTGAGAAAGAAATTCTATGCTTACACCTGAAAATATTGATTCTCTTTTGTATGAGAAGTGTACATCCAAGTTGCCGGACTTTGGTCTCCGCAGTGATACTACAGCTAGGATTCATCTGACTAAATGTAGATGTCTGCATCCGAGTTAGTTGTCTGGGATCTTCTTGTAGTCTATATGGGGAGAAATATGCACTTCTAGGGTACAATTCACAATCCTAGAAATATTCTTTTAGTCATCTGAAGAGGTAAGATGACTTACAACCCCCTTTCTAGCTATTTCTTTGGCTATTAGTTGATGCATCTGCAGGTGTCCTAAATAGATGAGATGACCCCTTGAGGACCTGATGAGGAAGACTAAAAATTATTCCTGAAAACAGTTGATGCCTGAAAAGAAAACAAAAATCTTGTTACAAGTCTTTGTAAAATGTCTCATAGCCTGTGACCTTCACTAAGACTTGTAGGAAGGCAACAGTGCATGAGAGGACTCAGTGCAATGCTATGCTGTGTTTCTTTCTGATCACTGACAAAGCTGGGAAGATCAGCATTCACGTGAAGTGCCACTTGTCCCAGTTAGGAATTGTTTTTTAGTCCTACCAGGTTTGTACTTAATAATGTTCATGAATCCAACTACCATTGTGATAATTTATTGATTAAATTCAACATTTGACTCAGTTTTTAAACTTGAGTAATCTGTCACTATCTGTAGAAAACCACTTTTCTAAGTATGCTTCAAATGAAACTTTTGTGTCTTTAATGTAATTTTTTTTTCTGATAAAATGAAAGAACTTAATCCTATGTTTGCATTGTCATCCATAAACAGGCCTTTCTTCATACAGAGTATTCTCTTAGGTAACAACTGGTTAGCACTGTATTGCTACTCCACACTTCAAATACCTGGAACCACAATCTAGTGCAAGTAGCAGTGATACAGAATCAATTAGCTGTTTTTACATTACGTGTGCAGGGTCCACATTTCCTGAAGTGTCACCAAAAGACAAGCTTTAGTAAAAATCCTGTAATTAAAGTAGGAGTTCTGCCTAATGTGAAGTGCTGGCTGCTGTTTTATCAGCATAATGAATAGGACAAGAAGAGATTGCCTCCATAATCAAACTCCTGCGCTGGCTGAAGTTCAGCACTGTTTCAAACCAACAGCAAAGCCTGTAGGTAGTCATCAGCTGGTGGAATTGGCAATGTCAGTGCTGTAAATTAGCAAGCACTCTGTGTTTTCAGAGCCATTGCAGTGCAGCAGAAACAAAGGTCTAATTTCCTGGAAATTCTCATTTTAGTGCTGGAAGGCTGATTTTAATAAAAGAACCATACATCCTAAAAATTGTAGTGCCAAACTGCAATTTATTTATTGGTGGTCCCTCTAAATCATGATGGTTTTTTTTCCTGGTGCTTTTGTACTTAAGAAGGAGAGAAGCATTCTAAAAGATGCACTTGAAGGTGAGAAGATTTTTTTGTTAAGGAAAACTATGGTTTTTTTTTTTTTTTGGCATGTATTCCATCTTAAGGTTCTTTTATTTCATTGATGGCAAGGTTATAAATCTGAGAAACTGGCTTCTGGTCTGTCTTGTACTCAAGCAGACAGGATGTATATTTTTCTGTGCTTCATCTATTTTCTGATAGTACATACAGGGAAAATGTTTAATGGATGCCGTCACACTGCACATACAGGACAACTAGGTGATCAAGACCAGTCAGCATGGGTTTATGAAAGGCAGGTCTTGCTTGACTAATCTGATCTCCTTCTGTGACAAGGTGACTCCTGTAGTGGATGAGGGAAAAGGCTGTTGATATTGTCCTCCTAGACTTTAGCAAAGCTTTTGAAACTGTTTCCTACTGCTCCTGGCTTGGACAGCAATACTTTTCATTGGATATAAAATTAGCTGAATGAGCAGGCCCAAAGTGTTGTGTTGATGGAGTTAAATCCAGTTGGCAGCCAGTCAAAAGCGGTGTTTCTCAGGGCTCAGTATTGGGGCCAGTTCTGTTTAACTTCTTTATCAATGATCTGAACAAGAGAATCAAGTGCACCCTTAGTAAGTCTGCAGAAGACATCATGTTGGGAGGGTGTTTTCATCTGCTTAAGGGTAGGAAGGTTCTGCAGAGGGATCTGGACAGGCTGGATGAATGGGCCAAGGCCAGTGATATGAGAATCATAGAATGGTTTAGGTTGGAAGGGACCTTAGAGATCAGCTACCCCAACCTCCCTGCTATGGGCAGGGACACCTCTCAACCAGTCTTGGTTCTCAGGACCTCATCCAACCTGGCCTTGAACACCTCCAGGAAGGGGGCATCCACAACCACTCTGTGCAACCTGTTCTAGAATCTCACCATCCTGATACTGAAGAACTTGCTCACCCATATGAAAAGTTCAAAATGGCTACACTTGGGTCACAACAACCCTATGCAATGCTACGCAATGCTATGCAAGGCTTGGAGCAGAGTGTCTGGAAAGCTGCTATACAGAAAATGACCTGAGGGTCATTGACAACTGGCTGAACATGAGTCAGCAGTGTGCTCAGGTGGCCAAGAAAGCCAACAGCATTCTGGCCAGTATCAGAAATAGTGTGGCCAGCAGGACCAGAGATGTGACCATGCACTGGTGCAGTACTCTGCACTGGTGAGGCTGCATCTTGAGTATTGTGTTCACTTTTGGGTCCTTCAAGAAAGACATCAAGGTGCTGGAGCATGTCCAAAGAAGAGAAACAAAGCTGGTGAAGGGTCTAGAGCACAAGTCTTAATGCAGAGCAACTAAGGGAACTGGGGTTGTAGCTAGCAGATTGCAAGGATAGACAGCACTGTGTCATCCAACAGTTTTCTTTCCCTCACATGAACTTTTCAGAGAGCAAACTTCTGTAGGTGTGGACAAGGTGACTCTGGGGTGGAAAAGAGCAGAAGAAAGAAGTGAGCAAAACTTTTCTGGCCTCTGGAACATTAGAAGACCAAAGTAGAAAGATCAGGGTGGGTCAAATGGAAAGGTGCTATGATTTCCAGTGTGGTGACAGTCACTTTTTGTAGCTCATTTGCATATGCATTACCTGATAAATTGTAGAGACTTTATTCTCATTGATGGCATGATGGCAGTGTAATATAATTTGCACCTAAATTAAGATGCCACCTTTTTCTAATAGAGAAAATCAAATCATCCTTGAAGAAATGTGCATAAATTTATTACAATTTCACGCCGTATGATACAGTGCTAAATCAAGACTGAAACCCTCTGTACCTTATTAAATGAAGCACTTTTAAAAACATAGGGCTTAGCTGCTACTCTGTCCCTCTGGGTCTTGTGGCACACTGGAGGAGTGAGGTGGTGTACTAGTGTGACAGTTGCCATTGCTCTGCCATTATTACGGAACCACTGGCAGCCCTCCCATGTAGAGGAGAACACACTTTTTGAGGCATGAATAGAAAATCAGGCAACAGGGCAGCTTGCTTGACTAGAACCACTGAGTAGCTTCCAACTGCTGTAAATGAAAGCTTAATTATCCTTCAGTAAGGCATGGGACTGTGATCAAAGAGCAGTGTGGGATCCACCAAGAACACCTGCTCATTTTATTGAGAGTCCAGCAATGTCCCCTCGAAGTGAAAATGCTACACTCTCAGCATGGAGAGAGAAAGGAAGAGGAGCAATTTAGCCTTGGGTTCTTAAATCTATAAAACCTACTGAAGTTTTTCTTACCTTGGATGGAGATGGTGTTTCATAATAGTGAAGATGTTGGTGTGTAATGTCGTAGTGCTGTCATTCAAGAATTGAATTAGACTCCACTCTTATGGAAGTCACAGATAAATTTAGCATGTAGACTCCACTGAACTGTTTGACTAAAGGATATTTTCCAGAAAATCACACACTCTTCATCTGAAATTTCAATAAATGGAGTATCTAGCACTTCCTTTGGTAGTTTGTTTCAAAGGTTAATCACCCTCTCTTGCTAGAAGCAGAGGCATTAATTCTCATTTAAATTTATCTAGCTGCAGCTTCTAGTCATTGGTTCTTGTTATGTCATTCCCCATTAGATTAAACAGGCCTTTAATATTGGCCTTTTCTCCCCAAAAAGGTACAGCTTGGCTGTAATCAAATCCCTTTTTGCTCTTCTTTTGAAAAGATAAACAGTTTTAACTTCTTAAATCCCTCACTATAACACCTTTCCCTGGATCTTAGTTAAAGATTATGTAGGTTCTCTAGTTTTATTCTTTTAAAAGGAAAATGACAGAATGCTCTATGATATTCACAGAATCACAGAGGTTGGAAGAGACCTCAAAGATCATCAAGTCCAACCTGTCACCACAGACCTCATTACTAAACCATGGCATCAAGTGCTACATCCAATCCCCTCTTGTCGAGGGTTGGAAGGGAAAGGCCAGGCCTTCTCCTCTCCCCGTAAAGTGAAGGAAAATAAAAACTCACAGCCAGATTAGCAAAGGAATGGGTGCTGTATATTTACAAAGCAGTTTAGGGAAAAATGCAGGTTTATGTACAGAATTTACAGTATTTACAATATATACAGGAATATACAACAAAGTCACACAGAAATGAGGGTTCCCTCCTCTGCTGAGGGGGGTTCCCCACCCCTGCTCCCCCTTCTCTCCCCCTTTCACCAGAGAGGGTTAGAAAGAGAGGAAAAGAAAAAGCAGTTGTTAATTGGAAAGCAGTTAATACAGGCCTTGCAGTTTATCAGTTTCAAGGTCAAGCCTGGCTGAAAGCCCAGAAAACTGCGAGCTGCAAGCCACCGAAGGGGGGGAAGACAGACTGACCAGAAAACTGCTGTACTCCCAGTTCAAACGGTGCTTCCCCCCAGTCTACCAATGAAATTAATTTAGATCTGTCTTTCATTTACAAACATCCGACCACAATATTCCCTTTCTTAAGGGGACAGCCTCAAACAGTCACACCTCTTGAACACTTCCAGGGATGGTGACTCCACCACCTCCCTGGGCAGCCCATTCCAATGGCTAATGACTCTCTCAGTGAAAAACTTTCTCCTCACCTCAAGCCTAAACTTCCCCTGGCGCAGCTTGAGACTGTGCCCTCTTGTTCTGGTGCTGGTTGCCTGGGAGAAGAGACCAAGCCCCTGTTGTGAATATGCCCTCAGAAATGAGCGGCAGATATACCAATGAAAATATACGTTAAGTGTATTTCTATATATGTATATGCAAACTCTGTAATGGGGTATTTACAAGCACCCTTCACAGGTATCGGTATTCAGTTAGTGGAGCTATCTTTACAGAATGTTTATGTATGGGTACTTAAATCAAATGATTCACAGAACTTAAAATCAAAACTGATTTGGAAAGCGGCAAGGGAGGGGTTGGTCAGTGACCAGCAACCCTCCACCCGGAGCAATTTAAATGCTACCTTAACTGAAACTCTGTAAAGAAAGGCTTGGCTCACAAGCTGAGACCTTCGTGAAGTCTTCTCTTAATAATGTTTATAGTCCAAAGAACGTGGCACGGATGTGCCATAATAAGGAGACAGGAAATAGCGTCGATCACGTGGCTGCGCTGCGTGGCTGCTGCTTCTCCCAGGATACAAAGGTTCCCCGCTCAAGGTGAGGGGGGTGCTATGGCAGGTCAGCAACGCTGGTTCGCATGGGCTACCAGGTGTTCTCCTGCAGCGATGGATCACGCAGCGGTTGATCCCACGGGGTACTGTCCACAGCACTGCATGCAGCTGGGTGGTGGTAGCAAAGGACCGCGAGGCCTCTTGGAGCACTGGTACGCATGCACACACAGGCTCCAACACGAATGTAGGGGGGCTTATCTACCAAACGACCCCTATTTACCCTTTGCCCCAGTGAATACTGGTCCAATGAGCATCTGTTGCTAACACAAAGATTAACCAATGAACTGACACCTACCAAATACCACCATACACATATGCTATAACCAGGGAAACAAACATATAGCCTGGCCATTGTGTACCACAGGGGTGAGACCACGCCCAGGTAGGCTGTTTACCTGGCCTCACTGGCACCAGGATCCCCCCCTGCTGCCTCCAGAAAGGAGGGGGAACAAAGGAGGGTTAACACACAAAGAAGTATGTCTCAGAAATATTTGGGGCACGATCCTGACCATAAACATCATTCACTACACCCCCACCTGGCTACAAGCTCCCTTCAGGTAGTTGTAGAGAGCAATGAGGCCTCCCCTGAGCCTCCTCTTCTCCAGGCTAAACAATCCCAGCTCCCTCAGTCTCTCCTCATAGGGCTTGTGCTCAAGGCCTCTCACCAGCTTTGTTGCCCTCCTCTGGACACGTTTGAGAGTATCAATGTCCTTCCTAAACTGAGGAGCCCAGAACTGGACACAGTACTCAAGGGGTGGCCTAACCAGTGCTGAGTAGAGGGGCACAATGACTTCCCTGCTGCTGCTGGCCACATTATTCTTGATGCATGCCAGGATGCCATTGGCCTTCTTGGCCACCTGGGCACACTGCTGACTCATGTTCAGCCAGCTGTCAATCAGTACTCAGTTATTGCTCCCATTAATGTGATATTTAGAGGTAAACTTATCTTTCTTCTAATTGTTGCTCTGTTTATCCAATCCAGGGTTGCATTTCCTAATTTTGCTGCATTGTCAGCTTGATTGCTATTTTTTGAGAGAAAAGAGACACCATGCCATTTACTCTTAGAGAAAGGGTGAGTTCCTCTTTATAGTTGCTCTACTTTTTATATAGTCTCTCAGAAACAGAGAAACTACATTCCAAAAGAGAAAATAAAAATGTAATGTGGCAGTCCAGAGATTACAGAAGGAATGGGCACTTCTAATGGAAAAAAAATAAATCTACTGTGTTATGTGCTTTTGCTTTATTGCCAGTAGGAGACCTGCTAGAATCGTTTATGCTTCATCTTCAGCTAATTCTTAAGCTCAGTGGGAAGCTGCCACTGAGTTTGAGGTCAAATTTTCAGATCTAAAACTCTGATATAGTGATCATTGATATAATGATCTTTGAAAGCACCCTGTGCAAAAGTATCAAGAAGCCATTGGTGAAATGATTTGGTAACACCTAGGGACACTTTTATAAAGGAGGGTTTTATACTTCTCTAATTACAGAACAGACCATGCTGTACGACATGTGTGAACTCTCTGCAGCCAGTTGTCCTTCATGTCAAATTTCCTTGTCTTTTGCTTGTCAGATTGTAGCATTTGGCTTATTGATCACTAGTTCTAGTCTGTCCAGCTCTCAACAGCACTTTATCAAAGCTATTTCCAGGTTAGGTGATTGTACAATGTTTGTCTGCATGTTTTTCCTCAGTTAATCTGCTGGAAAATTTCGATAAAGGTGAAAAGGTCTCAGATTATCATGTCTATGAGTATCATAAATTGAAGTAGCTGGGTGCAGGAGCTCTTCTTGGAAGGTCTGTACTGTAGGGTCCCTCTGCAAACAACCAGGGAAAAGGTTTTCCATGTTCTAAACAAAAGAAACTGGAGCTCAGGCCTTTGCCCAGAGGCACAGCTTCTGTTCATGCTTGTTGATTCCACAAGCTCATGTGGGGCATCTTCTGATGTATTTTGATTCCTTTCATACAATGCACACCTACAAGGCATCCTTTTCCAAACTGAATTACATTTTGTCATTCTAAGAAGTACTCCAATACTAAACAGACCTTTATAGGATGCAATAGAAGTACGTTTTATTCTGTAAGAGGTAGACACGCACGTTTTATTCTGTAAGAGGTAGACACGCATGCATACACTCTTTCGTAAGAGTGTTCCAGCGTCAAATAAAGCATATGGAAGTCAATAAATGCAACAAGTAAGACTGTTTTGTGCTGGTTTAATTTAGTTCTTTCATGTGTATGATTTATAATCCAGATGTTACTGACAGGTGCCTATTATGTATATTCACCCTGACTTGACCTTCTTTTGTGATTGTAATGAAACAGTGCGCAAGAAGGGGGGGGGAAGGGGTTAATAGTCTCCTGCTGGCTGGTGACAAACAGAGGGGCAGCTCACCAGCAGTAGAGAGAAGGAGAGCTGGTAAGGGCTCTCAACTTGCTACCCTGAGGCAAGCCACGAATGATCCACCAGGACATTCTGTGGAAACCGAGGGGATTTGTCACAAGAGGAGGACAGGGCCAGCCCAGCTGAAGTGCTTCTATGCTAATGCGCGCAGCTTGGGCAATAAACAGGATGAGTTAAGTGCCACTGTGCTGCTGGGATGCCACGACATAGTGGCTGTTACTGAAACTTGGTGGGATGAATCCCATGACTGGGATGTAGGCATAGATGGGTATAAACTCTTTAGGAAGGATAGGCAGGGAAGGAGAGGAGGAGGTGTTGCCCTCTATGTCAATAGCCAGTTGGAATCAGTGGAGCTCCAACTGGGGAGGGATGATGAGCTAGTTGAGAGTGTATGGGTCAAAATTAAAGGCAGGACAGGGGAAGAAGATATTACTGTGGGGGTCTCCTACAGGCCACCTGACCAGCAGATCCAAGCAGATGAGGCCCTCCATAGGCAAATAGAAGCAGCTTCCAGGTCACAAGCCCTGGTCCTCATGGGTGATTTCAACCACCCGGACATCTGCTGGAGGGACAACACAGCAAGGCACCAGCAATCCAGGATGTTCCTGGACTGCATAGAAGACAACTTCCTCCTCCAAATGGTGGAGGAACCAACAAGAAATGGTGCTATGCTGGACCTTGTTCTCACCAACAGGGAAGGGCTGGTAAGCAATGTGAGGCTCATAGACGGCCTTGGCTGCAGTGACCATGAAGCAGTTGAATTTAACATCCTCAGGGCAATCAGGAGGAAGTATTCCAAGCTCATGACCCTAGACTTTAGGCATGCAGATTTTGATCGCTTCAGGGATCTGCTAGCCAAAGTGTCATGGGACAAAGCCCTGGAGGGAAGAGGGACCCAGGACAGCTGGTCAGTATTCAAGGACCACCTCCTCTGTGTCCAGGAGCTCTGTGTACCAACAAAGAGAAAAGCAGGTAAGAATGCTAGGAGGCCTGCCTGGATGGGCAAGGAGCTACTGGACACACTATTACTTAAAAGGAAACTCTACAGGAAGTGGAGGGAAGGACAGGTAGAACAGGGGGAATACAAGGAAGCTGCCCGAGCAGCAAGAGTCCTGGTCAGGAAAGCCAAAGCAGAGTTTGAGTTGAATCTAGCCAGGGAGATTAAAGGGAATACTAAGAACTTTTACAGGTATATTAATGGGAAGAAGAAGACTAGGGAAGGTGTGGGCCCCCTCAGAAAAGAAAATGGTGACATGGTCACCTGTGATGAGGAAAAGGCTGAGGTACTTAATAACTTCTTTACCTCAGTCTTCACTGCAAGGGCCTCTAGCCACACTCCTGATGTTATGGAAGTCAAAGCCAGGGACAGGGAGGAAGAACTGCCCATTGTAAGTGCAGATCAGGTTCGTGATCATCTGAAGAACCTGAAAGTGTTCAAGTCCATGGGACCCGACGGGTTACACCCACGGGTGCTGAGAGAACTGGCAGATGAGGTTGCTAAACCCCTCTCTATTATATTTCAAAAGTCCTGGCAGTCTGGTGAAGTCCCCACAGACTGGAAAAGGGGAAACATTGCCCCCATCTTCAAAAAGGGTAAGAAGGAGGAACCAGGGAACTCCAGGCCAGTCAGTCTCACCTCTGCCTGGCCTGGAAAGATCATGGAACAGATCCTCCTGGAGTCACTACTCACTCAAAAGAATAGTGAAGAGGTGATTGGGAACAGTCAGCATGGCTTTGCCAAGGGCAAATCCTGCCTGACCAACCTGGTGGCCTTCTATGAGCAGGTGACAAAATTAATAGATGAGGGGCGAGCAACTGATGTCATTTACCTGGACCTGAGCAAAGCCTTCGACACTGTCCCGCACCACATCCTGGTCTCCAAACTGGTGACACATGGGTTTGATTGGTGGACCACTAGATGGATAAGGAACTGGCTTGATGGCCGCACCCAAAGAGTGGCTGTCAATGGCTCCATGTCCCAGTGGAGGCCAGTGACAAGTGGAGTCCCTCAGGGATCAGTCCTGGGACCTATCTTATTCAACATCTTTGTGGGGGACATGGACAGTGGCATTGAGTGCACCCTCAGCAAGTTTGCTGATGACACCAAGCTGTGTGGTGCAGCAGACACGCTGGAGGGAAGGGAGGCCATCCAGAGGGACCTTGACAGGCTGGAGAGGTGGGCACAGGCCAACCTCATGAAGTTCAATAAGAGCAAGTGCAGGGTCCTGCATCTGGGTCGAGGCAATCCCAGGCACAAATACAGGCTGGGCAGTGACTGGCTGGAGGATAGCCCTGAGGAGAGAGACTTGGGGGTGCTGGTGGACAAAAAGCTCAACATGAGCTCTCAGTGTGCACTTGCAGCCCGCAAAGCCAATCAGATCCTGGGCTGCATCAGGAGAAGTGTGGCTAGCAGGTCGAGGGAGGTGATCCTCCCCCTCTACTCAGCCCTGGTGAGACCCCACCTGGAGTACTGTGTCCAGTTCTGGAGCCCCTATTACAAGAGGGATGTGGAGGTGCTGGAACGTGTCCAGAGAAGGGCCACGAGGATGATCAGAGGGCTGGAGCACCTCTCCTATGAGGACAGACTGAAGGAGTTGGGGCTGTTCAGTCTGCAGAAGAGAAGGCTCCGAGGTGACCTAATTGTGGCCTTCCAGTATCTGAAGGGGGCCTACAGGAAGGCAGGGGAAGGACTTCTCAGGATATCAGGTAGTGATAGGACTAGGGGGAATGGAATGAAGCTGGAGGTGGGGAGATTCAGGCTGGATGTGAGGAGGAGGTTCTTCACCATGAGAGTGGTGAAACCCTGGAATGGGTTGTCCAGGGAGGTGGTCGAGGCCCCGTCCCTGGGGGTGTTTAAGAGCAGGCTGGATGAGGCTCTGTCCAGCCTGATCTAGTGTGGGGTGTCCCTGCCCATGGCAGGGGAGTTGGAACTAGATGATCCTTGTGGTCCCTTCCAACCCTGAACGAAACTATGAAACTATGAAACCAGACCTCTATTACAAGGTGGATGAGCTGTTGCATAAAGAATTCTTCATTCACTGGTGGTACTGCATTATCTTAATGTTTTTAATTTAAATATTAAGTGTGCTGGGTGGGGGATAGGGAGAAGGTGGGACAAGCTGCCAAAATACAGCACTTGATGCAAACTCTCATGCAAATCTAGTGCTGAAGATGCCTTTGCATCCACAAGAGGATGCAGACCTTTTCAGTTCATGAAGCAGCAGATAACTTTGCTAGTGAGTAGACCAGTGGCCAGATTGAAGAACTGCAAGGTTCTCTTGTACCTGGATCTCCTACCTGCTGGCAGAGAATTTCTGAGAAGTCCCCAGCTTTTAAATTCTGTTTGGAAGCATGTTCCTAGTCTTCCCTTGACCTTTTTCTGCCACTGCACTTCCCCTCCCCAAGGTAGTCAGCCTCTATGTATCTGAATGTATGAACTGTTCTACAGAAGAGATATAACATAGCCACATGCATGTGCTCCTGACACTGGGGTGGCAGCTAAATGAGTTTTGTTGCTTCAAAACACACTCATGTTAATGATTTTCCCTAAAATGCATTATAAATTCTTGCACATGAACTGGACAGTAGGCAGAAGAGATTTTTTTAATATATTCCCCTCTAGCACTGACTCTTCAAGGAGAAAAAAAAAACTTTATGCATGTACTAGTGTTTGAAAATCTCAGCCTCAGATATTAAAATTTGATTAAATTGTGAGCACTGAAATTATCATATGAAAGTATATCACTGCTCTAATAGGCTATAATTCTGCCAGCTGTCAATATAGTAACTTAAACTGGTATGTATAATTTGGTATTACATTATGTAAAACCTGCTGAATGAGTCCCACCGAGTCCTTTGTGTTACAACTTTCTTTAAATTGAGTTCCTCATGAATTTTAGGCTAGTGAATTCCGGTTATAAGAATTATGTCTGACATAATCCCTGTTTAATAATTGTTTTTAAGATTCCAGTAGTGCTTGGCCCTAATGGAGGTTTCTTGTATTGCATCTGCAGTGATGAGAGACTCCCTCTGACATGGTTTAGTCTTCACTGGGAAAGATACTGTATCAAAACAAGAAGTTTAGTGTTCATAATGCTGTGCCCTTTTTGATATTCCAGATAAATAACTCCACTTTAATCTCACAGTAGGAAAACAACTGATTGAGATTTAATGTCATATGCAAGGAGCTGTACAATGTGTTAGTTATTTGTCAATCTGATGGAAAAGCAGAGGAGTTTGCTTCCTTTGATTCCAGCCATGCTATGTTTTATGACTAACTTTTACTTGTTTTGCTCGTTCCACATAAAATCTGTCATGATTATACATCAGAAAGCATTCCATTATTCCATCCATGAGAAATAACTATAGTCCGTGGAGAAGCAACAGATTGCTGCCTCTTGCAAGCGTTATGGAATTGTGTTGTAATGCGATGGAGTAGCCTGGATCAATAGTTCTCTCTAGTAATACAATCTGCTGTCAGATAACTTCCAATGGTTTTACAGATTTAATGAACTCCCTGGGTTGCTGATAAAAATATAATGTAAGGAGGAAACTAAAACAACATCATGTATTAGATAGAGCCTCAGGCAACATTTTATGACCATCGTTTCTTCAGTTGTATATTTTTAATTACAAAGCCAGTATGCATCAAGCGCTGTCCTGAAATTCTCCACCAGTGAAATTAATCTTGCTCTTCTCAAGTCAAGGATAAGGAGACTTCATGTAGGGAACTAAATGAGAATTTCAAGCTCTGTGTTCACACAGCTTTGGTGGAAGTATTTCAACCTGTGAGCTGGAGGAGAAGCCATTTCTCTTTGTGTGTTCTTTGGGGCCATTAACTCTTTTGGAGGAACCTGTTTTGTCTCCAGTTCTCTTCTGCCCTATCCACAGTAAGATGTTAATTCCCATAAATCTTTTTGGAACTAAGGAAGTCAGAAAAGAGCACGAATCTGTTACCAAATCAATGAGAACATGTGTCTGAACTACTACTAAAAATGTTAAGGTGTAAGTAAAGCCTTAAGAACTTAGACCTGTTGTAAGAAGTGTATCTACCACTTAGCTGCAAACTACTTCTGTAAGACACTGTATAGCTGTAGGAATAACCTTAAGTCTGCCTAGGCTTGGCCACACTGATACCTGATGGGAATGTATAAATGATAGGAACATGGAAAGCTATATATATATCTTGGAGAAACGTTGACAATTACTTTTCTCTCTAGAAAAAGTTCAATAAAAGATTGCCATTGTCTTACAGTAAGAATTATTTTATTTTTTTTTTTAATTTTCATCAAAGTACACAGGAACTTTCATGCAGGTCTTGGACATGACACAATACTTTGTCTAAAAGTTAGGAAAAGCAAATGTAATGCCAGTGTGACTTCTGGACAGACTGAAAAAGGTACTCTGTGGTTGTTCTTATTTCTTCCTGCTTTCTTTGCTCTCCAAATCAAAAAAATGAAAGTGGCATTGTGATGGTGCTGCTTACTAAATTTCTGTTAGGTGTACCTAGATTTCCTCCCAGTAGTTTTGATGCATTCCTCAGTGGTGCTAAGCCATCATTCATGTACTGTTGTTCAGCCTTCCTTTGCTCCTTTGTTGTGGTGGGAGTGTGGCACCTACCTAGCTGCTGATGCCAAGCTGTAACTCACATGGTGCCAACATCCTGGTATGCACACTTGAAATAGGCATTTCCTTGCATAGCTGAACTTAAATGAGTTGACATGCTTGACCCCAAGGGAAAGGTTAGGCCTTGTTCCTTTCCATTGGATGGTCAGAAGGATCAAATCTCAAGACACCACTGGAGAATTCAGGTATAGGTTGGCACCTGTGGCCAGGCATTTAGACCACCTGAGATAAGGTTACTTCCAAAGAGGCAGTGGACAAGAGCCATGGAGGCTTCCTGGTTAAGACTCAAGTCTAACAGGAGGTCAGACAGTCAACTTCACAGAAAGCAGTAGATCTCAAAAAACGGTTTGGCCCAAGTGCTCCAAAAACCCCACAGTGTATCATCTGTGCCCTCCAAGCAAGCCCTTTTCCTTCCACTGCAATTTGGTGACAGGGGGATATGCAGAAGTGCCAGGTATTTCTTCCCTGGGCGGTCTAATTTCTGGCCTATTTTTAAAGACCAAAGTGCTGCCTGCATTGAATTGTTAGGGGAACAATGTTCATAAAAGTGTTGACACTGCTTGCTATCATGTAGGCTTGACTGGTAACTTTAGTGGAAAGAAGGCAAAATTTATAAAACCTATTTCTGTTAGAATTATTGAAAAAGGGCAGTATTTCCAAAGCAATATCAGCAAGAACTTATATTTATGAGAGTACCAGAATTCCTGGGGAAATGGTGCATTAAGTAAACAGGAACCACACTACGTGTTTTGTTACCATGACTTTTGCAGATCAGTCTTTTAAACCAGACTGGATCATACTGGCCCATAACAGTTGAATTATTCCCTTTTGGCTTAGGTATACTTCCTAGCATGGAAGAAGAAGCAGAAGATCAGAGTGAGTGCATAAAATAAATTTTCAAAGAGGAAGTTTACTTAATTCCCTCTGCTTTCTCTGTGTGATCCAAAGTCCAAGGGTTGGCAGATCTTTTTATAGAAAACCTTTTTATGTGGGACAGACAGCATTTCATGCATGCTGTTTAAGTTTTAATTAAGGAACCTGGCTGCTTCTTGAGACACTTTCCAGTACAATTCATTCTTGTTCAGCACTATAATTTGTTATGCTTGTGACCTGCTGCTTCATAGCAAAGACCTTTCATAGCGTCACTGAAGAACTCTGAGATTCCTCAGTGCTAATTGTGTTTGATTCACCATGAATGATTTGAGGGCTGACTGGTGTTTAGATGGGACTTGGTTTGAAGTGACATTGTTTTTTGTTGCAAACAGCTTGTTGGTTTTGAAACACCTTGGGGGAAGTAGTCCTGTTTTGTTGAAAGAGGGAAAAGGAACCTATGAGAGGAATATAAGCTTTTAGCTGATTACAGTAAGCTGAATGCAATTGGTTAATATGTCTTTTGGGAAACCATATTCCAGTATTTCCATAGGAATAGAGATGCTTCTTTCAAAAACACAAAGTCTTTCCTTTTGCCAGTATGAACTGCTCACTATTTACTGGCCCACTAGCTTGATGAAGTTCTGGTCAACAGAGAGATAGAAGTAGAGAATGAGACTGGCAAGCCACAACACAGCAGACAAATGGGCATAATGCCTTCTCTTGGACACAGCTTCTCTTTCATCATCATTTTCTGTATTGCATTTTTATCAGTCTTCTCTTTGTGTTATGTAGGAACAGTTCAGACAGTTGGATAATGTGGCCATCTGGTCAGCTTAAGTAAGGAAGCTTACGATACATCTACCTTGTGCTTCCAGAATACATTGATCCATTAAGCATCAAAATGTAAACTGTGCTTCTTCAGAAGTGTTCAATAAATACATATGTAGATATAAACTGGTAACAGTCATGTTGCCAAAGGAGAAAAGAAGTTGGGAAAAAATCTATAATGGCAAAAGTCAGGAAAAGTGTCAGTCAATAACACAGTAGTTGAAATACTCTCTGTAACTCAGTCTCATGAATTGCAGGTGTTTCCTGATAAAGAGCTTTACAGAAAGATGTGATTATTTAGGCCTGCCTGAAGAGTTATGTGGAATAATCCTTCCTAGCCTTAATAAGCAATCAGAAGACCCAAAGGCAGGAGACATGACTCTCAGGATTTCTCTTGCCCTAATCAAATCATCTGTTGTTATGGTTGGGAGAGAAACTGCTCTTTGAGCTGTTACCCATTTAGCAAGAACTCCTGGAAGTGC
The DNA here is from genome assembly GCF_026170545.1 of Melanerpes formicivorus. NCBI lineage: Eukaryota > Metazoa > Chordata > Aves > Piciformes > Picidae > Melanerpes > Melanerpes formicivorus. The sequence goes on along the minus strand of NW_027142353.1, from coordinate 18,729,461 downwards.
AGAGTTTTTTTTCTTAGATCTTTGATCCTGTTTGTAACCTCCCATTTAAAGGCTTACTCTTTGTAGCTTCTTAAAGCACATCATTAAAACTAATTTTAACTGTCAGAAATACATTTTTTTACACAGAGCACATAATTTTGGTCATGATTGTGACACAATCAATGACACAGCAGATCTAGTTGGAGGTGTCAGTGCAGGGAGGTTGGACAAGATGACCTTTGAGGGTCCCTTCCAGCTCAATGTGATCTGTGAATTATCCTTGCAGATCACAGTATCACAGTACATTAGAGGTTGAAAGAGACCTCAAGAGATCATCAGGTCCAACTCCCCTGCCAAAGCAGGGTCGCTTATGGTAGTCTGCACAGGAATGCATACAGGTGGGTTTTGAAAGTCTCCAGAGAAGGAGACTCTACAACCTCCCTGGGCAGCCTGTTCCAGTGCTCCGTCACCCTCACTGTAAAGAAGTTTCTCCTCATTTTTATTTTATTTAGAATTTAGAATAAACCAAACCAGGTTGGAAGAGACCTTCAAGATCATCACGTCCAACCCATCAACCAATCCAACCCACCCAAACAGCTAACCCATGGCACCAAGCACCACATCAAGTTTCCTCCTGAACACCTCCAATGACGGCGACTCCACCACCTCCTTGGGCAACCCATTCCAATGGGCAATCACTCTCGCTGTGTAAAACTTCCTCCTAACCTCCAGCCTAAACCTCCCCTGGTGCAGCCTGAGACTGTGTCCTCTTGTTCTGGTACTGGTTGCCTGGGAGAAGAGACCAACCTCTACCTGTATACAACCTCCCTTCAGGTAGTTGTAGAGAGTGATAAGGTCACCCCTGAGTCTCCTCTTCTCCAGGCTAAGCAACCCCAGCTCCCTCAGTCTTTCCTTATAGGGCTTGTGTTCCAAGCCCCTCACCAACTTTGTTGCTCTTCTCTGGACTCATTCCAGCAAGTCAACATCCTTCCTAAACTGAGGGGCCCAGAACTGGACACAGTACTCGAGGTGCAGCCTAACCAGTGCAGTGTACAGGGGCAGAATGACCTCCCTGCTCCTGCTGGCCACACTGTTCCTGATGCAGGTCAGGATGCCATTGGCCCTCTTGGCTGCCTGGGCACACTGCAGGCTCATGTTCAGCCTGCCATCGACCAGTACCCCCAGGTCCCTCTCTGCCTGGCCACTCTCCAGCCACTCTGACCCCAGCCTGTAGCACTGCATGGGGTTGTTGTGGCCAGTGTGCAGAACCCGGCACTTGGATGTGTTAAATCTCATGCCGTTGGACTCTGCCCATCTGTCCAGCCTGTCAAGGTCCCTCTGCAGAGCCTCTCTACCCTCCAGCAGATCAACTCCTGTCCCCAGCTTGGTATCATCTGCAAATTTACTGATGATGGACTCGGTGCCCTCATCCAGATCATCAATAAAGATGTTAAAGAGCACAGGGCCCAGGACTGATCCTTGGGGCACACCACTAGTGACTGGCCACCAGCTGGATGTGGCACCATTCACCACCACTCTCTGGGCTCGGCCATCCAGCCAGTTCCTAACCCATCGCAGTGTGCTCCCATCCAAGCCATGGGCTGACAGCTTGGCCAGCAGTTTGCTATGGGGGACGGTGTCAAAGGCCTTGCTGAGGTCCAGGTAGACTACATCAACAGGCCTCCCCACATTCACCAGGCGGGTCACCTGATCATAGAAGGAGATCAGGTTGGTCAGGCAGGACCTGCCCTTCCTAAATCCATGCTGGCTGGGCCTGATCCCTTGGCCATGCTGTAAGTGCTGTGTTAATGCACTCAGGATGACCTGTTCCATGATCTTGCCTGGCACTGAGGTCAGGCTGACAGGCCTGTAATTCCCTGGCTCATCCAACCGGCCCTTCTTATGGATGGGCACAATGTTGGCCAGCTTCCAGTCCTCTGGGACCTCTCCAGTGAGCCAGGACTGCTGGAAAATGATGGATAGTGGCTTGGCCAGCTCATCTGCCAGCTCTCTCAGCACCCTAGGATGAATCCCATCTGGTCCCATGGACTTGTGGGGGTCCAAGCTGCTAAGGAGAGTTCCAACCACCTCCTCATGGAACATAGGGAAACTGTGCAGCTCCCTGGCTCCTTCTGCCAGCTCTGCAGGCCAGCTGTCAGGAAGATGTTCTGTCCTTCTAGTAAAAATTGAGGCAAAGAAGGTGTTAAGTATCTCTGCCTTTTCCTCATCCCTTGATACAATATTTCCCTCCATGTCAACCAAGGAGTGGAGGTTGTCCTTTCTCTTCCTCTTGCTATTAATGTATTTATAGAAGGACTTTTTGTTGTCCTTCACAGTAGAGGCCAGTTTAAGCTCCAAGTGTGCTTTTGCCTCCCACCTCATGTTGAGGTGAAATCTTCTATGTTCAAGCTTGAACCTGTTGTTTCTTGTCTTGTTACTGTGCACCACCATTGGCTTCCTCCACTTGACACCCACCCATCAGATATCTATAAACATTGATGAGATCCCCTCTGAGTCTTCTCTTCTCAAGACTATACAGCCCCAGAGATCTCAGTCTCTCTTCACAGGGGAGATAATCAAGTCCCCTAATCATCCTCGTGCCTTTCCATGGGATTCTCTCCAGCAGGTTGCTGTCTCTTTTGAACTGAGGAGCCCAAAACTGGACACAGTATTCCAGGTGTGGTCTCAGTAGGGCAGAGAAGAGGGGTAGAAAAACTTTCCTAGACCTGCTGGACACACTTGATGCACCCCAGGATACCAGTGGCTCTCTTGGCCACAAGGGCACCTTGTTGTCCCATGGAGAACTTGCTCTCCACCATCACTCCAAGGTCTTCCTCTCTGGAGCTGCTTTGCAGCAGGACATCCTCTAACCTGTGCTGGTGCATATCGTTATTCCTCCCCAGGTGCAGGACCCTGCACTTGTCCATACTGAACTTCATGAGGTTTGCCTGAACTCAGCTCTCCAGCCTGTCCACACCTCATTGGATGGCTGCTCAGCCTGGCAGGGTGTCAGCCACTCCCCCACCCCCCCCCACATCCCCACTCCCCGTTTTGTATCATCAGCGAACTTGCTGAGGGTATTCTCAATCCCCTCATCCAGGTTGTTGATAAAGATATTGAATAAAACCAGACCCAGTACCAATCCCTGGGGAACACCACTGGCCACAGGCCTCCAAGTTGACTCTGTCACTGATGACAACCGTCTGAACTCTGCTGTCGAGCCAGTTTGCAATCCACCTCATGGACCAGCCATCTATGCTCCATTTCCTGAGCTTTCCTGTGAGGATGTTATGGGAGACAGTATCAAAAGCCTTACTGAAGTCAAGGTGCACTGCTCTTCCCTCATCTACCCATTTGGTCAGTTTCATAGAAGGCTATCAGATTAGTCAGACAGGATCTCCCCTTGGTAAATCCATGTTGGTTACTTTCGATAACCTTCTTTTGCTTTTTGTGACCACTCACAGTGCTAAGAATCTTTTTAACTTTAGAGGTCCCAAAAAGTCAATTTCCCAGTTCATCTACCTCTTGGTGGGGGGAATGGGGGATGAGCCTGTGTAAGGTGAGATTCAGTTGTCTGGTCCTGGAGTCTTTTGTAGCTGAATCTTAGTAGCTGAACTTTTTCTCTTCAAGCTCTCCTACAGCAGGGTTGTTTTTTTGGTTGTTTTTTTTTTTAATACAAGCTTACCTTTAATCTTGGTGTGCTTTCAATCTTACCCTGTATTGTGAAGCAAACCTTGGCAACAGCTGTCACAATCTAATGAACAATGTATCTGAATATCAAATGTAACACAGAGCTCTGCCAATGTGGTGACTTGCTCCCCAAAAATGTCAGCTCTCTGGCTATGCAGCTTGCAGCGCACACAGTTAATACGGACACCGCCCAATATGTAACCTGTAGTCTGCAGTCTAAAAAGAAGACATAAATTTTGTAGGTGACAAAAAAGCAATTATACTCAGTTGCAGTATTAGTGGATGAAAATATCACCTCCATGTACAAAAAGTCTGTGCTCTGCTGATATCAGCGTTTTATAAAAGACAACCTGATGTTTCTTTTTGATGATTTTCTTCTTGTAGCCCTAAGGGTGTCTACAGAGAAGATTAAGACAAAGAGATTTTTATTGGCAAAGCAAATATGCAATCTGCCCTACCTTGCTGGGGATTTTCACAGAGGAACATGTTCGTGCTTTTGTCCGGTTATGCCAGTGGAATACCTAAACTGTGTTACTGAAACCCGAATAATTTGGAATTTGCAAAGAAATGCAAGAGAAAGGCAAGAATTTGCATTAACAAAGCAGCCGAAAGTTTGAAAGCAGCAGGCTTGGCTGGATTTCACTGCGCTGAACAGATTCCCTAATTATATTTTGTTAGTTCAATCCTGTTTTCCTGGCGTGCCAGTTTGACAACAGTTGTGGGGGTTTGAAAATTATTTTTATTTTCTGTTTGGAAGCAGGAGTTCTCCTCGGAGACCTCTCCAGACAAAGCCATATTAAATAACAGTTTGTGAGAGTTTATTGGATAAAATTTGGAGGTGATTGATGATGTAATTGCTACTGGTTGTCCATGGGATGTCTCAGTCTTTCAACTTTTCTGCTGGGAATTCTATGCATAATGCCACTGCTACAAAGATCTCAACAAGGCAGCTCTAGAGAGGCACAGCGTTTAAATGTCCCTTTCAACAAAAATATTCATGGTGCACTGGAAATAACTAGAGATGAGCCTTTACTGACACATCTTTTGCTCAACTTTTGGGTTGGGTTGGTTTTGTTTAAAAAATCAAAGTATTTATATACCATGGCAAAGAAACAAAACTTTTGTTTTGCCTTTGATAGATCTTTCCCACAATCTGATAAACTCTGAGGGGAGAGGAAAATGCAGTATTCAGTAAATGTGCTGTATTTTGAAATACTTGAGATTCAGTATTCCTAAGGTTAGAAGGGACCTCAAAGATCATCGAGTCCGACCTGTCACCACAGACCTCACCACTAGAGTAGGGAGGACACTAGGGCCCACTGCAGGCTTGAACTCACAAACCTTCCCATTAAGGGCCTTATGTGCTACCAACTGAGCCACCTGATACCTCTGAGGTATAGGGCATACACCTGTCTTCACATCGGGTGTAGCTTTCCTAGTTGGGTATTAACTATGTCTGTGTCCAACTTTGAACCTTAATGCCTCTGTCCCAAGAATTAAAACAGACCATATGAACGTGCACCACCAGCCTGAATCCTGGGTTGAGTTCTGGGCTCCTCACTCCAAGAAGGACATTGAGAGGCTGGAGCAGGTCCAGAGAGGGGCAACAGAGCTGGGGAAGGGTCTGGAGAACAGGGTTAGGGAGGAGCAGCTGAGGGAGCTGGGGGTGTTCAGGGTGGAGAAGAGGAGGCTGAGGGAGACCTCATTGCTCTCTACAGATCCCTGAAAGGAGGCTGGAGCCAGGTGGGGGTTTGGTTTCCCAGGTCAAAAGCAACAGGATGAGAGGAATTGGCCTCAGGAAGAGGAGGCTCAGGGGAGACCTTCTTGCTCTCTGTAACTCCCTTAAAGGAGATTGTAGACAGGCAGAGGTTGGTCTCTTCTCTCAGGCACCCAGCACCAGAACAAGAGGACACAGTCTCAAGCTGTGCCAGTGAGGTTTAGGCTGGAGGTGAGGAGAAAGTTCTTCCCAGAGGGAGTTTGTTAGCCATTGGAATGTGCTGCCCAGTGAGGTGGTGGAGTCCCCATCCCTGGAGGTGCTCAAGAGGGCATTGGATGTGGCTCTTGGAGCCATGGTTTAGTTGTCAGGAGGTGTTGGGTGACAGCTTGGACTTGGTGATCCTTGAGGTCTCTTCTAACCTTATTGATTCTATGATTCTATTCTATGATCTTTAGTTTTCACTGCTCACATTATAGTCTACTTCAGAGAGGAAGGGTTTGTAGAGAGTAGTACCGCCTGTTGTAACCAGCAGAATAGGGTAGACATGGAAGCCTCAGCATGGGTCAAACCAAACTAAACCAGACTCAAAAACCCACCATACAAGGATATTATAGGAGTCAATGAGAGCTTCAAGCAAAATAAACTTGGACTCTTCCCCAGAAATAGATTTACCGGAAACAGTATAGAGAATTGATTCAGAAGAAGGTATTCACTGCTGTTGGGTGGGGCTTCTCCTTGAAAAATGAATGACAGAAAGTATGAGGATCAGAAATTGTGTAAACTTCCTGGTTTGAATTTTTAGCATTTAGGAAAAGACACCTGCATTAACTGATTATTTTTACAAAGCATATTTTACAGTTCAGAGCTTAAGGACTGTCCTCTGTCCTTCAGAACAATTACAATTACAATTACAGTTACTGTAGGAAACCTCATTGTGGTGATTAGTTGTTTACTGGTGGCTGTCAAAGCACTGACTAAAAGAACTAAGAATCATTATCCCTGGGTTTTCAGTGAAGAAATAGTCAAGAGATGATGAATAGACCAGTAAAGGACAACTGGAAGAGTATAACAATGGACAAAATAGGAATAGAGCTGAAGTTCAGCCTCATACATTATCTAGGAGGCTATTCCTCCTCAGTTATTGTTTTCTAGTAATATTTTCTTCCAAAGATTAATATTTGGTTTATATCATTTAGTTCTGTGTTTTTCACTGTTGTGAAGAACTGCATAGCATGACTCATAGTTAATACAGCACTTATACATGTATTTAAACACTGGTCCCTTGAAGGCCAGTGACCTTTAACCCAATATTTACAGAATGAATCAAGCATTTGCTACATTACACTCCCTAGTGCAGAACAAAATTATCTATTGACTTATTCCCTTTCCATGAAGATGACTATGGCAAAACCAATATTATAGTTTGCTTATTTATACCAATGGCAATTGTTAAGTCAGATTTGTCTGACCAATTGAATTTGCCTTTCCCTTCGTATATGTTTGTTTAAAACAAAACAGAGGTCTCTAATCCAAATGCATTTCATCGTGAACTAGGTACAGACTATGCCAGATCATTGAATCTAAATTGCCATTTAGAGCTGTCTTTCCTTCACTCTTGAGTGCAGAGGCAACTTGTGGTGACCAGTACTCAAACTTGTATGTCTCAGGAACTCCAGACTAGGTAGGAAATGCAGTTTTTGGCTGTCCAGTGAGAGGGAACATACCTCTTTTATTATGTATGTATAGTTAAATTTATCAATAAGAGAGTATGCCAACATGCATTCATCAGAGGTTACTCTAGCAGGTAGCATTGCTGAGGCCTGGGTGTGCACAGAAATGAATCATTCAAGACAACGTTGGTTTTATGCAATGTTCTGCAGTATGTCCTCAGAATGTGGAGAGCTGACATGTAGTTTGAAAAGGTCACTTAAACCTATAGGTAGTTGGCAATTATTAATATTTATTACTCATCTAAACAAGTTTACATGCAGAAGCTTACTCCTTAAAGGCTGTGAGCTGTGGCAGATAAAACTGATGAAGTTCCTGTTCTTATCCATTAGGAACTTTTTCCCCTTTCTCTTCCTTCTTAGAATTTCCTCTGCACATCAGGGTTTTTTTCAAGTTTTGCTGAATGATTTGGAAGTGAGGGGAAATTATATTACTATTATTATTATTTGGTGCTACACAATTATACTATTAAGGTTAATGATGCCAGCAATTAAAAGGCATCCACTTATTTGGAAACTGTCAGTTGGGACAAATTGTTCTTTAATGTCTCTACACATGGATTACTTTGATGGGAATGTAGGAAACTGGTAGGTCAGTGCAATATTTCTTGTTGTTTTTTGCTGTCAGGAAGCTTTCCCTGCTGTCCTTGAAAAGTGTTGTAGGAAAGTATAAACCACATTATACCACCCCTTATCTTTCTTATGGGTATTAGTTACAAATATTCTCATTAACTCTCCGTCATTGAATTATGGGCCAGCTATTTATGGTACAGAATTATAAATTGTCTGGGACTATTTGTGCTCATGGGTTTCTGGCTCTGAAATTTGCTTCCTTTTTACAAGACTGTTAGTTGCAAAGCATATCTGGGTTTCTAGAGGATGAGTGGCTTTGTCATGTATGCTTCCTAGATAAAATTTTCCCTTTCTGTAAGATAGTGCATCGCTTGAAATTTGTTATGTCTTTAAGAACTGGGATGCCTTAACCCTAATAAAGTCCTCCAGGAGTACCAGACAGGTGCAGAAAGTGGACCCCAGAAAATGTAATCTTTTGTTACTTCATCCCATAATTCCTGCATCTCCCCTTTATAAACAGACAGCACAGGCTATTCTGCCTTTTCTTCCTCCTTCTCTTCTCCCAGCATGCGTGGGCTCTTATCTCTCTGGTTTGTGGGGTAGTGGGGCCTGGTGCGGGCAAGCTGGTGTTCTGGCTGCACAATGCCGCCTGGTGCAGTGGGAGGGAGGCCTTGGGGAATTGAGGCCTAGGGTTTTGACCTGGTTTGGGGGGAGGTTGTGGAAAGCCTAATGAGGTTCTGTGGTAAGCCCAGATTGGAGAACTGGGCTGAGGTTGACTATGGATTTGTGTATTTTGTATGGTTTTGTACTGTTATATAGTTGTGCATAGTACTTCCATTTGAATTTCCAATTCTTTCCAATCCTGTGTGGAGCATTTTCTTTTACTCCTTTGGGGAGGGGTAAAAGAGCTTCTGTCCACTCTCTAAAACTACAACAAATTTTTTTTCCCCCCTGAAACATAATTGCAGATACCAGGCCAGTTGCTCAGCTGTGCTCATATGGAGCCACAACTCCACAAGCAGCCAAGAGGGAGAAGTATCTATCAGCTGGAAAATTTGCAATCACCAGTTTTGATAAAGTCTGTAGTATTAAAAACTTAGGTGAGAACACTGGTGTTTTCTGCCAGCCTAAGTTCAGTTTTGACTGTTCACTAGGCATCCCTCAGTGAGCATACCTGCAGTCCCTGTCCATGGAAGATTGTCAGATTTGTTTGGGGCAATTAGATGCAACAACATCAACAATTAGAGTAGAGTTCATATTCCCTGTACTTAGCAAAGAGAACAGCTGGTTAATACTGATAATACATTGAAACGAACACACATGGATGCTCAAATACATACAGTTATCTGGGGAATCATTGGCATGGTTTTATGATGTTGCTCTCATGCCAGCTAACAATTAAAGGCTAAAAAGAGGCTTCATTTGTTTGCAGTCTCAAAAAAAGCTAAAACGCAATGAAAGATCAATATCTTGATCAAGTAAACACTTCAGGTTAAAATGCTATTGGGGTGCTTGAAGTAATGAATGGCATGAGAGAAAGTACTTAAAACTGCACTGCAAAATGTTGACCATAACAGCAGTAGAGAGTAGATGCTCTCCTATCTACTCTGTGATTCATGTTTTATTTTCCTAAATAATTACATAGTTCAACATAATTATCCAATGAATGTAATTTACTTAGTCTTAATATTTAATTGCTCGTGTGAAACAAATATCCAGGTTTTTGCAGCAACCTAGAGAAAAAAAAATCCACAACAACCCAAGCCATGTGTCTTCAGTACAAGTGAAATACAGTGTTTAAGGGGGAATGCAGATAGGAGTTTTGAAATTAGAGCAGTGTTAATGAACTGCTGGTGAGCTTCACCGAGAGCCTATACAAAGCACCTAGTCACAAAGACTCAGTTTACCTACTGGTAGGAAATGGGATACTTGCTGGAATGACTCCATTTTTGTGTTGCTTTAAAGGTATAAATATGTTTTATTGCTTTGTCCTGCAAAGTGGAGAGCTGGAATGGAATGGAACCAAATGCAGAAAGATTTGGAGAAGCTCTGTTTCATCTTCCCTTGTCAATCTTTCCTTTCACTTTAAAGGAAAATGAAGTCTCACCAAAGAATCTAATGCTCAAAAATAGTTTGTTTTAAGCAAGGAAAACGTTCTTTAGAGTTTCTGTGTTTGTTGCAAATAGGGATCTGGTTTGCAAGAAGGTCTCTGAAACTATTTCAAATCTGAATTTTACAAGATATGAAAAATCCTTCCACTTTTAATAAGAAATTCCAAAAATTATTTCCTTCTCAACTGCTAGAAAATGTAAATTATTAATTCATTTTTTTATTTTCTTCTTTTTCCCTAAATGATTGCATAGTTCAGCATAATTATCCAATGAATATTGTTTATTGAGTCTTAGTATTTAATTGCTCGTGTGAAACAATTATCCAGGTTTTCACACCAAGTTTGAAATCTGTTTAGGAAAATAAATACAGTAATTAGAAACTAAAAGTCCTGTTGCTCAGTATAATAACTACATTAGTGCTAAGCAGTAAAGTGGAGCTAAGCTTTCTGCTTTAATTACTACTTTTTTGCTTTTTGCTTTTTTTTTAATATATACGTGCCCCATGCCTACTTCCTGCCTGGGGCATCACATTTGCAGAAGCAGGTCCTGAGACTGTCTCCAGCCAGTTTTGTGTGTCCACCATGATGTACAGTTCATAAAGAACCAGGTGACTGATTACACTGGTAGAATGAAAGGGTAAATGAGAAAACATTTAACTAACCACAGGAAACCTAATTATAATCAAAATTGAATTATGTTTTCTCCTAATTTCTGAAATATTTTTGGCATGGGAATTGTTTCTACATCACTAGCTGTAATTGTTTCTTACACATACATAAGCTTTTTCACAGTTGCAAGTTTCAGTGTCAGAGGGAAGAATCATCTCAGGCAAAGGTTGAATTGCAAAGCTACTAATTCTGGATGCTCTAGGAGTGTACCCTCTCAGCTCAGTCCATAGCAGTATGCTTCTCAAGCATAATTATGAATTGAAATATATGCCTAGATTTTGGATTTTCTAGCACAAGAGGTTCAGATCTGAACCTTGTACCTTGGGTGAAACTGTGTTTTAGTTGCAGGAAAAATAGTTATATAGTGATATCATGATTATGACCCCTACCAAATGAGCATCTATGAGGATCCTAATAAAATCTCATTCATTTAGCTAGAGCTATCTTTTTAATGAAGCAGAACTGAACTGCAGCTTGGTAATAAAGCAGAGAAGTTTCTATTCACATTCAACACAGCAGTGAAGAGCAGTAAATCAGATGTGGTGAGCTGAGGGACAATTGTGTCATAGGTGCAGGAGGTTTCTTAAAGTTACTGGTGAATGTTGACTGTGAGAGGCCTTTCCTACACGGCTTCTGAGTTACTGCTCTTAAGATTGCAATAGTAAATTCTGCTCAACAATGTTAGCCAATCATAAGACAGGTAAGCAATGTCACTTGCAATTAGTGCTCAAGATACTCAGCAGTTTAGTTAAACCATTGTAGAAAGATCAACAAAAATAAAAGGGCATGATCTACAACTTGTGTCTTAGCCCCCTTGCCTCTGCTGACAGCAGCATCTGTTTTCATCTCAGTCAAAGCAAAACCACAGTATTTGTTTTTTTTCAGGGAATGAACACTGAATTGCCTGGAAAGATCATTTCCTAGTGGGGTGGTTCCTTGGTTGAGGAGCCAGTCATCTCTGCTTCAGTGATATCAGTGTGTGGAAGAAGGAATTGCCTGTTGACCTTTCAAAAAAGCAAAGGTCTGACAGCAAGTATTGCCAGTCTCTGTGCTCTCCTGACCACAGGACAGACCTTTCATGCTGTGGTGCAGGAGACTGTAGGGTGCTCACTAGCAAGAATCCTGACAATATGCAAGGACACAGACCACTAGGAGTTCCCATTCATGCAGGATGTTGGACATAAGCCAGGCTGAAGCAGCATATGGGACTCTCTCAACCTCAAGACACTGTTTCAATACGTCCCTGCATCAGGGACCATCTCATGACTACCCATACAGAGGATGAAGCTCATTCCAGGAGGGCAATAGAGAGAGTGCTTCACCCATGCAAAAAGATAAATCGAACTTTACATTTCTAGTCTGCTGCTTTTTTCTCTTTAATTGCTTTTTGTTCAGTTCTGAGGATGCTTTCACTAGTTCAGAACACCCTTGGCAATGGCTTGCTAAAATCTATGAATAGGGTGTAAAAGCAGATTGGTTTGATCTCATAAAAGACAAAAAAAAAACCACTTGCCATGTGCACTGTTTGTATCAGAGGTTATTGAAGAGATTGGCCACACTTTAGTATCTTCATTGAACTTGATGCCACTTTTATATTTCCTTGTTCTATCTCTTAAGTTTCAGGGGCAGCCAAATTCCTCCGCTAAGGGGAGTGTGTGAAGTAGTTGCCAGTAATGACTTGAGCTAGAGGGTGACAAGTGAGCTGGAGAAACCTGGCAGCAACACTTGTAAGAATAGTGTGTCATGGAGATCATTTTAAGGCCATTATTGATTAGGGGAAGATGAATGTGTCTTTTAATGGTATCCTTTGGTGTATCATTCATCTTCATAGAGCCCTACCAAGCTGCCTTCAGGTGCTTCACTGAGAGCACCATACGTCATAGCCTGTGGCTGTACAGTGATAAATTACACAGCACCAAGCTGCTGCTGAGCACTTCCCTCTTCCTTCAGGCTCTTCACCAAAAGCCTGCTTGCTGCAGTGGCCCAGCAGCAGGCTTCTGCTGCTGAACTTATTTGCACACAGCTTCCCTTTGTTTTCTTACATCTCTTGCAGGACTGATTAGTTTGCTGCGGTGACTGAGTAAAGCTGCTGAAAATTAGTTATAAGGTAGTAGGAGAGCAGCTTGCCCCTCTTACATAATTAGATTGCTTGGAAGTGACACTTTCTGTTTATATTTATTCTCACATAGGCAGGACATGCTGCAAAACAAGCATTAGGATTACAGCTGTCTCAATCACCTGGATTGATCAGGCCTGATTCCCTATATCATGCTGACCCTTTCTTTCTTGGTGAAAAGGTAGCAGGTCCATTACTGAAGGCAATCCTGAGCAAGAACAGCATCCAGTACTACACCAAATTTGTCAAACAGATTGTAAGCATCTGTTTTAAATGTTAATGTGTTTAAATAAAATCAGATTAAAGAATATTTTAAACTTGGCAAACCATAGTTATTTCTGAACAGTGCTTTTCCTTTTATCAGGAAAAGTGTTGTGTTTTCTATGGCATGAATAAACAAATATTGTGTGGAATGGCTTCATGAAGAATCCATACTGCAGAATTTAAGTTGTGTGATCATACACTCTTTTTCTTGTTAAGACAGCAGGGTAACTCACATGCTGCAGTTCAATGCTTCTTTATATGCAGTAAAAACTCATGCTGGCAGTTCGATAGCAAATATGTTTTGTATTGTTGCTTACCACGACATAGAATTGGGGCTGCTTCTGAAAATCTTTTTGTTGAGTGCTGTGCATATGGAGAATACTTGCTATGCATGCATTTTGGAGGCACATCTTTTTGAGAAAAATGTCAGATTTTTTTCATCATTCCCCCATAGTCATCATTCTAATGCATCCACAAGCCACCACGAGTTACACAGATGCATTTATTTGTACATATTTTGCATTAATGTAGCTCTGAGACATCTTCTTCATGAGGGGAATGAATTTAGTATGAATATTTAAATAAAACTTTCCTTACCTATGAAAGTAATTAGGTGTGGAGCTCCCAGAAGCCTGCTATTGAGTTACAGTTAATGACTATGAAAGTATCAAGATGACTTCAGAAGTATTAAGCTGTTTTTGACAGCTTATAGTCATGCTCATATTCATACTGCATTGTCATTAATTATTATGGAGTGTAAGTTAAATTATGGAAGCACTCAAAACATTGTACTCCTTTCCCTTTTATAGTTTGAAAATCTAATCGTAGATCTTAAGGGGGAAAAAGTAATGTTTAAGTTTTGGACACATTAAATTCTGTTTAATTTTTTACAAATATTAAATTCACTTGGTTAGTTGGTTTAAAATATTTTTTTTAATGTGGTTAATTAAGCATTTTTCTCGTTGTTGAGAAAAGGAGCAATTATGCCATGGTTCAATTGTGATTTAAATGTTTCAACTCATCTTCAGGTGTGGAGTTATCACCTTAATCACCTGGGGCTCATGGCAAACTGTGCTTTTAATGCAATAAGGCATAATCATTCTCCATGGGATCAAAGACATTACACTTAATATACACTGAAGATGCATAACAATCTGTGCCAGCATGGCTTGGGTTGGAGTGGTACTTCCTCAGTGCTAGTTCCAAGCTGGTTCTGGTTAATCTACAGGGTTACCCTAATGGCAAGTGCTTGAGGCTCAAATTCAGTTACAGCATCACTCTCTGCTTTTTTGAAAGTGTTTTTCTGGCTGTTGAACCTAGTGAGGATAGCCATGGCAGAAGGGACCTGAGTTTGACTGGTGGAGGCCCTTCCAACCAGCCTTAATACATCTGAGATACAGGGATGGCAGCATCCTTCTCTATTCAGTTGTTTGTTCTGATGCTTGCCAGCCTGATCTGACACTGAGTTCAGTAAGAACATGTAGAGCAGAGGAGCATGGCTGTCTTCACTACTCTTGGCCATCACAACTTCAGCTTGGTGCAGGAAGGACTGACATCCTTCCCTGGCACAGACCATGGCTTAGGGATGAGCCTGTTTCTGACATGGCAATGGCAGGACAGCCAAGGAGACTTTGAAGAGCATTGCCTTCACCAGTGACTTATTTCTCTGATGTTTCTCCAGTTTGCTCAGATGGCAACAATTTCTCTTTGGGACCTTCTAATGGCCTTGGCCATTGGCAGTAGTGCGGAATGACTTCCCATCCTGTTCTGCCATCTTGTTCTGCAGCTTTTTTTGGAAGGAAGGTGTTTGCTGCTGCCTGAGGGCTTTTTCCATCCACTGTTTCAGCCAAAACATGCACAAAAATATGTATGTTTCAAATTTTCTTTCAGATTTTTGCATTCCAGGGGACAAAGTTTTTCAGTGAAAGCAAACTCAGTTGCCTGGGAACAGCCCAGAGGCCCACTTCATATCTTCAGATTTAAAACAGTATTAGGAAACAGGGGATGTTCCTCCACGAATACTTCTTCAGTGGAAATAAGGACTGTTCCCATCAGGACTCTCTCTTCTGAACTTACCTCATATTTCTGTTCTGTAAGGATTTTTTTCTCAAGAATACCTCAACAAAAGCTGCAAATCTGCAAAGAGGTACATATGGTTTTCCTGGTGGCATGTTTGTTAATCTTAGTTGTACTGCACCTCTCCAGGTGGGCAGGGTTTGACATATTTGCATTATCAATCTAATCTAAAGCCTTCTGACACAGCCAGACTGGTCCCACTTAAGTATTTAAAAGCAAAGGTAGTCTATTTCTTACAGTTCTCTAGATGCAACAAGTTCTTGTAGTTATGAATTTTTCTGTGCTTCTGTCTGTAAATGACAGGTTGAGGAAAAGCTGTGCTGTATTTTTGCAGTTTGTCATGTGCTTCAGAAATATTCTTATCTCTGACAAATAAGTAAGTAGATAAATAAAATGTTCAGTAGTCCTGGTTTGGCTTTTACTTCAGGTTTGCCCTCTGCACTCATAAGCTTCCCCCTGTTAGGTGACAGTTTAATTATTGTAATGGTCAGATGTGATTATGGAGTGCAAGATGACTTGCCAAGTATCCAGGCATAATCCCATGTGCATTACAGGGAAATGCAAATCTTAAGTATCAGTTCAAAAAGCTGCATCACGCTACACACCACATGGCCTGCTAGGACAGAATACCTAAGTGGCTGTTCCATCACATCCTTGAATTTTTTCATCTTGTGTCTTCTCCAGGCTGCCCAGTTTCACATGAGGAGAAAGCAGAGCTTCTTATCTACAGAAGACCTGTACTGCCCTGGCCTACAGGCAGCACACACGGGGAGATCTGAGAGAATGAGTGGGCATTAAAGAGCTGTCTGCCAGTCTCCAATGATACTCTGTATCCTTGGCTTCTGCAGTTCCTTCAGGGTCCCGAGACCTGCCAGTAAACAAATTAAGGAGTGGTGTCCTCCATGTGGCTTCAAGCCCCCCACAGAGTTTTGAATTATTGTGAGCAATGCCCATTTCTTTCAGCATATACCTTGGTTTTACTCTTAATTTTGCCTTTGCTCTCTGTTCTTCCTGCAGCACCAATAGCAAGCACTTTGGGAGACCGCAGAAGCCAGTCTTTCAGAAGTCCAGCAGGACGTATTTTCCTTTGTTGTGGAGAGGAGATCTTTCATTTCAGTGCAAGTTTTCAGCCTAAGAGCAAAGAGTAATCCCTAGTCGCAAGCAGGACCCCCTGTGCCTTCTTTCTGAACAAGCCAGTTCAGAAACAGCAGCACGGGTTATACATTCAGCAGTGTTTCATCAGTTTTATAGAAGCATGCTAATTTCTGAAGTAATTATACTATTACAAAGTGATCTATGGTAGAAGGTAGATATTGGTAAATATCACAGAGCCTATTAGGATTAATATCATTGGCATGGTTTTGCTTCATTGGCAAGACGAGCAAGGAACCACATAAAGTCTGCCCTCAACTCCTGAATGTTGCTGTGCTCCACCCAAGACTTAACACGTCATTCCACAGATCTGCAGAACTCTCAGAGCTGTTGCTCAGTTTTCTTTATGCTGTTTCTTTCAGTCATCAAAACGCGAGGTGGATGTTTCCTGATTCTCCTCCTGATAGAGTTCTCAGTAGGCTGCTTGGCCAGACTGGACGTGGGTGATCTCTGCGCCTGGAAGGATAATTCTGTGCAGTGAGAGGTGGTGTCTTCTGGGGGCAGCTCAGCCTGAATGTCTGTCTTACAAGCCATTTGTGATCTAAAGGGGTGCTATGCTCTGTTCCAGTAGCAGCAGGAGATATGATCACTTTGCTTTGCTTGCAGTGACTCAGTTGAGTAAAAATCTTTCCTGTTGAAGTACTTTCATCAACAACAGTCAGGTTTTCTTTCTTCTTTTTAGCTTTATCTGTCAGTGTCTTCCCAAGACTGACTGACTTTGACCTCTGTGGCAGATGGAGTGGTGGAAGTTGTATCTATTCCAGTGTGCCTCTAGCAGGAGCTAGAAGACTGTGCCTTGCTCATTTCTGGGTGTATTTTTAGATACCTTCCCAGCTCCTATGTGGGACTAGATTTTCCAAAAGGTGCTGGATGCTTTGGAAAAGGAGCAGGTGCCTGCTCTCATACTGGCTATGTCTCACCTCATGCTGAGGCTGGATCACTGCATCACTCAGCAGTGCCCAGGGGTGTAGGGTAGCGCTGTATCTGGTTTATCTGCAGCTAGAAAAGGAGTTGATAGGACCACACCAGAGTGCTGCTAGCTTGTATATGCAGCATTGTTGTCTGCTCTTGTTTATACAACTGCACAGCTTCTGAGCTTGTGTGAGGGACGACAAGGTAGAAATTGAGGGTAGCCACCAGCTTCCTCCCTGGTGAGAAGCATTATCCACAAGGAACCCAAAATCTACTGAAGTGGTGAATATCTATCTGAAGTTCTTTGCATTGCCAGGCAGTAATTTTCTGTCATGTAATTCTGTGGTTATTAGGGCTTATAGCTTAGCAATACAATCAGGTTTCACCGTTTCACCTGTCAGTTTATGGATTGAATGTGCACACAAAAAAGGCTTGAATTGGAGCAAACTTTGCAGCATCGCAAGTGTGGAAGGAAGGAGATGACTGGTTGGTTCTCCCCAAGTGTGGTGAACAAAAAGCTTGGGGCAAGGAGGGGAAGTAGCTCACCCAGTGAAGCAGCTTGTTAGCTAAGCTCCAAAGCTTTTCCTCTGCCATTACATAAAAACATACTGCTATGGCTAAGAATTATTAACATCCAGTTGTGTGGCCTCTGCATACCTGCAATCAAAGGGAATGGAATAAAAGCAGATAGATCACTTATCTTTGTGATTTTATCAGAAAAAAAAATGTGAACAGGTGTTCGTGCTGACACATTCTGGTCTATGACCTTTAGTTTAAAGGATTTATTTTGCATTATTCCTTGCTTTATAGCTTTAAAGACATAGTAATGAGGTACTCTCTGTGCATCCTCCTACTCAGAAAAGCTATATTGAGAAGTACAGCTGCAGCCAGCGGGGTGTTAATCACCACTTACTGACAAGCAGGACTAACACAAGCGATTGGAGAGTGTGGTAATTTTCAATAGGACGTCTGCTCTCAGAGTCCTCTCTTCCATTAGTAGGGTAACATTGGAAACACCCAAGCCTTAGCTATTTAACCATGGACAAAATATTTATGTAAACATATGATTTTCAGGGGTCAGATTAGCCAAGGTATTAAACTGATAAAGATGACTGATAAAGTGGCCAGCAGGTCAAGGGAGGTGATTCTCCCCCTCTACTCAGCTCTGGTGAGACCCCACCTGGAGCACTGCATCCAGTTCTGGAGCCCCTATTACAAGAGGGATATGGACATGCTGGAACATGTCCAGAGAAGGGCCACGAGGATGATCAGAGGGCTGGAGCACCTCTCCTATGAGGAAGGACTGAAGGAGTTGGGGCTGTTCAGTCTGGAGAAGAGGAGGCTCCGAGGTGACCTAATTGTGGCCTTCCAGTATCTGAAGGGGGCCTACAGGAAGGCCGGGGAAGGACTTCTCAGGATCTCAGGTAGTGATAGGACTAGGGGGAATGGAATGAAGCTGGAGGTGGGGAGATTCAGGCTGGACGTGAGGAGAAGGTTCTTCCCCATGAGAGTGGTGAAGCCCTGGAATGGGTTGTCCAGGGAGGTGGTTGAGGCCCCATCCCTGGAGGTGTTTAAGACCAGGCTGGACGAGGCTCTGGGCAGCCTGATCTAGTGTGGGGTGTCCCTGCCCATGGCGGGGGGGTTGGAACTAGATGATCCTTGTGGTCCCTTCCAACCCTGACTGATACTATGATACTACTATGATACTATGACTCTGAACAGCACCGATGACAAGAATGCAGGAGAAACACAGCAGTCTGTTGTGAGATGCAGACTTAACTTCTCCCACAGCCCACGATGGTGGCCTTGGTGAGCTATGGGCTCCTAATATGAACATGAGATTTCCCTATCAAGTTGAAAAGGGATTTACTGTCTTCCTGCTTCTTGCTGCTGGCTTTGACAGTAGGGAGTTTCACTGTGTAGTGTTGTTTCAGAGAACCATCATTACAACGGTGATTATTCCAAATAATAATTAAATCCTTGTACCAGGGACCCATTGCAGTGTTGTCTCCTGCAAATTATGTCATCTTATGGCTCTTCACAATTTGCTCACTTGTTCAGTTGAAATCCTTTTTTTAAAAAAGCTTCCATTAGGGATAAGATTACAAGCACAAAGGACTTCATTAATTGTGGGTCTCTATTATTTTTTCCAGTATTACTCAAAATTTAGATCGTCTTGAGTACCAGGGGACCAGCGTGACGGATCCAAGTGACTAATTGCAGCAGGATAAGGGGTTATTATATCCCAAAGAATTATGAGTCTCATAAAATATTATTAAAAGTTAATGTGTTTGATTTTGCTCTTAAATTTTTTCAAGTAATTTTACTATTACTGCATAGCTGACAATTTGCAAGAGGATAATCAGAGAATATTTCAAGGAGAATGTGAATGCATAGCTTTTGGATTGTTTCATCATGTGTGATTTTACATTTGGTATGACTTTTAAACTTAATTATCTCACAGGGTGAATGGTGATGCACTCAGTGATTTGTCAGACACCGAAATATTGAAATATAATGGCTCGTGGTGGAATATTATGTATCCAGATATTTTCAGTGTTAATGCTTGCCTTCTGAAGTATTTAGAGCCAAAGCATGGATTGGCACTGACTCTCTACTTGTTGTAATAGTTCTTTAAATAGGATGAAAAATCCCCATCTTAAAGAGAAACAAGAAAATGGCTGAGGAGCTTTTCATCTCCCATGGTTCTTTCTCTGACTTCTCTTGGCTTACCCTCACCTTTATTTGTTAGATGGTTACCTTTATCAAGAGCACCCCTGATCCAATTGAATAAACATTTGTTTCTCAAAAAAAAAACCCAAACAACCCACCCACAGAAGTCTGAAGGAAAATTTGACAAATAATTTTGCTTTTCTGGTGTTTTTATTATTTACATATGTAATGGATGTTCCTTTTTTTTTTTTTTTTTCAGAGACTGCTTTTAATTTTTTTATGACCAAGTCTTTTGATTTGCAAATTGGAAGACGGAGTAAAACAGGCAACCAACTTAAAGCCTTTAATGAGGCGAGTCAACGTTTTCAGCTGTTTCGAACCTGACATGTAAATGTATCAGATGTGCTAGGTACAGACACAAAGAGGTGGGGTGGTGCCTGCCTCTAACTTCATGCCAGTCTATGCACAGTACAAAGAGAACACTCTGGGTATGAATATTCAGTAATCACTCATCTACTGTCTCTTCTTTAGTCTGGGTGTTACGAAGTGTTGTAGCTTAAGCCTTTTGCAGAGTCCAAAAGCCCAAATGGAACAGATTTAGATTTCCTCCCCCTTTCCATTTTCCATGGTAGTGTAAAAGCAAATTAGGCAGGAGAAAAGAGAGGTAAAGCCACAAAATAAATGGTCTGGGATCAATTTGGAAGTCAAAAAGGTTAGTTTAACAAAATATATAAGACATTTGAGTAACAGGGAAACTTACAGAGGTATAAGGGTAAGTAGAAAAATATCCAAAACCAGGCCCAGGTGGCATTGGATTCCCTTGATGCAAATGTGGATTCTCTTTGGATGCAGTTCTTAGAAGTATGGAGGCAGCATGAAGGCAAGCAACATGGTAACTCAGGAAGCAGGGACAGCAGGGATATCTGTCAAGCATGCAAGGCAGGAGAGAGAGAAAGAACCAAGAAGATGGATCCCCTTAAATAGGCTTGCTGGACAGGAAGGGGGAGTGGAATAGACCTTGACTCCAGAGACCCCAGTCTCTCTCTGCCCCCTGGAGTCTCTCTGCCTGCCTGGGTCAGGATTCTTTGTCCACGTGGGGGGCTGGGTGTAACGTGGCACCATGAAGTTAAAGCGACTTTTTTGTCTGTAAGTAGTTGATGGCAGTGGAAAGATGCGTTGGTGGATCAAGAGTGACCAGAGACATAGGGAAGCTGGAGGTTTTTCTGTTTCCTGCAGGCTCCTTGTGTTATTCTGAGATTAGTCAATCTCTCTCTCAAAAGGCAAGGATGATAATGTATTCCTGCTTGGATAGGATAAGATATCCAGTCTGTGGGCTTCAAATACCGTGATGGCAGGATGCATACAGATGTCCAGATAGGTCTAGCATGGTTATCAATTTTAGCAGCATACAGGGCACCAGCAGAAGCTGCTGTTCATTCTGGAGATGTTGCATTCCCCCAAAGACTGTTTCCTCTATACACTCCTGCTTTAATCCCTTTTGCTTTCACCAGAGCTAGTGTCCATGCTGTGACTGAAGTAATTAATGTCAATCATTCAGGGGACAAAGAAGGTGGCCTACATGGGACCTAAGGGGAATGTCAGTTGCACAGACCTTCAGCAGCAACAGATTTCTCTCAGCTGGCTCAATGTTGATACTTGGGAGTAGGCAGGTAAAAATAGATCCAGAGGATGGATAAAAGACCACTTTTGCATCAGCTGAAGGATATGGCAGTTTAAAGCAATAGCTTTTTGCTTTCTGTAACAGCCTTGCAATGTTTGAAATGCTTATGAAGAAGGTATTGCTTTGGCTTGCCTCTCAGCTTGCAGGTTCTTGGCTTCCTTATACTTACAGTTTATAGTTTGATGTGGAACTGAATGTGAAAAAAAAGAGCTGTTTTAGAAAGAGTGATGAATGGTAGTGAATGAGGGTGCGGTTTCCTCAGACAGAGTAGCATCTGAACCAATGTATAGATTTGTCTAGGGTCTATTCCTGATACAGAAGTCTCTTGCAGTGGCCAGCATCACAAAACTGATGTGTCAACTTTGTGAGGAGGAGGTGCTGCTCCAGGCAGTGTTTGGGTGTTTGCAGCATTGAAATGCTGCATCAGTTTAACTGTGCTTCGAAACCTGCTTTGTCCTAGCTTGGTACTGTTGGTTATGGGTCAGCCTTGCTGTTAGTGAGAGGATTCATAGTGCCTGGTATCATGGCAGCTTATCATAGTGGAGGGCTGCATTCTGCTGAGATAAATTACAATGCCAGCAGGCAGGAACTGATACCAGTGATTAAACTCATCACTTGCTCTCAACACTATTCAGGAAAAAAAGAAAAAGAAAAAAAAAGCTTTGCATGTGCAAACTTGGCAACAAATAATAAAAGAAAATATGGGGGGGGGGGGAGGAAATCCCCCTTTTTCGTTTTTTTTGTCTCTTTATTTCTCCCCCTCCCCCCGCCGTTTGGTTTCATTCAAGTCTGTATCCAACTCTGAGGTATTACTGAAGCAATGTACGCTCTGCTGAGCAGCTGAGTGTTGCTTGGCAGGTGTCACCAGGTGGCACTGCTTTCAAAATGTCATTGTGAGCTAGGAAACGTAGAGATTGGCATCTCTTTCCTGCTGACATTTTAATACACCTTTCTGATGAGGGCAGCGCTGTGTGAGAGGCCAGAGAGTTTGCTTTCGACTGATATCTTTGATTGAAGTTGCTCCCTGGGAACAGGGCATTAGGGTTTGGCTGAGTGTCTTGAAAGAAGGATCACCTGCATGTTATTTATGACAATCTCTGCTCCAGGATGAGTGTCTAAATGTAAATTACTCAATTTGCCTTTAGAGTATATCCACTCTGATTTTTCCTCCCCTGAGAAACCAGTCTGCAGGGCACTGACATCTGCTAGCATTCAGAAAAGAAATAACACATGTTCCTGGAAGTTGAAAATGGAGGAGACATATTGCATTTTCCACCATTGCTCTTCCCTCTGCCAGTGCCATTGCTTGTTCCCTGTACTTAGGTCTGGATATTCTTAATACAGCTCCCAGGTAACCTAAGCAAGTACAGCTGGCATCTTTTATCAGGGAAAATAGTGCCTATGCCATCCAGGTATCTTCTATTCTGTTTAATTTATGAGGGTTTTAAATTATTGTCATGCCTTTCCTTCCTGTTTAGCCATTTATTTGTCCCTAATTGATTTCTTCTCTGATTTGTTTGTATGCTCTAAATGCTAAAGTTTTAAATTACATCATTTTTAAGGGACCCCATGCTACAACTGCTGACACCCCCTCCATTCAGTGCTGGTGGTACCACATCTGGAGACACCACACCTGGGGTGGTATGTCCAGTTCAAGACTTCCCAGTATAAGACATGGGCATACTGGAGCAAGCCCAGTGAAGGGTCCATGAGATGATTCAAGGACTGAAGGACTGGAAATACAAGGAGCAGCAGAGATAGCTGGAACTGTTTGACCTGGAGCTCAGGAGGCTCCATGGGAATCTTTTTTACATGTACCTGAAGGGATGGTACAAGGAGTACAGAGCCAGTCTCTGGTGCCCAGTGACAGGAACAAAAGCAGCAGGTGCAAACCAAACTACAGGAAGTTCCCTCTGAACTCAAAAACACTTTTCCACCATGAGAGTGACCAAGCACTGGTACAGGATGCTCTGGGAGGTTGTTTGGTCTCCATCTTCAGAGATGCTCAGAGCCCAACCCATGGTCCTATTCAAATTTCTGTAGTAGACTTTCACTGGTCAAGAAGCAAGAGTTACTATAGCCTAACTTCATAAATTTGCTCTTGTCCTGTCAACACTTTGCTGCCATCCCCTCCAGTGTATTACGTTCTTTTCTTATCCCAAAACATCTTCATTAATTCAGACATTGATACTCTCAAGTCAGCAGTTGTACCATATAGTGGGATACTTCTGAGTGTGAAGTTACAATTTTCCCTTTTTCCCCCCCAAAATGTATAAAATATGAAAACCTATGTTATTCCACATTTCTAAGTCCTCTATCCCATGCAATATTATTTCAGATTATGTTTTTCTTCATTTGTTTCCATACAGTTTGCTTTTATTTATTTTTTTTTAAACTAAGTTCCATAAGTATCTTCATGTTGTTTTCATGCAGTTACTTGGCATCTTCCAACTTGCTGTCACTGTCATAATTAATTAGTGCACTTGGTTTATTTTCTTTTAAAGTATTTAATCGTAGAATATTACACTAGGTAACATTTCATCCAATAACACCAACCAGCCTATGTGCCCATGTCAACAGCTAGAGAAAAGATAGCATTTTTTTCATGGAATTAGGATGCAGCAGTTCCTACACATTGATTGCACTCCTGAATGGAATGGAATGGAATGGAATGGAATGGAATGGAATGGAATGGAATGGAATGGAATGGAATGGAATAGGTTGGAAGAGACCTTCAAGATCATCAAGTCCAACCTATCATCCAACACCACCTAATCAACTAAACCATGCAACCAAGCACCCTGTCAAGTCTCCTCCTGAACACCTCCAATGATGGTGACTCCACCACCTCCTCAGGCAGCTCATTCCAATGGCCAATCACTCTCCCTGTGTAGAACTTCCTCCTTACCTCCAGCCTAAACCTCCCCTGGTGCAACTTGAGACTGTGTCCTCTTGTTCTGGTGCTGGTTTCCTGGGAGAAGAGACCAATCTCTACCTGTCTGCAGCCTCCCTTCAGGTAGTTGTAGAGAGCAATAAGGTCACCCCTGAGTCTCCTCTTCTCCAGGCTAAGCAACCCCAGCTCCCTCAGTCTCTACTCATAGACTGAGGAGACTGTAATACCTGAACTGTGTTGATTGAAATCTTGTACTGGAATACAGGTTCAGAGGCCTAATTTCCATGCCTTGTTTCTAAAACTCTTGGTGTCTGGGTGTATTTATGGCATAATTGATGTCTCTTTCCATTATCTTGGCTTGGGCGAACAACCACTGTATTCCTCAGTGAAATCCCTCAACGTTTTTGGTTCTTATCAGAAGCAGAAGGGACAGGATAACCCCACACTTACCATGCATGCACCTTATTTCCTCTGCCAAGTGACAGAAATTAACAGGTCTTGGCAAAAGCTCTGACACAAAAGAAGCTTAAGAAATTAATTGGGCCATCATTTATTTTGAATGATATGGCAGTAAACCAATGACTCAATGGATCACTGAGCAGCCACACTTACAAAGCTGGAGAACTCAGCACAACAGTGAAAGAGGATAAGTAGTGACTTTTTAAATGCCAAAGAGATAGCCATCTTTTTAAAAGTCAATGTTTTGGGAAAGTAGTGTCTTTTCCAGTAACATAATGCACATAATTAGGGGAAAGTGTCCCTGGCAGCTGGTCATCAAAGATTATGACTGATTTCCAAGTTGCTCACCAATTGCTGATAAGAAAGGAGCACTTACTAAGAGCATATAATTAAGTACTGAGTGTGATGACTGAGTTGTATTCAATCTAACCTCGTTGACATCAAGAATGGCATGATGGTGGCTGTTGCAAGGGGTTGCAAAGTGAAAATGAATATAATGGTATAGAGCTCAGCTGCAGCACATCTTCAGCGACAAAGTCATTCCGTGTCTCACAGACAGCTCTTTGGAGGGCATAAATCATCTCTGGAGGTACCCACCACCTTTTCTTGACCACAGATGGACCTGAAATGCCTAATTGGGACTAGGTATTTATCATTAGGTTACAGCAGGTGAAATAAGGTCTTACCCTAAAAGCCTTGTGAGAGAAGGCACATGTCAGATATCAAAAGGCAGTATGCTAAACTGAAGATACATCCTAAAAGCTAGATGGGAGAGGCTGACATTTAAGAGGTAGCTCAGAAGAAAATCTGTCCTTAAACACCTGTAAGTTACATATTTTCTCTCTTGCTGAAATCTTCCCATTCCCAGTGCCAAAGGTTTTTATCCACATAATTAAATTAAAATGTCACACAAGGGTGAGGAAGACCAGACACAGCTGTTCTCAAACCATGGAAATCAGTGCTACTCTATAGGGAATTGGCAGAGTGCAATCCCAAGGCTTCAGAGTGAGGACATTGAAGCCAAAACCAATTTACAGAGACCAGTTATTTCAGTGCTTCGTACAGAACACACACATGGCAGTTCTGAGATCACAAATGGGAAGAGTGAGAGTGAATTTGGCCAACAGAGTTTATAGATTATGGCAATGGGCTTCTGCTTCAATTTACTGAATGTTCAAGAAAAAATAAAGAGATTCAAGAATTCAGTAGTATCCTACAGACTGCAAGGACCAAAGAAAATACAAAAAAATAAATAAATCATTTTTTATAGAATTACTTTCTCCAAAGGATCTCCAGACCTTTAACTGTCTGAAGGAAAGATAGCTCTAGTCACAGAAAAGCATAAATCAACCATCAGATAAAATCTTGTTCATAACAATTGAGTGAGTCCACAGACTCACCTGAATATATTTTGGGTGTATTTCAATATTTTAAAGATAGGAAATATGCATTTTGTCTGAAAAATTACCTGAAGGATTCTACTTTGAGGCAAGCTGCTTTGTCCTCTTCTCACTTACCCTTGCATGACAGTGTTGTTTGAGAAGTCAGGGGCACAGTTTCTCTTTGGGTTTGGTGAATGGTGCCACATCCAGCTGGCAGCCAGTCAGTAGTGGTGTCCCCCAGGGATCAGTGCTGGGCCCTGTGCTCTTTAACATCTTTATTGATGATCTGGATGAGGGCATTGAGATCATCATCAGTAAATTTGCAGATGACACCAAGCTGGGGGCAGGAGTTGATCTGCTGGAGGGTAGAGAGGCTCTGCAGAGTGCTACAATGGGGGGTTACAGGCTCTTTAGGAGGGACAGGCGAGGGAGAAGAGGAGGAGGGGTGGCTCTGTATATTAGAGAGTCAATCTCTGCCACACAACTTGTGGTGGAAGATGAGGTAGTTGAGAGCCTGTGGGTCAAAATCAGAGGACAACCTAACAAGTCTGACATCCTGATTGGAATCTGTTACAGACCACCCAACCAGGATGAGGCGGCTGATGAGTTGTTCTACAAGCAACTGGAGGCTGTCTCAAGATCATCTGATCTTGTCCTTGTTGGTGACTTCAACCTCCCAGATATCTGCTGGGAACTTAATTCAGCAGGGAGGAGGCAGTCCAGAAGATTCCTGGAGCGAATGGAGGACTGCTTCCTGACACAGCTGTTAAGCGAGCCTACCAGGGGACAGGCTCTGCTTGACCTGCTGTTCTGCAATAGGGAAGGGCTGGTGGGAGATGTGATCGTGGGAGGCTGCCTAGGGTGCAGTGACCACGAGATAGTGAAGTTTTCAATATGCAGGGAGATAGGGAGGAGCACCAACAGAACCTCCACCTTGGACTTCCGAAGGGCGAACTTCAGCCTATTTAAAAAACTTGTCTGCAAAGTCCCCTGGGTACCAGCCCTCATGAACCAAGGGGTTCAGGAGGGTTGGACCTACTTCAAACAGGAGCTCTTGAAGGCACAGGAATTGGCGGTTCCCATGTGCCGGAAGGCAAGCCGGCGGGGAAGGCGACCAGCCTGGATGAGCAAGCAGCTCCTGGAGGATTTAAGGGGGAAGAGGAGGCTGTATCACCTTTGGAAGGAGGGGAAAGCTTCTCGAGGTATGTTCAAGGAAGCTGTTAGATTATGTAGGAATAAAATTAGGGAGGCTAAGGCCCAGCTGGAACTGAAGCTGGCCACCTCAGTCAAAGATAATAAAAAGCATTTTTATAAATATATTAACAATAAGAAGAAGGGCAGGAAGAACCTGAACTCCCTAGTGGACCTGGAGGGGAACACAGTTACTGAGGATGAGGATAAAGCTGAGGTCCTGAACACCTTCTTTGCCTCAATGTTTAACAGCAAGGCAGGAGTTCAGGACGAGTGGTCTCCGGAGCTGGGCGTTGGGGTCGGGGAGCAGAGTAATACCCTGGAAATCCATGAGGAGTTAGTTCGGGACCTGCTGAGCCACTTGGATATCCACAAGTCCATGGGACCAGATGGGATCCATCCTAGGGTGCTGAGAGAGCTGGCGGATGTGCTAGCTAGGCCACTGTCCATCATTTTCCTCCAGTCCTGGCTCACTGGTGAGGTCCCAGATGACTGGAAACTGGCCAACGTGGTCCCCATCCACAAGAAGGGTCGGATGGAGGAACCTGGAAACTACAGGCCAGTCAGCCTGACCTCAGTGCCAGGGAAAGTGATGGAGCAGATTATCCTGGCAGCAATAACTGCGCACCTGAAGGATGGCCAAGGGCTCAGGTCCAGCCAACATGGATTCAGGAAGGGCAGATCCTGCCTCTCCAACCTGATCTCTTTCTATGATCAGGTGACCCGCCTGGTGGATGTGGGGAGGCCTGTGGATGTGGTCTACCTAGACTTCAGCAAGGCCTTTGACACCGTCCCCCACAGCAAACTGCTGTCTAAGCTGTCAGCCTGTGGATTGGACCACTACACTCTGTGCTGGGTTAGGAACTGGCTGGAGGGCCGGGCCCAGAGAGTGGTCGTGAACGGTGCCGCATCCAGCTGGAGGCCAGTCACCAGTGGTGTCCCCCAGGGATCAGTGCTGGGCCCTGTCCTCTTCAACATATTCGTTGATGATCTGGATGAAGGGGTAGAGTCAGTCATCAGCAAGTTTGCAGATGACACAAAGTTAGGGGCAGATGTTAGTCAATTAGAGGGTAGAAAGGCTCTGCAGAGGGACCTCGACCGACTGGAAAGATGGGCAGAGTCCAATGGGATGGCTTTCAACAAGTCCAAGTGCCGAGTGCTGCACTTTGGCTATGGCAATCCCATGCAGAGCTATAGGCTGGGGTCGGAGTGGCTGGAGAGCTCCCAGACAGAGAGGGACCTGGGTGTGCTGATCGACAGCCACCTGAATATGAGCCAGCAGTGTGCTCAGGTGGCCAGGAGGGCCAATAGCATTCTGGCCTGCATTAGGAATAGTGTGGCCAGCAGGAGCAGGGAGGTCATAGTGCCCCTGTACTCTGCTCTGGTTAGGCCGCACCTTGAGTACTGTGTCCAGTTCTGGGCTCCTCAGTTTAAGAAGGACATTGAGACACTTGAGCGTGTCCAGAGAAGGGCAACAAGGCTGGTGAGAGGCCTTGAACACAAGCCCTATGAGGAGAGGCTGAGGGAGCTGGGATTGTTTAGCCTGGAGAAGAGGAGGCTCAGGGGTGACCTTATTGCCCTCTACAACTACCTGAAGGGTGGTTGTAGCCAGGAGGGAGTTGGCCTCTTCTCCCAGGCAACCAGCACCAGAACAAGGGGACACAGTCTCAAGCTGCGCCAGGGGAGGTTCAGACTCGAGGTGAGGAGGAAGTTCTTCACCGAGCGAGTCATTCGGCATTGGAATGGGTTGCCCAGGGAGGTGGTTGAGTCATCGACCCTGGAGGCGTTCAAGGGGAGATTGGACGTGGCACTTGGTGCCATGGTCTAGTCATGGGGTCTGCGGTGTCAGGTTGGACTCGATGATCCTCGAGGTCCTTTCCAACCTAAGTGATACTGTGATACTGTGATACTGTGATACCTCGACAGGCTGGACAGATGGGCAGAATCCAACGGCATGAGATTTAACACATCCAAGTGCCGGGTTCTGCACATTGGCCACAACAACCCCATGCAGTGCTACAGGCTGGGGTCAGAGTGGCTGGAGAGCAGCCAGGCAGAGAGGGACCTGGGGGTGCTGTTTGATGGTAGGCTGAACATGAGCCTGCAGTGTGCCCAGGCAGCCAAGAGGGCCAATGGCATCCTGGCCTGCATCAGGAACAGTGTGGCCAGCAGGAGCAGCGAGGTCATTCTGCCCCTGTACACTGCACTGGTTAGGCCACACCTCAAGTACTGTGTCCAGTTCTGGGCCCCTCAATTTAGGAAAGATGTTGAGTTGCTGGAGCATGTCCAGAGAAGAGCAACAAAGTTGGTGAGGGGTTTGGAACACAAGCCCTATGAGGAGAGACTGAGAGAGCTGGGGTTGCTTAGCCTGGAGAAGAGAAGACTCAGGGGTGACCTTATCGCTCTCTACAACTACCTGAAGGGAGGTTGTAGACAGGCTGATGATGGTCTCTTCTCCCAGGCAGGCAGTACCAGAACAAGAGGACACAGTCTCAGGCTGCGCCAGGGGAGGTTCAGGTTGGATGTTAGGAGGAAGTTCTATACAGAAAGAGTGATTGCGCTATGGAATGGGTTGCCCGGGGAGGTGGTGGAGTCGCCGTCATTGAGGGTGTTCAGGGGGAGACTTGATGGGGTGCTTGGTGCCATGGGTTAGCTGTTTGGGTGGGTTGGATTGGTTGATGGGTTGGACACGATGATCTTGAAGGTCTCTTCCAACCTGGTTTGGTTTATTCTAATAGTTATTCTAGTTTATTATCACTCTCTACAGCTACATAAAGGGAGGTTGTAGACAGGCAGAGGTTGGTCTCTTCTCCCAGGCAACCAGTACCAGAACAAGAGGACACAGTCTCAAGCTGTGCCAGGGGAGGTTTAGGCTGGAGGTTAGGGGAAAGTTTTACACAGAGAGAGTGATTGCCCATTGGAATGGGCTGCCTGGGGAGGTGGTGGAGTCACCATCACTGGGGGTGTTCAGGAGGAGACTTGACAGGGTGCTTGGTTGCATGGTTTAGTTGATTAGGTGGTGTTGGATGATAGGTTGGACATGATGATGTGGAAGGTCTCTTCCAACCTGGTCTATTCTATTCTATTCTACTCTACTCTACTCTACTCTACTCTACTCTATTCTACTCTACTCTCCTCTGTTCTGTTCTGTTCTGTTCTATTCTTCTATACCTCTGCCTTTCAAGCTGGGCTCTTGCAGGTCTTTGGATAGAAGCAGGGCTCCCATATTACCTTTGCTTCTCTGTTCCTGTCCGCTGTTGTTTCTCGTTCTCACAGGCTCTCGAGATCTCAAGCAGTCATGTTTCAAACACAAGTGAATGCAAAACATCTCCAGAACTGAAGCAATTTTACAATAATTACTTGTTTACCCGTATTTACATCATTTATTTGCCCTTTGACTGAATAAATCCCTGTCAGAGAAAATAAAGCTGTAATTACTTTAATTCAGAGCATGTCCAGTCCACTCATCATCCAGTTAATTTACTGTGCTCACAACTGTCTCTCTACATAATGAATTAGATAATAACTTTTTTAATGTCCACAAAAATTGAAGTCCTGGTTCAGCAAGGCACTTAAAGTCTGGCTTTATCCAGCAAAGTGCACAGGCTCTTCTTTAACTTTGTACAAGGTAATAATGGCAACAAGATATCCAACTGGCCCCTCATGCCATCTCATCAAGCTGTTATTTTTGTCTTCAAGTATAAAGCAGTAAGCTGATTTTAGAATCAGTTTTTCTGTGTAGCCTAGATGTACCACTTTTTAAAGAATGTTATGTTACTGGTTGACTGACAACATACTGCATCCGTATGGCCTCGGGATTACAAAATAAAGAAAGGTTTATATTATCTGTTGATATATCAAATATTCCTTTTCTATTAGATTTTTTTTTCCCTATCAACTATTTGGAGATAGTTCTTGGACTGAAGAAATTTATTTCCTGATGAGAAATAGATGGACAAAAATAAGCTATGTGGTGTGAACATCTTTCTTTTAATTATACATTACTTGTATCTTAGTTATTCCTAGTGTCTGCCACTAAGTGATGACTCCAAAAACACACTGCTGCCTTATTAATGTCAGTCACCTGCTTATTAAGATTTGTGCTGCTTGAATGATGCAATGTAAAATAAGAGACAGCCATTTTCAAACAAAAAGTGAGAGACACAAGAGATTGTGATTTCATACCCATAACCATGGGCCATGCACACTGGCAGTCAATACACACAGCAAAACTGTAAAGCAGATAAATTACTAAATCTGCAAGATGCTGATATTTCAAAACATTGTTGCTGAAGTTCAGGATTCCAGCAGGAATTGAAAAGGGGTGTCTTGATTTCCAGTGATGTCAGTAATTAATGGAGTAGTCTAAGACCCTGAACTGTAAGGAATGAGTACCAATTCCGTTGTCACAGGAAGCCTCAGTTGTGATTTGTGAGGTTTCTCGGAAGTCTTAAGGTTTATTATTGTGGATGTGCAGGACAGCTGCCTGCTTGGGGCGGGGGTGGGGTGGTGTCTAAGAGGCCCAAAGTCCCATTCAGGGAACACAAGTGGGGAAAGCCTTGCTTCAGGATCTGTGCAATGAACATAACATATGTAGATATAAGCAAGTGCCATGCTAAATAGACAGCTGCTTTTGTCAGAAGCTGGTGGTGATATGTAGAAAGTGAGAAGTGCTTCTTCAATTCTTCCTCTGCCTGAGGGACTCAAGATTGCCTCTCCTGCTGCCTATGAGACTGTTGCAGCTCTGTGGCTCTGCTTCTTTGAGGAAGGAGTTTGTCCCCAGTCTTTGATTTGGCACCATTTCCATTAAACCAAAAAAGAAATCAAGAGTCAGTGGACAAAAATGTGAGGATATGATAATAACAGGAGTTGTAGAAAATACCAAGTCAAAAAAATTGAAGTGGAATGTATTGCAAAGATGATTGTGACAGTAAAAGTGATGAGGAGATGTGACATTCTGTACCCTGAGCAGTGTCTGTGTGATGTGCTGTAAATAAAACATTGGACTGTGCTTTCAGATGGTGATAAAAAGAAATATTGAACAGATATCTGAATTGCTGGGTGCGGCCCATTCTGTGCACTGAAGAAAGCAGGAGTCTCGTGACAAAGCAATAATTTTTATTGCAAATGCACACAGTAGCATAATGGCAACATAAAACTGCACTTATAATATAATTTCTGGCATTTTCTAGCTCTGAAGACAATATTTCACACATTTGTTGTCTCATGGAATTGATGTTGCATCGTTATGAACTTTAAATTTTACGTGTGCTATTCAACATATAAAGAATTTATTATTTCAGTTGTGTCATTTACTTTCTTCTCATCCTTGTAATTTTAGCACACTAGAGCGAGGAAATGTATACTGTGTGGAAAGAATTGCAGAGGTTAGGTGAGTTAGGACAGATACAGCAGAAGTGCTGAGGGCAGCACAACTTGTCCTGGTGTAGCTGCACACTAAGAAATCCAAAGTACCTCCTGCACAGTTGTAACAGGTTAGGTACCAAGACCATAATTTGGCAGTACAGTCAAACTGGCTTTAGATCTCCTAGTACTTGCTCAAAAGCAGGGTGAACAAATGATACAAATTACTGCTCTGGCATAAACTCACTGTGCCTATTCAAGCTGTTCAGGAGGAGTCAATAAACTGGGGTTTTACCACAAGACTTTGTGCCAGAATATGTGAGTTTGGTTGGCATCAGTCTGTGCCCCATCTGATATCATCTCCGCTCTTACTTCTGGCATATGTGAACAAATAAAACCAGCATAGGCACCATATCGTGTGCTCTAGCTAATTTGTGTTGCCAGTGTTTGCCATGAGTCATATTTGCATTGCCAGGCCACCTAACCACATGCAGACATGGTAATGAATGCCAGTGGAGTTATCAGGAGGGGGTGAGCCATTTTCAGCCTACCTGAAGACCTACCTCAGCTGCTCTTTCTACATCATGGCCTCTATAGGATGCTCCTCTCCTGCATGATGGTCCTCAGCAGTTGGTTGCTGCATTCAGTCTCTTTCCACGGTTCATTTCTCTTTCATAACTGACATGCTGTTTGATGTTGCCTCCTACCAACCCCTGGTAATAATCTATTTTCTGATAGTCTTTTTGTAAATTAATAGAAAATGTTCATTTTTATGAGTAGAAGAGAAAGAACTGCTGCTTGTAACACCCACGTTGCAAGATCCATTTTTAAGAAAACAGAAGACAGATTTCTTATTGCAGTTGAGAGAACATTTCCTATGGCAAGCATGACATCCAAATTCTTCTTTAGATTTAGGACTAAAACTGTAGAGGTCTTTTTTCCTTTTTTGTGGTTTTTGTTGCTTTGTTGTTGTTGGGTTTTGGTGCTGTTCTTGGGGTTTTTCTGTTGGGTTTTGTTTGTTTTCTTTGTATGTGTGTGTGGATTTTGTTTATTTTTGTTTCCTTTGAATTAAGTAATCAGCATGTGAGATTATTTCTCCCATCAGTGTTAAGGAAAAATGAATATGTGAATGGACTAAAGTAGCACATGGATGGCTAAACTGAGTCAGACCAAAGGTCCATCTAGCCTAATACCTTGTCTCCAGCAGTGGAGGTGTTCAGGGAGGACAAGAACAAGGCAAACATGTAATGGGATACCCCTGAATATACCCACTTGGTCAAAAAATCCAAGACTAGAGAATTCTTTCTTAGTAGAGTTACCTTTGTATTTCTTGATAGGTTTATCTTTCATTAACTGGTCGAGTATCTTCTTGAACTCATTATTAAATTAATACAACATTTTTTATTCAGTGATGCTTTACAAAGCATGATCTCCTTCTATGATCAGGTGACTGCCCTGTGGATGTGGGGCAGGCTGTGGATGTAGTCTACCTGGACTTCAGCAAACTCCTGGCCAAGCTGGCAGCCTGTGGCTTGGACAGCAGCACTCTGCACTGGGTTAGGAACTGGCTGGAGGGCCAAGCCCAGAGAGTGGTGGTGAATGGTGCCACATCCAGCTGGCAGCCAACACCATTGGTGTCCCCCAGAGATCAGTGCTGGGCTCCATCCTGTTCAATATCTTTATTGATGATCTGGATGAGGGGATTGAGTCCATCATCAGTACATTTGCAGATGACACCAAGCTGGGGGCAGGTGTTGATCTGTTAGAGGGTAGGAGAGCTCTGCAGAGGGATCTTGACAGGCTGGACAGATAGGCAGAGTCCAGCAGCATGAGATTTAACACATCCAAGTGCCGGGTTCTGCACATTGGCCACAACAACCCCATGCAGTGCTACAGGCTGGGGTCAGAGTGGCTGGACAGCAGCCAGGCAGAAAGGGACCTGTGGGAACTGGTTGATGCTAGGCTGAACATGAGCCAGCAGTGTGCCCAGGTGGCCAAGAAGGCAAATTACATCCTGGCCTGCATCAGGAACAGTGTGGCCAGCAGGAGCAGGGAGGTCATTCTGCCCCTGTACACTGCACTGGTTAGGCCACACCTTGAGTGCTGTGTCCAGTTCTGGGTCCCTCAATTGAGTAAAGATGTTGAGTTGCTGGAACGAGTCCAGAGAAGGGCAACAAAGCTGGGGAGGGGTTTGGAGCACAGCCCTGTGAGGAGAGGCTGAGGGAGCTGGGGTTGCTTAGCCTGGAGAAGAGGAGGTTCAGGGAAGACCTTATTGGTTGATGGGTTGGACGCAATGATCTCTTCCAACCTGGTTTATCCTATTCTATGTAACATTTTTATTGCTCTCTACAACTACCTGAAGGGAGGTTGTAGACAGGTAGGGGTTGGTCTCTTCTCCCAGGCAACCAGCACCAGAGCAAGGGGATACACTCTCAAGCTGCATCAGGGGAGGTTTAGGCTGCATGTTAGGAAGAAGCTCTTCATAGAGAGAGTGATTGCCCATTGGAATGGGCTGCCTGGGGAGGTGGTGGAGTCACCATCACTGGAGGTGTTTAGGAGGAGACTTGATGGGGTGCTTGGTCCCATGGTTTAGTTGATTAGATGGTGTTGGATGATGGGTTGTACATGATGATCTCAAAGGTCTCTTCCATCCTGGTTTGTTCTATTCTGTTCTAAAGCCATTTTGGAAAACCAAAAGCCCAGTTCAGGCTGGGTTTAACAGAACAAAATCCAATAGCAATGCTTTACATTGTAACTGCTATAGAATATCCATCACTGAAAGTTACACTGGGATTTTCAAAGTAATTTCTTCCTCTCAGATTTATTGAGAAAGCCTAAACTGACAGTAATGTACCTAACTGAGCCATTGGAGAGTCTGCGTATCTGGGATGTAAAAATGGAGTGGATCCAGTTTCAAGGATTCAAAAGTCCTGATTAAATAGAAGTCCCTATCCTAGTAGCTTGCGGAGGGAGAAGCACAAATGAGGGCAGCACTGTAAAAATAGCTTGTGGGGAAGCAGCCACATACCTAAATCAATGCATCTCTGAGTGGGACCTGCGCTCCATGTGCCCACCCTCAGGCTGTCTTTGTGAGTCAACTGCACAGCCCTATCTGCAAGTGACAGGCACAGCACTGCAGCTGGCAAGGGTTTTGAGTGACACCATCCCACTCCCCCTCAGTTTTTCTCTGCAGCCAGCTCAATGTGCGGAGGAACTTGGTGCTGGAGCAAGTGGACTTAACCCTAGACAGGATAAAGTTGATTTTCTTCTCTATCAGCCTGTGCTAATCATTGTTCCCAGCAGTGAGAGTGGTGTTACTGGAAACAACATGGGAAAATGTCTGAAGGTCTCAAGTGAATTATTTTCAGAGCTATGGTTTGCATGAGAATGCTGGTGTATTTATTAAGGGCATAGAGCAATTAAAGTGACACAAATAAAGGTCTTTGTGCATGCAACCTTCCATTCCATCTAGGCAGAGCTGTAGTTTAGCCTGAATATCCAGCAGATGCTATCTCAAGATGGAAAGCGAAGATCCAAGTGCTAAACAGCACTTGGTGAGACCGTTGGGATGTATGGTTTTGTTGTATATGAAAAAAACATTGCAATTATAAACAAAAACATTGCCTTAGAAAAAGCCCATTTAAAAGAAACACCTTCAAAGCAAAAAGCAGGAGCAGATTAGTTTGCATCCTTTCCTTTTTTGTGGCTGTTTTACTAGGCAGGTAGCACGTCTTCAGCTGCTCAGAAAATTAGAATGAGATTTCTTTTTCAAATTCACAGGTATTAATGTATGTAAAATTCTGTAATACTCAGTACCTGTATCAAAACCAAGTTTGACCCAGATTGGGTAGTCTACTCCATTAGCTAAAAGATGCAAACATTGAAATATGTAGAAAAATGTTAATGAAATGACATTTTAACCTTTATTTTGCTTTCCTGTTTGCATCACTGCTGGATTGTGTTGACAGTAATATTCTGTATGAAAAAGAAAGCCATTTTTAAAGCTTATAAAGGAATCTCGATTAATGTTTCTTATTCAAGTGTTTGTGTCACTCAGGATACACATCAGCAACATTGCTCCTTGTTGATGCATAAATGTCTTCCATGACACTGTTATTGTCCCATTTCCCTTAAAGTGAGTTAAGTTTGTGACCTGGAAAGTGCTCTTCAAAGGGAAAGGAAGAAACCTCAACTTGCAAAGACAGAGTTCTTTACCACTTTTCCTAGACCTTAAGCTCATTTTCAGATGGGTTTTGTTTCTGATGCTTGAATTCCCATTCACTGTCTGCACAGATGTTCGTTAATTTCCATGAGAGATACATTTGAAAATGTATCCTGCACACTGTTCCCCTGGCCTTTAGTTCAGAAAGATGCTAGATCACGTTGAGTCTCAATGTCAAATAACTCTGTGGGGAAAGACTAGAAAGCTTGACCTATTTGCATATGTGAGGGTATACAGCAGCAGACTGCTGCACAAATGTAAGAGCAGAAAGGTTATTTTGCATTAATAAAATTGCAATGCTCATAGCCTGGAATTCAATAAAAGAAATCCTTTTTGGTTTTGCAGCAAAAAAAAAAAGGACAAAAAGAGGGAGCATCAGCCTAGAGTTTGTGGCTAGATTTTAATAAGGGCTGGATGGCTTCATGGCCCCTAACAGCATTTATATATAAATCAGTTGAGATAATAAGGCTAATCAAATGTCATGCTTCAAGTAGTCAGTTCATAGCCTGAAGGGATTGGGAAGTGGTTTTCCTCTAGGGTTATAGATGTGCTTCATTGATTAGGATTTGTCCATTCTGGGGGAGGGTTGCAGAGCCAAAGGCATTCCCAATGACTCACTGCAGCCAGTAATTTTTATGGAGTCCCATCAGCACCTTGGGTATTTTATTTTACGTGAATTCAGCAACGCAGCAGCCTGAGCTGTCACTGACATCAGTTAATCATGACCACATCATGTGGCACCCATGCTGAGTGATCATGAAAACTTTGCTCAAAGTTTGCAGTGAAGACCAAGGTACAGAGATTTACTGGAATAAGTTAGTAGATTGGTGGGTTTGTGCTGCATCAGCAAAGCTGAATTCACATAACCACTTGCTAGTTTTCCATAAAAGCTGGAGGCTAGAAGCCTAGGCTTCTTTATTTCATCTTACTGCTTTCTTTCTCAGAGCATAGCATCCACAGCTGATAGTACTACAGTGCAGTGCAGTGCAGTGCAGAGCAGAGACTAGCACGTGGAACTGCAACACCTGAACATGAAGAACTTCTTTACTCTAAGGGTCACAGAGCACTGGAACAGGCTGCCCAGAGGGATTGTGGAGTCTCCTTCTCTGGAGACCTTCAAGACCCATCTGGATGCATTCTTGTGCAACCTGCTCTAGGGGGGGTTGGACTCAAAGATCTCCCTAACATCCTGTGATCCTGTAATAGAAACCTCACAGGGCTACAACTGACTTAAGAAGATGAGGTCATATAACAATGCCTCCATAAAACATTCAGACTATTAAAGAAAACTAGAGTAGAGTAGAGTAGAGTAGAGTAGAGTAGAATAGAATAGAATAGAATAGAATAGAATAGAATAGAATAGAATAGAATAGAATAGAATAGAATAGACCAGACCAGGTTGGAAGAGACCTTTGAGATCATTGCATCCAACCTATCATCCAACACCGCCTAATCAACTAAACCATGCAACCAAGCCCCCTATCAAGTCTCCTCCTAAACACCTCCAATGATGGTGACTCCACCACCTCCCCGGGCAGCCCATTCCAAAGGGCAATCACTCTCTCTGTGTAAAACTTCCTCCTGACCTCCAGCCTAAACCTCCCCTGGTGCAGCTTGAGACTGTGTCCTCTTGTTCTGGTGTTGATTGCCTGGGAGAAGAGACCAACCTCTGCCTGTCCACAACCTCCCTTCAGGTAGTTGTAGAGAGCAATAAAGGTTAGCAGCAAAGCATCCCAGGCAAGATTTGTTTTCCATATCTGCTGGAAGCTGAGAGGTCAGTACAAACATCTCTAACACCATCTGTACCTTAACTGTCGTGTCTAGGGGTTGCATTCACACGAAGCTGAAATCACTAGTAGTGGCTTACTTTGGTTTTACCCTGTAAAATTATGGTATAACATAGAACCAGCCTGCATCTTGGAAGCTGCCTTACTATGGCAGTGTGAGCTGATCTCTGTCTGTGTGTAAAAGGTCGCATTTTGTCAGGTTGTTGCAAGTAGGTAAACTTGGAAAACTTTCTGTCAAAGTTATCTGCATGCCAGTGGAAATTGTACTTAAAAAAAAAACATCCCTTTCAAATTACAGGTTTCCTAGTACAGAATTGTAGCATAAAGTAAATTCTAGTTGGTAATATTTTTTTTTTCTACAATGCCATGGTAACTGAGGACAAAAGCTGTATAACAGATTTTTTGAAAGGTAGTTAAGCTTTTGTGAGATTTGGGGATGATAAGAGCGCCCCCTTGTGGAGATTCTATGTATAGTTCACAGCGTCACAGTATGTTAGGGGTTCGAAGGGACCACGGAAGATCATCGAGTCAAACCCCTTTGTCATAGCGGAATCGCTAGAGTACGTCACACAGGAATGCATCCAGGCAGGTTTTGAATACCTCCAGACAACGAGACTCCACCCTCTCTGGGCAGCCTGTTCCAGTGCTCTGTCACCCTCACAGTGAAAAAGTTTTTCCTTGTGTTTACATGGAACCTCCTATGCTCCAGCTTGCAGCCATTGCCCCTTGTCCCATCGTTGGACATCACTGACAAGAGCCTGGCTCCATCCTCCTGACACTCACCCTTCACATATTTATAAACATTATTGAGGTCACCGCTCACTCTCATCCAAGCTGAAGAGCCCCAGCTCCCTCAGCCTTTCCTCATAAGGGAAATGTTCCACTCCCTTCATCACCTTCATGGCTCTGCACTGGACCCGTTCAAGCAGTTCCCTGTCCTTCTGAAACTGACGGGCCCAGAACTGGACACAATATTGCAGATGTGGCCTTACCAGGGCAGACTGGAGGGAGAGGAGAATATATTCACACATATGTTCTAAATGGGCATGGAAAGAAACCTTAGGTCAGTAGACAGGGAAATTGGCAGTTTTGCTTGTACCTTCAACTTTATTATACACATAGCAAAGTTTTCAGGGCTTGATGAGATCTTGTAAAGAATTTTAGTGGAAACGCAATTTGCAGTGTAAAATGGGAAGTCAGTTCTCTGTTTTAGAGGTGTTATGGGGAGGTTTAAATTGGATATTAGGAAAAATTTCTTTACTGAAAGAGTGGTCAGGTGTTGGAACATAGAAGTGGTGGAGTTACTTGTCCCTGGAGGTATTCAAGAAGCATGTTGTGGACATAGCACTTCGGGATATGGTTTAATGGCCATGATGGTCATAGGTTGATGGTTGAACTCAATGATCTTAGAGGTCTTCTCCAGCTGAAACAATACTGTGATTCTATGATTCAGCTGAAATACCCCACCATCTGCTTACTTACTGTCTTACTGAAAAAACGGTGCAGTTACTTCACAAGGAGAAGAATGTCAGGAGAAACACGGTTAGTGGTTTTCTCTTACAGCAGAACAGTTTCCTTAGCTTTTGTGAATTGTTTCAAAGAATAAATGGGAAAGACCACACTTGCAGTGTTTTCATTAGCAGAATCACCTGAAATGCTTTCATATCCATATTGTCATATTGTTTACCTTATGGGAGGCAAATTGCAAAAGTTATGACCAAAGTTAGAAACTCAGCATGCAGGACATGAAAACGGTTGTGATGCCTAGATTCTGTGATGATCATTTATAATTTATGGTCATTATGCTTGATGTCAGAATTAATAAAGCCTTGAGGCAAAGCTCAGAGAGAATAAATTGACGTGCTTTCAAAGGGATTTCAATTACTGGGCCTTTTTATTGTTAATTACTTAATTAATTGAGCAGAATTACTGTGCTGATTCAAAATGCACTGCAGTGAAAAAGCCTATAGAAGGTTCATCCAAGATTTGGAAAAGAGTGTCTGCAAACGAGCTATTGGAAATCAGACAGTTCAGTTAGGGAAGGAACCTTGGTACAAACCACTTGTTTCCAATGGAGCCAGCTATAGAGGAACACTGGTGATGCCTGTGCTGCTTGTCTTACCTAGACAGAGCATCAAAGGGAATAACAACAGGTCCTTCAAAAATGAGGAAGGGGATGGAAGCAAACATTGCAGATGAATTTAGCATAAGTATTTTTGCTCTGTTTCAGACCTAGTAAAATCTACTGAGGGAATATAAATGTCAGAAGATTTCAGAGTCAGGCTACATGTTATTTGTCTGTTAGGGGCTCTTTGAAATGGAATTTTACCAATCAATCAAGTGTATTCTTGCAGGCAGCCAGAGCTCTGGTGATAACAGATCTCTCAGAATTCTGCATGAAAGTGTGTAGGCATTGGGGGCTTTTGTGTGTGTGTTTAGGTTTTTTATATAACCACTACAAAGGCCTTATGTTGTTTAAGTTATTGAATAGGCAGGAGTTCTCTATCCCCATCTCTTTGCATGGGAGATGGAGGAGTGCTCAGTTGTCCGTCCAGGTGATAACCTGCTCTAGGGAGAGTCTTCCTGAAGCCCTTGCTGACAGCTGTTTAGAGACTGCAACCTGATACGGAGGAAGATTTTGTGGCTTGTCCTGTGTTCATAAGGGGTATTTTATGAATCCTGTTGTCCTAAACTGCTACCTGTGATTATATGCATCAGACTTAATCAGGAGGGTCCATTCTCAACCTGCTTTCTGTAATCTTTGGAGGCTAAGTTGGAAAAACAAGCTCAAACTCCAGTTCTCACGCTGCCCTTTCTCCATGTTTGTTCTTCTCTTGTCCCCTGCCTGTCATCACCTTTCTTTTCTCTGGTTAGTCCATGGTTTCTGCTGCCATGGTTCAAGCCCTAAGCTTGTCTTTCCTGTACCCATGACATCTCTCTGAGAAAGGCAGGTTCCTCCCTACACTGGAGCTGTGGGAGGAGGCAGGTAGTACAGTAATGCACATATGTCCTTATTTCTTCACCCTTTGTGCAGTAGCTTAGAAAAGGCAGAAGAGAAACAATAATTTTGAGTAAATATGTCATGTGTTCCAGATTCATTCTTTCTTTCCTTCTTTCTTTTCTTTCTTTCTCCCTTCCTTCCTTCCTTTCTTTCCCTTTCTTTCTTTTCTTTCTTTCTTTCTTTCTTTCTTTCTTTCTTTCTTTCTTTCTTTCTTTCTTTCTTTCTTTCTTTCTTTCTTTCTTTCTTTCTTTCTTTCTTCCTTTCTTCCTTCCTTCCTTCCTTCCTTCCTTCCTTCCTTCCTTCCTTCCTTCCTTCCTTCCTTCCTTCCTTCCTTCCTTCCTTCCTTCCTTCCTTCCTTCCTTCCTTCCTTCCTTCCTTCCTTCCTTCCTTCCTTCCTTCCTTTCTTCCTTTCTTTCTTTCTTTCTTTTCTTTCTTTCTCTCTTTCTTTCTTTCTTTCTTTCTTCTTTCTTTCTCTCTTTCTTTCTCTCTTTCTCTCGTTCTTTCTTTCTTTATCTCTTTCTCTCTTTATCTCTTTATCTCTTTCTTTCTCTCTTTCTCTCTCTCTCTCTCTTTCTCTCTCTCTCTCTCTTTCTTTCTGTCCTTCTTTCTGTTTTGGGTTTTTGGGGGGTTTTGGGTTTTTTTTTGTTGGTTTTTGGAGACCCAGCAGTGATCTGTCCACAATAGGGATGAACTAGAATGGGAGCAATGTGAGCAATGGATTGTGGCCTCCTGGCCACAAAGGATTTATTCATTCTGGCACAAAGGCACATATGGTCTTACACAGAGTAGCCTTAAAGAATCCTATAAGACACTATGTGTAGCTATGGTGTTTGCATAGTGTTTCCACCAATGCATGCTCACACACCAATTCTTACAATGTTTTCTATGTTTTTATTATGTGTGTCCTTGATAGAACAATCAAATTCCTATTATTTGATTTATTATTGCATTTTTCATTTATATTTCTTTCAGCAAGGTTTTTGCTGCTTCACTCCTTTCAGTAATTTAAGGATCACTTAGAACAACTGAGTTTGATATAATTTAGGCAAGGAACAAAAGTCTCTGGAGGGAACTTGTAGATTTATGTCTCTTCAATAAATGATTTACAGTTTTATATCCAGGTTGTCTGATGGAAAGTGGCAGATTTGTTTTTCCGTCAGATCACTTAATCTGAACATTTCTATTCCAGACCTCTTTGCTCTCAGATAAATTGTCATTTCCTCTTCTTAACTGTTCCCTGTGTTCTCACATATGACAAAGCTGGGGCCACCATTATCAGCCTTTAGGCTGAGAGATGCATATACCCAGCATCTGCTTCTGATAGGAGAAGGGGAATTCACCTTTAATAAAGTATTTGATAGAGTGGCATCTGCAAAGTTATTAATTCACCACAGAAAACATGAAGCTGAGCATAAGAATTATCTGGTGAACAAAAAGCTGGTACAAAAATGGGACATGCTGAAAGAGAACCCTTGTTCAAAGGGAAGTTACTGTATTTGGTTTGCATGGCAGGGTTGTGGTAGCAGGAGGGCTACAGGGGTGACTTCTGTGAGAAGCTGCTGAAGCTTCCCCTGTGTCAGATAGAGTCAATGTCAGCTGACTCCAAGACAAATGCATGGCTGGACAAGGCTGAGCTCATCACTCATGGTGGTGTGCCTTCATGGTAATATATTTAAGAACAGAAAGAAAAAAAAGTCACAATGTAAACTTTACCTGGAGAGAATATTGAAAATGTATGAAAGAAACAACCCTGCAGACTCCAAGGTCAGTGAAGGAGTAGGAGGAAGTGCTCCAGACACCAGAGGAGGGATTCCCCTGCAGCCAGTGGTGAAGAACATTATAAAGCATGGTGAGCCCATGGAAGACCCCATGCCAGAACAGGTGGATAGACCCAAACGAGGCTGTGACCCCATGAGAAGCCTGCACTGCAGCAGGATCTAGGCGGGATCTGTAGACCCATGGAGAGGAGCCCCGATCTGACCACAGCCTCTATCCCCATCCCCTTGTGCTGCCTGCAGGAATGAAGTAGAGAATATAGGAATAAAGTTAAGCCTGGGAAAAAGGGAGGGGTGGGGTGAAGGTGTTTTAAGGTTGTATGTTATTTATCATTATCCTAATCTGATTTGATTGGTAATAAATTAAACTAATTTCCCCAAGTCAAATCTCATTTACCCATGATGTTAATTGCTGAGTGATCTCTCCCTGTCCTTATCTCAACCCATGAGCTTTTTGTTGTGGTTTTTTCTCTCCTGTCCAGCTAAGAAGGGGAATGATAGAGCAGCTTTGGTGGGTACCTGGCATGCAGCCAGGGTCAACCCACCAAATTTATTAATGCATTTCCTCAGGACTGCTCTTAGTTCTGACTCTGTTTCATGTTTTCATTAGTGACGTTGGCACAGAAAGCTGAAGTATGTTAATGGAATTTACTTAAGACCTTGAAGATTTCAGCAGAAGACATGGAATGAAGCTTGGTAGCGCAAAGTGC
This sequence comes from Melanerpes formicivorus, assembly GCF_026170545.1. Classification (NCBI taxonomy): domain Eukaryota; kingdom Metazoa; phylum Chordata; class Aves; order Piciformes; family Picidae; genus Melanerpes; species Melanerpes formicivorus. The sequence goes on along the minus strand of NW_027142353.1, from coordinate 18,685,338 downwards.
AAGGTCATGTGTTTGAGGCCTGCAGAAGCAGATGTCCTCTCTCAGCTGAATGCTTATCAGCTGAAACAAGGGAGCAGAATGACCTCTACATATTCACCAGTAAAACAGTGACTATGAGTTTCCAGAGGTATGATGCCCCATTAAAAACTGAATGTGATGTAAGGCTGTGTTAGAGCCTACACTGCCAGTGGAGATAAGGAAGTACAGGGCATCTGTGAGTCCTCATGTGAAATTTGCTCAATTCTAGCTGCATACAGTGAAATGTGAAGTTGTGCAAGGTCAAATGCCAGGAAGGACTACTTTGATAGTCAAATACCAGAACCAATATCAGGAGCTTCTAGCCTTTCATAGTAAGCCTCCTATTAAAAGCTATCAGGCAGACTAAGGTGTTGGAAAACTCAGGGATCTAAGCATGACCAAAGGGGTTTGGGGAGCTGCGGCATCGTCGCTTCTGGCTTGTCTTGTCAGAAAGGACACTAGCAACTAGCTCAGCTGTGTAAAATCAAAGCCAATGTGATTGCTCTCCGATCTCCAACTTAAATGCCATTTCTTCTTGTCTGATGTTACATTTATAAATCCTCTTGCTGTATTTGCAGTGTTTAACTCCAGAACAGCTGGATGTAAGTAGACCAAGCACAGGTTTATTCTGGGATTGAAGCTTATTTTCTTAACCATAAGAAGCAACCTTCACAAGCTCTTTCCAATGGAGCAGTATCATGAGGAGGATATTTCAGAAGGGTCTAGGCTGCTTTATGAAGGGAATAATATAGTGCTGTTACCTGTGCTGTCAGGAAAGGGCACTCTTACAGGTCTAGGAGCCTCCTTTGGTTAAACAAATCATCACACCATGTTTTCCTGGTAGCTAAGCATCCCTAACTCCTATGTGGTACTTTTAGGCTGTGCCTAGAAAATTTCCCCAGATCTTGAACAGAAATGTAGTAATGGTAAGGTCTAAATAATCCCATTGGACAGATAACAAACATAAAATCAGACCTGTAAACTAACTTCCACTCTATTTTTCGGCTTCCTCATTCCGGCAGACACTAACTTACGCTTCTGCTGGCTTTGCTGACCTTGAATGCATTCTTGGTGTGGTTAAGTAGCTAACAACAACTCTCTGATCTTTCTCTTGTCCGGTGTGCAAGGGGAGGGAAGGGAGCAGGGAGGGGGAAGCTATTAGGAGCTCCCTAGTTTTGTCCAGGGGGGTTCTTGTGCTGTTTATAAGTTGTGAATATGACTAAATATTATATGTTTTGTACATATTAATTGCATTTCATCTTTTAGATTGTAGTTCTGCTTGTAAATACAGCTTCATTTGCTTTCCAACTGAGCTGGTCTGGCAATTTTATGCTGGAGGGAATTTTCAACCCACCACACTCTTTGGCACTCACTGGCAGTGAGTCTGAGTTTAGATGCCTGTGTTTGAATATTTGTGCCGAAATCTTAAAGGCAACAAATGGGAAAAACATATATTAGCTCTAAAAGCACACACATATTCATATGCTACCCATGTCCGTTTCTAAAATACTGGGTTTAAAACCATGGATAACTACAGCATTTCATTAGTCTAGTAGCTGTTCAAGATCTAGACTTGGTACCTGTGAACAGAATTAATTTCTTTAGGGACGTGTAGCTCCTGCACTGTCCTCTCCAATTTCTAGAGAGTATATTGAATAAAGTAGCATTGAAATAAATATTCATGAGGTTGCTCAATAATTCAGGGTGTGCTAATTCAGAGTGTTATAGCCCCAGTTAAAAATCATGTACAAAACCCCCCAGTCTCATAAAAGGCAAAGCACATTCCCTGTACAATGCCTAAGGGTAGCTAGGAAAGAACAAGGGCGAACAGCTGTGATCTCATTGGTGAGCTGCTTCTGATTTGATGTGTTTTTTTTTGAAAGGAATGTAGATTTGTAGAGGGGTGATTTTTCCTTTGTACTCAGCATTGGTGAAGCCACACTTCAAGTATTGTGTTCAATTCTAGACACCTCACTACAAGAAGGACATTGAGGTACTGGAGCATGTCCAGAGAAGGGCAACGAGGCTGGTGAAGGGCCTGGAGCATATGGCCTACAAGGAGTGTCTGAGGGAGCTGGGGTTGTTCAGTTGGGAGAAGAGGAGGCTGAGAGGAGATCTTATAACTCTCTACAACTACCTGAAGGGAGGTTGGAGTGAAGAGGGGGCCAACCTCTTCTCCTTAGTGTCAAGCAACAGGACTAGAGGAAATGGTTTCAAGCTGCACCAGGGGAGGTTTTGGCTGGATGCTAGGAAATGCTTCTTCACTGAAATGGTTATCAAATATTGGTGTGGTCTGTCCAGGACAGTGGTCACCATCCCTGGAGGTGTTTAAGCAGTGTGTGGACCTGGCACCTGGAGACATGCTTTAGTGTTGACTCTTCAGTGCAGGGTCAAGTGTTGAGCTGGATGATCTTTGAGGTCTCTTCCAACAAGATGTATTCTATGATGGCAGAAGTTCAACAACAGTGAAAGTAGAATCCTGCACACAAGGGAGGTTACCCACACACCAGTACAAGTTAGGGTTGACCTTCTGGAAAGCAGTTCTACAGAGAAGGGCTTGGGAGTGCTGCTGGACAACAAGTTATCTGTGAGCCAGCAATGTGTCCTCAGAGTCAAGATGGCCAATGGTATTCTGGGGAGCATTAAGAAGAGTGTGGCCTGCAGGTTGAGGGAGGTTCTCCTTCCCCTCTGCTCTGCACTGGTGAGGCTGCACTTGGAGAACTGTGTCCAGTTTTGGGCTCCCCAGTTCAGGAAAGTCAGAGAACTACTGGAGAGAGTCCAATAGAGGGCCACAAGAGTGATTAGGGGTCTGGAGCATCTGTCTTTTGAGGAAAGAATAGAATAGAATAGAATAGAATAGAATAGAATAGAATAGAATAGAATAGAATAGAATAGAATAGACCAAACCAGGTTGGAAGAGACCTCCAAGATCATCGCGTCCAACCCACCTAGAACTGTTTAGCCTGGAGAAGGGAAAACTGAGAAGGGATCTTGTCAAAGCATATAAATATCTAAAGAGTGGAGGTAATGAAGATAGGTCTGGGCTCTTCTCAGTCGTGGCCAGTGATAGGACAAAAGGAAACAGGTACAAGAGGCTTCACTTGAACTTAAGAAGAAACTTCTTTATTTTGAAGGTGACAGAGAACTGCATCAGGCTGTCCAGAGAGTAGAGTACCTGTCTGGTGATTCTCAAAACCCACCTGGATGCATTCCTGTGCAACCTGATCTAGATGTACTTGCATTAGTAAGGGGGTTGTGCTAGATGATCCACAGAGATCCCTTCCAAACTCTACCATTCTGTGACCCTATAATTCTGTAGTGGATGCACAGCTTCTTCAGGTAAAGCTTTCCTAATGCTTAATTATTCTCATGGTGAAAATTATTTTCCATGTATCTCACCTTTTTTGACTTTATGACCATTCTCTCATTATCCCACCATGCATGTCCATGAAGAGTTTGGTTCCATTTTCTCACTGACCAACTGCTGTTTGATCCCCACCTAATATCTTACATATTTGAAATTATTCCTTAAAATCTGCATCCTTACAAATTTATGTTCTCCTAAGTCAAGAAAAGAAGTCTCAGCACTCCTAGATTCCTTTTGCAGCATTAGGTCCCAAGAATCATGTTCACTAATGATTTTGAAGGGTGTGTGAATATGTGATACATAGAAAATGTGATTATAATTATAATAGTTATTATCTTTAAAAAGTACAAAATCACAGATTCTAACTCCAAAAGCCCTGCACCTTTAAGACTTCCTCCTTAAACAGTGTCCAACCTTCCTGGACTTCCTGAGATTTTAGGACTGCCTCCCAAGGGTTTCTGTTGACCATTCTCCAAAACAGACTAAAGTCTGCCTGTCAGAAGTCCAAGGTCTCAGTTTTGCTGACCCTGCTCTGTACTCCTCCTACAACTAAGAATCTATCATGTTGTGATGTCTATGCCCAAGATGGTCCCCAGCCATTACATCACTGACAAGACCTCTGTTCACAAACAGCAGGTCTAGCGGGGTGCCTTCCCTAGTTGGCTCCCTCACCAACTGTGTACCCCCAAGTCCTCTGCAGGACTGCTCTCAATCTCTTCATCCCTCCAGCCTGTATCGATAGCAAGGATTCCCCCAACCCAGATGCAGGACCTTGCACTTGGCCTTGTTAAACCTCTTGAGTTTCACACAGGCACACTTCTCAAGCTTGTCCATTTTCCTCTGAATGGCATCCCATCCCTCAGGTGTGTCAACTGCACCACTCAGCTCAGTGAACTCTAACACTGTTACTGCCTCTGAGAACTTGAGCTTCAGGATAAAACTGGGAAGCATAAGGCTACAGTTCACATAATGCAGACCCTTCTTAACCTTTGTCTTGCCACAGCCTCTGTTGCTTGCAGAAGTGGGCTGCCAGGCTTTCTTTTGCTTGGTATTTCAGACCTTTCCTTAGGACCATACTCACTTCCAGGACTAAAGCCTCTAACTTCTTGTCTCAACTTCTGACATAAACTTAACCAGGGCTTTTATATTCACTGCTACCAGGAAAAAACAGAATGTGGATGGTTTTCTGATACACCTGGCTTTTTCAGTTCTATTTGTTCTTCTTTCTTCTGCCTATTAGTGTCTTCCAAAATATTCTCCAGTGACTCTTCTTCTCCACCTCAAATATTCCTTCATCTCTGTGTCAGCTTCTATGAGTGGGCTGCTCTCCTTTTATGAAGTTCATTTCTCTCTGCACATAAAGTCCTACCTAATACTTTGACGGAAGAGGCAATAGCTTGGTTTTCCTCCTCTCTGAGCTTCTGAGTGCTGCAATCAGTTCTCCACATGAGAGGAGGACCAACAGAAAAGATACCATTTATCCTTCTTGCCCAGGAGACCCTACAGTTTTTGTTCTTGATGTGCAGTTATCCTTTGCATATTTAGTAAATCTGCCTCAGCTGGGATGTCTGTTCCATGGTGATAGAAGAGGCAAAATGCCCTAGTTTGGGATCACCTCAGCAAACAGCACAGCCTTCTCCTCTGAAATTAATTTCTAAAGCAGAGCAATACTATTGAAGGATTAAGGTAAGATTAGAGTATTTGTATTAACATACCTTGTAATGTGAAAGGAATACAAGTTCATAGGTTATAACCACAAGCTCATTTTAGCTTTCTATTAATTAAAGCTTTTCTTTGCCTAATACAAAGACTGGATTGCATGTGAGTGGGACTAGTGCCACACAAATTCCCAAGTGCTATATAATCCTACTGTAAACAGTAGTGTTCAGCCCACACTTCAGAGTGGTGCTTGTTTGGACCCTTTCATAAATCATCAGGCCCTTGCCCTGACCATCACAGTGCTTAGTATCTGTCCAAAAGATCAACTGTCCCATAATGGCAACTTTAATAACCCATCAATTTCAGTAAATTATGTTCAAAAGGAGATTGTTTAATCTGGGGAAGTTGCATAATTTTCATTTCAGGAGCTGACACCATAACTAGTGCCCTGGTGTTTGAAATGGAATCTGAAGTGTTCATACATACCTATGTGTTTGTATAGACAGTCACAAGATACGTTGGCAAATACACACTGCGCATTTGCTATGATTTTTCTTTCATTGACAGCTACAGATTACAACGTGAACTTTTACACATGCATGCTAATATAGACAATAATGATTTAGCTATAGATACACATTAGATATAATTTGTAATTTTTTATTATTATTTTGGAATGTTTTGTGTAAAACATCTTCTCACTGACACGCCAGTGTATTCTGCTTGGCTACCCCTTAAGCACTGAGGCTGCCTGTCAGCGGTTTGAGTAATCGATGATGAGAGTCCACTGAGATGAAGCCAATGTGTCCGATGAGTTCACTTTGCCAAACAGGGTAGCAGAAACTATTGCTTACTTCTTTGCTGAGTATTTCCCATAGTTGGTAGCAGTGGAGTTCAGCATAGCCATGTAAGCACGAGCATGGGCAATGCAAGGGTGCCATTTACACCAACAGGAACAAGTGCACACCTGTTTTCAGGGTGGCTCAGACATGTTCAGTATAGAGCTGACTTACTTTTACTGAACAGTGAAGAGAAGGAATACTGAAGGCCATCCCCAACTATCTATCTCTATGAACTGCTTCTTGTCTTATTATGAGATGACTCCACAGCCATTCCTAGTGTGATTGAACACTGTGTATTGGGCATTGAGAGCTCTGGAATGCTACTCTGTTTAATCCATAAATGTCAACACTTCAAAACAATATTTTTAATATTTCCCAACTGAAACAAATGTGCATGACCTATGTATTTTCACTGAGGTTATTCTTTCCCTGAAAGAATAATTTGTGCCCCAACTGCTGTGCAGCGTGCCCCAATCCCCTGAGTAGTGTTACAACAGTGTCATTTGGACAATGCCCAGAATCAGACAGAAGAAGTCCTAAGGTCTTCCGACCCCAGACTAGTTAAAAGGGTGATGGAGAGTCACGAACAGAGGTTTAAAGAGAAGGTTGTGAACCATGGATGCAGCGGAGATGGTTGCACTCTTAGTTATTAGTGTCAGAAACTAAATGTGTACCAGGCTGCTGCTAAAGGTTGTCTGCCAGATGAAGAAGCCATTCAGTCAATAACACAGGAAGGCGACACTCTGAAAGATGCACAAACCAGAAGCAAATTAGTCAGGATAATGGAAACAGATGCCAAAGTCACGAGGAGGAGCAGCGACAGGCTGGTGAAAGTTTCTCACCCAGTCTGCATAAGGGGAAGCTGCAGATGTTGTGCAGAGATGTGCTATTCTCATTTCCCTGCATTTGCTTCATACTCCTGTTCATTGCACATCAAACACACTTACATATCCAGGGATGAAATGGAAATGATTGATGCAAAGGAGATATTTTTATTAATTTCTGTTGCTGTGAGTCATACCCTACTGGGACTGCTAGAGGTGGGTGAGGAAAGACAGAACTGTTATTAGACGTATAAATAATTGTCAAGAACAACTTTTAAACCTGTTACTGAATATCAACATCCAAAGTTATCCAAAGAGGGGAGGGGCAGCAATACAAGGACTAAGCCAATGCCACGGCTCTGTCAGTGTAGATGTTGGCAACTGCCTGTGAATCTTTGTCTATTTATTTTCATTTCTGCTTCCTTAGAGCTTCAATCATTTTTTCTGTCACAACCCATCAGTGCCTGCTGGATGCTGCAACACTATGTTAGCACTCAGAACTGATGAGTGATAGCTTGGGCTGCCGCCTTATCTGCATGACATTAGTGAAATGTGTCCACTCTTTGTCCTGTTGATGGAAAGCAATTCTTAGTATGCTCTCATACATGCAAGGTAGAGTCAAGTTGAGATGAAGATCCAGTCTGAGAAGGCTGTGCTTAAAGACAATGCCTTTTACAGTGGAGCTATATTGCAGAGCACACAGGAGGCTTTCTGGTACTTTCTGCTCTGCAGGATTACTGAAGAAGGATTTTAGAAATACCAGTCTACAGATGATTGCACAATCCTTGGGTTCACTGTTGATGTGTAAGTAACTGAAGTGGACCAAAGCAGCTGAAGAGCAATTTGATCATGTGTGAGCAGCAGCCAGAAAATTCAAACTCCAAATTATTTCAGAAATACCATCCTTCTAAGTGTCATCTGATACTAACACAAATCATGGTTTCCAATGTAATAGTGAAAATGCATCCTTGATGTGTCCTATTTCATACCCTTTCACCTGTAACCTTTCTGCTGTCAAAGAATTCTTGAAACAGTTGTTCACATTAGTTCAAGAAATGGCCCTGTAGGAGAACACAGTCCCTAGTTTGACCTCATAACCTTATTCCAGAAAATATGTTATAGATCCTGTAGGTGGGGAACTCAGACTGAATAAGGACAAAGCATTCAGCCCTGTTTCCTTTTGCTTTGTCTGCGCTGGGGAATACATCTGCACTTTTAGGGGTATGTGGCAAAATATCTATTTTTGCAACAAACTTGAGGTTTATGGAGAAGTTACAGGGAATCTTTAGGAGCTGAAAATGAGTCATATCTGGGGGAAGAAAAAAAAAAAAAGTTAGTTATCTTGGAGATTGTTACCAATCTTGAGATTTTTCATTTATCTAGAGTTAGTTCTTGTATGAGCTGGCCCTAGCAAAGTGTTGATTTGTTTACAGGGTAACTTGTTTTCGGCAAGCTTGCCTCTTGCTTACTTGCTGTAGGCTCAAGAAAGAGTACTGAGATCAGACTTTTATTAAAGAATCTTAGGACTCATGATTTATTAATGTATTGTCTGCAGTCAGATGAGTCATGCAAACTCACAAGGTATTTTTATGCCAGACTGTGTGTTAATTTTAGTCATGAATCTTCTGCTGGTTATTCTAGCTGCCAGAAATACGTATTTTGATTTCATGTTGTCTTTATGATATCACTCTGCTCTGTAATTCAGGTGAGTTGTTACTGAATAAACCATTTCTCAGTAAAAAAAACCTCAGTCTGAGAAAATCTACTTGAAGCTTCCTCAATTGCAATTCATTTCAGATTGCTGTAAATAGATGTGCAAACTGAATCCAGTAGCTAAAAGATGAACTGACAATGCGAATTCTGAAGTTATTTGCTCCATTTGAAATCAGTATTTGTTTGCTGTCTCTTTTGTACTCTTGATAGGTGAGGCTGAAGAATGATAATTTTTATTTCAACAAATGTTTTTGTACTACATGAGTGTAACTAATTTCAGTCAAGCACTAAAATTAAGTCACATGAATGGATTTTGGGTGTCTCATTATCTTCCCTCCAACCCATTTAATAGTGGGGTTCTTCTTAAGCAGGTGGCTTATGCTAGTCTTCCACATGGTGTTATTTTTAGCATTCGCACTACCCACATCAAATTGCTCATACTTCTCTTGTATTCTGACCAAGCACTATGGGGATTATCATCTTGTGCTTTTTGTAAGACATGCATGTCTCAGTCCAGAAGAGAAATGGCAAGATTATATAAATCTCTTTTCCCGCTGTTTCTGAGAGTTAACATTTTGAAGTAGAGGGAAGCACACTCCAGTTAATTGGCTGGTTTCTACATAAGTAGCTACCACTGAACAGGTGGTACAGTTGACAGGTTAAAGTGTTTCCATTTCTCTAATTGCAATGTTTCCTTTCTTACTTCCTTTCATCTCTCTCTCTCTTTCTCCCAATTTACCATGTATTTTATTCACCATATTTATGAAGCTTTAAGATTTTTACTGTCTCAGACATAGCCCCGTAAACTGCCCATATTACACTGGGAAAAGTGAAAGGAGTGGTAGCAGTGGTTGATAATTGTTTTATTGGAGACCAAAAAAGTGAAATCCACTGAATCTTAAAACTGTGTTTAATGTTATATTTCAGGAACTTCTATTACATCACGATGCTGAGGGATCCAGTTTCACGGTACTTGAGCGAATGGAAACATGTCCAGAGGGGTGCAACGTGGAAAACTTCCCTTCATATGTGCGATGGAAGAAGCCCAACACCAGATGAGCTGCCTACCTGTTACGAAGGTGATGACTGGTCTGGAGTCAGTTTACAGGAATTCATGGACTGCAGCTACAACTTGGCCAACAACCGCCAGGTGCGCATGCTGGCAGACCTCAGCCTGGTGGGGTGCTACAACTTGACTTTTATGAATGAGAGTGAAAGAAATACAATTCTCCTCCAAAGCGCCAAGAACAATCTGAAAAACATGGCCTTCTTCGGGCTGACGGAATTCCAGAGGAAAACCCAGTATCTCTTTGAGAGGACATTCAACCTGAAATTCATTTCCCCTTTCACCCAGTTCAATGTTACGCGAGCCTCCAACGTGGACATCGGTGAGGATGTGCGGCAACGGATAGAGGAGCTGAATTTCTTGGATGTGCAGCTGTACGAATATGCAAAGGATCTGTTCCTGCAGCGCTTCCAGTACTCCAAGCAAGAGGAGCATCAACAAAACCGGCTAAAGAGGCGAGAGGAGCGACGGCTGCTGCGAGAGCAGAGAGCTCACCAATGGCCAAGGGAAGAGGCAGTAGAAGTGGCTGTTACTGAAGATTATAATAGCCAGGTCGCAAGGTGGTGATGCTCCTCCCATCTTGACTAACCGATGAGAGGATCAGAGGTTTGTGCAGTTGGCTACCTGGGAGTTAGCCAAGGAAGGCCTGCTACTTTGGTAAATGAGACCATAACTACCCCTCCTTGTCTCAATTTTTCTTGGTTTCTGCCAATGAGGAGATTTTTTTTTTCTCAATAGGCTTTGAGTAGTGTTATTGAATGGCAGTAGAATAGATTCTTGTCCAAAAAGACTTTCTTCAAAGCCCTAAGCTATGAGGATGTGTTGAAGAGAGAGCTATATCCTTCGTGTTAACAAGTGTACCCTATACAATGTGAGCTGCCAAAACTTGTAGCGACATGAATGAAAAATCAGGGCAACATGCCTGGTTTGGTTCCTCTGTAACAGGAGAGCTGGTTTACTTTGCACGGTCTTTTGCAACTGTCATGCATAGCTTTCTAGTGAATGAAATGGAGGAAAGTACATTGCCCTTCTAACTTCTATATGCCATGTTTTGATTAAGGGAAGAATTGCCGAGATCATTAAAAAGAAACTAGGAAAATGTGGGATTGGGGCATTGCTTGTTCTGTTCTGTTAGCAAGCAATCAGAGATGATTTATAAGTGAAGTGATTGAGGGGTTAACTTCTTTCTCTACAGATTTGAGAGTACCAAAGCTAGTCAGGTAGTGTGTGGCAACAGGAAAGCATTGAAAAAGGAGGTCCACATGGCAGCTGAACACATCACAGAGATTGTCTGTCTGGAGGCACTGGAATCAGCCTTTGCATTCACAAAAGGTGAAGAGGGACCAATCAAACCAAAGGGATGAGGAAAGAGAGAGCAGGAAAAGCTTAAATATTAGTATGACATTTTCCAGATTTGCTGTAAAAGCCTGGAGGAGATACATTGTCTGTGAAGGTAGGCAGGTTTATGATATTGCCTGTTAAAATGCATTGATGCAAGTGAATACAATGTAAATTGGTTTTCTCTCCAAATATGGTAGTGGATAAGGAAAAACAGCTTTCATTTTTATAGGATACAAAATGGATATGTGGGAAGTCTTGATATTTATTACTCTGTATGGAGATTTTTTTGTAAATTTATTGGTTTCATGATGAGAGATCTGTATGTGTTTTTCTTCCTTGTCTAGAAAAATATTCAATGGGTTCTTCTTCCACATGTTGCATTCTTGTGGCTAAACTGCATCTATTTTTCCAAGATTTTATGTTGTTCCATTTGTAATAGTGTAATTTTTAAAAGAGGGTCCTGTGCACCATAGATCTTTTGAGAGAGTTTTTTTCCTTCTTCTGGCATAAATGTAAAGCATTAGGAGGAAATTTCTCTAAGTGCCTCAACGTGGCTGCTAAATCGAGATGCTGAAAGTATATTCTTGCATGCATGAATGGCTTTTACCTTATAGATTTGCTAATTAGAAATCCTGGAGTATCTGATGTGGATGCACCTTTCTCATTTATTTTCAAAATTTGAGATTTTTATCCAGAATCACAGAATGACAGGGCTTGGAAGGGACCCCTGGTGATCATCTAGTCCAATGCCCCCACCAGAGCAGGTTTACCTAGAGCAGGTTACGCAGGACTGCGTCCAAGAGGGTTTTGAATGACTCCAGAGATGGAGACTCCACCACCTCTCCAGGCAGCCTGTTCCAGTGCTCTGATATCCTCAAAGTAAAGAAGTTCCTTCTCATGTTTAGATGATATTTCTTGTGTTCAAGTTTGTGCTTATTACCTCTTGTCCTGTTATTGAACACCACTGAAAAATGACTGGCCCCATCCTCCTGACATACACCCTCTAAGTATTTATAAGCACTGATAAGATCCCCCCTTGGTCATCTTTTCTCCAGGCTAAAAATCCCCAAGTTCCTCAGCCTTTCTTCATAAGAGAGATGTTCTAGTTCCCTAATCATCTTTGTAGCCCTTTACCCTCTCAAGTAGTTCCCTGTCCTTCTTGAACCAGGGAGCTCAGACCTGGATACGGTACTCCAGGTAAGGCCTCACCAGGGCAGAGTAGAGAGGCCACCTTAGCTGCAAGGAGCCCCAGTCAGAAAAAAGAGGCCAAATATGAAAATTTGTCCCTTCATTTCCAAGTTGTTGGTGGGTTTTTTAGTGCATACAGTATCTTCTTCTGCTTGCTATGCACAGTATCAGATACAGGATCAGATAGGGGATACATTAATATATTAAACTTAGAATATCATAATGGCTGTGAAGAATTGAAGAGGGTTACTAGGATGATGTTTCATTATTAATGTAATTTATTAGCAGTATGCTGCTTTATGACTGATTGCCAGTGTGCTACTTTTGGGTTAAGTAGCAGTAGGTTTTGGTCCCTGATACCTGTTCCACTGATGTATTGTGTGTATCTCCTCCCATGTCTGCATTCAGAAGGGAAAACATGGGACTGCAGATCATTGTTCTCCTTCCTGAGCATGGGATGCCTGCCTTAGAGAAGAGTGAGGTGATCTCTAGACTCCCTGGACAGAACTCCTTGGATCTCCACCAGCAGGAAGAGGTGCCTCACTCATATATGGATGCCTGCCTTCAGACATGTAAATTAAAATGTTTGTGGTCTAGGACTGAAGCTCATTCTGGGTGTCTTTGCTGCAGGACAGCAAAACCACAAAGAGCTAAGCCTGACTGGTATTATTGCAGCTTTAGCACATTGCAGGTAATTCACAGTGATCTGATGCATACCCACTGGTACTGGGCCTTCAGGCTGGGCTGGCCCTAGGCCTGTGGAGGGAAAGAGCTTTCTGGTTGGTGATGCAGGGAGGATGGAGAGCTGTAGCATCTCTTTGACTCTTGGCCTATTGCTTCATCTTGTAGATCTTGCAACAAGAGAGAAGAATGCCTTTGGCATCTGATTCTTTAGGATTTGCAGGTGTGTTCCTTGTTTCCATCAATACAAATGGCTGCTGATGCTAGGGCCCCCCCCAGCAGAGGCAAGGTGAACAGTGATGCAGAACTTATCACTGATGAGTGATGGGAGAGGCAAGTGTTAGGCACAGTGCAGAGGTTTGGCAGGACTGTACAGGAGAGAAGACAGCTAGGTTGCAGGAAAGATGCAAAGCCAAATTCACCTTAAGGAGGATAAGTGAGGAAGTAGAATCAGTCCCAGTCCATCTTTTTCTTCCTAAGTACAAAAAAAGTCCCCTTCACCACATCCCTACCTTTTCCCTAGCAGGCCACCTCTTCATGGCAATGAGGGCCTCATTTTTTATTTAGAAAATGAAGTGTTATCTTTTCAGGGGAGAGGAGACAGAACTCAGAAATTATTCCCTGGAGCCTCAGCAGTGAATGTAAGTATCAGTTTCAGCTGTCTAAGCACACCAACCGTTCTCCAGACTGTTCCTTCTGCCTGACACAAAACAGAGCCTAATGAGGAAAATCAAAGCAGTCTTTGGGCAGTTTACATTAGCTTTTATTAGTTTAGCAATACCTTAATGCAATGCCTAACCTTTTTGTCAGTCCTTCCCAGGAGACAAGATTAGGGTCCTGAAGAGCAGTTAATGTGCTGTAGCATCTACGGTAAATGGATTTGCCTTAACACTTAGGATTTAGTGAAATTTGAAGTTGGTTTGTTCTTTGGAGTTTTTTCCCTGGAGCCTGGGTTGCACATAGCCCTGGTTGTGCAGCAGTAGTTGAGGGGGAAGCAGCCAGTGAGTGAGATCTTGCCCATAGCCCCTGGGACTGAAGGACTCTGCATTTCCTTCCCAGCTCCAGCACTAAACCCAGCAAAGTCACTGCACCAGCAATACTGTTTTTCTTAGCAGAATTTCCAGGCACATGACAAATGAAGCAGTTTGGAAATACTTTCAGGCTGACTTCTAAGACACAGGCTTGCAGCTTTTTTCCTCTTGGGCACTACGCCCAAAATAATGTAACGCAAAAGCAGAATAAAGGCCCTGGTTCATATCTCTGTTATTCCAGGTTTTCATTGCTCTGACAGCCCAGGCTTCACTGTAATTACACTGGCTCATATAAGATCAGAGCACAGCATGTTTCTTTCAAAACCTTTGCAAGCAGCAACGCTATAGGATTTCTGTCCATCTTCCTAGCATTATTTTGTTGCTTAAACACGGCAATTTGGCTTCTGCTTCTGTGGTGCCGAAACAAATCTCATTCTTTTGTAATGGAGATGTACTTGCTAATCTCTCCCATCACAGCCTCAGCACTGGCTGCCTTTTCCAGTTATAGTTCACTGTAGGCTTGGAGCAGAGAAACATCCAGTGTCATTAAAACTTGTTCTGGTAATTTGCTGTCTAGTCCAAGAAAGGCCCATTGCCTATGGGCCATACTTTACTAAGGAATGAAAATTTTCCACTCTTTCCTGCTCATCAGTGCCGACAACAGAAAACTTTTTCACCACCAGGAAAGAAAAAATACCTCAGCATTTCTAATGTTGGGTATTCTTACTGCAGTTTTGTTATTAGTGAGACTGCGATATCCTTGCTAGCTATGCTACCGAGCGTGCAGTAATTATTTGCAGTTCACTAAAAACAAAAGTACAGAACATGAAAGAGATGTAAGTCAGGTCCAGAGCCACACTTCCTAACTGCAACATATCTGTTCAACCGAAGCAAATGACAGGTCATGTCATCTTTGCATCTGGAAATGTTTCAGATTTGGTGTCCACTGCTAAACAGGGAGGGTTCTTAACCTGGTCTTCTCATTAACATTTGTTTCTTTCTGCTTCCTCCAGGGTCCTTGTATCGCACCTGCCATCTTGTATCAGTTATGAGCACTGGTGTTATAAAACTTAGTTCACTGACACATTTTTTCCCCTACCTTGTTGTTCCCCTCGTATATGTGTAATTACTCCTTTTCTTGATCTGCATAAGGAATATCTTGTCTCCAGGCTGGTGGAGACTACCCTGTACAAGAAGAAAGTTACAATAATATGATTCTGCTGGACCAGATTTCTGTATCCTCCCTACATATAGCAAAAGCATGCTCAGAAAAGGTACCTGAGTTGCACTGAAACACTTCTTTCTAATACTTTCTTTGTTGATGTTTTGTGGAGGGAAATGGTTTCAATAGCCTGCAATGTCCTTGGCTTTCTTCTTGGCCATGTCACTAGCTCTGTGATTTCAAATTAATGTTGGAAGGGAAAAAAACAAATTAAGAGTTCCCATCAGTTGCCATATTTAAGATGGAAGGGTAAATTCATAGGCTGTAAATTATCTTATTCTTTAGGAATTTTCCTTCTATTTATGTGCAATAATGTGTGTGAACTCTGCTACTAAGAGATTGTATTGTGAGTAACCATATCTAATTTTATTCCTATTTACAGGATAGTTTGTAGACCTAGGGATTTTCATTGATGTAAAGCACAATTTAATGAATTATTTAATGTGTTTAACCACTGTGATGTCAAAAGCAGCTGTTTTCATATATTTGTTGGTGGTTTTCTGTAAAATGCTACTCATTAAGAAACCTGTTAAAAATGAAGAAGTTTTATTGAACATTGTTGGGTCCATGAATTACTTATGAGCAACAAATAAATATTGCTTTTTGAAATACTAAAGGTACCATCTTACCTGTACAGCTACAAAAAAAACCCTAAAAATGCTTCTTTCAGGCGAGTTTCAAGTGCTAATAAAGATCCACTGTGACTATAATGACATTTTTTAAACAAAATGAACATAGAGAAAAGCATGTATTTAATTATGTTGGGGCCTGATACCAAATCTTTTGATTCCAATTCACTTTGGTGGGATTTATCTCAGAATGAATTAAGACAGGAGAGTCGAGACTTGAATAGTCACCAGCACTAATTCAAGTGACCCCAGTGTTAGAATTTCCATACTTGGATTGAATTAATACTTAAGTATGCAAATAGTGGTAGTGCCTTCATGGGACTTCATTCCTACTCCAGTGACACTGAGGATCAGTCCAAACTATCAGTATAATCTCACGAGCTGCTGAGAAGAAGGATGAGAAGCTGCAGTCTGTTGCTGCTCTGTTAGCTTCATATGCATGTTCTTACATCTTCTAGGGGTGTGTGGACATTGAGAGGAGCTATTCTTATTCAGTCATACCATTTCATGTAAGTGCATTAATACAGTGAACCAGGACAGGGGTAGGAGCAGGGAGGAGCATGGACACACTTGAGTAAGGAGGGAACAATGACCTCTTACAGAGTAACTGAAGTCCTCCATTAGGTCTGCTCCTTCCAAAAGTAGTCCAGGCCCCTGTTCCATAACTGTTTTATCTGACCAAAACTTTCACACATTTGTTGATTTTCCCAACAACAAGCCTTGCAGACATGCCATGTCTCTGGAGGTAACTCTGGTTAAAAAGGCCATGCTGTGGCATGTTAGGGTGTAATGACCATGACCAATGCCTTTTTGACAAAGCCAAGCACTCTCTGCTGAGTGCTGTGTAAAGCTATATTAGTGGTTAAAAATAAAAACATAGAGCATGCACAAGAAATTACTCTTGGGACACCACAAAGACAGCATTTGATGAGGGCAACAGGAGAAAGTTTCTGGTTAGTTCTGTTTTCTTAATTGTTCTTCACAGTAGCTTAAACAGTTACTATTTTGAAAGCACTGTTGTGAACTGGGTCTGTTTGAGCCTGCAGCTAACTTTTAAAGGCATAGTCTAAAACTGCCACAGGAGGTTGTAGTGAGGAAGTTGTCAGTCTCTTTTCCCAAGCAGCCAGTGATAGGACAAGAGGAAATGGCTTCAAGTTGCACCAGAGAAAGCTTAGGCTGGATATTAGGAAAAATGTCTTCACCAAACACTTCTTAAGCATTTAAACAGGCTCCCCGGGAAACTGATGGAGTCAACCACCCTGGAGGTGTTTAAAAGGCATGTAGATGTGACACATAAGGACATTGTTTAGTGGTTGACTTTGCAATGTTAGGTTAACAGTTGGACTTGGTCTTAAAGATCTTTTCCAATCTAAATGGTTCTATGAGTCTGTGATTCTATATATGTGATTGTATGTGCATCTGAACTCTCAATGTATTCATCTTATGATCAGGTTTGTAATAGGGAAGCACCGGTTAGAGTTATACCTATGCTTTGCAATAGGACTGTGTTAGACAACCTTTTGTCATCCCTTCCAGTGCTAGTAATATCTTCACTGCATGTTTTGTTTTTTATGCTTCCTGTACCTATGCTAGAGTAATAACTTTTGGGGGAAGCAAAAGGGTTTCTCTGGATTGTGGCGGCTGTATCTCATTGCTTGCTTGGTTGCTGCTGTGAAACAAGCTTAGTTCCTGGGATTCAGATATCAGCCTTTGGAAATTCATAATGTTGTTTGAAATCATACCCTCAGACGCTGACGAGTGGACATGAAAGCTGGGTCCTGATAGTGAAAGCCAGATGGCATGGGGGGAATTATCCAGGGCTGTTTATGGTGCCCTTCAAGTTGCTCACCTGACATTAGAAGGCTGCAGATCTTAAAACAGATGTTTTTGTCATATGTGTAAACCCTGTGTAGATGTCTTAGATACCTTCAGATCTCCAAACAACAATCTCTCTCCTCAAGACTTTTGGTTAGGAACTCAAATAGCTCTCACAGTGTTTGTAGCATTTGGGAGCATCACTTGAGGAGATCTGCAAACTGAGAGTTCATCATCATCACTAGTTGTGAACACAAAACTAAATGCACTGTAGGGTGGTGTGAGTGATGGAGGACCAGAATGAATGCTGTTAAATTTCTGGGTTCAGCTTTCTGGTGAAAGCAGTTATGAATCAGGGACACTAAGATGGTAAATGAAATAAATGTATGTATCACTGATAAATACTACTATATAGCAAAAGGAGAAATGGGTTTTTCCACCAGGAGAGAGAGGTTTTTCCATATACATGGTCACATTTCAAGAAATACTTCAGAAAATTGCACTGTAATGTGCAGTTTGTGCCACAGCCAGGAGTGAGGCTCAGCATTGCTGGTCTGTATTACCTCCAGCGAGAGAAAGGCTTCAATTTTTAAGATTCCATTCACATTTTTTTCTGTTTTACCTACAATGGCTATACGAGGTGTGACACCTTTCAGCATTTCCTAAAATTCTGAACATGGCCAAGTGAGATTAGACAATGTGGAGGTAAGCCAATGATTTATAAATCTTACTGCCCTATAGAAGAACAGTGTGCTGAAAAGATGCAATGGTGAGAATAAATTAGGGCCTGCCGTGCTCAGACAAGGAAGCTACTGCAGCAGTTTGTCCACTGGGTAAGCAGCTCACCAGTTCACATTGTGAAACATACTGGCAGATTCTTTCACATAAGTAGAGGTCACCTGGCAGCCAGCCTCCTCATGCATCCCCTGGGGACCTCCTTACAGGCAACAGAGGCAAATGAACTTTTCGATCACGAACATCTGGCCTACTTTAGACACTTGCAATGGCCTAATAATAATCCCATAAATGGCTCCTTCACCTCTGTGTTCATAAACAGGGGGAAACAATCCCCAAATTTACTTTAGAGGTGGTAGAGTCTCAGCTGTGCCACAGGACAAGAGGGCAGCACTTTGCTTTTGGAAAGGCTGGCTGAAATGCAAATAAGGCTTCCAAGTGGATAGGTCTAGTGATATTTGAAGATGCAACAAAGACAAGAGGGGGAGAATTATGGACCACAAAAAGACAATTTGGATACCCTCTGTACAAAGATGATGATCCAAACAACTGTAATAAGTGAGGTGGCAAAGAAGAAGAGAATGTGGGAGATGTGCAAGCATCAGAGCCAAAGTAATGCACACTACGAAAGGCAATAGCGGTTGTAAAGATCCCCTGAAAGATCTGCTTAGTGGTGTACCTTTCAAGGAAATAATTGGCAGTGGGTTTCTATATTACTCAGAAATCTTTAAACAGAATATGTATCCTCAGGCCTAGTATCTTAAGGCAGGGTCTGTGCTCTGCCAAAAGCAGGCAAGGTCACTCAGGAGTCCCTCTGAGATGAAAAACAAGCAGCCTCCTACCACACAAGCATGCAGAGATGATGTGATGTCTCCTTTGTCTATTGCAAGTTTTTGCATTAAGTTTGCTGCTTCAGCCATGAGATTGGAAATCTGGAGCTGGTGATGTTTATGACAAGCAGTGGTGACAATGTCACAGCTACAGAAGTGAGAAGCTTTCTGAAGAGCAGCATGCAGGAATACTCATGCTAATAAATGGCTGGGTATTAAATAGGAAAAACTAAACAACTCTAGGTGTAGCCCATCAGCAACAGACCAAACCAAAGCTTTATCATTACTAGAGTTAACATTGAAGTCTGACTGGCTGGCAGATGCCTGGTGTTATGGTCAGGACAGGGTGTCAGAAAAGAGATATGTGAAAATCAACACTGCCAAAACAGCATGGGCATTTTAGAAGAATTTAAGAATAATTTAATGCTGCACAGCTCAGATGTGCTGGGGAGTGGTGGGGTTTGTGTGTGTGTATGTATGCTTGTGTATGCACATGCCCCCATGTGCACACATAGTGTCTGTCAAAACACTGCTGCTGGATACTTGCATACAGTTTGGATTGATTCCTACACACTAGACCCACATACCTTGGTTTCCCAGTCAGAGAGATCTCAACTATTCCTCTTTGTTTAAGGGAATATTATTGTGTAAGGACTGGACACAGAGGAATGGTCCTCGATGTAGTACAAACTGCTGAGAGCTGAAGCTTCTCCTCACCTGTAATTGCCAAAAGCTCATCAATCGCTTGATAGCTTGAGAGCACCCATCCATGAGATGGAGCCTTGCAAGCATTCTGCTATGCCTCTACTCTTTTTATATGTTTGCTGGTGGTAGCAAATGGTTATGCAAACGTTTTCTAAGACAGTACTCATTTCAGAGTCGAAAGTAGAATAAGAAATAATCACTGCCCCAGTCCCCCACCGTTCTTGGGGAGTGCTGCTAGGATTTGTGTCAATGCCCTCTCAGGGATTAATGCTTCTTCCAGCAAATCCTTTCCTTTGCATCAAGCTGCTTTTATAAACCATGAGGTAGGTTCCTGCCTCAATTTAGCTTCTTTGCACCTTAGCTGGTCTTAATAGTTTTCCTTGCTTTCTCGCCCTCACTTTGTGAGTCCCTTTGCACAAGCACTTAGTTCATGTGGCTATCCAAGAACTGGGAGCTCTTCTCAGATTCTGGCTCTCAGCTTGATACTGGGAGGCAGGTGTGGGGGACATCAGGATAACCTTGCCCTCTCTGAGTGTCCTGCTGTCCACCTAAAGAAAAGAACAGATGGATTAATGGGAGCTGTGGCCACCTCAGCTGTAGTGAGTCATATGGTCATCAAGTCTTTGGGACGTGGCTTTAGCATTGGCCATCTACATCGCACAAACATAGCTTTACTTAGCTGTGCGTTTGTGAGATTTAAATGGCAAGTAAATGAATTTGTGTACGGTTTTGGTAAGCAGTCATACAATATTTCATCTTTTTTGTTTGCCTGTTTGGTTGTTTTTTTGAATCAACTGGGCAGCTAGCTCAGCAGGTCATGGGATGAGTTTAAACATCTTGTGGTTCTGAGCCAGATTATGTTTTAAAGAAGCATCTTTATTTATAAATGCCAAGCAGAATTTATCAGTCAACATTGTTTATGCAACATGTAAAACTATTCAAATAAAACACAAAATGGAAAAAGTATCTGAAAGAATGAATATGTAAGAAATATGTATTTCTGGTACTCCTCAGAAAAAGAAGCCCTCTTGTTGAGTCATAATGGTGCTGGACTTGGGAAATGTAGGCGCTAGTAGAGTGATTCATCTCCTGAAACACCTACTTATACCAGGGCATACTAACCTGCCTTCTTCTTTCTGTGTACTACAAAGTGAGGAAAACTGAAGTAATTCAAAGCAGATTAATTTTATGTGTAAACTCTAATTTATCTGCTTTGATGCCATGCCCACTGGACAAACCCAGGCTTACAGTGGCTGCTTTAACGTAAATGAGAAATCTCCCTGGCTTATCCACCCCTGACAAAAGCATTCTATACAAATTCCATTAAAAATAGTGCTTTTTAAAGAGTTAAACTGGGGCAAACTAGACCTGCATCCTCTCTCTGAGAGTGGGCCAAGTGGCTTCTAAGAGCTGGAAAACACGTATGTATGATCAAATGTCTCCTGGCTGCCAATTAGTTTTAGGTCAAGGATTTCTTGACCAAATGTAGGTATTTTCCTTCTTTGAATTTAACCAGTTGCTCTTTGAACTTAAACATTATGATATATTAATATTAATTATATATTATATTAAATATAACCTTTTAGCTTAACTGTGATGAAAGTTTCATGAACACAACAGGAAACTACCTCTTTTTGATTGTGTCAAGTTGAACACCTCCTAGTTTCATTTAAGCATGTCTTGTTCATGCATTGGAACAGATACTGAACAAATCCCTGCTTATCTTCATGGTTCTCTATCATTTGTAGCTGTCTCTTCTACATCTGTACCAAGCAGAAGAGCGTAAGACTGTTCAGTAAGCATCCATCTTTGACTATCCTGCCTGACCTTGCCTTCATCATTTCTTATTCTGTTACATATTTCTTTGGAGATGTGAGGACAAGGGCTGTCCAGAGTGCCAAATGCTCAAGCACACCAACGGTTTGTATGGTGAATATGAGTGCTGTTTTCCACATGATTTCTTGTTCCTTTCATAATGTTTCCTAGAATTCAGGTTTGGATTTTTTGGAACAGTTCTGAAGACAAATCTGAAATTTCCATAAGATTATCTATTCTAATGGCAAGATCTCATTTCCAAGTAGTAACAGGCAACTCAGAACTCAGCACAGTGTTAAAACTGGGGTTTACCCCTCCCCATATGCCTCACTTCACATTTATCTAGAGCTCAATTTCATCTGTCAGTTTTTTGCTGTCACTCTCTGTCATCAGGATCTTCTGCAATTCACACTCAGTCCTTGTATTTAGCATCCTGAATAATTTAGCAGTGATTCTCCAGCACAGATTAGTGTCCCCAGAGCTCATTCTGCAACCTGCATAGGCTGTGGGGAAGCGGAACTTGAGGCAAGCTGACATAACATCGCAGTAGCAGATATAAAGGCTTCATTTGCCTTTCCAGGAATTCTGATGAAAGTGCTGAGATGTATGCTGCCTTTCTGCTGCACTCACCATGCAGCTGAAAATTCTGGTTTTATTGGTGTTGAAATTGCTTTTCACACAGGTTACCATTAACAGAAAACTATTGCTTTTTGGTTCCTTCTTTTAGCAGAAAGTCACACTGAAAGGGTGTTTAAGCCCCTTTCTCATCTGTATTGTCAGGTTCTTAAAAAACTTTTGAAATTGCCTTGCTGATTCCCTCTTTCACGAGCTAATTTTGTCAAACAGAAATCCCTCTCTTTCCAGCCCGTCAGCAGATCCCCCCTTCACTTGATCTCTCTCCTGTAAGGATATAAACGAAGGCATACTGGGTGAGCTGGCGGTGAAAATACAGAAAGCTGAAAAGGTCAGAACCTTAAATCATAGATCAGATCAGACAAAGAACTTCAGATATCTCACAGCAAATAAGGTACAAGGAATGTGATGAACACTGTGTATAACACAGCATGAAATCATGTACGGAAAAATGTGAAGTGCTGTAAACTTCCTCCTCTCATTTAATTCACTCCAACTGCATTTAGAAATTATAACAAAAATGCATTGATATCCACATTATTACTTACCCACAGTAGGAAGCAAGGCTGAGCTACATGCAGAGGTTGTCAAGAAGGGGTGGGGGATGCTTTTACTTCTGCAAAAATCTCATTTTGTTCTGGTTTGGAAGCTCAAAAATCAAACTTAATGACCTAGCAGCTGCCAGAAAGGTATAATTTAAATGATTCAATGGTTATATTTTAGTAGCATGCAAGAATCCAGGCTCATTTACTTGTTTGGATATCTGAAGTAGGGAGATATGGATGTGGGGGTGTGGAGGCAGCCACTCTAGAAGACATGAAAAGTGTAATCACCCAAGACACCTTGCTACAGACCAGTCTGTGTCTGTGCTGTTTCTGCTCCAGGACCATTCAGATGACCCAGAGTTAGTGCTCAAGGATACCAAAGCCATTTTGAGGTAAATAACCCCAATTCCTTGCTTGTTGGAAGCAAGCCAACCTTCATTGTGAGGAAAGGCCGGTTTCATAAACACATCCTGCAGAAATCCCAGATTAGGAGGAGAAAAGCAGCAGCTGAAAGTGAGGTGGACATTTTTCTCCTCATGGTCAGTTACTGGAGAGTGGCAGGAAATGAAGGTGAACAGGAGAAAGAGTACAGGGTAAAACCTGCTTTGCCCTTATCTCTGCAGAGGCAGCAGCCATCAGGTTCCCCTTTGCTGGCAGGACAGCCCCAGGATCAAGCTGGTTTAGAGCAGAGCTGAGCTGGGGAAGAATCAGGTTAATAGATTTTGGCAGCAATGTAGAGCGTCTTTCCTCCCTCCCCCTGCCATTTTTCCCTGTAAGGCTCAAGGACAAGAATTTTAACATTTCTTCTTAAAATATAAGACTTAACTTCTTATTTATGAGCTGCTTCTGCAACTGAAAATGTCTCATAGTCTTACTTCAATATCCTGGTGTTTAGCCCAGCCTATAAATAATACAGCAGTATGAAAAGATGCATTTCTAGGCCAAGGCTGTAAACACGTGGCGAATATTGATGCACTCTCTCTTAAAGCAGGAAGGAAAAGTTGCCTGTCCAGGGGTATGGGGTGACTCTGCAATGGAGTTGGAGAATCAAGAGTTGTTCCCTCTGCTCAGTGGGAAATTTGGGTTCTGGTTGCTCCACGTATCTAGCGCACTGCATTGTCTCATATGAAAACCCCATGTAAGAAACCTCAAACTGACAGATCTTTTAATGTCTACAAAAACATATCTGACTTTGCTTCTCAGTGGAGAGTTAATTCAAGACTGTTAATTAGTAATGTGCAAGACAACTTGACTGAAACCTTGAGTACCTTCTCGATGGGGAGGTCTCGGTACAGCAGGTGAAGGATCAGCATTAAAAAAAAAAACCACACGTGTTGTGCCTGTGCACCACCCATCAGAGGAGTCCCTTTGAGATTTTGGAAGTTTGACCCAATATATCACTGAAAAAACAGAATTAAAATAAAACTTCCCAAGACCACCTCCGTCAACATCCACCCTCATGCAGCTTCATTGATGGGAAGAAAGGCTGCAAGGATCTTTTTCTGTCTTCTTTCCTGCACTCTAAAAACTTCTTTAGGCCATACGTTACTCACAGGCACAAAATTACTGTGGACCTGCTTGACAGCCACCTAGTTTCTAGTTTAACTTTACAGTTCATCACAGTGAAGGAGAAGGAAGGTGTCTAGACCCACTCTTGGGGAGGAAGTTCCAGTCACACACAGCAGAGAGAAGGGAGAAGCTGAGAGGGGCTTATATGACACCTACAGATATGCAGGAGGCAGGCAAAATCAGATTTTTCATCAAGAAAGCATTCACAATAAGCAATAGATAACTATACCCAGTACTTTCAACCATGTGGAGACAAAAAGCCAGGTAGGCAGCAGGAGTTGCTGGAAGCCTGGTCATATCAATTATTGACTTCTTAATTCCACTGCAAAAATGTTTTTAAAGAGGTTTGTAGAGCCAGGGAGGTGGTACTGAAGTGCAGTAATCAAAACAGAGTAATCTCAGGTACCACAAAGGGTATTTTCTAGGCTGTAATTAGTTTGTAAGCTCTCTGCTGATCCTCTCTTCTCAGTCCCTTTCCCAGCAAAAATTGTTAACCCCCCCAAAAATCTTTGTTCAAATACTTAAACCTGTGAAGACCCCTATCGTTATCAGAAATGGTATAATTAGAGCGTGTGGTCATGTAGCTTTCAACTTTGCATTCTAGGTATTAGTAACATGACTAAATCCCTGATTAAAAACGTAAAATTCAAGGGACCAAAGCTGATCTGTCAATGCAGAGAGCATCCCATGGAGCAATTACTATTTAAACTTTGTGGTAACTTTCGTGCCAGGAGGCCAGAAGAAAAGCTGTAGTCCCTGAGAAACTTATCAGGGACTTAGACAGGCAAGAGAGACACCATCGATCAGCTCATCAAAGACGTGAGATAAATCCCAAGGAGCTATGTGTGTTAACCCTGTCACTGCTGCAGCTATACAGGAAGCAAAAGAGTTGCATGAATTCCTCCCTCAGATTTGCTCTCTGTGCCCTGCCACCTGGTGAGAGCTGTAATCTTTTCTCTGGAAAACGATTTGTCAGCTATTGGTTTTAATCTGCATCATTACTGGGAAGACCATTAGCAAATTATACAGTGCGGTGTGTCAGTAAGTTCACATCAGAAGTCATCTGTTTGTGGGAGTTGCAGGAGTCCCACTTGGTGCTTCCAAGGATTGCAAACAAATGGAAAACAAAATCCCAGACCCTTCCAGCAAATCCACATTAGAGCAAGTGACAGCAAGCAGTCCAAGGTCTGCATCCTAACACACTGCTTTATCTGGTCCCCATTCTTCCCTGCATTAATTTACTGCATCTGTGCTTAGCTAAAACCCCATCCTTAATAGTGCCCCACTTGCAAGCATCTGTGTGACCTAGCTCTGGCACTGTGTAAGGTTGCTCATGTACATCAGGTGGAACAGGACTGTGACATAAGGGAGTATCTTTATATTATGCTTGATCTCCTCTAACAGGGAAGAGGCCAAGTTTGCTCTCCCCTGCTTGCACACCCTGACCTCTCCCACACTGAAGCTGCAATCACATGGCTACCAAGTAGATGGCAAACACTGGAAGACCTGGAGAAGGAGCTCAAGCTAACCCCTGCTTCCTCTGTAGGTGCTCAAGTGACTGACACCAAGGAACAAGGGGTGAGGGAAGGTTGGGAGTATCTCTTCCAGCAGCAACTTGTAGTGAGACTGCAGCAAGCACAAACCCTGCTGGTATCCAAGGATGCATTTGAGCTGACTATACCACAGCAGCTTTGAGTGTTACTCAAGCCTAAGTTTGCTAAAGATATTTGGTGAATAAGAACACTGACTAAGAAGGAAAAGCAGACAAGAGAGTGTTAATAACTTCTGTTCAGGTAGGCTTGGAATTTTTGTTATTCCCCTTTCTTTCAATTTAAACTATGGAAATATATTAACTTCCAGTGTTTGGATTTACTTTGATAGACACATGAGCTTTGTCTTTTCCCTAGGATATATCACTGAAATGGTGTTTCCTTTTTAATTGCTCTATATATGACACCTTATCTTCTTCCTCAACTTGCAAGATATTTTCTCAGGCTCTGCAGGTGTCTATTTACCTGTTGGAACATCTACATTGATGTTCCAGTGAGGGAAGCTGCTCTTGGCAGCTTTCCTTTCAGACCCAGTGGGCCAGACTTTGAACTTTTTCAGCTTGAAAAGATCAGACCATTACAGAAACTGACAATTTTTAATTTGATATCTTCTGTGGGGAGCTGAATGGTACTCACTGAACAAATAAATTAATGTGAGAGTGACTGCTTTAACCAAGCTGCAGCTGTCTATTGGGGAAAGAAGTAAATTAATTCCAATAAACAAAGATAAATCCTTGATGCCCTTCTGACAACACTAGGATATCAGTGAGGAGGGGAAAAATTTAGCTCATTAATTGTTTAAGCCTTTGGTAAACTTACAGAGTTTATAATTTCTGTTTCTACCGAAACTATGTAGCTATGTTTTGTAGCTGTGTAGCCAGAGGAGACTCTTAGCCATCACCAGCCCCTTTGCCATGCTGTGATCTGGTGGGACACTGCACATGGGATGTCATCCCCTTAGGAATAGTTACAGCGATTTGAGTGGCTCATGGGCAAAACTTCTGTCGTAGGGTTGGAAGGGTAAGGCCAAAAAGCCTCCTCCCTCCCCCCTGTAAAGTAAAGGGAAAGAAAGTTGAAAAGGGAAAAAAACTCACAGCTGAATTAGCAAAGCAGTGGGTGCTGTATATTTACAAAGCAATACAGGATATGCAGGGGAATACACAGAATTTACAATATATACAGAAATATACAACAAAGCAGCACAGAAAATGAGAGTTCCCCCCTCTGCTGAGGGGTTCCCCACCTCTGCTCCCCCCCTCTCCCCCCTTGCCCCAGAGAGGGTTAGAAAGAGAGAAAAGAGAAAAAAAAATTAAAAGCAGTTATGTGTTAATTGGAAAGCGGTTAGTACAGGCCTTGCAGTTTATCAGTTTCAAGGTCAGGCTTGGCCGAAAGCCCAGGAGCTGCGAGCTGCAAGCCACCGGAGGAGGGGAAGACAGACTGACCAGAAAAGTGCAGGAATGCCCAGGATACCCTGCTGCACTCCCAGTTCAGAAGGTGCTTCCTCCCAATCTACCAATGAAATTAGTTTAGATCCGTCATTTTGTTTACAAATATCCAACCACCATATTCCCTTTCTTAAGGGGACAGCCTCAAACAGTCACAACTTCTCACACAGGAGACAAATTAACCTGGCACAGAAAAGCTACCTGGGTGTCATCATGTCCACACCTACAAAAACTTATGGGAAATCTCATATCATCAGAAGCATCTTGCTTTTTATGCAGGGGAAGAGCACAGAGAGGGCCAGGAGGGCTGCTGCAAACCCTGGCAGATCCCTCTTAATGTGGCTGCTGACAACTGGATGCCTGCTGTGCAGGTGATGGCAATGCCAGCTGTGAGCAGCCAAAGGCAAAGGTAGAGGCTCACTGCTCAGTTTCTCTAAGGCTCTAGCCTTCTTACTGACACTAGGCTCAAGAGAAACCATCCTGGTTAATCCATCTTGTGCCTCTGAGAGGTGGATACATCCTCTCAGGGGTGTTAAGTCCATCCCTTGGTGGATTGCATTGCAAATGAAACAAAGTAAAGCATTTCCAAGATGCCTTCATTTGCAATAAGCTTCACAGAATTGATTAGTCAGATGCCATTACAACTTTCTTTTGTCATTTGTTTTTGAATAAAATCTCAGCTGTAAAGGTGATTAAAACCAGTATTTCTCTTGTAGGACTTTTAATGGCTATGGTTGTGTGGCTGTGAGATGAGTCACTCACTGGTGTCTCTGTAGACTCTAAACACAGAGGAGTAGACCACTGCTGGAAAGGCCAGTGCCAAGGCATTATATCACATCAAATGCACAATATTTCTGCAACTTCCAGCCACTGACACAACAGGTTCTGTGATGCCCATACTAACATACCTAGAAGTTGACACTGCTCCTGAAGTAGTACTTACAACTCTGAGTTAGGGATTGGTGGGCAGCACAGGGGGTTCCAGTGGGACCCATCACATTAAGCCCTGAAAGACCCAGCCTGAAAAGCCAAAGAGAGAGCAGCTCCCAGAGCCTCTGCCTTCCCTGTGCCTTGGCATCTAGCCACAATGAGGCATCTCTTCCAAACTGGGGTGCATCACTCCCTGTTCTCTGGTGCTGAACATGTGCGTTTGGAGTCGGCTTGGAAGTAGAGAAGTAAAGATTTTTTTTTAAACTATATATATATATATATATAAAACAATAACAGGTAAAGTTCACAAGGGCAAGGAACAAGGATGTATGGGAGGGAAAGAAAAAGAATCCAAAACCAGTCTCTCTCTGAAGAGGCACGGAGGCAGTAGGGAGAAGGATCTGGCCCAACCACATGGCAGAGGAGCAGGAAGGCAGCCACAGCAGCTCTCATCCAGGAGAGACAGGAGCCAAAGGAGAGCTAATGGCTGCAATGTCCTACTTGTTATACCCTAGCTGGGCAGGGAGGGGGAGTGGAACAGACTCAGTTTCCCAGGGGGAAAATGCCCTGTAGGGAGGGCAAAGCACTCGCAAGCCCTTCCCCTCTTTGTTTTCAGGATGGGCATTAAGCCACCAAAAAATGTGATAGGAGAAGGAATTGAGATGAAAATATATAAATACAGGCTGCAAATCCTTCTGGCTCAAGGATTGAGCCTACTGATGCTTCTTCCCAAGAGCCTGGTGTGGTAATACATTCAGCTGTGGGTAGAGTAGAGCTGAAGCAGGTGGAGGAAGGTAAACAAGCTTCTTTACTCAGCTGAGCTGTGGGACTGTAAAGGAAATCATAGACTTGCAACAAAGACATTAGGGTACCTGTGTTTCTGTTACAGTTTGAGCTGGGTGCCCCCCTGCAGTGTTTACTTCCTGTGTCCAGAAATCCAGCCCAGGGGTGGACACAGGAAATTATGTAGTATTTCATACCACAATCCTTTGCACCACTATAAGATCCAGTGCGGAGTCTAGCACTATCTCTTTTCTTCCTCCTCCGTCAGCCGGTAACTGTGGGAGATGTCTCCTGGCTTTGGGCCTGGCTAGGCCCAAGGCCACGGGGGATGGGCAGTCTCAGATCTGGCCAGCTGAGACTAGCCTAGCAATGGGAGGGGGAAGAAGGAGCCCTGGGGGTCTCGGGTATACCCTCAGGTAGGGATGGGATCTCTCTGGGTCTGCTTTGGGATTTCTTTGTCACTGTGCTTTTGCTTTTCTGTAAAAGTTCACTGCTTTCTATTTAAACTTTCCATCACTTTTGCAGTCCGTTTGTCTGAGTGTTTATTGTTGCCAGGGGTGCGGAAGGGGGCTGCCTCAACCCAGCACAGTTTCCTAGTGAGAGTGGATAGCTGAGGCCTGTGGATTTATTTAGATTCCTTTCTTCAGTTCATCTCTGTGTGGAGAGTGGTTTTGTTTCTAACTGTGTGTTCTTTTTTGCTACAGAGATCTTACCTTAAATCTTCATTTACTTTCAAGTTAAAATAAATGATCCAGCCCAAAGAGACAAGTTTTCTTACACACAAGCTGCCATTTCAAAGTTTATGTTAGGTATGTGGCTCTCGCGCTTCAGTATCATTTCAGGGATCCCACCCTATCTGCAAGAGTGTACATTAAGCACTAGCAGACACAAGATCAAGGCTTGCAGGTGGATCAGTCTAACATGAAATGCATCTCAAAAATGGCAGGGAAAACATTACCATTCCTTCCCATGAGGATCAGCTTGAATATGAAGAGGACTGATTTCCCCCTCTCCTACCAAACATTAAGGTCTTGATCATTCTGTCTTATGCTTGCACACTTTATCCTAGGTGCTGATTTACTACATGGAGCCATCTGTTGCAGCCACAATTTCTGGGGCCCTGCTGAGGCACAGAAAACAAACTTGGGACCATAGCTCTGTAACCTGCTGTTGACTGAACCTAAGCCACCTGATAAACAATGGTTTTGAAGGAGGATATGAGTCCATCATTTGCAGTGAAAAAAAGTCAAGAGCTGGCCTTGGGCAGGTAGGTCCGGTGCAATGGCACTGCATCTCCTGTTTGGAGAAGTCCAGCATCTAACAACTCTTCTGAGTGCTTGGGAGGAGAGCTAGGTGGGAAGAAAATTTAGGGCTATGGAGGAGTTTGACTGTTGGAAAGAGAAAAGGTTGTAGGGGTGAGAACAAAACAGTAAAGTAAGATGAAAGTTGTTTTGTTTTGTTTTGGATCTACATCATTTACTTGATTTTCTGGTTTTTTACAAGCAGAAGGTTTAGGACCTCCCAGACCTATACTTGGGTTATTAGAGTAGATGCTATTTAGCATAACACGGCTCTTATCAGAACACTATAATAAAACAAACCATTTAATGTTTCCTTTCAATAATACTGGAAATGAGACTTCATGTCTCGTTCTCCAACTAACAAGATATATCACGGGATCACAGGATGTTAGGGGTTGGAAGGGACCTCCGGAGATATTTGAGTCCAACTACCCTGCCAGAGCAGGACCATATAAACTAGCACAGGTCACACAGGAATGCATCCAGACAGGTTTTGAAAGTCTCCAGAGAACGAAGCTCTACAACCTCTCTAGGGAGATTGTTCTGGTGCTCTGTGATCCTTACAGTAAAGAAATTCCTCCTCATGTTGAACTTCTTGTGGAACTTCTTGTGTTGTAGTTTATATCCATTGCCCCTTGTCCTACTACAGAGCGCAACTGAAAAGAACCTATCCCCTCCCTCTAGACACCCAGCTCTCAGATATTTATAAACATTTATTAGATCCCCTCTCAGTCTTCTCCAAACTAAAAATCCCCAGATCTCTCAGCCTTTCTTCACAGGGCTTGTGCTACAGTCTCTTAATCATCCTTGCAGCCCTCCCTTGGACTCTCTCAAGTAGATGCCTGTCCCTCCTGAACTGGGGAGCCCAGAACTGCATGAAATATTCCAGGTGAGGTCACACTAGGGCAGATTAGAGGGGGAGCAGAACCTCCCTCAATCTGCTGGACACACTCTGTCCCATGGATAACTTGTTATCCACCAGGA
The DNA here is from genome assembly GCF_026170545.1 of Melanerpes formicivorus. NCBI lineage: Eukaryota > Metazoa > Chordata > Aves > Piciformes > Picidae > Melanerpes > Melanerpes formicivorus. The sequence goes on along the minus strand of NW_027142353.1, from coordinate 18,654,117 downwards.
CTCCCAGGTCCTTCTCCACATGGCTGTTCTCACATTGGTTTTAAGTTCTATTCTTTAAAGTGGCATTCAAATCTGTGCAATCTGCCAAACAGAAAATTAATATCAAAGAGATTTCTGGGGAAACTATAGTCTTAAGAAGTCATAAACATTGTGTTTTTAGAGACAAGAAGTCTGAAGACAGAAGAGCCCTTTGAAGGAGAACCATGCAGAGGACAGCAACAGAATAGTAAATTAAAACATAGGATGTTTTGCCTTTCATGTCATTAGGTGGTCTACACATTGATCAATGCAAATACACACAGGCTATACTGTTGTTGAATATACCCAAGAGCTAAAAATGACAGAGCCCTGCATGTGGTGATATCTAGCCTACCTGTTCTGTTTGTTAGCCTACTGCTGAAACAGTAGTAAGTCAACATAGTGGCATTTTCTGATGATTTCTGACAAATTAGGACAGAGTTTCCTCTCCCTTCCTTACTTATCCAAGCTTCAAACTCAGGGCTCAGGGTTTGATTTACAGTTGATCTAATGAAAACATTTTGTCTATGAAGTAGTTTAGGATGTCTGAGGCACAGAAGTGGGCTATTACTGTGTGGTGGTTTGAGCCTTAACTGGGATTTAGGAGCTCAGATCAGGGGCAAGACTGAGAATCCCTTCCCTTCTCCCCGCTCCTCTTTCCCGATCAAAAGAAAAGGGAAGGGCAAAGAATAGGGAGAGATAAGGGAAGGGGGAGAAGAAAAAAGAAAGGGGGATAAGGAAAAAGGGGAGGAGGTAAATCTTCTGAGGAATAATTTGGAGTCAGTTTGGAAGTAGAGAGGTAAAATTTTCTTTAAGCAATATACATATATATATATATGTATATAAAACAACAGGAAGGGCTCACAAGAGTAAGGAACAAGGATGGATAGGGAAATATACAAAACCAACAGTCCTTTGAAGAAACATGGATGCAGCAGGGAGAAAGACCAGGCCCAACAACGTGGCAGAAAACCAGGAAGCCAGCAGTTACTCTCTTAGTCCTTTTGTCCTGGTGAGGCAGAAGCAAAAGAGAGGAAATGGCTGCAGTGTCTTCCTTTTTATAGGCTTGCTGGACAGGGAGGGGGAGTGGAACAGACAAACTCAGTTTCCCGGGGGGAAAAATCCTGCTCCGGGGAGAGCAGAGCTCTCACAATCCCTCCTCCCCACCTCCTCCCTTTCAGCATGAGCATAACCCATCACAACTGTTTAACTGTTTTCATCTGCACAGTAGTTATCTACTGTTTGTAGCTCATACATCTTCCTCTGTAGCCAGATCTTAAGTGTGCCTCACACACACACTATTACAGACTCTCCAGCATCCTGTATACTGAAATATTATTTTGGACATGATGCCACTCCTGGGTCTAAAGCAGCAGCTTGAAATCATCCTGCAAAATCCTGGTAGGTGTCTGAATTTACTGTGTAAGCAGGAATTACCACAGCCATTAAACACAGGTAATGGCAGGTGCAGATTTGTAAGGCAAGGTCTGAATTTGGTGGGTTGAAGCTCTGTTGCAGCCGGACATGAGATAGTAGTACAAGAGAGGGATGAGTGGACAAGGGGTTGTACAAATAATGCCTGCCCTGTGGCTTGCACTTTAAACCCAAGAGTGGATGGCTTACCCAGCTCATATCTGCACTGTCAAACACTGTTCTGTCCTACAAAATCAGGTTAACTTCACCAATGCAACTCATTAGAAGCTGGTTCTGGACTGTGCCAGCCCTGAGATGATGGAGACTATCAGACAACACAACTCGGAAACACAAGAGGTATTTGCTCAAGACCTTAAACAGCTGGAGAGAGCAGTGCATAATGTAGAAACTCCCCCAAAAGATATATCATCACAGAATCACAGAATGTTAGGGGCTGGAAGAGACCTTGAAAGATCATTTAGTCCAACCCTTCTGCCAGGGCAGGTGCCTGTTCTGAAGAAGACAGTGTCCAAGGGCAAAGATTTCCACTTCTCCCTAGAGTTTCTGTAGTTACAGCATTGCAACAGCTAAAATAAGTGGTGATGATCAAGGAGTCTGGATCAGAACCTTATAAAAGAGTTTGATGAGGAAAGAAAGAGCAAAGCTGGCTTCCTTCAGCTGCTGGGCATCTCTGACTGGCAGCAAAATGAGTCTGACTAGAGCATAGTGGGGAATTCACATTTCCTTAGATAGGTGATAAAGCAGAAAAGCTGAGAAGTGCCTGGTGTCACGAGTCCCTTAGCATAGCTGCTCTTTTGTAGGGCACGCTCTCCATTTGTTTTTCTGCTTCCCACAGACTCATCCTGCTATCTGCACCCTCTCTGAGACCCAGAACCTCCCTGTTGAGACCCATCTGTAGAAACTGGAGATGTGGCAGAAAGCCACTGGCAGGCTGTCGATTTTTAGTGTCACTGCCTGTCTAAACATTGTGATTTGAGTAGTGAACTAAAAAATGTAATGTGTTTTATCTTCTCTGCCTTTACAGGCATTGCCATCCCCTGACCGGAACAGATCTTTAAATAACATGTCACCTCTTATGCTTTTTCAGTGATGAAGTGAGACTGCAATGATATCAAATTCACCATCTCTCAGAAACACAGCTGATAAGTTTTTCCTTTAATTTGCTATCACCTGCACTGACTGTGGCTTTCCCAGTCTAAGTAGGGCACATGCTAAATGCCACACAATGTGAAAATAAGGGGATGTTGGGATGTCCTTCCCTCTTGTTCCTTGCAGGTAAAACCATCAGGAGAAGCAGAGAAGCTCTGTGTTATGGAGGCTTCTAGCAAGCAGCAAATGAGGATGCAAAGGTGATTTGACATCTGCATTACCTCTATATGTCGATTTAATGGAAAGATGTAACGGCCATTTTACTTGCTGGTGATTTTGTATTAAATATGCACAAAAGCATAAGTGCTCCTGATGGAGAAACCTTTTCCGTGATGGGTTACTGCTTTTTGAAAAAGTTAAACTGCATTCAGCTGAGACTTAATGTACTTAGGTTAAACCACACCTTTAAAATGTGCCTAATTGTAAGATTTTATGCTGGGTGCAAACAGTGAAGAATTTACAATGAAAAGTGCCCTCAAGCCCCTTGGGCTGAGCAGTGCAGGGATCCAACAGCAGCTGCTCAAAACCAGCAGCCAGCAGCTGGCAGGAGGTCTGGTCAAATGCAGAAGAGGTGGGCGGGTGCTTCAGTCACTTATATGTAAGCTACTGGCTCAGAAAGGTACTTCTGAAGATACAACTCTGGTAAATTGTGGTTGGAAGATAATGTCTGTGATATTTTATATTAAAATAAAACCAAACCTTAGGATGGTTCCATCTGGCCAAGCTCTAGTCAGGAATCACACACATCCATCCGTGGCTCACACTCACCATGAAGGTGAGGAGAAAAGACTGAGCTGATCCTGGAAGAAGTTTCAACACAAGAGGAGGGCTGAGTGTGCACAGCAGCCTTGATGCCATGCGGAAACCCCTCTTCACTCCAGGGTCACCAGCTGCAGTGATGAATTTCCCACTGTGCCACATCTCATGCACTAACAGGAGAATGAAGAAGGTAGCAGCATCAGGAAGGTAACAGCGTCCTCTCATAGACACTTGGCAGCCAGGGTGAATGTGTCCCAAGCCTCTGCAGCCCTCTCCAAATGCCCCTTCCAAATAGCGTGGGGCAATTACAGAGCCCTAGAATGGTCCAAGACACTGATCTGACCACCACCATCAACCAGGCTTGCACCACTATGAGTCAAAGCAGGAAATGGATGAGGAAGAGGAATAAAAGACATCTCAGTGGAAGCCAAAGGGGAAAAGAGGTAATGCAGGCTCATGAAGCAGTTGAACACCAGCCCTGCTGCCCCTGCTACTGACTTCATATCCTGCACTTGTGGGCTCATGCTGTCTGCAGTGCTGGGTGCCTACACCTGTGTGCACATACAAAGCTGACCCCATTTCTGTCCCTCTGCTTCTTAGGCAGCTGGCTGCTCCCTGGCATCCCATCCTATACCCACAATGAGAGGCTGGGGTGCTGTGTCCCTACAAAGCAAGAAGGGGCAACCAGAGCGTGCCTTTCAGACCTGTATCAAACTTTTTGTCTTGATGAAGGTATTTTTTTGCTGCCTTTCTCTCTTGTGCTTGCCATTGCAGGGGAGCATCCAGTTGCTCCATTCCTCCCCCAGAATTGCAGCTGTAGGGAGAGGAACTTGCATTCTCCGTTTTCAGTAGGACTCACCTTTTTGTTTTTATTTGTTTGTTTGGTTGTTGTTGTTGTTGTTTTGTTTTGCCATTTGCATGTGATAATCACATTGCAACCTTACAGCTACTGCTGAGGTAAAGACAGTGAGATATGAAATGCTGTCCCTGAGAGTTGTAACAGAGAATCCTTAAAAATGGGCCTACTCATTTGAAGTTGTATCTGTCTGTGACTGTGAGCTGTGATAGGTAAACTGTAGAAAATATGTGCTGTAGAAATATTTAGGGGCAGAACTGTTGCTTGATCATGCTGCTGCCAGTTTAAAAAAAATACATTTGGATGCAACAAATTCTTGCTATAAACTGTGGGTAGAGTAATCTGTATTCTTATTAACAGCTTGGTTTAAGGGAAGAGGGAAGTGTGGGTGGTAAAGGATTAAAGAACACTATATGCATGCCTCAGATACCTCTTCTTAGCAAAAGCTTGCTTAAATGGAAAAAAAAAAGAAAGAAAGAAACAACAAGCCCTTATTTCCTCAGGGGGGCTGGCTAGAAGCTGGAAAGGGAAAAATCACATGCAGCTGGTGGGTGAAAGGCTGAGACATCAGGTGAAGCTGTTTGCAGTGAGGTAGGAAAGATTTAGAGAACAGTCTATGCTTTTGATAAACAGACACATCAACACAGAAGAAGAAAATATGCCAGAAGAAAATCAGCTTAGGAGATATCTTTTAAGGACCCCCAAGGACTGCTGGTGGAGAGGATGCTGTTTTCTACGGTAGGGGGACTTGGAGATCCCTGCCCCCAGTCCCCTGCCTATCCCAGCAATGCACTCCTACTGGGTCCCGCAACACTTGGAGCCTTGCCCACAGATTTATGCCCAGCAAAATGGCATCATGAGCCTTTCTCCTTCCCACTCCCCCTCCTGGAATTCAGACTTGTGCCCACACCCAACCAATGTTGCAGCTAGCTTGATGATGAGCAGACTAATCCTCAAATCATGTCCTCATTTAAACTGACCTAGTTGGCCTTTTAAGTATCATAATGTACTTTTTATAACATGACTTTGTCTCCCAAGTTCTTCTCACAGTGCTCCTGACACTGGGTTTGGGGTTTTTTTAATTATTATTTTTTTAATGATTATTTCAAAAGTGACCCAATCATTAAAGTCCCTAGCTTTTAATTTCAGCTCAACTGCAGTCCTCCTCAGATTTGGAGGAGTACCAGGCACTCTTGTCTGGGCAAATGTTATCCATTACCAAGAGAGCCTTGATAGAAATAAATTGTATTAAATTTAGCCTGGTGATCTCAATGGGAAATGTCTTTTTTTTTACCACACATACCAGAAATACAGTTATAGCTATATCTACATCACACATCAGGGCTGGGATCTGGCCCAGCAGAGCTCTCAGCCTCTAATTGCTGTATCCAAATTAACAGACAGACAGACCCTGTATCTCAGCTGGGAGACAGCCACTAATGGCAAAGAGGCACTAAAGCACTTAAACCTTCTCTGAGCCATGCCTAATTGCGCAAAGGCTCCTCTGCTGGCCACACTCACCGAGTTTAAATGGATAAGTTTTGTTATTGTTGTGCTGAAATAGAAGGGATTCACAATGATGGGAGGAAGGTGAAGTTCCACACCTGAACCAAGACAGCTTCTTAAACTGCTCAGCTATCTCTGATAGCCATCTAGCCACAGATCTTGGGCTTTCTTCATGCAACATCCAAGATGATAGCATAAATCACCATTAACATCTGACTTTTCAGTACACTGGGCTAAAAATGCTTACGGACAGACATAGATGAGAGGTAGCTTAAGAAGCTCTTTCTCACCTCCTCTTACTAAAGTTGGGAGCCAGTCTGCCTAAATTGGGATTAGAAACGGACAGATTTGTAATTGCAGATTAAAATTGGACAGCAAAAGCTGTACCCACTTTGTCCTCTGGCTTGTCAGAGGTGTCTGCAGCTGAGGCAGAAGCATCAGAGCCACTCATGGAGCAGCAGAATCACCACCGTCCTGGTGCACTAGGTCAAAGAGAAACCCAAATGAAAAGAACAAGAGCAAAAGGGCACTAGCACTTATTCCAAGCACTGTGCCTTCTACTGAGGCCTAGCCATCCCTTCTGCCAGGACCATCTACAATTCAATGGGGATCTGGTGCCAAATGCATGCCCCAGAAGCCACTCCTCCTAAAGGAACAGGCTGCTTTAAGATCTCAGGATAAGCAGCATCCAGTTTCTGTGATAGGTGTGAAGGGAGTCTCTCTCTCTCTCCAAAACACCTCAGCACCAACAGGACTGGCCCTCAGCATTTTGAAAACTGAGAGAGCCAAATTTCCCTTTCTCTTGTGAAAATTGTAACAATCCATGCTATCTGTCATCTAAAGAAGGTGACCTTGTTGCATTAGAATAGAATAGAATAGAATAGAATAGAATAGAATAGAATAGAATAGAATAGAATAGAATAGAATAGAATAGAATAGAATAGAATAGAATAGAATAGAATAGAATAGAATAGAATAGAATTAACCAGGTTGGAAGAGACCTTTGAGATCAAGTCCAACCTATCACCCAACACTATCTTGAAAATGCATAGACATACCAGTTCATAAGGGGACAGAGGTGCCTAGTATTTCTTCTTACTTGGACTGGATCAACCTCTGAACGTCTTTACAGCAGCCCAATTCTTCCTCTGCTGGAAATAGAGATGCATAGAATACCACACCTTTTGTGAAGGCTTGTGTGCAAGGTGTGCTAGTTCCAATGCTGGGTTACACTCCTAACAGCTACCTAGCCTCTCCACCTAAGTTTTAATGTTACTCCCTCTCATTGCTTTTGTGGTGTGGATGGGAGGCATTTTTTTTCTCTTGTCAAGTACCCCTTGCCCTCAGGCTCCGCATGGATTTAAGCTATGTGTGAAGGGCTGGCTTCAGGCAGCAGTGAGATTTTAAAAAAAAAAAGGAAGGAGCAGTGTGGTCTCAGGGGTGTAGTGGTGTGTCACACAGACATATGATATATGAACATACAGAAGTGGCTACTTCATAGCTCTGTCCTGGTGCCATAGCTTTGTGCCAAAATTAAAGACCTCCGTTTAAGTGAAAGCTTTATCTTTGGGCTCTTTTCCAGTTCTTTTTAAAATGACATTGTTCTTCAGTATCTGTCTTTCAATGAAACCCATATAAAAAACAAAGACCATATGCTAAGGCTGATGTGACTGCAAAATCATTATTTCAGTTCCAGGAAGAGGCCTTTTGAGTTTCCCTCATGCTTGAGATGCTGAGATAGTCAAGTTTCTTTGGCAGGCAGGTCCTTACTCTCATGTTTGATGGGGAGCAACTAACTTGTTGCTCCTACTCCATTTTCTCCCAATTTGTTGAAAACCTGAGTTCTTGCTGTGCTTTTCAGGAAGGCTGCCTGGTGAGAGCACTTGCAAGGGGAGAAGACAACAATTTGAGATAAAAGTCTTAAAATCAGCTTCAAACCAAGCTGCTGACATGAGTGGGAGTGGAATGTATTCAGCACTCAAGGGAAGTGACCACCACCTCACTGGCTCTGGAGGAATAGAGAGTGAATCATAATTCTGGTTGTATCACTGGCTGTCCTTGGGGAAAAGTAAAATTATATTGCTACTGGGTATCATTGCTTCTCAGTTTGCTCTTTAATTGTGCTTTTTGCATTTGTGCCAGTAAAACCCTACTGCCTCGCCCAGAATTAGCCATGGAAATCGAGATCAATCACTCCAGTTGCTCCAGGAAGGAGCTGCATTGGGTCTTGCTTGCTAATGCTGTTGTGCCCTGTCATGGCCCTGCTCCCTGTGTCTCACTGCTTCTCCAGGAAGTAGAGAGAAAAAGAGAAAAAAAGGCAACCTTACAGGGTCCATGTATTCATAGGGTACATCAATCTACTACTGTTGGTGCTCTGAGATAGCTATACCTCTCCTGAGGTATAGTTAGCAGATAGATATTTGTCTCAATGAGTTATTGCCTTGCTGGCTAAACATGTTTATGAACCAATAATTTTTGGAATGAGCTGAGATGTGAAGAGTACAACAGTATTGAACAGTATTGTTGGAAGATGACCATGCTTTCTGTCTCCTACCCCTCTTTAGCATCACTGCCTTTTTCTGTACCCACTGTTTTCCATCCCTCATGCCCCACCAAGAGAGTCCCAACTCCACATTGCATTACAAGCTGGCAATGTGTGCCTCACAGTTCAGACTCTAAGCAGTGATTTCTTCCATAGCTTAATACCAAAATAGCCTTAAATGAGTGTAGCAAAACCAGCAAGAGGCAAAGTGTTGGGAAGAGGGAGAAACAGGTCATTGCTACAGGGGTTCATGATGCCTGCTGAGATTAGGGCAGGCGGATCGGCCCCTGCTGTGCTTATGTTATCCATCACACTAGTGGCACCAGTGTGCACAGCTGTCCAGGCTAGCTCCTTAGATTTGTCAGTGTAGGAGTATGCAAGTCACTCACCCTGCTGGCGAGAAGAGCTGGGCACACAGGAGTGCAAGCGCAGTTTGGCTTGTAGGAGCCCAGTGAACAAAAGGGAGTCACCAGCACAACAACAAGGCCCTTTTTTTGCTGTTGATTTTAATACACCAGCAATTTTAAAGGCAAGAAGGGCCTGTGTATTGCAGGCTATAAAACCATAACAAGAGATCCTTACATCAAACCTGTGACTTCTTGTTGAGGTATGGCATGGCCTTTAAAAGGCATCCAGCCTTGATTTAAACACCTCAAGCACTGGGAAATCAACCATGTCTGTACACCTCCTTTTGAATCCCAATTAATTTATTTCCTGTTTCCTGCCCAGAGGCTAGCTAAATAGGCTGAATATCAGGAGTTTCTTGGTATGTTAGCTCCCATAACTGTGTTTTGAAACCTGCATTTGACATCCTTTTGAAGTGTGGTTACCTCAAGTGGACAGTGATCAGGTGCTGATCCCAGAGATGCTGCTTGTAGGAGTGACATAGCTTTCTTGTGTATAGCAGAAATCCTGCTCCACTGCCTGGTCACTGAGCTCACTCACATTCCTCGATGCAGGTAGATGGGCCAGTTTCATGGCTCCTCTTCGCTTTTTTGATGCTTATAGGGAAGGCTTTAGCCCCTCTTCTCCACTGCTTGGCTCCATTTCTTTCCTTACACTCCCTACCAGCTTGTGCAGGCCCAGTTCTTACTCAGTTTCCTGAGTGAGGTTCTTCAACCAACTCCAACAGCAGAAAACTGCACTTGCTGATTTTATTTTTTTTTTTTGAGGTATTTTTCTGCAGTTATGTGAGGGAAAGTGGCTCACAGAGGGTCTGCCACTCACTGGCACAAAGCAAGCAGCAGGGGCAAAGGGCAAGGAGAGGCCAGAGGAGGGCGGGAGCAGATGTGCCCCCTCGGTCCCTGTGCACGGGCTGAGCTAGTCCTTCTGAAGGAAGTGTGCCTCTTCCCAAGCTCTTATGTACTGGAGATATGAGCTAGTGAGCAGTGATGCTAAGCCTCAAATGGTACTATTTTTCCACAGTGACATTGTCATGAAGATAGATCTTATTTGATAATCCTTGTGAAACAGCTGTGTGAGCATTCTAGAAAAGAAAAGAAGTCAGTCTTTCATTGAAAGCCCTTTTAAATGGGTCATGCATCCCTATTTTGTAAATGCATCATCCTTCATGGCAAATACGGGGTGAACAGTTTCACTCCCATGCCCAGAGAAGGAAAACATAGTGACAGAACATAACATTTACAAATCACTGTCTTTAGGGACTTGCCAAAAAATATTTTGTGAAGATGAGCCTGTCTCCTTTCATACATACACAAAGAAGCTGAAGTGATTTGTTCAGTGGCTCAGCAGTGAAGGCAGAACAGGGTCCAGCATCCACTGAAAGAACTTCCCTTTCACCAGCTGTTTCTTCCCCCACAAGCTGCATAAATCTGCAGTGAGATATTTTTAATCAGCCAGGATTTTGTATCGAACCATCTTGGACAGCTGCAACAAAACCAGCTCATTTTCTAGCTTATAAATGCTGAGGAACTTCCTGGGCATCCTCTTGCAAGACAGGATAATGTGGTGGATGTGTTGTCATCATCGGCTATTCAGAAAGCATTGCACCTGGATCCCATCTTTACAGACCACTCATACAAGACAGTGATAAAAAAGATAAGTGCATGTTTTTGTATGTGTAAAAGCCCAGCTTTCAGGGCATTAAATCTGCATCCTTGTGAAGAATTTCTTAAGAGCTGTATTTCACTTTATTATTCTTCTATTCAACTCTGGATAGTCTGGATTAGTGATTGACTACTTCCACCTATTTGTTCCAGAATGGTGGCATCTTTATTTAGGTGATAATAGGAGCACTGTGCTGTTTTATGAGGCTGTAATCCAATTCCCAAGTGGATGAACACTCTCCAAGGCTGTGTAGTTTATCCTGTCGATCCAGAGAATTGAATTAGTGACCAGAAAAATAGTGGTGTTTCTGCCCATGTTGTTATCCTCCAGTTCTCCAGTATTTGGGTTAAATAAATGTTCCAAGTATTTGTCACAAGAAACAAAAGAACACAGAGAAAGAATGGGAACAGTGAAGAACATATTTTGTTGTTTACTTCTTAATTATTTCAGTAATTTCCAGAGGACATTCCTTATCTTTCAGACCAGGACTGCACCTTCAGCTAAAAACACCTGATTCTGGGTTAGATGCCACCTAAATAATTTTCACAGGCCCAAAGAGCTGAGAGGTAAGGGCTATTCGCAACTGGCAGAGTCCATTCTGTAGCTGAACATCCTATGGCTAAAAATGCTCCAACTGGCGCTGTGTAAGTTCAGGGTTCCTTACACACCGAGAAGCATGGTCTAGCTCTGCTTTTATTTTTCTGCTTTGCTTTGCGTTCCTGTTTGCTTTTAAAAGGGATCTTGAACTGATTTTTCTGTTTTAACTGCTGGAGTTTTGATATCAATGTGCAGGTTGTATGACTATGCATTATGCAGCAAGTGAACACCTACCTGGGGCTGCATGTGCAAGCTGAACTTTGCATCCCTCAGTAGTGTTAGGGTGCATAATGTGCAGCACAGGACTGGGACCACGGCCTTTAATCAGAAGGATGTTTAATCCCTGACAAAAAGTGCTCCCGGTAAAACAAGCTAGGAGTGAGGCCAGGCTTTTACAGTGGATACGTGAATTCACTGACTGTCACTGATGTTAATGTATGTTACAAACTGCAAGAAATACACTCCTGAGAACTATTATGGTTCTGCCTTGCCCTGAGGCTTTGTGCATCTCTACTGGCAATGTTTGTCCAAGCCCAATAGGAATAAGTCTTGGTTAAGTCTATAAACAGTACTTTACCTTAAACTTTACATAGACGGTGACTGTGTTTTAGATCCAGCTGTATTTCACAGCACTGGTGGAGGATGTTTTCTGCAGGCCATTACTGTAGTGTTGCCATTCTGATACTGTCATGTGCAGACATCATCCATCACCTCTGCAATGACCTGAGTGCAAGATATTCCCTCTAGGCTTAGCAGCAGGGTGGGCAACGGGAAATTGTGGGAACCAAAGGTTAGATGGTTGCTTCTCAGTCTCAGCTCCTGGAGACAGGTGAATTTTGATAGGCTGGGGGAAGTTGCCCTTTAGCCACTGCAGGGGGAGACACAGCACATGTTTCAGCCCAAAGGTTCAAGTCAGAAAGGTAAAAACACGTAGGGAACCTGCAGTGACTAAGACTCCATTTTGTGAGTGTGCAGAACAATGAAATACTAATTAAAATTACTCTTTTGTTCTTTAATAAAACAGGTAAATATAACCTCTTGCAGTACACTTAGATATTAAGCACTGAAGACATGATTCTGGTCTCCCTTTTTCTTCCAACTGCTTGAATGTTCAGGCTCACTAAGCCCAGACAGCTCTTAGGTCCCGTCAGGACTGATATGACAAAGCATTCAATAAATGTACTGTCAGTCATTATTTAATTGTTTTTATCAGAATTTTCAATCTGAAAAGCATTACAGGCTGAAAAAGTTCTCTATTAAAATTCTTACCTATATTAAAATTCTTACTGATGGAAAATACATGGTGGTATTTACCTAAATTCCAATTTGTAAAGTGGTTAAATATCTCTGACAGTGGGACTAAAACCATGTTCAAATATGAGCTGTCTTCCATATTTACATCAATGTAGTTGTAGCCTCGCTTTAGACCATAGATTTTCTTGTTTGGGCAGTATTGTGCTGCTCACTCATGCTTACCGGAGTGTTTGAGTCCATCCCAGTGAACCCAATATCAGTTTGTGAGGAACAAGCTCACTGCTAAATTTTAAATAAAACCAGTTTATCATAAAATAAAGGCAAAACAGTGCTGGGTGCATAGAAGCAGGTTTGCTAGAGGCACACCATAACAGCACGAGTTGAACTTATATAGACATCAAACATACATATTCATACATATTCATACCTTTCCCCAAAACGTTCCCACCCTTCTCCATCAGGGCTGAGACAAAACCTGCACTTTTGATCTGGCCAGTCTTCAGACACGTCAGCGCCTCATCTTTCTCTCTCAAAACCCCACACATTAAAGACCACGACCAACCAGTCATCCCAAAGATTGAGTTTCACAGTCCCCAGCAATTCCCCTTATTAAAAACAATTTCTCACAATTTTGTCCTATTATGTTTATTGTGACTCTTCTGGCCAGCCTCCAAGTTCAGTTTCTTACCAAAACTGTAAGATCTGATCATTGAAGTAAGTGTGAGTAAGCCTGGTCCAGAGTTGTGCTGGAGGGAGGCTGTGTGACCAGACACTACAGAATCACAGAAATGTCAGGCTTGGAAGGGATCTCAAGGATCATTTAGTTCCAACCCTGCTGCCATGGACAGGGACATGTCACACTAGAGCAGGTTGCTCAGAGCTCCATGCAGCCTGGCCTTAAAAACCTCCAGGGATGGGGCTTCTACCATCTCCCTGGGCAACCTGTTCCAGTGTCCCACCAATCTCACTAGATCAGCTGTTGACTTCATCTTTGGCTGGTTTGGTGAGCAGTAGTCTCCCAAATGCCTGCCTAAGGATGCTTTAGATAATTTCTTTTTTGGAAAAAAAAAAATCAAATTAAGCAATTAGTTCAGGACCTCGTTAAACTCAGCATTTGGTTTTCTAGGGTAGCACATGAATCATGAATTTGAAAACAGGATTCATTTCACCTCTTGGCAACAAATCTATGTAACTGATGTGCAATTTTAGAGGCAGACACAGGTGCTTATTCAAATAATAGTCACGGATAGAAGATATGTACATTATTTATCCCATGGCAGCTGCAGACAGATTTAACAAAACATTTCTTGGCCTGGAATAAGGTAAGTAATCTCTCTTGCTCTGAGGAGAGCTTTTTGCATGGTACTTTCCACACACCTGAGAAGCACATTTTCTGATAACCAGTGCTGCAGGTGACTGCAAAGCATGTACAAGGAACAAGTGTTGGTGAAGCTGTTTAAAAGGATGGAAGGTGTTTGCATTAGCTGGGAGCTGTCCTGAATTGGTATTCATCACTGCTCTGGTCCCTTTTCCATTGACCTTGCCTCTGAGTCAGTAGTTATACTCAAAAATGCTGTCTAAGTGATGAGGCAAGAGCTGTCAGTGGCAGCCCTAGTCAGGCTGTGTCATCAGTCTATGTCAGAAAATCCTCTACCAGGCAAGTGAGGGTGACAATCACATGGTAATATTTATAGAGATACATACTTCATGACAAATGACCGCTGCTTCAGAAATGAAAGCTGAATAATAAGTAAATCTTCATCTTAAAATAGAAGTAAAATGGATCACAAGTGAACGAGGAAGGTAAACGTGAAAATAAATTACTCCAGGGAAAAAGAAGAGGTTTCTGGTGCATGACTTTTGGGAGGAAGGGAGATATGAAGAAGCTGTTAAGGGAGCAGGCTGTTGGCTTCACAGCAGCTGGGAGTGGTAGAGTTACATTGCAGATCCCGTTCCCCTGCATGAGCTGTAAGCTATGCCTGCTAGCTTGGGATACTCAGGCTGAAGTGCCCTTGGTCTCATTAGACTGAACCCAAGGTCTGGGCTTTTCAGGATGTTTTTTGAGGGTGGTGTAGTCCCCTCCAGCATAGATTCCCTAAGTGTATAATACACTGGAACAGGCTGCCCAGAGAAGTTATGGATGCCCCCTCCCTGGAAGTGTTCAAAGCCAGCTTGTGTGGGTTTTTGAGCAAGCTGATCTATTGAAAGATGTTGGACTAATTGCTCTTTGAATGTGCCTTCCAACCCAAACCATTCTGAGATTCCTTGGTGTTATCAGCATACAGATGTGTAATGTGTGGATGTCCAGGTGCCTGGAAATGAGATTCCATGGGTAATTGATACCAGCTGGCTTGGGAGGAAACAAATAATTTTGGACATGCTTGCCTCCTTCCACTAACTGGAGACAAGACCCAGCAGATGAGCTCAGACCATGGGTCAGAATTCTGGATGGATAAAGACAGGAGCTGTCCTCCTCCAGCCTTCAAGGGTACCTAGGGTAAATTAACATTTTGGCCACTGATTTTCCACCCTCAGAGCTGTAGGACCACATTATATTCCATCCTGAACAGATGGATTTCTCTGTGTGATTGCAATAAACCCTGTAACCTGATGGGCTGAACTGCAGAGGGGTCACAAACTGGAAAGCTCCAGGAGTCCTCAGGGTGGAGAAAAAATACATGTCTCTTAGGGAGACAGCACTGCAAGCAATATGGGAAAACTTATTAGAATGACCTGTACCTGTGAGCCCTTTAGGGTGCCTGAATTAATTTAGATTACAAGAATCTAGGATAGATTATTTGAAAATTGATCTTGTGAGGAGAAAAGGGTATCTCTAATCTCCTCCTAATTTGTTGCTGTGGTTGGTAGGTATGTCTTTGTTAATTTTAAAGGGCAGGGGTGGTATTGAATGGACAATGTAAAACCAGCTGTATTGACAAGACACAGTGAAAACTTCGTGACATAAGGAATATGTCACATATACTGCTGTACAGCTCTCTCCTCTCTGGTCATCTTGCAGTGTTTGTTAAGGTGTTATGTTGCACTATCCTTGTGCAAATGAGGGATATCTTTGTATTGTATCTTTTGATGTGAGCATTGCTTGGGTACAACTGAGACAAATTTTAAGCTACCTTCGTTTTTAACTTCACATATAGCTTAGAAATTATTTAGTATTAGAAACGAGCATTAATGCTTGTTGATTCAGGGGAGGTGAGGATATCTCTCCAGCAGCTGTCATCCTGTGAACTGTCACTCACTTTAATCTCACTGCCACCTATATTTCTCAGGCATTTGGCAGTCCCTCAATTTTACTGCTGAAAATTATGTGCTTCAGAAGATTCATGGAGAAATGTAACGGTTTTGTTATGTTACAGGGAGGAATCTCCCATAAATTGTACTTCTGAATTTCCTCGATACTTTTTTAATTCCTTGCTTAGAGGTCAGTCACAGTGTGTCCCATTTCAGAGCAAATTAAAGGGGTCTAATGAGAAATCTTTTTTGGACAAGCTCCTCTAAGAGCCATTCAGAAAAGTTTTCCAGCAAACTCAGAAAGTTTGGAGAGGTACACAGCAGTGACACTTCAAAAGTGTGCTAACAGGACTTGGACATAAACAATCCCTCTGCACATTTTTTTGGCTCTCAGCTCTGTGTGTCTGTGTGTATGTGTGTACATGCACCTCTGTTGACACACTGGAGACTTTTCCTTCTTCCCTTCTTATCTCTCCCTACCTCTTTATTTACTTTTTGCTCATAATTTTTTATACTTTTTTTTTTTTTTGTCCAAATCATGAAAGCTATTGTTATTTTATTGCATTTTTCTTGCAATTCACCAGACTCCCTTTTAGCTCTAGAAAGGGTTCCTATCATCCTTCCCATTTTCTATCTTGCTACTTTCTGATGCCCAAAGTCAAATCTTTATACAGCCTCCTGCCTTGGCTTGACCTGCACTGCTCTCAGCATTCAGGACATCAGCAAGTGGCTTGGACAAGTGATTTAACCCCTGAAATGGGGTGTATTCCACTTGATGGTTTGGGGGAATGTTCCCTGAGGATTGAGGAGGGCAGGGGCAGAACTTAGGGCACCCCAGCTCTCATGTGCCATATATTTGAGTTGGGTAGGTCTTACCCTTAAAGGTTCTACGTTTATTTTTATTTCTTCACAATTCCATGTGGTCTATTATATACACTTTCATATATACTTTCAATATGTAGAATACATATAGAGGAGACATACAGGATATTCTATAGGCTTCTTTTCTGCATATGTAGCCTCATTTAGCAAGGCACATGAATATAATCCAGACTACTTAAGTACCTGAAGACTACAGATACCTGACTACAAACATACCAGATACCAGACTACAAATACCTGAAGATAATGACAACCTGGAGGACACTCTAAGAATTCGCTAAAGTTCCCTGCAAATACAATTTTACAAGTTGTCATAATATCAAAACTTACACCTCTTTATTTTTTTGCCAAAGTTTTCACACAAAAACAGCAATCAATGTACAGATGAGATATAGCAGACCAGATCCATTCAAGTAAAAAGTGTGGACACCATTGATGCCCTGTAGAAGCACAGTCCCTCTAAGGCACAGTTATCTAACCCACCTTGAGGGGGAATTTCTCCCTCAATTATTTAATTGGACCCTCCAAGTTCTCATTTCTCCCTGCTGACTATAAAAACACCCTAGATATCTATCTCAGAGCTAGGCTTGTATGTCATCTGAAACTAGCTGAGGAAGTTTTACCCAGTATGATTGCTAAGGAAAAAAAAGCCTATTTCAATTAAAGGAAAAGAGATGACAGAAAGGTACTTCTGGGTTTTTTTTCAGAGGACAAAAAAAACCAGCTCCTTTATAATACATGAGGCAAAAATAATCACCTTAAGAGGGTGATACAACTCCATATAACGCAGGAAATATATTTAAAATAGGTCTGAATAGAATGTTGTTTTTATTTGTGGTGGTTTAGGCTGGGTGCTGGCCAGATGCCACTGCAGAGACCACACCTGGGAGGTCCCAAGGGGTGGGCCCAGCCCAGGGGGTGGTCACAGGAAAACAGTTATTTCATTCCCATAATGCCCTGCTCCCCTATAAAATGTCCATGTGGGGTCTTCACTTCCTCTTTCGTCCCCTGCTGCTGCCTAGGTAAAATGGTGTGAGCTGCCTCCGTTGGGCCTGCCCAGGCCCAAGGCTGGGTTGTGGGGGAGGGGGGAGGAAAGATCCCTAGGGGGTTTGGGTGTACCCCCCAGGTGGGGATGGGATGTTCTTGGGTATGTTCTGGGATCTCTCTCTTTGTCACGGTGCTTGTGGTTCTCTGTAAAACTTTCATTGTTGTTTTTTTTTATTGTTTTTCTATTTAAACTTTCCATCACTTTTGCAATCTGTTTGTCTGAGTTGTTATCTCTGCCCGTGGTTGGGGAGGAGGTTTGCCCCAACCCATTACAGTATTGTAAGTATGTGAATAAGCCTAAACTTCTGGGATGGTGAGACACATTCAGTTTTGCTGTACAGATATGAGTCACACAGTTGTCTTGAAATATCAACATCTTGAAAGCAAAATTTACATCAAAATTTACACAAGCAAATACTCTAGGCTTGAATAGCCTACCCTTGAATACACATCCAAATCCATTTTAGTACAGGGCATTATCATTTCTCAAACAAGCAAATACAGCTTGTTCCCGTGGCACAAAAAAAGAAGCTGAGTAGCCAGGTGCTACTGATATTAAATATAAATAAAGCAGCATACTTAGAGACTGGTCTTCAAATCAGCAGTAAAACCTTAGTCATTTGTATATAGCAGAAAATTACGTGTGAACAATGTCAGGCTTTTGAAAGCTACTTCTGAAGTTTTGCACACTGCAGCAGCTACTTTTGTAGCAATTGCTTTTCTGACCTGAAAAGTGATTTCTGTGCAGCCAACTTCTGTCCCCAGTGTCAGACTATTTTTATCTACAGGAGAGAAAATGAACAAGTAAAGTGTATATACATATCCAAAGGAAGAGCCTTAAATACAACATAGCATTGTTATTTTAAAAGAACTCTATTTTTGCATTTGGTGCTGCTTCCCCATGCATGTGTATCTCCATGTGTGTTTATCTGTCTCTCTGATATGCACAAATGATAAGCAGCCACATCATTTACATTTTTATGGCTGAAGCCCTTGACTGGATTTTCATAATGCCAGGAGGACCCACTCAGGATTCAGATCTTGCTATGCAAATACTCACTAAGACATCTGCCCCAAAGAGCTTGTAACACTAAGCAGATAAAACACGGCAAGGGAATTAATTAGGTGGAGATAAAGTGACTCTCTCTGGTTTGATGGGAGGGTCAGTCAGGTCCAGAACCAGAACAAGCACTCGTGCTTGTCCAGTGCATTGATTTATTGGTGAATCAGCAGCACCAATCCGGCTTTATACTGGGCTCACCGCCAGATTTGTCCATTCCTTTTGTGCTGGTGGGTGGCAGAATGTCCTCAACCTTGGCTGAACTGCACAGTAATATTATCCCTTCCCAGAGAACACCCCTCCATGGCATAAATCAGCTCTGTTTTTCTGCATACATGCTTGTTAGGAATTCCACACAAGAGTCAAGTGAATAAAAGATTTTGCTGTTGTTGGAGTTATTTTTGAAGTAGTTGCTTTTGTAGCCTGTATTTTTGCTACAGGCTTCATTTCTTGATCACATGTAAAATGAAGAGCAGGTACAATGGGGGCAACACAGTCTACTGGGAACATCTAAGGAGTGGCGAGCTCCGGCACATAGAATTATGGAACTGTCAGAGTTGGAAGGGAGCTCAAGGATCATCTAGTTCCACCCCCCTGCCATGGGCAGGGACACTTTCCACTAGATCAGGTTGCCCAGAGCACCATCCAGCCTAACCTAGAAAGCTTCCACCACCCCTTTGGGCAATCTGTTCCGGTGTCTCACCACCCTCATGGTGAAGAACTTCTTCCTAACATCTAATTTAAATCTCCCCTCCTCTAGTTTGGATCCATTCCCCCCACTCCTATCACTACCCAACATGCTAAAAAGTCGCTCACCGGCTTTCTTACAGGTCCCCTTCAGACACTGAAAGGCCACAATATGAGGCCACAAAAAGGTCTCCTCAAAGACATCTCTGCGTGCCACCTCTCCCAGTTTTGCGTGTCAGCCTTCTGCAATGCTCTCCCAAAATGCAAGCATCTCTGTGCCTGAAGTCCAAGCCCTACATGTGACCATAATGGGACAGGGAAGCAAAAAGGTCACCTGGAGCTCTGGATGGAGGTCTCACAAAATATAAGGTATAGGGATATCTCTGAACCCCCAGCCCTCTCAGAAGCTAAGGTGCTCTAGGTGCTAGGCTGAAAATCAGGCACATGCTTTTGCTTGGAATTAAGAGGCTTGGTTTGCACTGATGTCTCCTGCAGAAATTTTCTACTGGTTTTGGGATAAGCCAGACCACCACTGCTGATGTACTCATTTCAGTGCCTCTGTGGGTAGTGGAGGAGACAGACGGTGGTACAAATGCAGCCATTTGGTCTTTTCTTTTGCTCCCATGTTTCTGTATCTCTGGTGAGGAATTGCCCAAGTGACCAGGAGAGCAAGTTAAATGGACTGCTTTCTTAAGCCTCCTCCAGTCAGTTTTGAAGAGCAGAAGGAACTATGTCTTGTGGTCATAGTATGCAGCAATCACCAAAAAAGCTGCACAGCGGTGTGATTGTCCACTGTACCTCCATTGGTGAATATACATAAAATTCAGTACTCCCTAAAATCCTCATTTCCTCCTTTGCGCAAACCTGTGATTTATTTTGGTGTTGCCACTATCCCTGTGATGCTGGCCCAATGTGTGACAGGAGTTTGAAAAGGCTTCAGGTAACAGATTAAAAATTTGAACATAATTTTTGGCTAATGCCAACCTCCCTGTTTCCTGCTCTCAGCCTAGTGCTTTTTTGCAAGTTAAGTCACCCTTGTCTCCATTCCTCAAGGTTTGCATATGCAAACCCATGAGCAGCCACTGTTTGGTTAGGTGGTTTTATAAAGTGGAAATCTGCTGATGGATCTATGGGGATATTCTAGATGGCTGTTTGCATTGAATTTTTACATATTCAAAAAGAAAGGTTACTGGCAGTCATACTTTTGTAATAAAGTGCTTAATAATGGTATATTTAACTGAGGTCCAGGTTTAATCCTTGGGAATGGACACAGCTGATACATTGGCAGAAGATGCTTCTCCACTGCTGCTGCAAGACCACAGAGCATTTTGTATGTCCATCTTTGTGTGGTTATGCTTCCAAACCAAATGTAAGCAGCTGATTTGGTTTTGTGTGCAGTGCCTTCCCTCCCCACAGCTGTGCTGGGCATGCAGAGCCATATCCTGCTCTTCATGGGATCTGCAGAGGAATGCTAGAGCAGAGGCTGTGAGAGAGATGGGTTTTTCTCCCTTCCCCATTTGTCCCTCATGAACTCCCACTCATGGCAGACATACAGGTCTGTAGCAAGTGCAGGCTGTTTGCTTAGATAGTCTTGGAGTATCTGCTGGGGTCCTTACCTTTCTAAAAATAGATATTTCTGTCTCTTTAGAGGAGAAAGTCAAATCAAGTGCATATGTTGTACATCTGGCAAAACTAGTCTTGTTCCCTTCTTCACTGGCACAGTTGCTAGGTCCCTGAGTTGCTAACAGACAATGCCTGATAATCTGCCACTGTCATGCTGCTGGTATCACCTGGGTTTCTCCTTGAATGAGTTTCTTCTGTGTTTGCATAAAAGGTTTTATCACTTTTTCCCAGTCCAAGGGGAGAGTGCCTGACTGCAGATCTACTACTCTGAGGACTGGCTCAGAGGGCTCCACTCATACCCTAGTCAAACCTGATCTATGGTTTTGTATGGTCACTGGTCTAGAAACTTAGAATCATGAGCTATTTCAGTTGGAAAAGATCTCTAAGATCAGTGAGTCTAACTGTCAATGTAATACCACCATGGCCATTAAACCATGTCCTTAAGTGCCATGTCCACAGGTTTCTTGAACACCTCCAGGGATGGTGACTGATCCTCCTCACTGGGAAACCTATTCCAATACCTAACCACTCTTTCAGTAAAGAATTTTTTTCTAGTATCCCATCTAAACCTCCCCTGGCACAATTTCAGGACATTTCCACTTAACCAGCCCCTGACTCAGTACAATCTCCTTTCAGGTAGTTGTAGAGAGCAATGAGGTCTCCTCTCAGCCTCCTTTTCTCCAGACTAACTTCTCCAAGTCCCACTTCTCTTGACTGAGACATTTAATTGGCTAAGAGCTTTGTCTGATGACTAAAGAGCCTTGTCTTTACTATCCGTGGATGGCTTGACCCCCAAACCAGAGCTTTGAGATTTAAATCTTTTGTTTCAGTGGTTGAGAAGGTTTGGTCTGCCACATCTGCCCAGATCATTCCAGGAAATTATGCCATAGAGAAGATGTTCCAGGCACCTTGTATTTAAAAAAAGAGTACATAGCTTGGATGCAAGAGCAAATAGGTGTGCTGAGTAATTTATCCAGAAAATATCAAGTAGAGCTGAGAGAGAACTAACACAGAGCTTCATTTAAAGTTGAAAGCAAACCCAGCTCCTATACTGTCGCAAAACCAAAGGTAGTTCCTTTTCTATCTCAAACACCAGAAAAACCAGAATACAGATGTTAAAGCATGATGTAATTGGAGTTAATAAAATGCCTGTGTCTATATGCAATAGAGGCTTAAAAGATAATCTACCCACATGATTTTGCTCAAAGAAAATGGAATGGTTTGTTGATAGGGTATTCTAAACTGGGAAAAAGCCAAGATGGTGTGTTCAGCACAGTCTTCTCATGGTAGATGAGCTGCTTCTGATGCCTCAGGAGCAAATGCTTATGAGCAGCACTGTAAATATGGTAGACAAGGTGGTGTTGCCCCTAGGGAAGGAGCAAAACAACACACAGCATGTGGGATGGGAGGCATTTTCTTTATATTTTTTTGAATGCTTGTTTTATGCAACATCTTTCCAGGCCTGCATTAGGCAAGCTTCCCTCTTCACCTACAGAATTCATGCACCATTCAAGGATGAATAGTGCTCACAAGGGAGATCATGCTGCACTGTACATAAGTTTTAAAAGTTACCTTGATGAATACCTAGGGGTGGATTAAAATCTGCAGGAAAGTGGCTTTCTCCTCTGATGCCTCCAAGAGCTTTCCCTTCTGTGGTGAAGGCACATTATGCCCAACTATTGAATCTTGTCCCAGCATGTGGACAAGTTCCCCCTCCTTCAGGAGGAAGACAAAAGCCAGGGCATTAGCCAGGCCAGCACGCACCCAGTGCATGCAGTGCTCGTGCTGACACCAAGTATGGGCATAATCCTAGCTTCACGCTTTCTATAGGCTGAAGCCAGTTGTTTATGAGAGTGCCCATTGGTTGAACCCAGCCTCGAAGAATCTGTAAGTATCACCCTAGTTGGTAAACAAGTTGCCTTCTCTTTCACTTTGTCTCTGTACTTGCTCGAGAGATTAACTCTCGAGCCATAGCCTCTGCCATTGAGCTCATTGTTGTTAGCTTCCATCATACATGCACGCATACTGAGACCCGCTGCATCGTGAGAAGCAATTGTGAGGACCTTTGCTAAGCCCGAAAAGCCCAGCATCGCTACAGCCAGTCATACCGACCGGGAGAGCCCACCGTGACACTGGAGGACTGGACCAACCCCCGAGGGTAAGATCTGCCCAGTTGCCGGGGAGAAGGGACTTGATCTAGACCGAGTCCACATATGCCTAGCCCCACCATAGCGGGAGAGGAGCCGCCACGTGTGCCACTCTGAGCCCTGTGAACCTCAGGGAAGACTAAAACACTGTTCGTGCCTATACTGCACCGAACCCGGGACCACTCCGAATGTCCCACAATTCCTTTAAGCTCAGTAAATGAGAATCCACTGCCTAACGCAGCCGCATTCTCTCCTTGAGGCTGTTTATATCAGCCCTGAGAATCACCGTAGCTGGCCGACCCTGTAGCTTTGCCTGCTGCCGTGTTCTCCGAGCCCACCTACCGGCAACCGTCACCCCGCCCTGTCGTGCGAGCCGACTCTGAGGGCCAACCCCACGGGCCGACCCCAACCAGGACTGATCCCTGTTGTCTGGAGGGAATCGACTGAGTCCTGAAGGGAACCTGCTTCTGCGCTAAGCCCAGGTTCCAGCTCTCCACTGCTGCAGAGAGAGGAGACAGTAACCCAACCTCACCGTCCAACTCAACTAGGAACCAGTCCAGTGACAGTAGTCTGCCGGACCCCCACCTTGCTACAAACAACAGCTACAGAGTATCTTCCACGTGCTTTCCATCCACTAGCACTCAGTTCAAAGTATCTGCATCTAGCAGAGTAAGTGCTGATGCACAGAAAGATTATAATATTGCTGTATATAGCCAGCAGCCACCCGCATCCTGCTGAGCCTCCTTCTAGTGGCCAAGCAGCAGAACTGCACCCTTCATTATAGAAATATAGAAATAGTCTGTAACTAGTTCAATTAAGTTCTAATCATAACACTAAGTCACTCATGGAATGTATTTCACAAACGTGCACTAGAACATGTATATAAGTTGGTGATTCATCGGGTATTAATAATTTGATAATTAATAAAAATATTTTCATAATTCATATTTCATATTAATAAATGTAATAACCTTTTAACAACACCTTCACAACCCATCTTCTACCCTATCCCAAACAAATGCTGTTGCTTTCCCTCTTTTGCTCCTTCCTATGATAGGGATGGGGCTTTATCCCTTTTCATTCCTTCCAGATGCCTGTTGCTTGCTGTTGCCTGCTGCTGCCTGCTGCTTTCCACAAGCTCGCCGTAAGACAGGCAGTGAATGGGCTCTCCGTGACACAGAGGACTCACATACTCTCTGCTGGTTACTCAGGCATGCATTTAATGGGAGCGGTGGTCTGATGGTCTTAGTCTGGTGGTCACTTGAAGATGAGGCCATGTATAAAGAAATTCACTAAGAAGAAGGGTTGCATGGGAGCCTTGCAGTAGCATGTTTTGCCATTGGTTAATGGACATTCTGGAGTGGAGAGGAAGAGTAGTGAAACATGAAATAAGGCTGTTATAAAAGTGTATTGGAGGATTCACTCTGTGGTCATGCTTTGGAGCTCTGAATGTTGTGTTGGCTGGTCCTGGGACTTCTCTAGATGGCATCTGCAAGTACTGAGATTTTCCTGTAGGCCTTTTTTTTCCCTCATGTGAGACATCTCATATTATCTGTCAAAGCTGTTCCTCACCTGGTGTGACCAAGCAGAGCTTCACTGAGTAAAAAATTTGTGCAAAAAAATTACTTTTGTTGTTCATGGATTGCAGAGAAGGATTTGGTATACTAATGGATGAATAACTGACAATAAGACAGCAATGTGCACTCTAGCAGCCCAGAAAGCAAATCATCTCCTGGGCTGCATAAAATAAGTATGGCCAGCAGGTCAAGAGAGGTGATTAGAATAGAATAAACCTTTATTACAATAAACCAAACCAGGTTGGAAGAGACCTTCAAGATCATCATGTCCAACCCACCAACCAACCCAACCCACCCAAACAGCTAACCCATGGCACCAAGTACCCCATCAAGTCTCCTTCTGAACACCTTCAATGACGGCGACTCCACCACCTCCCCGGGCAACCCATTCCATAGCGCAATCACTCTTTCTGTATAGAACTTCTTCCTAACATCCAACCTGAACCTCCCCTGGCGCAGCCTGAGACTGTGTCCTCTTGTTCTGGTACTGGGTGCCTGGGAGAAGAGACCATCATCAGCCTGTCTACAACCTCCCTTCAGGTAGTTGTAGAGAGTGATAAGGTCACCCCTGAGTCTCCTCTTCTCCAGGCTGAGCAACCCCAGCTCCCTCAGCCTCTCCTCATAGGGCTTGTGTTCCAAACCCCTCACCAACTTTGTTGCTCTTCTCTGGACTCGTTCCAGCAAGTCAACATCCTTCCTAAACTGAGGGGCCCAGAACTGGACACAGTACTCAAGGTGTGGCCTAACCAGTGCAGTGTACAGGGGATTCTGTCCCTCTACTCCACGCTGGTGAGACCCCACATGGAGTACTTTGTTCATGTCTGGAGTTCTCAGCACAAGAAGACGTTGACCTGTTGGAGCAAGTCCGGGGGAGGGCCACAAAAATTATCAGAGGGATGGAAGACCTCACCTATGAGGAAAAGCTGAGAGAGTTGAAGTTGTTTAGTCTGGAGGAGTCTTTGGGGAGAACTAATTGTGTTCTTTCATTACTTAAAGGGGGTTTATAGAAAAGATACTTTTTTATTTGGCCATAAAAGTAGGAAAGAGTGCATTCAGACTAGATACAAGGAAGTTTTGGGGTTTTTTTTTAATACAGATGGTGAAATCATAGAATCATAGAATTGTTAGGGTTGGAAGGGACCTCAAGGATCATCTAGTTTCAAACCCCCCTGCCATGGGCAGGGACATCTCACACTAGATAAGGCTGGCCAGAGCCACATCCCGACTGGCCTTAAAAACTTCCAGGTATGAGGCTTCCACCACCTCCCTGGGCAACCTGTTCCAGTGTCTCACCACCCTCATGGGGAAGAACTTTCTAACATCCAATGTGAATCTCCCCATTTCTAGTTTTGTTCCATTCCCTCTAGTCCTATCATTACCTGACACCTTAAAAAGTCCCTCACCAGCTTTCTTGTAGGCCCCCTTCAGATACTGGAAGGCCACAATAAGGTCTCCTTGGAGCCTTCTCTTCTCCACTCTGAGTAGCTTCAACTCTCTCAGTCTGCCCTCATAGCTCCTAAGAGGTGCTCCATCCCTCTGATCAGCCTCATGGCCTTTCTCTGGGCACATTCCAGCACCTCCAGATCTTTCCTGTAATAAGGGCTCCAGAACTGGATGCAGTACTCCAGGTGGGGTCTCACCAGAGTGGAGTAGAGAGGGAGAATCACCTCCCTCAACCTGCTGGCTATGCTTCTCCTGATGCAGCCCAGGATGTGGCTTTCTGGGCTGCAAGTGCACACTGCTGGCTCATGTTGAGCTTCTCATCCACCAGCACCCCCAAGTCCTCTTCTTCAGGGCTGCTCTCAAGCCAGTCGCTGCCCAGCCTATATCAGTGTCTGGGATTGCCCTGACCCAGATGAAGGACCTTGCACTTGGTTTTCTTGAACTTAATGAGGTTGGCTTGGGCTCACCTCTCCAGCCTGTCAAGGTCCCTCTGGATGGTCTTCCTTCCCTCCAGCATGTCTGCCACACTACACAGCTTGGTGTCATCAGCAAACCTGCTGAGGGTGCACTCAATGCCACTGTCCATGTCACCAACAAAGATGTTAAACAATACTGGTCCCAGTATGGATCCCTGAGGGCCTCCACTTGGACATGGACCCATTGACAGCCACCCTTTGGATGCAGCCCTCAAGCCAGTTTTTTGTCCACTGAATGGTCCATTGTAGTGGTTTGAGCCTTAACTGAGAGTTAGAAGCTCAAATGGGGAAAAGGCTGAGAATCTCTTCCCATTCCCCCCCCCCCTCCCCCCCCCACTCCTCCCTCCAAACAGGGAGAGGGAAAAAAAAAAAAAAAGGGTAAGGAGGTAAGGAGCAAATCCACTAAACAACAATCTGGAGTCAGCTTGGAAGTAGAGAGGCAAATAATTTTTTCTTCAAATTATATATATGACAATAACAGGGAAAAAAAAGGTTCACAAGGGCAAGGAACAAGAATGGACGGGAGTGGGACAGAAAAGAATAATACAAAACCAGTCTTTCTCTGAGGAGGTGCGGAGGCAGCAGGGAAAAGGATCAGGTCCGGCCACGTGGCTGAGGAGCAGGAGGGCAGCAGCAGTAGCTCTCATCCAGCAGAGGCAGGAGCCAAAAAGGAGATCCAACAGCTATGATGTCCTGCTTTTTATACCCTGGCTGGGCAGGGAGGGGGGAGTGGAACAGACTCAGCTTTCCCAGGGGGAAACGCCCTTCAGGGAGGGTAAAGTACCCGCAAGCCCTCCACCCTGCTTTCTTCTTTTGTTTTCAGAAAAAGGCGTTAACCCACCACAATCCACCCCTCTGTTCCACTTCTCTCCTGCCACAGCCCCTTCATGCAATTTTGACACGTGGTATTTGAATCCTTGGTGCAAGTCTCTTGTTATCCCGGCTCGCTCTCTCCCAGGGCAGTCTCTCTCTCTCTCCGGTGATGGTCACTGTAGGTGGTGCTTGAACTGGGCAGTCATGTGGAGAAGAATCAGGAATCAGTCTGTCTTTGAAAGGCAAAGAAAAAAAAATCAGGAACAGTCCGTGGCTGTAGGAACATCAGGAACAGTAAGTTGCTGTAGGGACATCAGGAACAGTCTGTTGCTGTAGGGACATCAGGAGGTGAGATGATGCAGGAGCTCTTTGGGTTGGTGTGCAGTGGGTACGTTGAGTCCTGGATGCTAGGCTGGTATTAAGCTAGGATGGAGAAACTTAGAACAACTTATAACTATTCACATAATTACATTGATGAGTGTTGCCTCCTCTGAGTTCATCCCCTCTCAGCCAGAGTCACATTCTGCTGTGGGATACACTGAATGTCCCCAGTTTCTAACATAACCCAGTACGTGTGACCAGGACCCTCAGCCGAGACCACCCCTCGGGTTGGTTTGCCCCCACCAGCAGCAGGGAAAACCCACACTGACTTCCCCAGCAGGTTCTTCTCAGCAATCACAGGAACTCCATCTCCATCCACTGTTTGCAGCAGGTCGGACTGGGCAGGACCAGCTCGGTTGACAGATCCTCTGCTGTTCACTAAGCAAGTGGCTTGAGCTAGGTGCTTTTCCCAGTTCCTGAAGGTTCCACCCCCCCATGGCTTTTAGGGTGGTTTTTAGCAAGCCATTGTAGCACTCGACCTTCCCTGCAGCTGGTGCATGGTATGGGATGTGGTAAATCCACTCAATCCCATGTTCCTTTGCCCAGTCCCTTATGAGATGGTTCCTGAAGTGGGTTCCATTGTCTGATTCAATCCTCCCGGGGGTGCCGTGTCTCCACAGGATATGTCTCTCTAGGCCCAGGATGGTGTTGCGAGCAGTGGCATGAGGTACTGGGTAGGTCTCCAGCCACCCTGTACTTGCCTCCACCATGGTCAGTACGTACTGCTTGCCACTGTGAGACCAAGGAAGGGTGATGTAGTCTATCTGCCAGGCCTCTCCATATTTATATTTCGACCATCTCCCCCCATACCACAGAGGCTTCATGCGCTTGGCCTGCTTAATGGCAGCACAGATGTCACACTCATGGATGACCTGTGAGATGGCCTCCATAGAGATGTCCACAGCTCTGTCCCGAGCCCACCGGTATGTGGCATCTCTCCCTTGGTGGCCAGAAGTGTCATGGGCCCAGCGAGCTAAGAACAGCTCGCCCTTGTGTTCCCAGTCCAAGTTTATTTGGGAGATTTTAGCAGCCAGGTCTGCTTGGTGGTTGTGCTTGTGCTCCTCTGTGGCTCTGCTCTTGGGGATGTGTGCATCGATGTGCCGTACCTTGGTTGACAGCCTGTCCAGGCATGCAGTGATGTCTTGCCACAGGTCAGTGGCCCAAACAGGCTTCCCTTTTCTCTGCCACCCGTTCCTCCTCCATTCCTTCAGCCACCCCTACAAGGCGTTGGCTACCATCCAGGAGTCAGTGTAGAGGTACAGCACTGGCCAGTTGTCTCGTTCTGCTATATCCAGGGCCAGCTGGACAGTTTTTACCTTTGCGTACTGACTGGATTCGCCTTCTCCATCCCTTGCTTCTGCCACTTGCCTTGTTGGGCTCCAGACAGCTGCCTTCCATCTCCGCTTGCTTCCTACAAGCCGGCAGGACCCATCTGTAAATAGAGCATAGCCCTTCTCGTTGTCAGGGAGATCGTTATATGGGGGAGCCTCCTCAGCACGGGTCACTGTATGCTCTGGTGGCATTCCAAAGTCAGCACCCTCTGGCCAGTTGGTGATCACTTCCACTATGCCAGGGCATTCGAAGTTCCCCATCTGAGCTCGCTGAGTTATCAAGGCCATCCACTTACTCCAGGTAGCATCTGTGGCATGATGTGGGGTTGAGCCTCTCCCTTTGAACATCCAGGTCAGGACTGGAAGTCTCGGAGCTAGAAATAGAGGTGACACAGTCCCAATTACCTCGGAGGCAGCCTGGACACCCTCATAGGCAGCTAGGATTTCCTTCTCTGTCGCGGTGTAGTTGGCCTCAGAGCCTTTGTACCCCTTACTCCAGAAACCTAGGGGCCTGCCCCTGGTTTCACCAGGAGCCTTCTGCCACAAGCTCCATGTAGGACCATTCTCACCAGCCACAGTGTACAACACATTCTTGATCTCTGGCCCAGTTCGAACAGGTCCCAGAGCCATAGCATGGACCACCTCTCGTTTGATCTGGTCAAACGCCACCTGCTGCTCCGGTCCCCACACAAAATCATTTTTCTTCCTTGTTACATGGAAGAGAGGCTTCACAATTTGACTGTACCCGGGAATGTGCATTTTCCAGAAGCTCACAAGCCCCCAAAAGGACTATGTCTCTTTCTTGTTCGTGGGCTGCACCATAATGGCTACCCTGTTCACCACCTCCTGAGGGATGTGGCGACGGCCATCCTGCCATTGAACACCCAGGAACTGGATCTCCCTGGCAGGCCCTTTCACCTTGCTTCTCTTGATGGCAAAGCCAGCCTCCAGTAGGATGTCGATTATCCTCTTACCCTTCTGGTAAACTTCCTCTGCTGTCTCACCCCATATGATGATGTCATCGATGAACTGCAGATGCTCAGGGGCTCCACCTTTCTCCAAGGCAGTCTGGATCACCTCATGGCAGATGGTTGAGCTATGGACCCAGCCCTGAGGCAACCGATTCCACTGATACTGTACTCCCCTGCAGGTGAAAGCAAACTGTGGCTGGCATTCTTCTGCAATGGGAATGGAGAAAAGGGCATTAGCAATGTCAATTGTGGCATACCACTTGGCCGCCTTTGATTCCAGCTCATACTGGAGCTCCAGCATGTCCAGCACGGCAGCGCTGATTGGAGGAGTCACTTCATTCAGGCCACGGTAGTCCACGGTCAGTCTCCATTCCCCATTTGCCTTCCGTACTGGCCATATCGGGCTGTTGAAGGGGGAGTGAGCCTTGCTGATCACCCTCTGGCTCTCCAGTCGTCAAATCAGTTGGTGTATGGGGTGCAGAGAGTCTCTGTTGGTCCTGTATTGCCTGCGATGTACTATGCGAGAGGCAATAGGTAACTTCAAATCCTGCACCTTATGGCTGCCCACTACGGAGGGGTCATCCGACAGCTCGGGCATGGTGGACAGCTGTTCTTTGCCTGCAGTCTCCACAACTGCCACCCCAAACACCCACTTGTGCCCCCTAGGGTCCTTGAAGCATCCCTCCCGCAGAAAGTCAATGCCAAGAATGCAAGGTGCATCTGGACCAGTCACTATGTCGTGCTTTCCCCATTCATTGCCGGTCAAGCTTATCTCAGCTTGCAGTACAGTCAAGTCTTGTGAGCCTTCTGTGACTCCTTGAATGCTTATGGGCTCAGCCCCTTTGTACCCCCATGGTATCAGGGTGCATTGGGCCCCTGTGTCCACCAGAGCTCGGTACTTCAGGGCTTCTGAAGTGCCAGGCCATTTCACGTACACATCCCAGTATACTCTGTTATCCCTGGCCTCCACCTGGCTGGAGGTAGGGCACCTCTAATGCTGGCGGCAATGTCCACACTTGTCACACGGTCCTGTGTTACTAGGGGAAAGGTCTCTTGAGCGAGAGGGACCACTCTGGGAAACTGGGGCAGCCCTTCTCCTGGATGAGTTATCCCCGTGGTGCCCACCTTGCAGTTCCTGCACCCTGTTCCAGAGGGCAGAGATGGGTTGGCCATGCCAGGTGTCCATGTCCTCTCCATGATCACAGAGGAACCTCCAATGAGACCCCCATGACATTCCCCGATTGGCTTGGGGTGATCTCCTAGGGGAAGGTCGCCTGTTCCTGATTGCTGAAACCTGGACCCATTCTGAAGGAGAAGGGGAAAAAGAGGCATTGCTCCCCTTTTTCAGTTCAGACATGGAGGTCTTGATCTCTTTGACAATGTCTTTAGCCATAGTTTCTATGGCTGAGATCAGGGGTTTCTGATTTACGCTGTCCTCATATTCCCTTAAATCATTGGCAAACTCACAGACAGTTTTAGGACTTCCATCCTGTCCAGTCAAGAGTATCCCTCCTAATGTGTGAGCATATTTCTGAGGAGCACCCTGGGTGAGTTTCTTTACGAAGGGCCGTCTCATGGGCACCTCATCTGGGTCCAAAGGGAGCTGGCCATCCCCATAAATTATTTCCATCACGGCCATCTGCCTCAGATACCGAATGCCCTGTTCCATAGTTGTCCATCTAACTGGGGCCCAGGGCAGGTCATCTCTTGAGCGGTACCGGCTCTTGATGGCGTTCAGAATCTGGGCCCAGAGAGTGTGTATTCCATCAAGTTTGGCTAACTCTTTGTCCAGACCAGCATCATGAGTCAGGGAGCCTAAAAGCTTCGCCTCCCTCTTATCCAGGTCCACTGTGTCCAGCCCCTCATCCCAGCATCTCAAGGCCCATCTTAGTATTGGCTCACCCTCTTTCCTTGCGTAATCCAGACGAGTTTGCCTTAGTTCTTTTCTGGGCAGGGATGTAACAGTTATTTCCTGGTCTGAATCATCTTCATCCACTGATGGGTTCTGTGAGGTGCTGGGGCCTGCTGAGGTTCCTTCCTCACCATCTGTGCTTGGCGATGATATTTGATTTCTTTTCCTGCGTGAGGTGACCGGTGCTAGAGAGACTGCATTGGCAGGAGCATCAGGGGTCAGCTGTGGAACTGCTGGTGGTGGGGCAAACCCTTGTGCCTGGGGCTCAGGCTGAGATCTGGCACAGTCATTACAACCTGACCCCTCCCTTTTTTGTGTTTACTGAGTGCTTACAATGCCCACAGCAGACACGTCCCCAGTCATTAAAGAGCACAAAGGAGTGTGTTATCATCCTCCAAACAGCTCTTAATGGGTTAGCTAGTCCTCCACCCAACACGGTCACAGCAAATGCCCCTATAAGGATTACATTTAGGCATATGGAGCATATTGCAACATAGAGCAATTTTCCATCACAGGCACTTTTATCTACACCATTGGTTTCATAACTTGCTTCAGGAAAGTTTCCTATGTTAGAAAAGTTACCACTGACAGTGAAATTCAATGAATTCAAGAGATACATGCCTAACTTAATTGGTAAAGTTTTTATCCACTTGATCAGCATCTCTATCATTAACCACACCACATGGTAGGTTATTAATTTGTAGATGTGGGTCCAAAAGATCCAGCCAAAAGCCCATGAAAAGGGTTGGACCATCAGGTTCTTTAAAATTGCCATTTCTACTTCTAGCTCCTTTTTCAGAAAAAAGTATTGCTTTCCCAATACAAGATTAATTTCCAAGCCCCACGTTGGAGGCGCCAAAAATTGTAGTGGTTTGAGCCTTAACTGAGAGTTAGAAGCTCAAATGGGGAAAAGGCTGAGAATCTCTTCCCATTCCCACCCCCCCACACACTCCTCCCTCCAAACAGGGAGAGGGGAAAAAGAAAAAAAAAGGTAAGGAGCAAATCCACTAAACAACAATCTGGAGTCAACTTGGAAGTAGAGAGGCAAATAATTTTTTCTTCAAATTATATATATGACAATAACAGGGAAAAAAAAGGTTCACAAGGGCAAGGAACAAGAATGGACGGGAGTGGGACAGAAAAGAATAATACAAAACCAGTCTTTCTCTGAGGAGGTGCGGAGGCAGCAGGGAAAAGGATCAGGTCCGGCCACGTGGCTGAGGAGCAGGAGGGCAGCAGCAGTAGCTCTCATCCAGCAGAGGCAGGAGCCAAAAAGGAGATCCAACAGCTATGATGTCCTGCTTTTTATACCCTGGCTGGGCAGGGAGGGGGGAGTGGAACAGACTCAGCTTTCCCAGGGGGAAACGCCCTTCAGGGAGGGTAAAGTACCCGCAAGCCCTCCACCCTGCTTTCTTCTTTTGTTTTCAGAAAAAGGCGTTAACCCACCACATCCATCCATCAAACCCATACTGCACCAGCTTGGAGACCAGGATGTCATGCAGGACAGTGTCGAAGGCTTTGCTCAGGTCCAGGTAAATTATGTCAGTTGCTCAGCCTTCATCTATTAATGTCATAAAAGGCCACCAGGTTTTCAAGCAGGATTTGCCCTTAGTGAAACCATGCTGATTGTACCAAATCACCTCTTCATTATTCTTCTGCCACAGCTGTGCCTCCAGGAGGATCTGCTCCATGATCTTACCAGGCACAGAGGTGAGACTGACCGGCCTATAGTTCCCTGAGTCAGCCCTCTTTCCCTTTTTGAAAAATGAGAGTTATTTCCCCCTCTACGAGTCAGTGGGGACCTCCCCAGACTGCCATGACTTTTGGAATATGATGGAGAGTGGTTTAGGAACCTCATCCACCAGTTCCCTCAGCACCCGTGGGTGTATCCCATCAGGTCTCATGGACTTGAACACTTTCAGGTTTTTCAGATGGTCATGAACCTGATCTTTACTCACTATGGGCAATTCCTTCTTCCAGTCTCTGCCATTATTTTCCATTATTCTGGGAGTGTGGCTGGAGCCCTTGCCAGTGAAGACTGAGGTAAAGAAGTCATTGAGAACCTCAGCTTTCTTCGTGTCACTTGTCACCAGCTTACCTGTCTCCTTTCTGAGGGGGGGCACACCTTCCCTAGTCTTCTTTTTGCCATTAATATACCTATAGAAATTTTTACTATTCCCCTTAATCTCTCTGGCTACATTTAATTCTAACTGAGCTTTAGCTTTTCTAACCAGGTCTCGCTGCTTGGACAGCTTCCTCATATGTCCCCCATTCCAGCTGTCCTTTCTTCTCTCCTTGTAGAGTTTCTTTTTGTGTGACAGTGTGTCCAGGAGCTCCTTGCTCAACCAGGCAGGTCTCCCAGCATTCTTTCCTGCCTTCCTCTTTTTGGGTATACTTTGCTCCTGGGCACAAAGAAGGTGATCCTTGAACACTGACCAGCTGTCCTGGGCCCCTCTTCCCTCTAGGGCTTTGTCCCACAATACTTTGGCCAGCAGATCCCTGAAATGATTGAAGTCTGCATGCCTAAAATCCAGGGTTTTAATCTGGGCATACGTCCTCCTAGTTGCCCTGAGGACCTTAATTCTATTGTTTCATGGTCACTGCAGCCAAGGTTATCCCTGAGCCTCACATTGATCACAAGCCCTTCCCTATTGGTGAGAACAAGGTCCAGCATAGCACCTTTTCTCATTGGTTCCTCTACCATCTGGAGGAGGAAGTTGTCATCTGTGCATCCAGGAATATCCTGGAATGATGGTGCGTAGCTGTGCTGTTCCTCCAGCAGATGTCAGGGTGGTTGAAATCCCCCACCTGCTTAGGAAAGAAGTCAAAGGCAGGCACCAATCTTAGATTAGGCACTTAACTTCTAAGTTACTAAAATTAAATTAAGTTACTCCCACCCTGAAACTATATATGCCACTAATAAGCAACTATTTATTTCTAGAACTGTAGACCCTTCTCCAAAAGAGGTATCAAGGATTCAGGAAGTAAATGCAGAGAATTTTCCAATAAGTTGCACATTGATTTTTAACAATTATTTTATTTAAGGCTTTTTATTTTAAATTATAAGTTTTATCTTTTGATGATCAATTTGTAACTCCAAAACACAGAACAGATTCACTCTCCTTTGGCTTTGGCAGGGTTAACCTGAATACTCTGATGTCAGGGAGAGTGTGCCTGACTGATTGACAACAAGTTTGGACCTTTCCTCCATAACTCTGTGATGTCACCATCCTCTTCTACTTCAAGTTCTTGTTTGTCCGAAATTTGAGGAGAGAGAGGATTGCCTGCTGGAAGTTGTCTCCTGTCACTACATAGAGCAGTAAGTTTCCAAAAGTATTTAATGCTGCTAAAGGTTTAGATATAATCAACATCAAAGAGATTATGTTCTTCAAGTGGCAGCTAACCTGTCGTGTCCGGAGCTCAAACAGAATCCCTCGAAAGACATGGAAGGGAAGGAAGCACACGTAGAAGACCACCAAGAGGACAACAGCAAGTCTGCGAGCCTTTTGTTTGTAAAAAGCCTGTGTGTGGGGCCCAGTAGCCAAGGTATAAATAATGAGCACATAGCACAGAGTCACCATCAGCAAGGGGAAGAAGAATGCCAAGACAGTCAGCAGCCAGTTGTACCAACGACTAGTGTCAAGGTCCTCAGCAGCAACCAGATCCAGGCAGATCGTCCTGTTCTGTGTATGCTTCGTGCCAATCAAGATGCCCAAGGGACTGATGGCCAGCAGGGAAATTGTCCAAACTACTATGCAAGTCACCACTGCCCACGTCCGGTTTTGAAGAAAAAGGAACTTAATTGGGTAGACAACTACAAAAAAGCGGAAGATGCTGAAGCAGGTAAGAAAGATAATACCACTGTACATGTTGATGTAGAAACAGAAATGAATAAACTTGCACATGAAGTCTCCAAAAATCCAGTTATTTCCATTAGCAGAGTAATGTATAAAGAAAGGGAGTGTGGCTACATATAATAGGTCAGTGACAGACAGGTTTAACATAATTATGGTGCTGCTTTTCCAGGGCCTCATCTTGACAAAATAAACAAAAATTGTCACTATGGTCCCTGGGAAGCACAACAGGAAGATTAGGCTGTAAAGGATGGAGAGATAGAGTTTCACCTGTAAGAAATCTTTAACTTTGCAGTTTGTCAATTGGTCTGCACAGCCTGGCAGAGTAGTAAAATTGCTGGTGCATTCAGATGCCATGTTTGCAGAAATCTTCTTAAGGCTTTAAAAAAATCAGATGTTTAGTTTTAATTGATTTGTTGGGGAAAATGCATTCAGTTATATTTTTTGTCACTGGAGCAAATGTTGTATGCTTGGCAAGACACAGTAGAGGAAGGGAACAGGGATTTGCTAACTGCTATCCAACTCTGACCTCGATAACCCCACTCAAATATCTGACTTCGCCTTTCCCTCTTCCCTATGTCTAATTTTTATAATGATTAATTTCACTCTTATCTGCTCAAGGAGTAGGAAGCACACAGAAAGAATCTGAACTTAGATTTTGCAGAACTGTGAATTTGTATCATCCTTTCAGAAAGTAGAACCATACCCCTATCTTATGTTCATCACCTGAGCTAATCAGTGTTTTGTGCTCATGAAACCAAAGATGCTGTTCTGGTTTCGTGAAAACCAAAAGATGTGACGTTCTGATATGGATCTCTGTGCCTAATGTTCCCATTAACTTACACTCAAGGCTTTTTTCCTGATATGATCATATTCTTGTGGAATCATCAACATATAAAACTAATATAAATGCTTTTTTTAAATTATATTTTTATTTTTTAAATTGAGCTTTATAGTGGCATAAAACTAATTTAAATTATTAAAGGATGTTTCTCAAAGTGCAGAGGGAAGATGGAAAGCACAGATTATTGAGTGAAGGTACTGATCTTGCTTCTCATTTTGTGTGAATTGGAGGTAGGCAGACTTGTGTCTGAAATGTTTTTTTTTGTCTGCTATAGCAAATTTGGATCTCTACACAGTGAGTTCAAGACACAACCTTTCTTGCTAGTATTTTAACCTGAAAGAATGGTAACCAAGGATGAAAATCATCTCATCTAACTTCTGATACCAGAAAGTTAGATGCTTAAAGTGGAGCCACTCTTCCTAAGCCCCCTTTTATCCTCAAGGGAGAGATGTGGGTTCCACCAGAGCATAATGCCTTCCCATAAGCAAGGTTTCTAAGATCAATTGTTTACTCTTCTGGCATAACTATTTCTTTCCACCAATGACAAAGACAGCCTAAGGTGACTAGTTCAGACCTGGATGTCTAACTTTCAGGTGTCTCAAGAGAGGAAAGAAGCATATCATTCTGGGTCTTCACCATTTCAGGTGAGCACCACTCCATCAAATCCTAACCTAGTCCATCTCAGAAGATAATCTTAAGTGACTTCATGAAGTGAAGCACAAATTTATTTCTCTTGTTCCAGAAACACAGTCTTTAAGCTAAATCAGTGTTTCACTGACCATGCAGGATAAAGTCATTGTACATTATTGGAGTTTTGGAAATCTTGCATAAAGCATTATTTTTTTATGTGATTCAGCACTGGCCTGTTACCTGTATGGATGTTTCTGCATTATCCCCATGACTGATAGAATATGACAAATTTTCTTTGACAAAGCTTGTCATTAAAGCAGGGACACAAAAGGAATTATTTTATTACAGCCAGTCAGAAAGATGGCTATCACTTTCCTACTCATGAGTACACCAGAGAGAAATTTGAACAGTCTTTCCATAGTTGAGTTAAAATTCTAATGCTTTTCCACATGAATGTTAGCTCTGGTATAAAAGTTTTGCAGTTAAAGATGCATTAGGTACAGGCTATCAAGCTTGTTTTAAACAAATCCAGATTCAAGTTCAGAAAAAAATAGCTAGAGATATACAGGTTTTCTCTTTTCTGCTGCTCACTGATACCACTGTCACCTACATTTATGCCTCTCACTGGTATATTTTAAGTAAAGTTATATAAAATTTTATAGAATATTTGGTTCATCCTCAGTTTAGTTTTCCTGCACTGCTGATCAGCTCTTCACTGCAATCTTGAACCCTCCAAATTGAAAATGGAGAAATAGTGCTTACCTGAAAACTTGCAATTCTGCTTCACCTTTCAATATTGCTTTGATCCAAAAGCACTACAAATGAAAGGTATTTATGTCTTCCTTACAGCGAAGTAGATTTTAGCATGGCTTTGGAACCATATACATTCACTGCCTGGCAGGCTGAAACTCTGTGTGGTCATAAATTAGGACATTGGTAAAAAACCTCAGTTACTGTCTCAGGTATCTGCTCTTTTTTGCCCTCTGTCATTCAAGCTGTCTTGTCTTCAGTGGGCAGAGTGTGCTTTGCTAGCAGCAGTTCTGTGTGTTGAGGTAGACTTTTAGTATTCAAATTGCAGCAGATCACATTTAAATTAGTATGTATGTATATGTGCATGTGTTTATGAAAGACAAAATTAAATTTATTCTCATTTTCTTCTGAAGTGAAACCTGATTGCCAAGGTGAATAACGCATGCTGCTGTTTCAAGGTCAGGTGGAAAATGTTATGGCATGCTGTCTTCATTAACACCCAATTTCAAATAAAGTACAATTCATCTTATATAAGAAGTGTAATTTTCTCTTGGCACAATGTGATTTTTCAGGAAATGTGACATACTGTGTGCTTATTTTTGGTGAACAAAATATCTACAATTAGTGTTGCCTCATTACTACTGGGGTAGCTGAAGTTGCAAGCATGTTTTCTTCTGAGCCTTTGCTTTTGGGCTTCGTGATTCACAAGAGCTGCAATTTTCAATGCTTCTTGAACCAAAAGACTGTTCTTGAATAAAAATCTCATTATCATCTTTAGCTCGAGGAATAAGATCAAAAGAGATTATTATTTTAAAAGAAAGTAAGTCATAGCATCTTGAATTTTGATACTGCAGGCTTCAGTCCCTGAGCTTGCAATTTAGTCCATGCAAAGAGGCCGCAGCTGCCCAGCATGGCTGGCAGCCTTTTGGCCTTGGTATATTTTACAGGTTCTACTCCCTGATGAGGCTTATAATCTGGTATTAAATGAGCAAGATTTCATTTCTGAACATTAAGCCTGTTAGTGTAGTTACTGAGAACCACACATATATGAATATTTTTTGGTAGACTGTCTTGACTCTCCTTAAGTGCCTGTACCACAGACGCGAGTTAGGAGAAAGCTGTTTTGCTAATCATACTGCAGGGAATGAGTGGTAAAGAGGAAAATCAAGACTAGGGCAGCAGTAATTTCTGATAATTATAACATTATCTATCTGTTACCATTAGGAGAAGGGCATCATCTCTATTCTCATCTGACCAAACTTTTCTCTAGGTCAATGCCCACAGCACTTTTAAAAAATGTCTGAAGTTTCTCAATAATTGTAAAATACCCTGTCATGTACCAGTTCAGGGCTCAGCAACTGTTCAGATAGCTATTACCCTGTTCCTAGACACTGCATGTGTCATTAGAAACCATTTGTATGAGGCTGTAGTGTTATAAGCACAGGAGGAGCTAATTATAGTTAGGGATCATTTAATGTGTACACTACTTAATCCATTATATCAGTCAGAATAGAAAACCTGTGCTGCAGCGGCTGGTATTTATCCTTCCTTGGCAGCGGCAGTCATACATAAAGCAGAAATGCGCTTTCCCAGCACCAAGACCTGGAACTGCCCAGAATTTGGGGCGCTGGGGTCTTGAGGAAGCACGGGGGTCATCTCTGAGTATCAAACTCTGGCCAGGAAAAGAAAATAAACTACCCCATTTCAGACCAGTTTCAAGAAGGGCTGACTAATAGAAGGCTGTTCATGCAGAGCTGCTCTGAATGGAGCGCAAGTTAT
The DNA here is from genome assembly GCF_026170545.1 of Melanerpes formicivorus. Taxonomy (NCBI): domain Eukaryota; kingdom Metazoa; phylum Chordata; class Aves; order Piciformes; family Picidae; genus Melanerpes; species Melanerpes formicivorus. The sequence goes on along the minus strand of NW_027142353.1, from coordinate 18,614,479 downwards.
GTTCTTCATCTTACCCAAATCTTGTCTCATCATCAGCTGTAGAGACCACATGGCTCCTGTGACCTTCCAGCCTCCTTGCATCCATCACCAGGGTGTCAACAACTCCTGATTGCACAAGGACCTTCAGAAACACTGGTTTTGATTGTCACCATCCAACTTGCCCAGGGATTTTGGAAAATTATGGCTAAACTAACGAGGGCCAATGGTGAATATTTGATTGGAATTGCTTCCCTGGCATCATGTAAGTCCTCTGTGAATAAAGACCTATCCTGCAGTGTGACTTTCAGCTGTCTGTGGGTCTTTTCTCTTTTTGGCATCAGAAGAAGTGGAAGCATCCTGAACCTAAAATATTTTGCTCCCTCGGCTGTTATTTCCAGTCTGCCCCTTGCTGCTGGCTTTCCCATGCAGCTTTGTTACCATTAAGCTGGGGAAGGGACTTTTTCCAAGGGCTTGTGATAGGATGAGAGGGAATAGGTTTAAGCTTGAGGAGGATAGATTTAGAGTGGATATTAGAAAGAAATTCTTTACAGTAAGGGTGGTGAGACACTGGAACAGGCTATCCAGGGAGGTTGTGGATGCCCCCTCCCTGGAGGTATTCAAGTCCAGGCTGGACAAGGCCTTGAGCAATTTGGTCTAATGGAAGGTGCTTGCCCATGCCAACAGTGTGAGTTGGAACTAGATGATCTTCAAGGCCCCTTCCAACCCAAATCATTCTATGATTCTAATTTATCCACCTCATGTCCTTTTAAGAAGTGGAGAACAAATTCCAATACTTACATTTTGCTTTGTGGCTGTTTACAAACAATGACTCTCCTCTAAATGGGCTGGTCATTAGCTTTTTGGGCATTGGAGCAGAAGATGTTATAGCAGGGCCTTTTGTGGAGTCTCAGCATCACAGCTGAACTTGACTGTAATTAGGACTCACAGGCATGATGGCCCACTCCTCCTCCTCCACTCCTTCATTGCAGAAGCCATTCTCATCTCATGAAAACTCATCTAAAATCTGTGGGTATGAGTGAAAGACTCCTTTCAGAGTCAGATCTTTGGACATGACAGCACCCAGTGTGGTGCAGTAGAAATGGCAAGGATAGCTCTGATTAATAATTATGCAGGAAAACAGGCAGTTTGTTGGGCAAGGGCTAAGCTCCAGAGTGTTAAGAGCTTTCATTATATGTTTTACTTTAGGTTCAACAAACATATAATCTTTCCATGGACTATTTCCCTTAGCAGACACACATTTGTTTGGCTGATGTTACTCCGTGTGTGATTGAATACCTAATTACAGTTGTTATCAGACCACCATCAGGAGATGCTCCGTTCTGTTGAGAATGATAGCTTGTGTCTTCATCACGCAGAGAGATCAGCTCCAGCTCTCCCTTCGTATTTCTCCCCTGAGACAGACTGGTAAGGGCAGCATTTTTTTAATTCCTAAATGCACAGTAGCTCTAAATTGATCATAGTTAAATGCTGCCATCCAGTTATGTAGGTAATGGAGTCTGTTAATGAAAACTTCTGGAAAAGAATATTTTACTTTAGGAAAATTGCATATATAATCTGGAATATAAGCAGTGCTGTTGCTATATCAGCCAAGCAGAAGTAGTTTGAGACAGTCCCAAAAATAGCCTGTATGGATCTGAGGCAGTATTTTATGGCAATATTAATCCTTGAAGTGAACTGGAGCTCATTGACTACAGGCGGTAGACCTTAGATGAGCACCGAACTTTTAGAAGGTGAGCTGCCCTATGGGCAGTGGGGAGAGGAAAGACAATGGGGCAGTTTGCCTGCTCAGAGACAGTATGTTCTCGGGTACCTTGGTACAGCACAGGCAAGACCATAAACTGGTGAATTAAAAACACTGCAGGGGTACTCATCTATGAAGTGGCCTTAAATGCAGCAGCTGTGCCAGTTAAAAGTTTTCCCAACAGACTCTAAAAGCCAAACTAACCTCATTGGAGATGTGACAACATTTGTAATTGTTTCAGGTAATGGGGCATTTCCTGAAAATGACCCAGCTTAGTCAGTCTGAAAAAGGAAAGGACCAATTTGATGCCTTGTTATTTTGGGTTTTTTTAAGTTCCAAGATGAAGTGGACTCCAAACTCCTGTGAGATGAGATGTACATCCGTGCCTTCCAGAATTGCGTCAGTACAGGGTTCAGCAAAAGATGCTGTTAATCTGGCCTCTAGCACACATGCAAGATTTTAGTCATTGAAGATATATTATGTTGTGGTGCTGTTGCTCTTGTAATTTCTCTGCAGGATGCTGTAGCACATGAAGGAAAATCTGCCCTTTGCCTTAGGTCACTTTAATAAAGCTTTGTCTTCGGGAAGTGACTTGTACCATCACAGCCTTCTATACACAAATTTAATACACACAGCCAAAGATGATCTTTCTATTAACCAGATAGCATTTCCTCAGCTAACATGAGCCTTTAGCTAATGCCTGGCTCTTTGCAGAAGGACACTGGGTGGCTTCATTACTACATTGATCTCCCTCTGGGCCCAGCTTCCACCTGCTGAAATTCCTCCTGTGCTTTGGAAATGTTCCTTACCCAGTGGTACTGGTGCCAAGAGGAGCACAAAGAGGACAGGGAAGGGATCTCAGCCATGTAGGATACATTTTGTATTTTAAAAACATCATTTCCCTCCTAGGCTTATCTTTTTTAGTTCTTTTCTTCACACAATCTCTAAAGTGAGATATGTTATTTGCACTATTAAAGCTTGTTTCTGATAAATATCAGGTAGAATTTTAATATTCTAAAGCAATAAGCAGAGATAATCTGCAAAGTGGAGGTTACTTGACCACAGTGATAAAATAGAACTAAAACCCCAAAATGAGTGGCTGCACAAAATGTCATTTGACTCTAGAGTCAAACATCTTGCATTTTTTGAGCATTCTCCCTTGCTCTCTGGCAGATAACTGTGCAAACAGAGAAGACATTCAGGCTCCTGGTCTCAAACCCTTATTATTCCATCTCTCTGGATCAAGAAATCTCTCTACCTGCATGGGAGCGTGAAGGCTGCTCCCTTTGCTTCCCTGCTTGTTCTGCTGGCCTCACTCCCAGATCCATGCAGCTTTCCTACATTTGAAAGTCTCATGCTCTTTAAGTGATGCTTAAAAGCTGAGTATTATTATCCTCAGGCAATTAAATAGCTTTCCAACTATTCAGACAGGATGGAGACACGGACTGTTAAAATAGCTTTCAAAGAGATAATTCATGCAAAGTGAGCCTGTGGAATTCATACTTCCATGTTTTTTTCTAATTAACCTTTTTCTCCTGGCTATTTTGTACTTATCTAAACCAATAATATGAGAGGGAGAGATTTTTCTCTGCAGAAGCTTTCTTTTGCATTGCCTTTCTGTGCTGCCTTTCAGCAAGAGCTTCAGGGCCTCTCCTGGGCTTTGGTCAGATCTCCCTCTAAGCTTTGCAAGACTTGAAGTACCACAGCATCAGGCAATGTATCATATTTGTCTCCATCAGTGCACAAGTTCCAGCTAAAACAGAATCACAGGATTACAGAATATATTTGTTTGGAAGAGACCTTCAAGATCATCCAGTCCATCCTTTGAACCAGCACTGCAGGATCAACACTAAACCATGTCCATAAACAACAGGTCCACAAGCACCAGGTCCACATGCTGTTTAAACACCTCCAGGAATGGTGACTCCACCACTGCCCTGGGCTGACCATACACGTGTTTGATAACCCTTTCAGTGAAGAAATATTTCCTAATATCCAGCCAAACCTCCCCTGACACAACTTGCATCCAGGGATGCTTGCCACCAGGGAGAAGAGGCTGGCCCCCTCCTTACTGCAACCTCCTTTCAGGTAGCTATAGAGAACATCATCACTTTGTTAAATCGAGTATTATTCTGTCCAGAGCAGAGCAGTGCATTGACTGCATTAGTTTATATAATCCAAATGCAAAAATCGTGGAGTATCGTAAAATCAGAGAGCAATATCGTGCCTTTTGCTCTTTCTACCCAAGCAGAAAGCAGTTAACCTGGCTACCTTCACAAGCAAATGCTCTGTAAACCCAGTAGTACAGGAGACCCAGCTTTGTGAAAGCTTCCAAAAGTAGGGAAACAGGGAAGAAATCATGTCACCATGGGACAGGAGATTACACTTCTCAAGAAAAGAGTTAGAAGAAGCTCTGTGTGCTTGACCCTGGTTTTTTGGTTTTTACAAGGGACCAGTTTAAAAGGTGGTGATAAAATTAAATGAGACAATGTGTTAAAGGATATTACAAATGCAATACCCTGCACGCTCAGGCTGTTTGGGTTCAAGACAGTTGTTTTAGTCACTACTCTGCATTTTGCCAACCTATAAATGTCCTGCTGCATATTGGTATAATTGATGGTCTGTTGGAACCTGAGGAGGGAACTGCTAACCAGGCTTTTGCACCACATTTTGTACATCATATTATAAGGAGGCATAAATTGGTGCATTTCCACTGGCTTTGGAGCCAAGCCAATCCACCCCAGCAGAGTATTAATACATTGGTTTTCATGGTACAGTCTCTGTAACACACCAAGTGCAACAATCCCTCTCTGAGGGATTAATTTGGTACACACGATGCTTGTCTCTCCTGAAATCCTCTGTCCCATTTAAAAGGGATTTGCCCAGCATTGCAAGAGATGGGGTAGAAGGAAACTCCTCAGGACATGCAGTCCATCTGCTGCCCTACACAGGGCCATATTCTTGGCAGTCCCAGCAGAAGCTTTTCCAACCTCTTCTAAAATCTTCTGTCTACCAAACTACTGTTCTGCTTCCCTGTGCCCACAGGAGGTGTGGGCTCAAGTCTGATATCTTCCCAGTCCAGTCATAGTCATGAGCTTTTTTGGCTGTAAGTCACATGTGTGAAAATTACCATCATCTTTCTTTCATGGTGTTGCTCCTAGAGTGAACAAGTTATTCCCACAAACTTTTCTTCTCTGGTTTTGCTTTTTTGAACCTCTATTCTGCTCCCTATCCAGCGTGTCCCACTCCTTCTTGAAGCACAGTGTCAGACCAGACATGCCACCCCAGGAGACATGTTACTAAAGCAGAAGGTTTACTCATGCTGCCTGGCAGGCTGTGCTCCTGTTTCTATGTCCCATTCTGCTGTTTGCCCTTTTCACAACAGCACAACACATTTGACTGATGTTCAGCTTGTGGCTTGTGCAGCCCTTCGATTCTTTACTGTGGTACTGCTGCCTAAGCATAGAGTCCAGATTTGTGAAGCTTTGACTACTTTCCTCCAAACATAAATTTTGCATCTGTCCTCACTGTATTGCATCCTGGCTTTTTTCAGACCATTTCTCCAATTTCTGTAAGTTGCTTTGAATCTAATGCTGTCTGCCAGCATGCCAGCAGTCCCTTCGCTTGTCATCTGCATGCTTGGAGGGAATACTTTCTAGTCCATTGCCCAATTCACTAGTGAATATAATAAGGGTAAGATCACTGCATAATCTGGATTTTATGGAAATTTTTTTCACATTAAACATCCTAGAGCTGGGCTGATACAAGATGGAAAGTGATTTGGTGAGCCAGCTCCCACAGTACCCTTAGAGGGATCCCATTTGGCCCCACAGACTTGTGTGTGTCTAAGTAGTACAGCAGGTCACTAACCATTTCCCCTTCAATTATGAAGGCTTCATTCTGGTCCCCATCAGATATCTTGAGAACAACTGGTCCTATTATTAAAGACTGAGACAAAGAAGGCATTAAGTACCTCAGCCTTTTCCTCAGCCTTTGTCACTGTTTCTCCCACATCCAATAGAGGATGGAGATTCTCCTTAGACCTCCTTTTTTTTTTTTTATATGCTAATGTAATTATATAATAATTTTTTAAATTGTCTTTTATGGCAGTAGTCAGATTAAGTTCTAGCTGGGCTTTGGCCCTTCTAATTTTCTTCCTGCATAACCTCACAACATCCTTGTAGTCTTTTTGAGTTGCCTGCACCTTCTTGCAAAGTTCATAATTTGTTTTCTCCTGAATCCCAGGCAAAGCCCTCTGTTCAGCCAGGTCAGTCTAGGACAGCTTGCTTCTGCAACTTCTAGATTTTCTTCTTGAAAATTGCCCAGCCTTCCTACATTCCTTTGCCTTTCAGGACTGCATCTGGCAACCAGCTTCCTAAACAGGCCAGAATGTGTTCTCTAGAAGTCCAAGACATCAGTTCTGCTGACCCCCACTCTGTGCTTCTCTAAAAATCAGAAATGCTATCAATAAATTTTGTATCAGAAAGGGCTATGCAAGTAACAGGAAGAGGAGTTCACCAGTGATACAGTTTTACTCTTTCTTTGAACTTCTTGTTTGAAAGCTGCTTTGAGTGGCATTTCACCTTCTACTAACTCCAGTACCTCTATTTCATCTGCCTGGAAGGAGAAAGTTTCAGGGTGGAAATTTGTGCTGCTGAGATTATTCTTTTCATGGACCTCAGAAAGAGCAACGAGGAAGACTTACTGTACAGCTGAAGCTAGGTGTGTGGCTTAAGCTCTGTTAAACCAATGGAACAGCTTTCAATTCCTCCAGAGGCCTCAAAAATGAGTAAGTAAGAGGGTCTCGCAATAAAGGTCATCTCTCTACATTTCAATATCTTTAGTTCGTGTGAGAAACTGGAATTTTTGTATAAAATGTAAAACTGTAACATAAACTGTTCCCCTGAGGCAACTACTTAGTGAAAGAGCACAGCTGCCAAGATCCATCTGTTCCTTACCAAATCCAGCTTCTTGATTCCCTGCAAGAAAGATTTTCTACTTCTCACCTGCTGTAACAGATTTTTGTATAGTAATAACAACTTTCTTCAAAAAAATATTGCCTTTTTTTTTTTTCCAAGGTGATGAAGGCAGGAGATTTTTGCATGAGATAGAATTGTAGGGTCGTTTTGATTGGAAAAGACCTCTAAGATCACTGAATCCAACTGTCAGCCTAACATGACCATGGCCATGAAGTGCCATGCTCACACATTCCATGAACGCCTAACATCTATATCACTTGAAGTGGTTCTTGCAGTTATCATGTCAAGGACAAGTAGAGGAAGTATTGATAACCACAGGGCAGAGAAATGTGATTGCTTGAAGTAGTTTAGTAGACACCAAATGCAGCACCATGCCAAATTCCAGGTACCTCTCCTTAGCCTGTGCCAGCTTCCAGCAGAGCTATCTTTCACATCTCACAGTTCCAGTCAGATTTAGAATATATAATTGAACTTCATTTGGCATGGCTGTATTTCAGCATAAATGCTTTTTCACTCCCAATATTGTGCTGCAAAAATATCTTTGCAATGAAAAAGAAAAGAAAAGAAAAAAAGAAAAGAAAAGAAAAGAAAAGAAAAGAAAAGAAAAGAAAAGAAAAGAAAAGAAAAGAAAAGAAAAGAAAAGAAAAGAAAAGAAAAGAAAAGAAAAGAAAAGAAAAGAAAAGAAAAGAAAAGAAAAGAAAAGAAAAGACAAAAGAAAACAAGAAAAGACAAAAGAAAACAAGAAAAGACAAGAAAAGACAAGAAAAGACAAGAAAAGACAAGAAAAGACAAGAAAAGACAAGAAAAGACAAGAAAAGAAAAAAGAGAAAAGAAAAGAAAAGAAAAGAAAAGAAAAGAAAAGAAAAGAAAAGAAAAGAAAAGAAAAGAAAAGAAAAGAAAAGAAAAGAAAAGAAAAGAAAAGAAAAGAAAAGAAAAGAAAAGAAAAGAAAAGAAAAGAAAAGAAAAGAAAAGAAAAGAAAAGAAAAGAGAAGAGAAGAGACCAGGTTGGAAGAGACCTTCAAGATCATTGAGTCCAACCTATCATCCAATACCACCTAATCAACTAAACCATGGCACCAAGCACCCTATTAAGTCTCCTCCTGAACACCTCCAGTGATGGTGACTCCACCACCTCCTCGGGCAGCCCATTCCAACGGGCAATCACTCTCTCTGTATAGAACTTCTTCCTAACCTCCAGCCTAAACCTCCCCTGGTGCAGCCTGAGACTGCGTCCTCTTCTTCCAGGGCTGGTTGCCCACCACCTTCCTACAACCTCCCTTCAGGTGCTTGAAGACAGCAATAAGGTCACCCCGAGCCTCCTCCTCTCCAGGCTAAGCAACCCCAGCTCCTTCAGCCTTTCCTCATAGGGCTTGTGTTCCAAACCCCTCACCAGCTTTGTTGCCCTTCTCTGGATACATTCCAGCAAGTCAACATCCTTCCTAAACTGAGGGGCCCAGAACTGGACACAGGATTCAAGGTGTGGCCTAACCAGTGCAGCATACAGGGGCAGAATGACCTCCCTGCTCCTGCTGGCCACACTGCTCCTGATGCAGGCCAGGATGCCACTGGCTCTCTTAGCTGCCTGGGCACACTGCAGGCTCGTGTTCAGCCTACCATCAACCAGTACCCCCAGGTCCCTCTCTGCCTGGCCGCTCTCCAGCCACTCTGACCCCAGCCTGTAGCACTGCATGGGGTTGCTGTGGCCAATGTGCAGAACCTGGCACTTGGATATGTTAAATTTCATGCCGTTGGATTCTGCCCATCTGTCCAGCCTGTCAAGGTCCCTCTGCAGAGCATCTCTACCCTCTAACAGATCAACTCCTGCCCCCAGCTTGGTGTCATCAGCAAATTTACTGATGATGGACTCAATGCCCTCATCCAGATCATCAATAAAGATATTAAAGAGCATGGGACCCAGCACTGATCCCTGGGAGACACCACTAGTGACTGGCTGCCAGCTGGATGTGACACCATTCACCATTACTCTCTAAGCTTGGCCCTCCAGCCAGTTCCTAACCCAATGCAGTGTGCTCCCGTCCAAGCCATGGGCTGACAGCTTGGCCAGGAGTTTGCTGTGGGGGACAGTGTCAACGGCCTTGATGAAGTCCAGGTAGACTACATCCACAGCCTTCCCCACATCCACCAGGCAGTCACCTGATCATAGAAGGAGATCAGGTTGGTCAGGCAGGACCTGCCCTTCCTGAATCCATGCTGGCTGGGCCTAATCCCTTGGCCATCCTCCAAGTGCTGTGTGATTGCACTCAATATGACCTGTTCCATGATCTTGCCTGGCACTGAGGTCAGGCTGACAGGTCTGTAATTCTCTGGTTCCTCCTTTCGGCCCTTCTTGTGGATGGGCATCACGTTGGCCATCTTCCAGTCCTCTGGGACCTCGCCAGTGAGCCAGGACTGTTGAAAAATGATGGAGAGTGGCTTGGCCAGCTCATCTGCCAGCTCTCTCAGCACCCTAGGATGGATCCCATCTGGTCACATGGACTTGTGGGGATCCAAGCAGCTGAGGAGATCTCTAACTACCTCCTCCTGCAACAGAAGAAAACTATGCTGCTCCCTGGCTCCTTCTGCCAGCTCTGCAGGCCAGCTGTCTGGAAGACATTCTGTCCTGCTAGTGAAAATTGAGGCAAAGAAGGTGCTAAGTACCTCTGCCTTTTCCTCATCTTTAGTTACAACATTCCCCTCCGTGTCCACCAACGAGTGGAGGTTGTCCTAGCTCCTCCTCTTGCCATTAATATATTTATAGAAGGATTTTCTGTTGTCCTTCACAGCAGAGGCCAGTCTAAGCTCTAAATGGGCTTTTGCCTCCCTAATTCTCATCCTACATGACCTAGCAACATCCTTAAACATTCCATGGGTTGCCTCACCTTTCTTCCAAAGATGATACACCCTCTTTTTTTCCCTTAGTTCTTTTAGAAGTTCATTGCCCATCCAGGCTGGCTGTCTGCTCATCTTCCGGTACATTGGCACAGCCTGTCCCTGTGCCTTCAAGATTTCTTTCTTGAAGTAGTTCCAGCCCTCCTGGAGCCCTTTGTTTTTAAGGGCTGTTTCCCAAAGAAACCTTCTGAGTTAACTCCTTGAGTAACCTGAAGTCCGCCCTCCAGAAGTCCAGAGTGGAGGTCTTCTTGCTGCCCCTCTTGGATTGACTGAGTACTGAAAATTCAATTATCTCATGGTCACTGGACCCTAAACACCCTCCAACCACCACATCACCCACCAGCCCTTCCCTATTGGTGAAGAGGAGGTCAAGCATAGCCTTACCCCTGGTAGGCTCACACAGCACCTCGGATAAGAAGCTGTCCTCCATGCACTCTAAGAACCTCCTAGACTGTCTCCTCTCTGCTGTGTTGAGATCCCAGCAGATGTTAGGCAAGTTGAAGTCACCCATGAGAACAAGGTCAGGCGACAGCTTTAAGCTGCCTATAGAACGCTTCATCAACATCTTCATCCTGGTTGGGTGGTCTATAACAGATTCCAACCAGGACGTCTGCCCTGCTGGTCTGCCCTGCTGGTCTTCCCTCTAATTCTTACCCACAAGCATTCAACCCGACCGTCCCTGATCTCCAGCTCAATGGCATCCAGTGCCTCCCTGATGTACAGGGCCACCCCTCCACCCCTTCTTCCTTGCCTGTCTCTCCTGAAGAGCCTGTAGTTGTCAATTGCAGCACTCCAGTCATGTGAATCATCCCACCACGTCTCTGTGATGGCAACTACATCATAACTTTCCTGCTGTAACAAGGCTTCCAGCTCCTCTTGTTTGTTGCCCATGCTTCGTGCATTAGTGTACATGCACTTCCGCTGGGCTGCTGGTTTCACCCCTGGCTCTAGCTTATCACCCCCAGACTCCTGCCTGGGGGGACTGGTTTCAGCCCCTTCCCCCTTCCCTTCATGCAGTGAAAACACATGCAATTACCTGAAGGGTTCCTTTCTTTGGATCATTTGGTCCACAAATCCTTCTCTGGGCATATTTCCTATTTAACCTTTGATGTGACAGCTGTGGAGATGACAGCCTGTAGTACCATAGTGCTACGTCTCATGTAGTTTTGTCAACTTACTTGACTGGAGAGAGTCACTGCGACCCACAGGACCATGTAGGACCAGTAGATGGAACCAATTCAGAACAGAGGGGCAACTTCCTTTCAAAACCCACATCTGTTTAGGGGGGACACAAGAAAGATAGTGCAATGCTTGTGATAGCAAACGTTGCTATGCTTGTCTTCCATAGTACTGCCCTTAATTACCCATAGCAACTGCTATGGTTTAGTCCTAGACACAGGCTAAATGTAGGTAATCTACCATTTGGTGTTATTGGCTAAGCAGTCAGAAGGGGGTGTATTCACTGTTGCCCCAAAGCAGATAGACTTTAATTCCCTATATTTATCTTTTCTGTTTGATATGCTTAATTGGCTCCCATCACTCTTTGTAAGATCACAACTGTAGGGGCAAGATTAGCTGTGTTTGATTTATGATTTCAATGTTTAAAATCACATAGCCACACTAACTGCATTTGTTTTACAAGTATAAACCCGAGGTCTGTTCTGAGAGAAAGTTAGAACAATGCTCCCACCTTGCTTTCACAGATGGTATGAACATAATTTTGTTTTTCCTTTTCTGGCTCTGATGCTTCTCCATCACAGATCCTCCTTTTCTGAGTACAGATGATGGTTTCCCGCGCACTTAGACTTTTCCAGGGCGATCTTTTTTTTTTTACTGGAAATGTTTTGTCTGCCCTCTAGTGGGAATTTGAATTATAACACTTGCAGAGCCCATCTGCTCTGGAGTGTGGGAGGCTGGACACACTAGGGCATATACCGGAATTACTGAAAGACCTGTCTTCAGGCTGTTTCCAACAAGCACGATGTACCATTGCTGTCTTTCCCCTCCTTCAGAGAGATTCAGGTTTGCATTTTTGGAGGAAGGATGTGAGCTATGTTTGCTAGGATTATTTATCTGGCAGAGGGACAAATTTATATTTTCTTTGGTGTTTGTTGGCCAAATATTTAGCTCTTGGAAGTAAGCACAGCTGTATTATTCATGTTGAGTCAAAGCGAGGATGGAAATTTAGAATATGTAAAACAAATCTGCTTCAATTCCATTTTCCCTTCTGCCAGAAGAAGTGCTGACATCAGTATCTGATGGCAGAACATAGGCTGCTAGATCTGAATCAGGGTGTGCTGGAAGGGGCTGGCTCCAGCTCTGAGGCGTGTGTGGTGGTTTTAGGCTATGCCTTTAAAATTTAGCTGCAGATTTTGAGCACAAAAGTAGAAAAATATAAATAAATAACTATTGGGTGTAAAAAGGAAAACAAAATATTATTCTAAACAAATTAATTGGATAAATGTCTGGGATAAGAGGAGCTGTACCATAACAATTTTCCTCATTCCTTTTTCTCTTCTCTTCTGATCTTGGCTGTTTTGTTCTGCTCGGGAGAGATAATGTGATTCTGGCTGGTCTTGGATAAGTCTAACCCAGTGTTTTCTCTCTCAACTCCCCTCTTTCTTGGAACAGGAGGGTTTGGGGGGGCAGTGAAACAGCTTCCTGGGTCTTTTGATCAGGGGTGTTTTTGTGTTGTTTGCTAACTGTAAATATCTGTATACTATTGTACATACTGTATATTTTGTACATATTCATTGCATTCCATTGTAGAGTGTAGTTTTTGCTTGTAAATACAGCTTCATTTGCTTCTAACTGAGTTGGTCTGACTAAAAGTTAATGCTGAGGGGAAACTTCAACCCAACACATTACAAAAAATAATTGGCACCTATTCAACGTGGGGCAATTGCTTGATTGATTAATACCTGCTCAGATTAAGGAAGAAAATTGAAGTTGTTTTAGGTTGTGTGGCATTTGATATATTCTGCTCTGATGGTGACTTTGTATAGATGGTGTGTGGCAATGATGTTTGATAAGCTGGGAAGATATTTGGCATATAAACATATTTTGGTTAAATACAAGCTGAAAATGCTGTATGACCTCTGCTTAGGATTTCTTTGGCTTAAAAATATGATAATATAACTGTAAATCTGCCCTCATTGATATATTAATTCAGCCTTCCTATAGCTGAGAGTTATGTGAGCAGCTGGGATCCAAAAATTATTTATTTGCTCTGTGTGATTCTGTTATCAGTAATAATTAATGTGTTCTTGTTAATTGTGCTGCTCTGAGAGAGATGTGCAGCAAATATGTGGTCTATTTTTAGATGTAGCAGACGTAGACAATGAAGGGCTAGTTCTAACTTGAATGTAGAAATTACTGGTGATGATGAAGATACAGAAACAGGGCAAACAGCTGGAAACGGGGAGGCAGGGGTTAATGGTAAGGCAGCTCTGAATAAGATCAGCAGCAATTCTGGCGTTCAGCCAGCAGGGGGTCAGATGCAGCCCACATCGGCAGCACCAGTACCCAAGATGGCGGCCACATCAGCAGCGCCAGCAGCTAAGATGGCGGCCACAGCACCAGCAGCCATTAGTGAGGCAAAAAGACTTCCGCAGCAGCAGGAGCGGGGGTGAGCTCTGCAGCAGCCACTGGGTCTCAAAGTCCACCTGCCAATGCTGTTTCCCTGCAAACCCCTTCTGCTTCTGCAAAGTCTGCTGTAAATTCAAACGCAGCCCCAGTTAAACAAATTGCAGCTTTGGATAAACAGGGCAGGCTCAAGGCAGATGGAGAGCCAGGGGCACAGCAGGAACAGCAAGATCCCTCTGCTGGTGAGGGACATTCTGTTAAAAAGGATCCTTCTGAGAACGGAGAGAAAGTTTGCCTTATATAGCTGAATTACTGAGACCATCAGTGGATAGTGGAGATGCAGGACAGGATACAGGTTCTGGTCAGTCAGGAGCTAATGGAGGTGCTTCTGAACTTAAAGAGGTCCTATGGAGAGTATCTTCAGGACAGCAGCCTCAAGAGGATGTGATTGATGGAAACGATAGAGAGGAACATGACATCCAAACAGAGAACACCCCCAGACAGGAGATCAGGCATGTGAGAAAGGATTACATTAGAGGAGAGAGAGACAATTCTGGCCTGGCTAGGCAGATGTTTTGATACAGGTGCACCAGCTTTAATAGTGGAAGACAAGTCAGCATCTCAGCTTGGAACCCTCTCAAAAGACAGTGGAATAGATAGACATCTAGGCAGGTGTCTTGGTAAGGTTTCTCTGTGGACACGCCTTCTACTGGCAGCTCTTATGAGGTACCATCCAGAGATGATCTTCCATGGAACTCTAAGCTTTGGAACACCATGGATGAGGGAATTAAGCACTTGAGAGAGTTTGCTGTGAGAGAGGTGACATATGGAGACCATGGTACTCTGAATCCTGATGAACTTCCTGTGGTAACAGGTGTTGCCAAAAAGCTCATCAAACTTGCTCCTCCCAATTAATGCTACTATTCCGGCAAGCAGAATTGTGGCAAGAAATTATGGGGGAACGCCTCCCCTACTGTTGGCCATTTCACTGACCAAATGAGACAACTGGAGGATAGTCTTACACATGTTTCTTTGGTTTCAGCCATTGAAACTCTGTCTAGAAAACATGAGAATTGCATGAAAGAGGTGAAGGAGAAACTTAAAACCTCCATATCCAAACTGGCACAGGGAGATAATTTCAATTCTTCTTCTTCCAGATGGATACAAGTCTCATCTGTTAGAAACAAACATCCTTCAACGAGGTCACACCAAAATAGACAACAGAGGCAATCACATGGGAGTATTTGGATAACTCTGCATGATCAGTTTGGTGAGAATGTGAACAGATGGGATGGTCAACCAACTTCTGATCTTTTCAGGAGATTGAGGGAACTGCAGAGTGGCAGAGCCTGAGGTAGCAATACCAGAAGGGTAGCTGTTACTTCCTCAGTTTCCCAGAACAACTCTAATAGCTCCAACAGTGATTCCACTTCTGACACTAGGTGCTGTGCTAACTGCACATGTGGATGTATTCCCCATAATTAGTGGTGCCATGCCTCCCGTCAGGGAGAGGAGAGGGATAATGGAGGTAACAGAATCTATTGGGATGTTGTATATTCAGTGGCCTGGCACTTCAAAATTTCAGAAGTACAGGGCCTTGGTTGACACAGGAGCTCAGTGCACCATAACACCATCAAATTATCAGGGATCAGAGCCTATAACTATTCTGGGAGTCACTGGTGGATCTCAAGAGTTGACTAAAATACAAGTTGACCTAAGTTTAACTGGTAAACAGTGGAAGAAACATCCTGTTGTGACAGGACCTGACACACCTTGTCTTCTGGGAATTGATTTTCTGAGAGAAGGGTGTTTCAAAGACCCTAAAGGTTACAAATGGGCTTTTGGAGTAGCACCTGTAGAAATTAATGGAGGAAAATTGTTGTCCATTAGACCTAAGCTTTTTGATGAATCTGCATTTGTGGCACAACATGAGATAGAGGACATTAAATTGCCGGTTGCTTCTCAGACTGTGCATCACAGACAATACAGAACCAACTGTGACTCTTTGCTGCCCATTCAGAAACCAATTTTTCAGTTGGAGAGTCAGAAAGTCATCAGCAAAACTCATTCACCTTTCAACAGTCCAGTGTGGCCTGTGCAGAAGCAGAATGGAGACTGGCATCTGACAGTTGACTTCTGTGCCCTGAATGAAGTAACTCCACCTATGAATGCAGCAGTACCAGACCTGATGGAACTCCAGTATGAGCTGGAATCCAAAGAGGCCAAACGGTATGCTACCATAGACATCGCTAATGCTTTCCTCTCTATTCCCGTAGCAGACGAATGCAGGCCTCGGTTTGCCTTCACCTAGAGAGGAGTCCAGTACACTTTTAACAGATTGTCTCAAGGCTGTGTTCCCAGCTCAAGCATCTGTCATGCAATGATCCATGATGTTCTGGAGAAAGGTGGTGCTGCAGAACACATCCAGTTCATCGACAACATCATTGTCTGGGGTAAAACTGCTGAAGAAGTCTTTGAGAGAGGTAACAAAATCATTGACATTCTTCTGGATGCAGGTTTTGCCATCAAGCGAGACCAGGTGAAAGGACCTGTCAGAGAGATCCAGTTTCTGGGAGTGGAGTGGCAGCATGGATGCCAACACATTCCAGTGGATGTGGAAAACAGAGTCTCTACCATGGCAAGTCCCATGAACAAGCAAGAAACTCTTAGTTTCTAGAGTACAGTGGGATTTTGGAGACTGCACATTCCTCGATACAGTCAGATTGTGAAACCTCTCAAAAGAGAAACAGTTCCCAGTGAGGTCCTGAGCAACAAACAGCCTTTGACCAGATAAAGCAATAAGTAGTCCAAGCAATGGGTCTGGGACCTGTCCGGACTGGTCCAGACATTAAGAACATTTTGTCCACAGCTGCAAGTGACAATGGTCCAACCTGGTGTGTATGGCAGAGCTCCAGGTGAGAGACACGGGGACGTCCTCTTGGTTTCTGGAGTCAAGGCTACAGAGGTTCAGAGGCAAATTATACTCCAACAGATAGAGAGATTCTAGCTGCCTATGAAGGAGTAAAAGCAGCTTCTGAAGTAATTGGAACTGAATCACAACTAGCTCCTAGATTGTCAGTTTTGAACGGGATGTTCAAAGGGAAAGGTTCTATACCACATCATGCCACAGATGCCACATGGTCCAAGTGGAAGGCTCTGATAACACAGGGAGCTCAAATGGGAAATCTTGAAAGACCTGGTCTGGTGGAGGTGATCACAAGCTGGCCTGAAGGAACTAACCGTACTAAACGTCCACAGGATAAAGTAACTCATGCTGGGGAAGCTCCTCCTTACAATGACCTTGCTGATGATGAAAAGAAATATGCTTTGTTCACAGACGGTTCCTGTTGTCTTGTTGGAAACAGGCGAAAGTGGAAGTCTGCAGTGTGGAGTCCAACACGCCGAGTTGCAGAGGCAAAAGATGGAGAAGGAGAATCCAGTCAATTTGCAGAGGTAAAAGCTGTCCAACTAGCTCTTGACGTAGCTGAACGTGAGAGATGGCCAAAGCTTTATCTCTACACCAACTCATGGATGGTAGCCAATGCTCTGTGGGGTTGGCTAAAGGACTGGAAAAAGAATGGTTGGCAGAGAAAAGGAAAACCCATTTAGGCAGCCAACCTGTGGCAGGACATTGCTGACCGAATCGAGAGAATTCCAGTGAAAGTGAGACACATCGATGATCACATTCCTAAGTGCAAAGCTACTGAGGAACAGCAACACAACCATCAGGCAGATCTAGCTGCAAGAGTTTCTCAAGTAGACATGGACTCTAATCTTGATCTCGACTGGAAACACTGAGGTGAGATATTCTTAGCTCGGTGGGCTCATGATTCATCAGGACATCAAGGCAGAGATGCAACATACCAATGGGCTCGTGACAGATCCATAGACATTTCCATGGATGCTATCATGCAAGTCATCCATGACTGTGACATTTGTGCTGCTATTAAGCAGGCAAAGCGAATTAAGCCCTTGTGGTATGGTGACAGATGGTCAAAGTACAAGTATGGTGAGGCCTGGCAGATTGACTACATCACTCTACCACGTTCTTGTTCGGGTAAGCAATACGTGCTTACTATGGTAGAGGCAAACACTGGATGGTTGGAAACTTATCCAGTTCCACATGCAACTGCACGCAACACCATTCTCGGTCTGGAGAGACAAATCCTGTGGAGACACGGAACTCCAGAGAGGATTGAGTCAGACAACGGAACTCATTTCAAGAGCAACCTTGTCAAGAACTGGGCCAAAGAGCACGGCATTGAGTGGATATTCCACATCCCCTACTATGCACCAGCTGCTGGGAAGACTGAACGCTGCAATGGTTTGCTGAAGACCACTCTCAAAGCCCTGGGGGGTGGATCTTTGAAAAACTGGGAGAAACATCTAGCACAAGCAACCTGGCTGGTAAATAGTACAGGCTCAGTGAATCAAGCTGGACCTGCACACTCAGATTTGCTACAGAAAGTAGAAGGTGATAGAGTTCCTGTTGTTAGAGAAAAGAATCTGTTGGGAAAAACTGTTTGGGTATTTTCTCCCAGAAGAGGCCAAACCTGTCCAAAGGGTGGTTTCTGCTGAAGGTCCTGGTCACACTTACTGGGTGATGCAAGAGAATGGTGGCATTCTGTGGCAATGCCAGTGACGAGCAGTGTGAGCAATCTGGCAGTGCAGGCCTAGAGCCTGACATGGTGGTAGGCCATGCTCAGCATAAGTGCAGAGCCAGCTAGCAGTGTAGCAAAACAGTGCTGTGCCTGCAGCATGTAACTAAAACAGGACACTGGTAGCTATAAACATGGAAAGTTATCTTGGGACAACAGGACATGCATCTACATCAACAAACCTCACGTGTCATTAGTAGTTGGACCAATAATCTGTAATGGTGCAATGGGAACCAATGAAGCCATGCCAACAAGGCACTCTGAGTTTATATAAGTTGTAGAAGTTCCCTTGCTATGCACTTCTGCCTTTCCTGTCTCTTCTTCTACGCTTTACTTTACTGTGCTATACTCACACCATAGGCCTGCAACACTAGAACAATAAAGGAACAATACTCAATCATATTGGTCAGCCATATTGATTCCAATCTCCGTCGCCCAATAGCATTCAGTGTATTCCACAAAGAAATCTAACTTTAGCTGAGAGAGTTTAGCTTCAGTGTTGTACAGATACAACATCACGCCCAAAAGAAGAACCCATGAGGAATCTCTGCACCCCATGGAGAACAGTCTCCCAACCTGTGATGTGATGCACACATTTTAGCCTGAAAAGTTTCCCTTTATGCTGCCAATATTTCATGTTGTAATTCAAATTAAAAACTACTTCATACAAACCTATACATGGGGTGAATACAGCTAATGACTGTCTCTTGGCTGAGATCACCAAATAGTTTTGGTGATAAAGAGCTGGTCCCCCAAAATACTAGCTGAAGAAAAACTAAAGTGCCCCTTCCACAGGTGCAGAGCATGATGCTGGGGATGAACCAGGGCCTGAGTAGCACAGACACTTCTAACCCAGCTTTTGTTACTGAATTACCACAACAGAGCAGTCAAGACTCCCTTGAAAATCTTACCCTAAATCTAAAATGCACTTTGTAAAAGCTTTGGGCTGGGAAGTGATCTCTTCCCTGCTTGGCTGCTAATTTGCTTTGTGACTGGGGGCAACTCACTTAACTCCACTGTGCCTCAGTTTCATTGCCTATAAAATAGGAGTGATAAATAAATATCCTGGAGTAGCTTACAAGCAGAAAGGTAAATGTGAGGAAACTCCTGTAGGCAGGTGCTGCTGCCTTGTCTGTTAAGATAACTTCCTGTTGATAAAAGGTATCATGAAGCAAAGGGAAAAGGGAAATTTCAAAAAGATTTATTGCCTGAAATCACTTCACAGTGCATTTTTGCTACTGCCTTATAAGTGATTGGCTTACTCAGTGGCAAATTGCCCCTTTAGGATCATTTGGGGTTGGAAATACACCCATAATGCTTCCCCAGCTTTGGGCCCAGTCACCTCCTTTTTGCCCAGCTCAACAGGTCTGTAATAAGAACAGAGTAGGATGCCCTTTACATTGGATGCCCTTTGGGGCTCTCCCAGAGAAGGAGTTTAATAGCTCCATCGTCTGTGGGTCCAGGGTATCACTTTATACAGTGGCTAGCACCATGAAAGTCCTTGAAAATTAGAGGAGAGATACTGGAATTTGACAGAGTATTCTTGTGCTAATACCAAAATACCTTGTCATACACCTACAAACAAAATACAGATTCTGCCAGAATCATGGGGATTTTCTTGAGAGTGCCCTGGGATATAGACAACTAGCTTATGCCAACTGGCAGCAAAACACAACCACAGAGATTTTTGGCAGAACTGTGTGACCGGTTGAGGCTGTCCCCTTAAGAAAGGGAATATTGTGGTTGGATGTTTGTAAATGAAAGACGGATCTAAACTAATTTCATTGGTAGATTGGGAGGAAGCACCTTTTGAACTGGGAGTACAGCAGAGTATCCTGGGCATTCCTGCACTTTTCTAGTCAGTCTGTCTTCCCCTCTCTTGGTGGCTTGCAGCCCACAGCTTCTGGGCTTTCGGCCAGGTTTGACCTTGAAACTGATAAACTGCAAGGCCTGTACTAACCGCTTTCCAATTAACACATAACTGCTTTTAATTTTTTTCTCTTTTCTCTCTTTCTAACCCTCTCTGGGGAAAGGGGGAGAGAAGGGGGAGCAGAAGTGGGGAACCCCCTCAGCAGAGGGGGGAACTCTCATTTCTGTGCTACTTTGTTGTATATTTCTGTATATATTGTAAATACTGTAAATTCTGTATATATTTCCCTGCGTTTCCCTGCTTTGTAAATATACAGCACCCACTGCTTTGCTAATTCAGCTGTGAGGTTTTTTTTCTTCACTTTCCAGGGGGAGGAGAAGGCATGGCCTTTCCCTTCCAACCCTACGACAAACTGTTAGAAGGGACAGAATTAATTTCCTAATGATTTTTCCAGAAAGCTGATGGGTCTGGAGCAACAGGCTGGATACAGTGAAGGGAGAGGGAAGGGCTGAGTAACCTGCTATCAGGCTTGCTAATTTTGATAGCAGAGAGCATGCTGGAAATACAACTCTGGTGAAAATGCATGAAGGAAGATATCTCCAGGAACTATGATTTGCTTTATTAGGATTCAGTATGCTGTTGTCTGTCTGTGAACAAAGTTGTATTTCTTCTTTGCCTTATCTTCTTTCACTGTTTTACAAAGTAAAAGAAAATCCATGCAGTAATTTGGACCAAAAAATAAAATTAAATCTTTCCCCTTCAAAAAGAAATAGAAGCGCAGAACTTTATTTTCCTAGTAAGTGTGAAGAGCATCACCATACTATATCTTCTAGGCAACTTTACTTTTGGCTGAGAAATGAGTGATAGCAACCATTCTGTGGAGCAAAGAAATCAGGGAGAGATCTTAAAAGGTAGACCACCTTTTAATTCAAATGCTCTTCAAAGTTATAGCAATGGTGAATTGAATATACTCTGCATTATGTTTGCCTGCAGCAGCCATGAAAAATCACGTTCCCTCTGTAGGCTTTAAAAAAAAAAAAAAAAGGGCATCTGAGCTTTAAATTTTATTTTGGAAAGACAATTAGCTCTTTCTTTACCAACTTCACTTTTTTTCCTTCTGGCCTCCAAAGTACAGCACTGACTAAAAGCAGGATTTTATTGGGTTTTTTTCTTCTGCTTTAGAAAGCACCCAGTTTGCTCTGCTCTCCACTGCAGCAGACAGCAGGCTTACAGCATCGTCAGCAAGACATCTTAGTCAAAAGTGCTGCTCTTTTTCACTCCCTATTCAGAAAACAGACCTTGAAATACGTTTTCTTTAGGGTGAACTTCTTCTTTTTCCTCTTCTAGACTTACGTGTATGCCCTTTATGTTGAAGTGGCATCACCTTGCCACCTTTGGACGCTTCTACTCTCACACAACGTGAGGGAGCTTTAAGGGAACACACAAAGTATTTTCCTCTACATCTCCTTTTCTGCTGGCAGGATAAGGCAAATACAGTTTGGGGCTGGCAGAAGTTGAAAAGCAGTATGTTCATTTGTGGTTTGCTGATTTAATGTTTTAGGTTCACCCAACCTGAGCTTGCAGAGTAGAAAATATTGACAGATGGAGGCAGGCATTCAAAATTTATTATGCTCACTTAGCCTTATCAGCAAAATGACAGCATCTATCTGAAGTCTGACACAGTGGTGAGCCTGGCACTGTGCTCTGCTTCATGTGTGGATCACTACCATACAGTTACAGTGTACAGCTAATGCAATTGCATCCCAGCTGTGCAACAGGATAAAACTGCAGTGTTGTCTTCCATCAATAGCTGACACAGACCTTGTAAGAGTAGACCATTCTCAAACTATTTTTGCCTTTCTCTCTATTAACTGTTTGCCAAGTTAATTGTTTGGATGCTACATGCCGTCTGCTTCATACTCTCTTCTTAGGTGTTCAGTATTACACAGAGTTGCTGGAAAGACAGGTAGATACAGCTGAATTGTGATGGATTTTGCAAAGCTTATTTTATGCAGTCTGTTACAATTGGTATTTTCGCTCACTGGAAAGTTTTAGCATGAGGAGGCCCTTTTGCTTTCACTTCTATTACATATGATTTTAAGAGAAAGAGGGGAAAAGTGCTGATTCCCTCCCTAGACAAGGGTAGAAAATAGCTCTGCTGCAATCTGTGACAGTATGTGAGTCACTATGAAGAATAAGGTTCCACATGTCTACAAAAGCAGTCAGCAATTACAGAATTTCATCTTTAGTATCAGCTGAGCTGACATCCCCCTGAGTGGTGTACCTTGTGAAGTTATTCTCTTGGTCCCTCTGTGGTCCCAGACAGAGAGCAGCTTGCTGGTAGGCACTTGAGTTGACATGCCTGTCTTTGCAGACAAACCTACTAGAGACTTTCGACAGAAGTCTGCTTACCAGAGTGAAACTATTCTGTGACTTCGCCAGCAATAGTGCAGTAATTTATGTAGCTGTGCTGTCACACTGTGTACAGAGCTTGGAAAGTGACTCCCATTTACTGCAGTTGAAGCACTTATCCTTGTTTCAGCAGTAAACTTAACAGCTGCCAAAAATAGAAGCTATAGAGATGTCACCCTTCACAGTAAGCAAAAGGAATGAGTCACATTAGATAATTATCTCAGTCCTGCTGAGCACCTGCGCAGTCCTCCAGACCTTTTAAAATGCCTGCATTGAGGGTTGAGCTTTTGTCCTTTACCAGACCCAGTCATGCTACTAGAAGATGTGAATGCCCTTCTCCTGGAAGTTCTGGCCCCACCAGCAACTACAGCTTCCAGGAGCATTCCTGAATCTATTTTTGCACTGTAAAATCAGCTAGTTTAGCCTAAACTACATGAAGAGAGGTGGTGAATAAGCAGATGAGATAGGAAGAAGGCAACCAAACAGATGTGTTAAGGAAAGCAAGAAGGAGGAGGCAAGAAGGTAGCCCTTTTCCAGGTTACTGAAGCTGTGGAACTGTCACTCTTTCTGTTATAGATAGTAAACCTTGACCATTTCCATTTCACACCTTTTACCTTTAGCTGCTCCATTTTATATTGTATGTGTAGTTGTATTGAAGGGCTTCTGCTCATATGTGATAAGCTCGACTTGGGCTCAAGAAGGAAGAGCTTCTGAGAACAAGAATTAAGAAAAAGGAAAAAAGATGATTTTTAATCCACTTCTTCAGATGTATATGTGTAAGTAGCAGATGCATCCTGTGCTTTTACTTATGTGGAAGACAAAGATAATTTGTGCAGGGTATTTGTACTTTTTGCTCACCTTGGGGAGCTAGGATATTACAAATCTATGTCAAAAAGATTTATTCATGTGAATTCTCTTGTGGATTTGTATCAACCGTGTGTATGGGAAACCAGGTAGCTTGACCATGATTGATCACCATCTAGTGGCAACCTTTAAAATTCACGCTTTGACAACAGTACAGGAGGGGACAATCTAAAGCAGAAAATGTCAAAAGGCCTGTGGCACTGCTTCTGAAAGATCGTTGAGCCTTTACCAGATGAAGTATTTTAAATATTCAAAAGGCATGCTAAACACTATAGAGCCATTGTTTATCCTTCTTAGGCAGCTGTGTGAACTGGGCTGTGGGTGCTAACCCATGAAGGTTTTCAGGGCTTTGCTGCTAGCCAGCTGGTTGCCCAAGGCTCCTGAGAGCCATGGCACTGTGACAGGACGAGTTCTGATACCAGCAATGCTCTCAGACACCATTTGTTTTGCTAGCACTTATGTTACCAGCAATCTATGCTTAATTGCAGAGTCTCATGGCCAAAAGGGACCTCCAGAAGCCAGGCAGGCTGGTATCCCTTTTTCTCAGTGTCTGGCTAACCTGCTCTGGGAGATGTGGCAGTAGAGACCCCTCTTGTCCTTACCAGGGCTTTACACCTGTACCAATAAATAGTCCTTCCTGATATCTGCCCTTAGGGTATTTGAATACCATTTGGGTTTCTGTCTGGCTCTGTCTCCTTGGGACATTTTGCTGAGTGCTCTCACCACGCTCCTGTCATCTGTGCCTTAGCTGAAGGGCAAACCTGCAAGGCTGGATATGGCATTCCAGCTCGAAGGGAAACAATGATGCAAAAAGCATAAGTGTTGTTAACATAAATTCACACATTATATTATTATTTATACATCACAGCATTGCACCTGCCATTTTTTGACACTGTGAAAGTGTCAGCTCCTGTCCAGCCTATGATTTACAGTAACCACAGATCTTTCTCTGATGAACTGCTACCTAAGTAGCATGTTTTCTCCTTTTGTGTTTACATGGTTCATTATTTCTACTTAAACACAGAATTTTGCACCTGTCACTGTCTGATAGCATCCTGTGTTTTTTCAGACCATAGCTGTAATTTGTCAACTTAACTTTTTTCCTCTCAGCTTCATGTCATCTGCAAATATAAGAACCAGTCTCTACTTCGTCATCCAATTCGTTAATGAAAACACTAAGCATCCCTAAACCCAGGACACACTGGTCAAATCCCCACTCAGTAGTTCCCCCTACTCTGGTACTAAATCACTGATATTGCCACTCTGAGGACAACTCTGCAACCAGCAAAAATGGTTTTCTCCTGACTGTTTCCTTAGCTTACACACAAGAATGTCATCTCAGCATAAAAACTCATTCTGCAGTCAAGATATATGACATCATCTTCATGTATGAATCTGTTAATTTATTGTAGTAGGAAATAAAAGTGCTCTGGGATTGTACATAGCTGATAGATCCATACTGTCTGGCACTCACCTATATTTGTCTTCTGTAGACTTATCATCTGATTATTTCCATATTTGTCTGAGATGGACCTTAGCATGACTGTTAATTCCTCATTCTTCCATTTTTTCCCATATATATAAAAAAAAACCTTCTTGTATATATATATATATGTGCGTATGTATGTCCATATATATGTGTGTGTGTGCATATATGTACATATGCACACATATATTCTCCTTGTATTTACCATGTGTGTCCTATTCTGGTACTCCCCTAATCCTCTCCTAGGCCAGCTCTGAAATTTTACCATTCAGTTGTCACTGCCAGATGCTAAAGTTCATCAAGTCCATCTAATTTGAAAACACCTGATTTATGTAGGGGCTTTCTAAACATGCAGCTCAGTGGTTTCAGCAACTGTGACAATATCTGCTCCGTTTTGCTGGTGTTGTGATAAACAAAGCACTACATCAGTGACAACACTGAAATCAATGGAGTTGTTCTCATGTTCAGACTAAGCTCTCCATGTTTCTGTAATCAATTGCAAAGCCCAGAGTAGCAGAACTCTGCATTTCCCAAATGTCTTTGGAAGCAGTCTGGTTGGGTGGTTTTAATTTCACCTTGAGGGTGGTTTACAATCTTTTCTTTTCACTCCTCTTTCTTTGCTTGCTAAGAGAGGAATATATAAACCTCCTCCCAAGACAGCTTTTTGACAAGTGCTCTGCTGCAGGGAGAGGGTGAAGCCAGGCACAGTTCTTGCTACCATATCAACACACCTGCCTTTGCAGGAGCATACAGCAGCATACAGCTGGGATTTTCTTGAAGGGATTCCTTCATAGCTTTAATGTCATTTCGGATTTGAACATTTAATTGTTGTTCCCAGGCTGCTGGACATATTTGCTCTGCTTACACCCTGAAAGAGAGAGCATGGCCTGCTGGAAGTTACCTCCGGTCATGTAGTCTACCTGGACTTCAGCAAACCTTTTGACACCGTCCCCTACAGCAAACTCCTGGCCAAGCTGGCAGATTGTGGCTTGGACAGCAGCACTCTGTGATGGGTTAAGAACTGGCTGGAGGGCTGAGCCCAGAGAGTGGTGGTGAATGGTGCCCTGTCCAGCTGGCAGCCAGTCACTAGTAGTGTCCCCCCGGGATCAGTGCTGGTCCCCATGCTCTTTAATATCTTTATTGATGATCTGGATGAGGGCATTGAGTCGATCATCAGTAAATTTGCAGATGACACCAAGCTGGGGGCAGGTGTTGATGTATTAGAGGGTGGGAGAGCTCTGCAGAGGGACCTTGACAGGCTGGACAGATGGGCAGAGTCCAAGGGCATGAGATTTAACACATCTAAGTGCTGGGTTCTACACATTGGCCACAACAACCCCATGCAGTGCTACAGGCTGGGGTCAGAGTGGCTGGAGAGCGGCCAGGCAGAGAGGGACCTGTGGGTACTGGTTGATGATAGGCTGCACATGAGCCTGCAGTGTGCCCAGGTGGCCAAGAAGACAAATGACATCCTGGCCTGCATTAGGAACAGTGTGGCCAGCAGGAGCAGGGAGGTCATTCTGCTTCTGAACTCAGCACTGGTTAGGCCACACCTTGAGTCCTGTGTCAAGTTCTGGGCACCTCAGTTTAGGAAAGATGTTGCCTTGCTGGAACGTGTCCAGAGAAGGGCAACAAAGTTGGTGAGGAGTTTGGAGCACAGCCCTGTGAGGAGAGGCTGAAGGAGCTGGGGTTGCTTAGCCTGGAGAGGAGGCTCAGGGGAGACCTTATTGCTGTCTACAACTACCTGAAGGGAGTTTGTAGCCACGTGGGGGTTGGCCTCTTCTCCCAGGCAACCAGCACCAGAACAAGAAGACACAGTCTCGAGCTGCACCAGGGGAGGTTTAGGCTGGATGTTAGGAAGAAGTTTTCCATAGAACGAGTGACTGACCATTGGAATAGGCTGCCCAGGGAGGTGGTGGAGTCACCATCATTGGAGGTGTTTAGGAAGAGACTTGGTGGGGTGCTTGGTGCCATGGTTTAGTTGATTAGATAGTGTTGGATGATGTGTTGGACTCAATGATCTCCAAGGTGTCTGCCAACCCAGTTAATTCTATTCTATTCTATTCATGACATAAAGACATAGGTTGCCACATGTGTTTAGGGCAGCCAGTGGCCATGAGATGACATAGGCAGAGTGGATTTACTTTTCCATGTGAGAGCTGCAAGCCTTTTGTCTGTAGCAAGCCTACATGTGAGGCCCAGTAGGCAAGGGCCCCAGGGAGGCAGCAGAATTCCCTGTGGGAATGATCCGGCCAACATATGGAGCCCTCTGTTCCCCTGTTGTCAGGGAAAGGTCTGCAGAGGTGTAATGAAGTGCTAATGTAAGGTATTCTCAGCCCCACAGCGTGCGACCTATATATAAAGTCCATTTTCTGCTCTGACCAGGAGCCAAGTGGAGCAGAAAGACAGACTAGGTGTGCTGCGCTACTGAAGAATGCCCCAACCGTAACTGCTCCTCAAAGCTATTTGCAGCCTTGCTAATTAAGAAACACAGTGGATGTTGAAATGTTTTCATATCTGGTTTGATATTGGAGTTGATCAACGTTTTTCTCCCTGCTCCTTGGAAACAACCAAGAGAGGAATATTTCATTCTTTTAGTTTGCTAACAAGCCTGAAGCTGCAAAAAAATGGGTTACCTTGAGGCTTGTCATTAGCTGCCATGTCAATTGCTACCCCTGTAACATTTTCAAATTATGTTTTGTTTTGACACTAGTTTCAGATAGAAGCTTTCTGTAATGTCATAATAAACTCATCCAGCTTTGCAAAACAGCCACTTGCAAGATACAGTACGGGACTTAGGCAGAATTCTAGGGAAGTAAAGGTAGCCCAGTACACAGCCTCTGTAACAGAAAATACAGGGCCACCCAAGTATGTGTCACATAACTGCTAATATGGCATCCAGTGAATGCATTTGTGTGAGTGCTTTTTGTCTTCTAAAGTAAATGTTTAGATTATTAAAAAAAAAAACAAAGGCACAAATACCTAGCATATTTTTTTCCAGAGGAATGCAATATCTTAAGGATTATGCCCATCCTCAAATTACAGTGGCCTGGATCTGTTAAAATGGATTCTACTGAATCACCACTTCTATTCCTTGTTCCACTCTGAATTTTCTTGATGTGGCTTCTACCCACACTCACATGTGAGATTCTCACAGAGATGGGTTGAAGGATATGAATTCAAATTTCTGTAGAACATTTGGTTCAAACATATTTAAAGCACTTTGAAAACTGAAGCTGGAGCTTGAGAAGTCATGCCAAATGATGGCATTTGTTTTTAAACAGCAAAACAACTTCAAACCTCATCTCATGACTGGGGATAGTGCAGGGCTGGTTTGGGTAAATCCAGTGGCTCTAATTCAGTTAAGAAGTAATGCAGCTACACTGTCGTCCCCAAGCAAACTTGAAGCCTCTGCTATGGCTAATGGTTAACCAGGCTAACAGCAAAGGCAGCAGCAGGTCATGGCATGCTGTCTGCTGCTGGAAGCACCAGGGCTGTGCACACTGTGGTGTTTACAGTACACAGCTATTAAGTGAGCTGAAGGGCACAGCTGGGTGCTACCCTCTGCATCACTTTCTTTGTGGCTTTGTAGGACTATCATCTTGTCAGCAACTTTTTTTCCACCAACCAGCATGCTGCTGCAGCAGATCTATAGGAGCTGGAGAGCAAATACATATGACCTCTGAAGAGTGCAGCAGTAACAGCTGCTGCAGTCCCTACTGGTAGTCACATGCTCTCAGATGCTTTTGGTGATGTCCTCTTTCCTACCAGTGAGGTATCTGAGGCAGCTGGGTTTGTGTTGAGGACCCCCCTCACAGGCTAGACCACCCCAAAAGGCCTGCACTGGCTATGGAAATGGGAAGTGGGGACGAGCATTGCAAGAATATCACATGGGTATGGGGGTCTTAGTTCTGAAATAGCCTAAGGTTATATCCAACCTAATGTAGTTACCACAGGGGCAAAGAGAGGAGACAGCAAGTCTTTGCTGTTGGCTTTATTATTTTGCTGTCTGAATTATAAATAGAATTTAGGGAAAATGTAAATCTAATTAAGGAACGGTTTGTACTGTGGCAGATTTTATCACACTAAGTAATTGGCCATAATGGGACTTCTGCAGCCCAAGCTGAGGGCAAATGATGTATGCTGTAGACGCATAATGAACTTTAAACAAATTATCCAAGAGCAGAACTTGTAATAAAAGAGAACTAGGTTATTGAAATAGAAACCCTCTTTCAGTCTGAACAGTTGTGTCACTACTCTATTACAAGGTATTCTTTACTGTAACCAATTGATTGGAGTCACTTTAAAAAATATTGTAATTGCATGTCTTTAATTGCAGTCACGTATGAGAGAAACTTGTCTGTTCCCACATTGTGATAATTTAATTACAGCCTGCTGGAAATAAAAGTCAAATGGCTGCAGCCATGGCAAAGTAACCTAATGCCTGTAATTGGACTATATTTCACAGAGATGTGTTGCTGAATAAATTAAATACGATTTGGCTCACAGTGTTCTACTCTTCCACTGGCTCACATTTAAAAGACGCAAATGATGTATTTGGGGATGAAGATAGATCTGAGACCTCCATCCCTTACCCTTTATAATTCAAGGAGGTATCTCCATGCAGAGAGAAGATGTGGATTTAACCTGAGTATTGGAGGAATCCCAGATAAATTTAATTTGTTCCATGCTTCCATCATCTCGTAACCCTTTGCTCACCTCTTTCCACTTTGCCCTGCTTTTAAGTTCCCTTAAATCTAAATATGCATTTTACCTGTAAATCTTTGGTGTTGTCTTCTCTCCTCTTCATATCTGGTTCCTTAAATACCCTACTCCAGCTAGCAGAGTTTACTTTTAAATTCTATGAGCTTGTGCAGTGAGACTGTCTAGGAAAGCCACAGCAACCCGCTTGGGCTACTGGGTAGGTTGCTGGAGCACACTGCCTGCATTCGCAGGTCTCTGCCAGGTGAAGGTGGCATGGGCTCCACAGTGCTGAGCAAGAGCAGCTCTGACCCATCTTGCCTATCTGTGGGCTAGCTGTCACATTCTCAGTGGCAGGGCCATGCTGGTGTTGACTGTCCTCCCATCTGGCCTCTGTACCTGTGCAAGATATGGGGACAAGCCCTGTGTCACTCACAAAATCAGTTGGGACTGCCTGCAACCTGTCTGGTTTGGCTGGAGTGATTTGTTACACCCAGCCCTCAGCAAAGGAGGCAGGCCAGCAGCATTCAGGCTGGAAGAAGCAACACCACTGCAGTGCCTACCTGAAGGAATATCCGTTCCCCAAGTCCCAGAGCACAGCAGTACAGGAGAGATGGGAAATGGGTGGAGAGGTGAGGAAGAGCAGGGTTTTGGCCTGGCAGGAGTTACCCTGCAGAGGGCGTGGTGTGCTGGGAACTGAGGTCAAACCCTTGCCTCTCAAGGAAGGTGAAGGTACCCATGTTTGCCAAACTGGCAGCCTGGTAGGTCCTGCTTACCCTTTTTCTTCCTCTCCACCATCATTGTGGAAAGATAGGAATATAAAGAGATGTCCTGGGCTAAGAAATCGTACTCAAGGTAGGAAAGACAGGGAGAATTGCAATAAATAGAGTTTAAGGCCCACAAAAAAAATAAAAATCTGCTTCACCAGCAGCAACCCAACAAAGAATGTATTCTGCCTGCCTTTCCCACGTAGAGCAGTGACATTGTACAGCAAAACAACCATTTTCACACAGTGTTATGAAGGAAAGACTTCATAATACAAGGCTTGTCAAAGTATCTCTTCTGCTTTTCAGGTCTGATTGTGCTGTGCTATGTTGTCTGCAGCTTGCTTACCAGGATCATGGTAAAATTTCTTAAGATAATCCAGTTGTCAGAGGTCACCTCTTTCTGTCAGAAAATAAATGGGATCACCTCTGCTGTCTTTCCCAGCAAAATCTAGTTGTTTTTTAATCTTTAGAAAGGGTTTTTCTTAAATAACAGTTAGCTGGGATTCTTTGCTCAAATGTAAATGCTCTTTTGTACGTATTTTTACACAAATTCCACACGGCCCATTGTGTAATCTCCCTATATGCAGTTATGAATCATTTCCATGCCATGCAAAGAATGCTTTTCAAATTGCATTGACGTTGCCATGATGCTTTTAACTGAAAGCTTTGAAGATGCTATCTATCTTTGCCAGATTTCATGGTGACTAGTAGGAAGTTTTCAAAAGTGTTAGGGGCATCAGTGGGGGTTGGATATTAATTGTCCTTGATTCCTCTAACAAATCCTTCTTCTGACTTTATTGGCTGTGTCCTTGTCATGGTAGGGCCAAACAGCCCCAGAACAAACCTGGACAGACACTAAGGTGTCTAGACATGGTCCCACTCTCCTGCCTCCTTCCTGCAGAAAGCCAGGGTAACACAGGAAAAGGAACAAAGGGGACAGGACCATGCTTGTCTGGTATACAACCCTGTATTTATGGTAAGGGTATGTGTTCTGGCCACAGCCTGGCAGAACCCCTTCCATTTGGGTAACTATGTGCTGATTTCATGCCCTATTGGTCCAATCAATCTTGGGCAAGATTTATATCCAGGCTGATTTCTAGTTGCCTGTGCCTTGCTTTTGCTTTGCTTTTGCCTTGCTCAAGACTTGCTCAGCCTTGCTGAAACCTTGTGTGCTTGAACCCACTTGGACCTTGTCTGGCTTAAAACTGCCTTGAGTTGCATAGCTTTGAGTTGCCCAGTCCGGCGCCCAGGATAAAGCCATGAGTATACTCACCACAAGGTGAGAGAGAAGCCACAAGCTTAAGAGTCGGAGCCAAGCCTGCTTCCACTTGCAACCAGGATTTTTTCCGTGCCTCAATTCACCCAGGACAAAGCAAGCGCCCTTCGTGAGAAACGTCGTTAATGGCCCATGGTCTGCTGAAGCCAGACCAGCCATCAAAGACCACGTGGGATTCCTGTGTCTACAGCATTATGTGTCTATGGCAACCTGCCGTGTCTGGCATATGAGAGCACCCCAAAGCCTCTAATACACAGCAGCAGCACTCATACCTGGGTACAACCAGCTGTGAGTAATTAATTCACTGCCTCTTTGGCATAACGGTTCTTGTTGAGTCTCCCCCCCACTGTGGTCGAGCACCATTTTGCTCCTGGGTTATTCTCTTTCTGTTTTATTCCTCCTGGTTTGCATAAAATAGTTAAATTGTTATAGTTGCCCAAATACCGTACACTCCCATTGTAAATGTATTCTAACCATACATCAAGCCTTTTCACAGAATCACCAAGGTTGGAAGAGACCTCAAAGATCATCAAGTCCAACTTGTCACCACAGACCTCATGACTAAACCACCAAGTTCCACGTCCAATCCCCTCCTGAACACCTCCAGGGACGGTGACTCTACCACCTCCCTGGGCAGCCCATTCCAATGGCTAATGACTCCCTCAGTGAAGAACTTTCTCCTCACCTCGAGCCTAAACTTCCCCTGGGGCAGCTTGAGACTATGTCCTTTTGTTCTGGTGCTGGTTGCTAGAGAGAAGAGACCAACCCCCTGCTGGCTACAACCACCCTTCAGGTTTTTTATACATTTTGGCAATTTTCACATTAATAAAGGTTGTTTATATTTTTATTAATATTACCATATAATTTATAAAGGGAATATTATATCCTTTTGACAGTCCTTCCTTCCTCCATGTTACTCCCCTTTGTTTCTTTTTCCAACTAAGCTGTTATACTCGCAATGGGGATATTTTAAGGGCCCACCATTGAAATGCATTCATCAGTTGTCATCAGGCTGATTTAAAACATGAACAACACAGGAATATATTCTCATTTGCACCCACAGATTTTCCTATGGGAAAAACTTTCCTTTGCCTTTGATTCTACATAAAATTCCCAGGATGCAACTGTCCCGTGAGAGTTGGCAGCTTGGCAATCTTTGCCACAGAAGCATGTACACCGCGCACGCTTCCTCCCATTCATTTCCCTTCCTGTACTGAGGACTTCCTTCCTGCACTCAGTGTGAAACATGCTGCTGAAGTGCAATGCTAATGACTCTTTTTTTGTTGTCTTGGTATAACATCTTTGCCCACAGGGGAGTACTGGTGTGCCTGCAGGTCCTAGCAGGGTAGATGATTGCAAGCCACATGGATGCTTACCTTTCCTGTACATGGCAGCTCTGCAAGATATATGTGTGTATTACAAAGTCATTATGCTTGATCCCAATTTATTTTCCCAGGTTTTGTAATTATTTATTGGAATAAAACAAAGAAAGAAAACAAAAAAAAAACCACTCTAGAATGCTGTAAATATCCATGGTTCTTTGCATAAGCAGATATGCAATTGTTACATCAGTCTTTGGGATGTTTTATTTACAGCACTTTTTCTTTCTTTAAGTCCACTGGGCTATGACAAATTAGGCAACTACTGCAGAACATTGCTTATTTTTTTACAGACATGAGTTATCATAGATCACATTGGGGGACCCACAGTCAGTGACTTAACTGGAAGTTCATGTTTCTTAATTTTATTCTCCATTTTCACTTCAGCTTTCAAGAATACAGCTTTTTTTTTTCCTATATGTGTCTCACATACTATTGACAATGCCCTCCTGCCTTGTTTGTATTACACCCTGTTGAAGGTTTCTCTTATCTTTCAGGGTGGGTCTTCTGCTGAGGGTAGGTGTTACTCTTGGATCTTTCTGCAGTTCAGCTATTTCCTCATTCCCATTCCCTTTAGTGGGTATTCAGCATAAGTTACGTATATGCACAGTAGTTCAAGATAAACCTACTTCTTTTCTTTAGCTGCTGAGGTCCTGTTTAGGCAAAACAAGACCAGCGTGAATGTAGAAAGGCAAAAAGAGAGTGGTGGCCAACAGAGGCAAGGAAGTGAACCAAGAAGCTTATTGGGAAGGTAGGAGAATAAAGGTCAGGAAACCCATAAGTTCTCATGGTGTATGAATGCTAGTTTGGAGAGAAGGCAAATATTGCCATGGACTACTGTTGCGCTCTCACATATGACATCTTTGTCATGCACAGATGCCAGTTACCAACTGCTGAGCATTTACAGTAGAGGAGCAAATGATGGTCCAGATCTAGGCATAATGATCACGTCTTGTCCAACACAGTCCTACACAATGCCTGGGCCAGTCTGCTGGTCTCTGCATATTCTTCTCCTTGCATGTTCAGCTGTGTCACAGGCCAGCTGGTGTTCACAAAAGCCTGTACTTTCCTTATTCCCTCTGTGGCTGCCTTTTTATAGTTAAAAACTAAAAATGTCACCCAGTCAAGTCTTCTGAGAAGAATACAGAGAACGTAGTAAAAAAAATGTTTTCTCCATAAAGCCAGCCAGGCAGAAGAACAGGTCACCTGGACAGGCTGTGCAGGTGTCATCCCTGGAGATTTTCAAGTCCCAAATGGACACAGCTCTAAGAAAACCAGTCTGAAATTAACGCCAACTGTGCTCTGAGCAGCCCATTGCACTAGAGGCCTTTTGATGTCCATTCAAACCTGCTTGATTCCAGAATCTTACAAATCTCTGAAGTATGCAAGCTGTAAAAGTGAAGGGCAAGATCAAATAGACATAATTTCAAGAGGAGGAATGTGATCATTTGAGGCTGTGCCTTTAAGAAAGGGACAGTGCTGGGACACTCTGGCTGAATATTTTGTAAGCAAATGAATTTAATTGGTAGATTGGTAGAACACAGCTTTAAGTTTTAGTGCAGTTGGATTTTTTTCTCAGGATCCAGCCCATTGACAATCTGTTGAAGGTGTACTGGATTCCTCTCCAGGTGAAAGCAAACTGAGGCCTGCATTCCTCTGCTGTGGGAATAGAGAAAAATGCATTAGCAATGTCTATGGTAGCATGCCATTTGGCCTCTTTGGATTCCAGCTCATACTGAAGTTCCATCATGTCTGGCACTGCTGCACTCATAGGTGGTGTTACTTCATTCAGGGCTCGGTAGTCTACCGTCAGATGCCAGTCTCCATTCTGCTTTCGCACAGGCCACACTGGACTGTTGAAAGGTGAATGAGTTTTGCTGATGACTTTCTGACTCTCCAACTGATGAATCAGATTCTGAATGGGCAACAAAGAGTCACGGTTGGTTCTGTATTGTCTGTGATGCACAGTCTGAGAAGCAACCAGCAATTTAATGTCCTGTATCTTGTGCTGTCAAAAGGTCACAAGGAACTATCCAAGTATATTACTGCTTAAGGAAAGACATATCACAATGTAGCTAAGCTACCCTAACCTCATCCTATTTTTTTTTCCACAGCTGTGTTGGTAGGGCCAAATGGGCCAAACACAAACCCAGAACAAGTACAGGTGTGATTCCCCCTCTCCCCCTCCCTCCTGCAGGGGTCCAGGGAACTCAGGAAAAAGACAAAGTACCCAGGTGGCAGAAAGTCTGGTCAACAGGGATATGTCCTCCCTTTGTAGTAAACAGGCACGTGCACTGCCCGTGCTTCACCTAGACTAGGATTATATCTTGTCTTTATACGGTCACAGCCTGGCAAAATCCCATTCTATTGGTTGCCAATAGGCTAAATTGATTCTCAGGCAAATGATAAAAGCAAAGCCAAATTGTAAACATGTGCTCTGTGCTGTCTTGCCTTGCCTTGCCTGAGATCTGGGAAGAGAAGCCACGAGCCTTGCAACTCAGAATATTTGCCATGCCTCAATTTACCCAGAAAGACACAAGCCCCTTCGTGCAAGCTGCACTGAAACCATAGTCAGCCTCTTCGCGTCATAAAAGCCCAGGAGCAGAGAGAAGTGTCTTGCCAGGCAGGAGAGACAAAGCCCAGGTGAGTAAGACCCCAGGAACTGTCCCCTTGCAGCAATGTCACTTCCAGCTTAAGCACACGCTTCTGAAACCCAGACCTCACAGCAAAGAGTCAAGAGAAACAGGCTGTTGTTGAGAGCCTGAAACCTTGGGACAGCCTGCAAACCCTGGAAGCTTTGAGAGCCACCTTCCATCCTGCCGCAGCCAGCCCAGACACTGGGACAGTGAGACAACCCTGCCGGCAACCAGCACCTGAAAGTGCCCCAGAAGCCATTACTGGCTAACCCACAG
Source organism: Melanerpes formicivorus (assembly GCF_026170545.1). Classification (NCBI taxonomy): domain Eukaryota; kingdom Metazoa; phylum Chordata; class Aves; order Piciformes; family Picidae; genus Melanerpes; species Melanerpes formicivorus. The sequence goes on along the minus strand of NW_027142353.1, from coordinate 18,578,960 downwards.
CAGCAGCAAGCCCCTCCATGTGGGTGGAAATCCTGTTGCTCTGTGTAACTGGGACTATTTTGCAGCCCTGGAGAGAATTCCAGAGAAATAATATTGTGAGGAATTGGTTATCTCTATAAAGCCTCTTTGTAACAAGCTCTTCGGGAGAGACAGGCGAGGAAGAAGGGGTGGAGGGGTGGCCCTTTACATCAGGAAGGCACTGGATGCCATTGAGATGGAGATTAGGGATGATCGGGTTGAATGCTTGTGGCTAAGAATTAGAGGGAAGACCAGCAGGGCAGACACCCTGGTTGGAGTCTGTTATAGACCACCCAACCAGGAGGAAGATGTTGATGAAGCATTCTATAGGCAGCTTAGGGCTGGCTCAAGATCTCCGGACCTTGTTCTCATGGGCGACTTCAACCTGCCCGACATCTGCTGGGATCTCAACATGGCAGAGAGGAGACAGTCTAGAAGGTTCTTAGAGTGCATGGAGGACAGCTTCTTATCCCAGGTGCTGCGAGAGCCTACCAGGGGCAAGGCTGTGCTTGACCTCCTCTTCACCAACAGGGAAGGACTGGTGGGTGATGTGGTGGTTGGAGGGTGTTTGGGGTCCAGTGACCACGAGATAATTGAATTCTCGGTTTTTGGTCAAGCCAAGAGGGGCGGCAAGAAGACCCCCACTCTGGACTTCTGGAGGGCAGACTTCGGGTTACTCAAGGAACTAATTCAGAGGGTTCCTTGGGATAAAGCCCTTAAAAACAAAGGGGTCCAGGAGAGCTGGACCTACTTCAATGAAGAATTGTTGAAGGCTCAGGGACAGGCTGTGCCAATGTGCCGGAAGATGAGCCGCCGGGGCAGACGGCCAGCCTGGATGGTTCATGAACTTTTAATGGAACTGAGGGAAAAAAAGAGGGTGTATCACCTTTGGAAGAGAGGGGAGGCAACCCACAGAATGTTTAAGGATGTTGCTAGGTCTTGTAGGAAGAGAATTAGGGAGGCAAAAGCACACTTGGAGCTTAAACTGGCCTCTGCTGTGAAGGACAACAAAAAGTCCTTCTATAAATACATTAATAGTAAGAGGAAGGGAAAGGACAACCTCCACTCCTTGGTGGATATGGAGGGGAACATTGTAACAAAGGATGAGGAAAAGGCAGAGATACTTAACACCTTCTTTGCCTCAATTTTTACTAGAAGGGCAGAACGTCTTCCTGACAGCTGGCCTGCAGAGCTGGCAGAAGGAGCCAGGGAGCTGCACAGTTTCCCTATGTTCCATGAGGAGGTGGTTGGAACTCTCCTTAGCAGCTTGGATCCTCACAAGTCCATGGGACCAGATGGGATTCATCCTAGGGTGCTGAGAGAGCTGGCAGATGAGCTGGCCAAGCCACTATCCATCATTTTCCAGCAGTCCTGGCTCACTGGAGAGGTCCCAGAGGACTGGAAGCTGGCCAACGTGGTGCCCATCCATAAGAAGGGCCGGTTGGATGAGCCAGGGAATTATAGGCCTGTCAGCCTGACCTCAGTGCCAGGCAAGATCATGGACCAGGTCATCCTGAGTGCAATAACACAACACTTACAGAATGGCCAAGGGATCAGGCCCAGCCAACATGGATTTAGGAAGGGCAGGTCCTGCCTGACCAACCTGATCTCCTTCTATGATCAGGTGACCCACCTGGTGGATGTGGGGAGGCCTGTTGATGTAGTCTACCTGGACATCAGCAAGGCCTTTGACACCGTCCCCCATAGCAAACTGCTGGCCAAGCTGTCAGTCTATGGCTTGGACAGGAGCACACTGCGATGGGTTAGGAACTGGCTGGATGGCCGAGCCCAGAGAGTGGTGGTGAATGGTGCCACATCCAGCTGGCAGCCAGTCACTAGTGGTGTGCCCCAGGGATCAGTGCTGGGCCCTGTGCTCTTTAACATCTTTATTGATGATCTGGATGAGGGCATTGAGTCCATCATCAGTAAATTTGCTGACGACACCAAGCTGGGAGCAAGAGTTGATCTCCTGGAGGGTAGAGATGCTCTGCAGAGGGACCTCGACAGGCTGGACAGATGGGCGGAATCCAACGGCATGAGATTTAACACATCGAAGTGCCGGGTTCTGCACATTGGCCACAGCAACCCCATGCAGTGCTACAGGCTGGGGTCAGAGTGGCTGGAGAGCAGCCAGGCAGAGAGGGACCTGGGAGTACTGGTCGATGGTAGGCTGAACATGAGCCTGCAGTGTGCCCAGGCAGCCAAGAGGGCCAATGGCATCCTGGCCTGCATCAGGAACAGTGTGGCCAGCAGGAGCAGGGAGGTCATTCTGCGCCTGTATACTGCACTGGTTAGGCCACACCTCGAGTACTGTGTCCAGTTCTGGGCGCCTCAGTTTAGGAAGGATGCTGACTTGCTGGAATGAGTCCAGAGAAGGGCAACAAAGTTGGTGAGGGATTTGGAACACAAGCCCTATGAGGAGAGGCTGAAGGAGCTGGGGTTGCTCAGCCTGGAGACGAGGAGACTCAGGGGTGACCTTATCACTCTCTACAACTACCTGAAGGGGAGGTTGTAGACAGGTGGATGATGGTCTCTTCTCCCAGGCACCCAGTACCAGAACAAGAGGACACAGTCTCAGGCTGCACCAGGGGAGGTTCAGGTTGGGTGTTAGGAAGAAGTTCTATACAGAAAGAGTGATTGCGCTATGGAATGGGTTGCCCGGGGATGTGGTGGAGTCGACGTCATTGAAGATGTTCAGAAGGAGACTTGACGGGGTGCTTGGTGCCATGGGTTAGCTGTTTGGGTGCGTTGGATTGGTTGATGGGTTGGACACGATGATCTTGAAGGTCTCTTCCAACCTGGTTTGGTTTATTCTAATAAAAGGTTCTGTCTCTTTGCTGCCATTTTGGCAAGGTTCCTGTAGAGTCTGCCCCTAGAGGACAAGTGGCCTAGCGCCATGGCAGATTCTCTCCCAGTGCTATTTCCCCATTTGGCTTAATGCTGTTTAAATCTGTAATATTGCCTACGTACTGTACATATCCATTGTAAATATACCACAACCATACACCATACCTATTAATATGGGGTTTGGCAATTTTTCATATTAATAAATAATAATGAATATTTTATTAATATCATGTTTTCCTTTTTAATAACTCATAATTAATATCCACCACAACAGCTTGTCTGTCCTAGCCTTATTTCTCAGTAGTCTTGAAGGCTGCAAAACTGAATTTGTTAAATGAAATAATTTACCTATTTTATTACTCTTCAAGATCCTGCAGGCCTTTATATTATTTTAGTCATATCTAGGATTTGGGTATGTATGGTTGTGTGTTTACATGTGTGCTTGGTTACTCCCAGCATTCACATGCAGTGCTTGGTTACCTCCAGCATTCACACACAGGAAAAAAAAAAGAGAGAGAAAAAAACAAAAACCAAACATTTAAACAGAAATTTGTATCCTGAAATTATTCATTTCACTTGATTTGCATTCTGAAAAATAGTTTTATTGATTAATTTCTGATTAAAAAAATGTGAAGTTTAGCTTTCTTCCAGTCCTGCATTCTGGTATTTCACTGTGAAGCAAGGCTAGGAGCACACACAAGAGCTGATGGGGAAGTTCTGGGATCTGTGTTCACAGATTAAGTTGTAATCTGTTTTCAATATCAAAATGTTTCAGTGTATTTTATTTCAGTTTGATTTCACAGCCTAGATTCTCCATCCCTGTAGACTTCTCTTCAAGGTAAGAAAGGATTTGTTTCTCTGGTTACGTATCCCTAATTGTTGACAGGTGCCCCTCAGATTCGAGTTGCTAGTAGTACTCCTTTTTTTATACTATGTATTTGTTCATCAACCAGGAGTTCAGGTGATTTGTTAATATCTACTAGAATACTGACTCTCATTCCCTTTAATTGACAATATGGACTGAAGACCTGAGGGCAGGAAAGGTCAGTCTACCTCTACTCAGGTCCTTATAACCCAGGCAACTTGTTGGCAGCAGTGATGCATCAGATCCGCAGTTGCTGGCCATGATGTACAGTAGATGTCACTCCTGCCTAACATACAAATATTGGTATCACCATTGAAAGGATCACAGTATCACAGTATCACAGTATAACTAAGGTTGTGTGACCATTTGAGGCTGTCCCTTTAAGGAAGGGGACACTGGGGTTGAATGTTTATAAACAAAAGACAGGTCTAAACTAATTTCATTGGCGGAGAAGCAGAAGCACTGCCTTAAGTTTTGATTCCCAGTGGGACTAGTCTCAGTTCTTCTTTTTCTTCCCTGCAGCAGCTCACACCTTTCTGGGCTTTCGGCCAAACTGACCTTGAAACTGACAAACTCCAAGGCCTGTATTAACTGCTTTCCAATTAACAACTGCTTTTTTTTCTTCTCTCTCTTTCTAACCCTCTCTGGGGAAAAGGGGAGAGAAGGGGGACACAGGGGTGGGGAGCCCTCCTCATCAGAGGAGGGAAACCTCATTTCTGTGTCACTCTGTTGTATATTTCTGTATATATTGTAAATACTGTAAATTCTGCATATATTTCCCTGCATTCCCTAAGATGCTTTGTAAATATATAGCACATTCATCTTGCTAATCCGGCTGTGGTTTTTTTAACTTTCAATTTTCATCCCTTTACTTATGGGGGGAGAGAAGGCCCGGCCTTTCCCCCTACCCTATGACAGGTTGGAAGAGACCTCGAGGATCATCGAGTCCAACCTGTCACCACAGACCTCACGACTAGACCATGGCACCAAGTGCCACGCCCAATCTCCTCTTGAACACCTCCAGGGATGGTGACTCAACCACCTCCCTGGGCAGCACATTCCGATGACGGACGACTCGCTCGGTGAAGAACTTTCTCCTCACCTCGAGTCTAAACCTCTCCTGTCGCAGCTTGAGACTGTGTTCCCTTGTTCTGGTGCTGGTTGCCTGGGAGAAGAGGCCAACCCCTTCCTGGCTACAACCACCTTTCAGGTAGTTGTAGAGGGCAATGAGGTCACCCCTGAGCCTCCTCTTCTCCAGGCTAAACAATCCCAGCTCCCTCAGCCTCTCCTCATAGGGCTTGTGCTCAAGGCCTCTCCCCAGCCTTGTTGCCCTTCTCTGGACACGTTCAAGTGTCTCAATATCCTTCTTAAACTGAGGGGCCCAGAACTGGACACAGTACTCAAGGTGCAGCCTAACCAATGCAGAGTACAGGGGCACAATGACTTCCCTGCTTCTGCTGACCACACTATTCCTAATGCAGGCCAGGATGCCATTGGCCTTCTTGGCCACCTGGGCACACTGCTGGCTCATGTTCAGGCGGCTGTCAATCAGTACCCCCAGGTCCCTTTCTGTCTGGGAGCTCTCCAGCCACTCTGACCCCAGCCTGTAGCTCTTCATGGGATTGCCGTAGCCAAAGTGCAGCACTCGGCACTTGGACTTGTTGGATGCCATCCCATTGGACTCTGCCCATCTGTCCAGTCGGTCGAGGTCCCTCTGCAGAGCCTTTCAACCCTCTAACTGACTAACATCTGCTCCTAACTTGGTGTCATCTGCAAACTTCCTGATGACTGACTCAACCCCCTCATCCAGATCATCAATGAAGATGTTAAAGAGGACAGGGCCCACTGATCCCTGGGGGATGCCACTGGTGACTGGCTGCCAGCTGGATGCGGCACCATTCACCACCATTCTCTGGGCTTGGCCCTCCAGCCAGTTCCTAACCCAGCACAGAGTGTTGTGGTCCAAGCCACGAGCTGACAGCTTAGCCAGCAGTTTGCTGTGGGGGACGGTGTCAAAGGCCTTGCTGAAGTCCAGGTAGAACACATCCACAGGCCTCCCCACGTCCACCAGGTGGGTCACCTGATCATAGAAGGAGATCAGGTTGGAGAGGCAGGACCTGCCCCTCCTAAATCCATGCTGGCTGGACCTGAGCCCTTGGCCATCCTTCAGGTGTGCAGTTATTGCCGCCAGGATAATCTGCTTCATCACTTTCCCTGGCACTGAGGTCAGGCTGACTGGCCTGTAGTTTCCAGGTTCCTCCATCCGACCTTTCTTATGGATGGGGACCACATTGGCCAGTTTCCAGTCATCTGGGACCTCACCAGTGAGCCAGGACTGGAGGAAAATGATGGAGAGCGGCTTGGCCAGCTCATCTGCCAGCTCTCTCAGCACCCTGGGATGGATCCCATCCGGTCCCATGGACTTGTGAGTATCCAAGTGGCTCAGCAGGTCCTGAACTAATTCCTCATGGATTATCGGGGCACTACACTGCTCCCCGACCCCATCGCCCAGCTCAGGAGGCCACTCGTCCTGAACTCCTCCTGCCTTGCTGTTAAAAATTGAGGCAAAGAAGGTGTTCAGGACCTCAGCCTTTTCCTCATCTTCAGTCACAGTGTTCCCCTCCAGGTCCACCAGGGAGTGCAGGTTCTTCCTGCCCTTCTTCTTATTGTTAATATATTTGTAAAAATGCTTTTTATTGTCTTTGACAGAGGTGGCCAGCTTCAGTTCCAACTGGGCCTTTGCCTCCCTAATTTTATTCCTACATAATCTAACAACTTCCTTGAACTTACCTCGAGAAGCCTTCCCATCCTTCCAAAGGTGATACAGCCTCTTTTTCCCCCTTAAATCCTCCAGGAGCTGCTTGCTTATCCAGGCCGGTCGCCTTCCCCACCGTCTCTTCTTTCGGCACGTGGGAACTGCCAGTTCCTGTGCCTTCAAGAGCTCCTGTTTGAAGTAGGCCCAACCATCCTGGACCCCTTGGTTCATGAGGGCTGGTACCCAGGGAATTTTACAAATAAATTTCTTAAACAGGCTGAAGTTTGCCCTCCGGAAGTCCAAGGTGAAGGTTCTGGGTCCTTTCTGGTTCCAAGGTGAAGGATGGATCCTTTCTATGTGTGTATGGGCAGGGGGCAGGGAGAGTGTTGATCATAATTGCTACTGAATTAAACCTTTATTGTCAGATAAAAAGATGTCTACACAGAAAACCATAGCTTTTATGGTTTCAAAGAGACCTTTAGATATCATCTAGTCCTATGCCCCTGCCTTGAGCAGAGACATCTTTGACTAGATCGGGTTACTCAGCGCCCCAGCCTGACTTGAATACTTCCAATGATGGGGCATCAACAGTTTCTCTGTGTAATCTATTCCAGCATCTCACCACCTTTATTGTAAAGAACTTCTTCCTTATGTCCAATCTAAACCTACCTTCTTTCAGTTTAAAACCATGGGCCCCTGTTCTACTGCTAGACACTCTGATGAAAAGTCTCTCATCTTTCTTATGAGCCCACTTGAAGTATTGAAAAACTGCAATATGATAATTCTTGGAGCTTTTGATTTCCTAGGCAAGATACTGTACCCACACTTTGTTCTGAATCCCTAAAGAAAGGTATACTGAATTCTTAACAAAAGGTATATTTCTAGGGGTGAATTTGGCACAGTTTGGGGGGGGGGGGGGGTTGCTCAGTCTTTGAAAAGTGCATTTGAGGCCTGCTAAATTATGCAGAATTGCCTGTCTCATCAAAAGCTTCCTATTTTGATACATTAACCAGTGGAAACTTTAAAGTAAGTTTGGGTACTGAGAGGCTTGAAGGAGAATTTCTTGGCCATCCAAGGGTAAAACCTGCAAAGTTGCAATCCATGGGAACAAGTGTGCTATTTGTGGGGCTTTTTTCTTGCTAAGTGAGAACCAGGTTCCCTGAAGAGAAATATTAGTTGCTCTCTCAGAGGTAACAACCCTCACAGTAAAACTCACTTTTTGGCAATATGTGGAAATCACAGTAATTTCTGACTTCTGATGGGGTTCTGGCTTGTGGCCACAGACCAAAATCAGGCTGTCTCTCAAACAGTGACCATTTTAAAGACTTTTTACATAAGATAATTTTCCTACCATGAAAAAAAGAAAACAAAACAAAACCAAAAACCACAACAACAACCCAACCAAACCAAACAGAACAAAACAAAGTATTTACTGTTTTGACATAACAGCTACATAAACACTTCCAGTTGTGTCTGGATCCCTAGAGTTTCACTTCACAGGACCAGAAGGTGCTTATATGTAAAAAAAGAGACCAATTATCTTTATTTTTATTATTATTAATGTCTGTTGTGGATATGTGATTTCAAGGGCAAGGCAGAATAAAGGAATTACACATCTGGGACATCACTTGACAGAGATGATGAAGGTGAGATATTTCACTAATACACATCTGCCACAAACTCCTCCTGTAGCATTTCCTGTTTTAGCAGGATATCTTGAAAACCTCCTCCAATCCAAACCATTCTATGAATTTCCCCTTATACCCACTCCAACACAGAACTCAGTCAAGCATTAAATGCCTGTTTTCAGAAGAATCTTTTAAAAACCTAAGCTTTGTCAAACTATCAGTGTTATTAATTACCCTAATGAACACAGTGACAGGGAAGTATGCTAGATTGGCAGTTCTTGAATTTCTCCAGAGGAAGTTGGTGTATGGATTCTTTCATAACCAGCAAGTTGCATCCACTGCAGTGGCACTGGGTAACTGGGGTTTATTTAAGAAATAGTGAGACAAGGTTTACTCTGCTTTCTGAGACACCCACTCCCTTGCTCATCCCAACACTGTGGTCACAAAGTCTCACCATCCATTTCAGCATGGAAGTTGATGTTAGCCCAGAATGGTAAAGAAGAAAGTCAGGCTACTTCAAGCCATGATGCTTCTCTTCATCAACATTATGGACCACAAGCTGCCTGATCTCCTGCATCTTGCCCCACTGCTCAGTTATTCCTCCAGGCAAGACCTTTGTCTATTTTACCAGGTTCCCTTCTTTCTGAAACCACTCCTTCATTTCAGTAACTCCTCTCATTGGCACTGGCTTTTCATTCTGGCACTCTGAGCCTTCTGTGTGCAGAAGTAAAATGTGTAATTGCCCCCCTAACTGCAGGGTTTGTCTCATGTCTGTTTATTAATTGGAGGGTTCAGGATGCCCATCTTTGTTCAGCTCAGGTGGAATGAACATACCTGCTGCATCCAGAAAGCAACCGTTTTCAACTTGAGAATTTCAGAAAGTCACTCCCCACACACTTGAACACCCAGTTTTCTGCTGCCTGTTTGCATTCACAATTAAAGTTATACTGTTTTTCATCATGCCTACCATTTCAAGCACAGAAATTTGGGATACTTGATTTTAGATCCTTTGCTATGCTCTGAAGCCTTGCCACTAGATGGTAATGTTTCCATCCCTAAAAACAAACAAGCAAAAAACAACACCCACAACCTTCCTTTGAAGGCACAGGCATGAGTTATTTTTGTAAGTTATATATGTTTTTATGGAGGAATCAGAAAATTATGGCTGCTATGAAGTAAAGCCTTTGATTATCAGCTCACTGCACAGCCACGCGCTTGTCAGGAAAGCAAAAGATGTAGGAGATTTATGATGGCCTAACAATTTTCTTTATTGTGGGTAGAAGTTTGGTAGGACAGGAAAACTGAGCTTTGTAGTCATATTTTGAATAGAATATGTGATTATAAAACATCATGCAAGGGTGTTCTTTTTTATAGTTCTTGGAAAAGAACTATTATACAGGAAGATAATGCCTCTATAAACACCACAGAATCATAGAATGCTAGAGGTAGGAAAGGACCTCCAGAGATCGTCGGGTCCAACCCCCCCCCTCCACCCCTTGCAAAGCATGACCACTTAGGGCAGGTTACACAGGAATGCACCCAGATGGGTTTTGAAGATCTCTAAAGAAAGAGACTCCACAACCTCTCTGGGTAGCCTGTTCCAGTGCTCTGTCACCCTCACAGTCAAGAAGCTTTTTTAAATGTCGCAATAGAATTTCCTGTGATTGAGTTTTACATCCATTCTTCCTTGTCCTATCAGTGAGTATCACTGAAAAGGGACTGGCTCCATCCTCCTGACAGCCACCCTTCACATATTTGTAGACATTAATAAGACCCCCTCTTAGACTTCTCTTTTCCAGACTAAACAGCCCCAGGTCTTTCAGTCTTTCCTTGTAAGAGAGATGCTCCAGTCTCTTAATCATCTTGTAGCCCTCCATTGAACTCTCTCCGGTAGTTCCCTGTCCCTCTTGAACTTGGGAACCCAGAACTGTAGACAATGTGGTCTAACTAGTGCTGAGTAGAGGGGGAGGAGAACTTCCTTGACACACTCTTCCTAACATACCAAAGTATACTATTTGCCTTGCTGGCCACCAGGGCACATTACTATCCCATGGATAACTTATTGTCAACCAGCACTCCAAGGTCCTCTGCAGAGCTACTCTTCAGCAAGTCAACCCTTAACCTGTACTGGTGCATGCTGTTATTCCTCCTCAGGTGCAGGACATTGCACTTATCCTTGTCGACCTTTATTAGGTTTGTCTGCCCATGTGTCAGTATTCAGTATTCAGTATCACTAAGGTTGGAAGAGACCTCAAAGATCATCGAGTCCAACCTGTCACCACAGACCTCATGATTAGAGCAGGGAGGACACTACTGTCCACTGCAGGCTTGAACTCACGACCTTCCACATTAAGGGTCTGATGCGCTACCAACTGAGTCCAGTCTGTCCAGGTCTCACTGAATGGCAGCACAGCTTTCTGGCGTGTCATCCACACCTCCCAGTTTTGCATCATCAGCAAACTTGCTGAGAACACACTCTGTCCTTTCATCTAGGTTATTGATGAATATGTTGAACAAGAATGGACCCAGCACTCACCTCTGGGAAACACTAGTTACAGGTCTCCAATTGGACTCTCACAACCCTCTGAGCTCTGTTATTTAGCCAGTTCTTGATCCATCTCACCTTCCACTCTTCTAATCCACGCATCTTAAGCTTTCCCACAAGGATGTTACAGAAGACAGTGTCAAAAGCCTTACTAAAGTCAAGGAAGACAAGTTCCAGCACTCTCCCTGCTTCTACCCATTAAGTTACACCATCTTAGAAGGCTATCAGATTAGTCAAACATAACTTTCCCATAGTAAATTCATGTTGGGTGCTCCTGGTAACCTTATTTTCCTCCATGCACTCAGAAATGACCTCCAGAATGAGCTGTTCCATTACCTTTCTAGGGATGGAGGTGAGGCTGACTGGTCTGTAGTTTCCTGGGTCCACTTTCTTCCCATTTATGAAGATTGGAGTGACATTGGCTGTCCTCCAGTCTTCAGGCACCTCTCCTGTTTCCCATGATCTTTCAAAGATGATGGAGAGTGATAGAGCAATAACATCAGCCAGCTCTCTCAGCACTCAAATGATCTCTAACCCAATCTTCACTGACCAGTGGAGAGTCCCTCTTCCAGCTTTTCCTCTTACTTCAGGGTCTGGGATTCCTGAGGGCTGGTCCTAGTACACTGGCCACAACAGCCCCATGCAGTGCTACAGGCTGGGGTCAGAGTGGCTGGAGAGTGCCCAGGCAGAAAGGGACCTGTGGGTACTGGTTGAGAGTAGGCTGAACATGAGCCAGCAGTGTGCCCAGGTGGCCAAGAAGGCCAATGACATCCTGGCCTGTATCAGGAATAGTGTGGCCAATGGGAGCAGGGAAGTCATTGTGCCCCTGTACTCAGCACTGGTTAGGCCACACCTTGAGTCCTGTGTCCAGCTCTGGGCACCTCAGTTTAGGAAAGATGTTGAGTTGCTGGAACATGTCCAGAGAAGGGCAACAAAGCTGGGGAGGGGGTTGGAGCACAAGCCCTGTGAGGAGAGACTGAGGGAGCTGGGGTTGCTTAGCTTGGAGAAGAGGAGACTCAGGGAAGACCTTACTGCTGTCTACAACTACCTGAAGGGAGGTTGTAGCCAGGTGGGGGTTGGTCTCTTCTCCTAGGCAACCAGCACCAGAACAAGGGGACACAGTCTCAGGCTGTACCAGGGGAGGTTTAGGCTGGATGTTAGGAAGAAGTTCTTCATTGAAAGAGTGATTGTCCATTGGAATGTGCTGCCCAGGGAGGTGGTGGAGTCACCATCACTGGAGGTGTTTAGGAAGAGACTGGATGGGGCACTTGGTGCCATGGTTTAGTTGATTAGATGTTGTTGGATGATAGGTTGGACGCGATGATCTCAAAGGTCTCTTCCAACCTGGTTAATTCTATTCTATTCTATTCTATTCTATTCTATTCTATTCTATTCTATTCTATTCTATTCTATTAGTAAAGACTGAAGCAAAGAAGGCATTCAGTAACTTTGTCTTCTCTTTATCCTCAGTTATCAGGGCTCCCTTTTCACTCAGTGGGCCTATATTTTCCCTGTTCTTTTTGCTACTAATGCAATAGTTATAGACATTTATCATGCTGAGGAGCCATCCCGAGCTTTGTGTGCTCCCATTTACAATATTAATACAGAGAATAAGCCATCTCCTTAACAACAAACACTATTGCAAGCAGCTCAGCTGTGCCATCTCCCACTTACTGTGACTTTCCACTCAACAGTAGTTCCTGGTGTAAGTGTCTATCCTTACCTACATGATGCTTTAGTTAAACTCTTCCTAAATGTTGAGCAGCTGAAGTGCTAGGGTAAGGATCATGACCTGTCCTGAGAAGAGATGGGACACTGTGAGACCTCCACGGTGAAGATAAACCCCAGCCCTGGGGGTTCCTGCAGGCTGCGAAAAGGCCCTAGGACTGACTTGCTGAAGACTCACTTTGCCCAGGGTAACAGTAACGCCACCACCATTTCAGTACTGTTAGTCTGTTCTTCACTTTGACTTCAGCACTGAATGCATAAAACTGATCAAGCATCACCAAAAAAACTTAAAAAAAATGCTTTAAAAAAAAAAAATCCTGAGAAGGTAGTTGCCTTGAACAGAAAAAATAAGCATTTTTTAATGGTCTCCAGGCCACTTGCAGACCTTCGGGCAGTGTCCAGGCACCACAGTGGTGCTATACAAACATTTAACAGATGACATTCTTGTCAATAATTGTAGGTCTTTCTCTTTCCAATCTCACACTTTGATTTTGTTTTTTAAAAAAACAAGATCCTGAAACATATCTTAATCCTCTTACTTTCCACAGAGAGTGTACATGCAACAAGTAAAAAAAAATAAAGCATGTTGTTATTGCTCCCCTGGTCTGGGGAAGCTGAATGTAGTTGTAAACCTCTTATAACAAGCTGCCATTGGGTGACAATAGAAGGCATGAGCCCTGTTGCCATATAGCAATGAGATTCCAGAAATGCAGAGAGCAGAGAATCTCAGAAGTCCTCCCAGATGTCCTCTACTGCTGTGTTGTAGAATCCCTTGCATTACAGAGTCTCAGAGTCTCACTTACAGAAGAAGTCCCAGAAGCTATTAACAGGCAAAGCAACTAACAGAAGTCCTAACTAACAGAGCATATCCCTAGCAGCATCCCTAAACTGAAGCCCTGACCAGAAGAAGTAGTTAACTAACAGAAGCAGAAGTCCCTAGCAGTCCTAACCCCCCCAATCTGTCCCTAACCTAAATCCCTAACCCAAGTCAACTATTGCTCAGAGTGGCTTTTTATATACTCTTTGCTATCAATCACTTAACCAGTAAAATCCAACTACATATATAAGCTAAAATCTTTTCCCAAGAAGAGGTGCCAGCATGTCAAGGAGGTGGTTCCTGCAGCATGTTCCAATCAAAGGGTGCCAATGTGAGGATGTTGTTCTTGGCATACGTGGAATGTTATTGTTTTGCTCTTCACAGCATGCTAAGGAATTGGTCAGCTAAGGAATCATGCATCCAGCATCTGCCAACAGAACAGTGGCTGCAACATGTTGTAACACAAAATACTAAGCTAGATTTCTGATCATGAAAAGATGCAAAAGAAATAGAATGCTATACTACATTACTGAAAGACCCCAAAAGTTAGCCTGCTCCTGTTAGCTTTTACCCAATGGTTTAAGGAAAGTACAGTTGCCTGTCCTAAGGAAGAGTTATAAACGCCTACCTCAGCTACCTGAACAATATTTCTACAACTAGCTAGTTGCCAGTCTCTCCTACTGTACAACTCCAAGTTGTTAAAAAGTCATACAATCATTTACATTGGAAACAACTCCAGTTCCCTCACAAAAATTGTTCTGTAGACCCTTGACCAACTCTGATCCCCTTTTTTGGACAGGCTTCTGCACCTTAGTGTCTTTCCTTTAGTGAAGAGCTCAAAAATGAGCACAGTATTCAAGGTGTGGCCTCACCTGTGCTAAGTACAGAGGTACAATTTGTTTCCTGCTCCAGCTGGCAACACTAACATAGGCTAGGATGCTGTTGGCCTTTTTGTCTACCTGGGCACAACTGCTGGCTTATATTCAGCCAGCTTGTTTACCAACACCCCCTGGTCCTTTTCTGACAAGCAGCTTTCCAGACACTCTTCCTCAAACCTATAACACTGTACAAGGCTTTTAGCACCCAAGTGCAAGAAACAGAAAGTCTTTGAGAAAGGAAAGAAAGAGTGTAGTTGCTCACTTGGAGAGCTGGCTGCTCACCCGGGCATGGGGTGATTGCCCCTCTTCCTTGTGTCTACCGGCTGCGCAGTTACTCAGAGTCTTGTGCCATCAACAAGAGGGATTGAGGACATTTCCTCATCTCTATCTGCCATATCTTATAACAAGGGTACAGCATGCTCCTGAGAAGCAGGATATTTGGGTTTAAAACTCTAGTGACAGTACCAGAAATCAAACCCACTTTCCCCAATCCCAAGCAAGTGCCGTATCTTGCTGACCACCCAGTCACAGGGTGGGAGAAACTTGTCCACAATGCTTAGGACCATTTCATTCCAGCCCAAATAAAATTGGTATTGGCTTGAAGAAGAATTAATCCACCAACTATTTTCTCAAAAAAAACCAAAATACAAAAACCCCAAAAAAAAAACAAAACAAGACAAGCAAAAAAAAAATCCAATAATATCATAATATCATTCATTGCTGGGTGCTTGAAAGGAAAGCTGCCTAAACAGTAAATATGGACAATAAAATAATTGCTGAAAAGAGCTGGTTTTTCCCTCACTTTGCAACTGTTTGTGTTCATACTTATAGGAACACAAGAACTTACTCTTATGTGGCCTGCTTTTTGGCTATATTCTGACCACATTTCAGATGTGGTTGAGGCCCCATCCCTGAAGACATTCAATATCAGACTTGATGTGGCTTTGAGTAGCTTGATTGAGTTGGAGGTATCCCTGCTCATTTCAGGGGGATGGACAAGATGACCTTTGAGGGTCCCTTCCAAATCGATGCAATCTGTGAATCTGTGAAAATGAAAAGGAAGAGTGAGTGCTATACTAAAGACTTCCCGAAGTAAGCTAAGTATTGAAATGAGTATTAAGACTGGGGAAAGAATTGCAAAAGAGCTAACAGAAAAACAGAGTGCTGGAAGAAGAGCTTGTTGTATCCAATGGTCCAGCAGGTGATTAAATACTGTAGCATAGCAAAAGCAGCATGGCTGCCAAGGGTACGCATTTGTTTCCCCCTGCAGTCACAAGCAAGTAACTTGGCAGGAGCTAAAAGGATACTATGCAGTTTATAGGATATTCTGACCTTCATAGTCCAACTCATCAGTAGGCACTGCAGAGGCATGGGTGGCTAAGGCCAGCTTGACACCAGATACATTTACCAGAGTCATGCCCCTAACAGAGCACAGTGTTTTTAAACAACATTTCTATACTAACCTGGCTAGATACAAATGCAGAGCAAAAGACCATGGTGCTACCAATATCCCTCACTTAGGACAGAAAGCTGGAATAACAAACACTGGTCTAATTCTGGAAAACTCAAAAAACCCACCATCGCTTCTGGGCAAACTCCAATGCTTAACCACCTTCACAGGGAAGATTTTGTTTCCTTATGTAGCACTGGCATTTTCCTTGCTGTCACTAGTAACAGTGCCACCCTGTGTGCTCAGATGAGTGCCTTGGAGAAGGGTTGGTTTTCCTGTTTCTCTCACCAGCCAAACTCTGCCTCTCCTCCTTGCAGCACAGTCTGGCTGCTCACTGCCACCCTGATAATCCCACCTGTGGGGCCTGGCTGATATTTTTCAGTGTGGAAGCCTGTGGTGGTTTTAGGCTATGCCTTTAAAATTTAGTTACAGATCTTGAGCAGAAAAGTAGGAAAATACAAATAAATCACTTTTGGGTGTAAAAAGGAAAAAAAAGAAGATTATTCTAAACAAATTCATTGGATAAATATCTAGAATAAGACCAGTTATATCAAAACAATTCTTTCTTCTTTCCTGACCTCTGCTGTTTTGCTTCACTCAGGAGACATTAACCTGCTTATCGGTTGGCCTTGGCTGAGCTGTTTACTTAAGTCTAACTCATTGCTTTCTCTCTGCTCCTTTTCTCTTGTGGACAGGGGAGAGGGGGCACTGGAATGGCTTCCCTGGTGTCTGACCAGGGGGGGTGGTGGGGTGGGGGTGGTTGTGTTATTTGCTGTTTGTAAATACCTGTATACTATTGTAAATACTGTATATTTTGTACATATTCATTGCATTCCATTGTAGAGTGCAATTCTTTCTTGTAAATACAGCTTCATTTGCTTCTAATTGAGTTTGGTCTGGCAAAATTAATGCTGGGGGGAGAAACTTCAACCAACCACAAAGCCCCAATGCCTTCCTCCTCATCCTATGGGGAGGAGGCAATGAAGACCCTATGGAGGCCATCACTCCTTCTCTATAAAGTAAAGCTCTGGCAGCCTGCTCAGCATTTTTCTGTCACTTTGTTTTCATTTACAGTTCAAGTACTAGAAGTTTCATTATGATGCCATTAATTATTTGTATTTCAATCTAATAAACTTTCTTCTCTTCTACCTTGACATTTATTTGCTGTTAATGCACAGGCCAGAATTGTTGAAGTTTATCTGGCCCAGGTAAAGGTTATTTGGCCATGAGCAAGAAGTAGACATAAGTTCTCACTGTGGTATTTGCAGCTGTAGATGAATTTGTTTTATGATTCTGCACTGCTTAATTGCAAACCAAAACAGCACCACTATGTGTTATTTCCATGTTCTGTGCACAGTGCTCAATTTGTGCACACTTCAAACCATGAAGATATCCATTTAGGCAGTCACTTCCTACATCTTCATAACAGAGAGATGGAGAAACTTGAGAAAACATGCAAATGCCCATAATAGGAATAAAATAATTATACAAATAAGGATTATACTTTAATAGAGATTGGTCTGACCAGAATGTTTTTCTTTTAACCAGTTATTGTGGTGCATCACTAATGGTTTCAACAGACTGAAATGGAGCTGCTGAAAACATTATGAGGTTTGCAAACATCTTACATGTTGGGCCACTGGTTAGACATGTAAACAGTTTGTCTGAGCTTTCAGAGCTGCAACAAATGTGCTAAACCTTGGAAAGAGAGTCAGCTTGAACGTATCAACTGTCATGCTTCAGCAGTCAGCCTGAATTTTTTTTATACATAAACTAGCTTTTCCAAACAAAGAAGAATGTGTCTATTACCATGGGATAATGCTGTCACTTGATAAGGCTTAATTTTATGGTTGGTATAAATAACTTTGTTGTAATCAGTCTTCATCCTCATTTCAGCCTGCTTTCTTGGCAAAGTCTTT
Source organism: Melanerpes formicivorus (assembly GCF_026170545.1). Lineage (NCBI taxonomy): Eukaryota > Metazoa > Chordata > Aves > Piciformes > Picidae > Melanerpes > Melanerpes formicivorus. The sequence goes on along the minus strand of NW_027142353.1, from coordinate 18,561,510 downwards.
GGCTTACAGTGAAGGCAAAGCACAGCAAAGGAGCACAAGGCTCTCTCCACAGAGCTCATCAGAGGACTGGAATTTCCTTACAAAGAGCTTGTATGAATTTCTAGATTTCATAGTAACTGTTTCCAGACTAATAATGTAACATTGGAATGAAAAAGTAAACTCAGAGAGAAAGCCAAAGAAAGGTGCATGGAGAAACATAACAAAAATATACTTAAAATACCTACATATTTTTTTATAAACTAGACATGTGTGTCTTTGTTCTCTTACTATTTCTTCCTCTTCTATTGCTTCTTTTGTACACTGATCTTCAAAGATCTTGACAACCTGATCGGGCCATCACAATATCACAATATCTCATGCAGCATTTCTGTTGTGCACTGCTCTTTCACTCCTAAGTCATGACAGACTTTCCATGGTGGCTGTCAGAATGCACAGCCAGCTGTTCAGCTGCATAGCAGTAACAGCACCAAAATAGCTGTTCTGCTCAGGACTTCCAGCCTCATCAATCTCCATAACAGGCATTAGGAACCATGTGCAACACTGCTCTAGAAAATTACTGTGTGATGTGATAGTTGGCACCCAAAATAATGTTTGATCACTGCATGCCAGGGATAAACCTCATTAATCATTAGTCATTAGTGACCTGTCTGCAGGACAGCAGGGATTCTGGCATGACAAGGATAGAGACATCGTTGCTCCTCACTGGCTCTTGGTGGGGAGATCTGTGGTGGAAGCTGTCTCACTCATCCCTCCTTCCCCAACCTGTGACAACTTTTATTCACCTAAATTCTAGAGCAAGGACATTCATCTCTTCCAAAGGATAGCCTGGCCCCATGGCCACACAGATGTGGAATTTTTCCCACTCCAGGTGGCCTCACACCTTCCCACAACTCCCAGAAAGAGGAAACCTGGATTCATAGTTTCATAGTTTCATAGTTTCATTCAGGGTTGGAAGGGACCACAAGGATCATCTAGTTCCAACCCCCCTGCCATGGGCAGGGACACCCCACACTAGATCAGGCTGGACAGAGCCTCGTCCAGCCTGCTCTTAAACACCCCCAGGGACGGGGCCTCGACCACCTCCCTGGACAACCCATTCCAGGGCTTCACCACTCTCATGGTGAAGAACCTCCTCCTCACATCCAGCCTGAAAAAGCCTCCAAAAGCTTTCATATCCTACCTTTGCACCCACAACAATGAGAAGAGGTGATGCCCTAGGAGGAAAAATGTTTCCAGTGGAGGAAGATCACATTACTAAGGTCTATTTATCTCCTGCCATATCATGCTTCCTCTTCCTCTTCCTCTTCCCCATGACCACCTTTCCCTGGCACTACTGAATCCAGTGCACCTTCTTTGCACCCAACAGAAGGAACATCTGCACCCCCAGAAAGCCTAATGAAAACCTTTATTTATATTTTGCAGGCATGGGTAGACTAAACTCATTTGTGACAATCTGTAAATGGCCCATATTTTCTCTTAATCTCACACTAGTGGTTCCCACTGTACATTGACAGACTTTCATGTGCAGCCTCACAAAGTAATGTTTCAACTAATGTAATTTGTCTTCTCAAGCATGACATTATTTTGCACTGAAGTCTGTCTGCTTAAAGTGAGCAAGGACATAAGCGCTACCTAAGGTCTCCACGCTGCACTGACCTGCCAGAGCTGGGGGACAAAAGGCAGCAGGCAAAACACCCTGTGAACAGCTCAGCTGTATTATGCTTAGCATAGCTCTTCTTCCAGACAATGAAAGAGACTTCTACTTTTGCTTACATCCTTATCTGTGCTGCACCAGGTTCATGTGTTAGAACCTCTGAAATATGTGGGTGACATAAACACCTTATTCAGATTGAACTATTGATATGAAGCTGTAGGGAAGCATAATGCAGCCCACATGTGTTGTAGTGCAGATAATTAGAGCTGGGCATCCAGATACTGAAACATGACAAGTTTCAGTGACATTCAGTGTGGGTGACGGGAAAAAGAACTCTGCAACACAGGGAAGGAAGAGCTTTGTGGTTTTCACTCCTCTGGCTCTGATTTGCCATACAGCCTCATAAGAGTTGTTGTCAGTAGCTTAGCTACATTTGCTTGTTCTTCTACTTCCCTAGTTTCTCACATCTGCAGTAAACACACAGCTCTCTTTTTCTCCTCAAGATTCACCATACTGATCCAGTGTAAAAAACTTGCATAAATATATACCTGTGACAAGGTGGTGTTCCAGTCTGCCAGTGCTCAGCAGGAATGCTGAAGGCACAAATGGCCTCACTGCAGTACAGCGGGACAAATAATCCACGTTGTCTTCATGGGGGATGGAAAACTGGACAAAATGGCCAGTAGTGCATAAGCTGCAATCACCACATCCTGTAGCAAGTAATTTCATTTGATCTTAAAACACCAGTGACTACTAATTGATGATGCCAGGTTTGGGTATAATGAGAGACAAGACAACCAGCTCAGGTGTGGACCCCTCTCACCACTGGCACATAAACTGAGGCCAAAGTAATTTGGAGGAAAGGTCACAGCTTGGGTATAATAGCTGACCTTGGAGGGCTGCTGCAAAGCAAATGCAGGCACATGAACAGCTATTTTTTTTCCCCATCCTTTGACAACAATAGTGCAAATTCATGTGGTTTGGCTGATGGTCAGCTTAAATAACAGCTTTGCCCTGTCAAGGAAATGGTGCTGAGGACAAGAGGAATCTACATCAAACAGACCAGAAAAGCCTCTGAAGTTTGCATTCTGTATTTTATACTATAAAACATAAGCCGTAATATATAACCTGCAGATAAGAACAGAAATATTTCCAAACTTATAATCTGCAACATGCATAACTACATGTGTGCAAAAGTCAGCCAGATCTGATACTTATTAAATATTATCACAGAACTGAAGGATCTTAGCTGAGTATTAAATCTTCAGTATGCTGGAATTTATGCAAATATACAAAAGAGACATTCTGCATCTTATGGAATGAAAATGTTCATAGTGGTTTGATGAACTGCAACAGAGGTGTGGAAAAATTATGCTGATATTATTTAAAGTAGCAATTTTAATGCCAAAATAGAAATCTAAAATAGAATTTATAGAATTCTCATAACATTTTCACTCATTTTGTATGTGTATATATCAAGGTACTCAACAGGTGAGCCTGATAGAAGACTGTGTCTTTATTTTATGCAGAAACCAAGCATCGTTGCTTACTATGTGTGCTCTCACCAGTGAGCTGTAACGTCAGTTCTTTCTGCGTTTGTTCTTTTCTTTTATTTCTTTACCTCACCCTGGACATCCTCCTTCTTCCATTCATTCTGTATTTAATGAGAAAGCTGTCATGTGGGAAAAGACAAAATCTGCTTCTCACATGTTTTAAAAGAAAGCAGTAGTGGGATTTCGATAGCCCTTCAGGGCATCATTACCCAGGAGGAGGTAGTCTCAGGCTCTCTTACAATGTCAAGGTCCAGATGGAAAAAGTCACTGCATCTTGCATCTCTTTTGGGTTGAGACTTGACACAGGTACCAAAGGATTTACACAGAAATTCTTTCTATGTCCAGAAACACAAATCAAGGCATGTGGGGAAATTTGAACTAGAAGAGCAAAGTGATTACAGACCACAGGCATCTCCAGAGTGACACCACAGCTCAGTTGGAGGGTATGTGCAGGATCTTTTGTTTGGGGCAGCTAAATTCTGCCCTGGTCTTTAGAGGCTGTGTCTGGACCTTAGAAATTTCAATCTCCAGTCATACAAAACTCATTACTATAACAAATATAACAGACTAATGACCTGAAAAATTTCAGTTTAAAATGTCTCTGGAGAGTTGTAATATACATTTTTAAAAGTAACTGAAGATTCATTTCCATTCTGGTTTTACTCTCATAACCCATAATGTAGAAAGTATTTCATATAAAAAGATTCTAAACCAAATCCCCTTTCCTCATTTTAATTTTACTCATATAATCTATAAACTATTTTATATCAAGAGACTGTAAAATGCATGCCTTTCTGCTTCTTTGCTATGCTGACTTTTCAGAGTGGTACAAATTTCTAAGATTCTGGAAGGAAGGGTTTATACAAAAACATTGATGCTATCTCAACTATTGTGCTCTGACCAACATTGCAGCAACAGAGAACACCAATAAAGTACTGCAGTGCTGTATAATTGTCTTATTAATTGGAACATTATTTACAGAGAAGGCTGGCTTCACAGCATGCACCTACTTTCTGAAATGCTTGCAGTACTCAGGACACAGCAGGCAGCCAGCATAAAAGTTCAGTTAAAGAACCAGTAAAATAGCCATCCATATAAGTGCAAGTTAATGAATTGAGTCCCCCTGGCAGGAAAACTTGGATATGAGCAAGCATTTTCAAACTTAAAGAGAGGTGACCTTAAAAGCCTGCTAAACCTCAAATGTAATGCATCATGATGGTGGTCGAGCCCTTTAATTTTTAGATGAAGAACAACCCCTCTCAGCTATTCTATTAAAATACATTGTATGTTATGTTATAAACTGGAAATGAGAAAATAAGAAAGAAAACTACCCTTTTGAATGTGTAGAGGGCACCACTTCACGTTTAAATTAACTGCTTATATAGCACTGTGCGTACTAAATCCTGTGCATGGCAGTTGTTTATGTAGTCCTTCTTTGATAAAAGTTCTCCGGATACCATGAAAAGGAACTGCCATGCTCTCTCTATGCCCCTAGAAACTACATTAGTGCCAACTATTCAACAAATCATTTTGTATTTTCAATGTCCCAAATAAAATCCTTTCAGCTGGCAGAAGAGAAATTATGACGTCTGTCCTTCTGCCTTTGCAATGTCCAACAACTTAGCAAATTCACTGGAAGAAAAAGAAGCAAAACAAAAACCACCAACAAAAAGCATGCAGGGCTTACAGCTTTGAGGGATTGTTTTCCCCAAGATTAATGTTTCATTATCATATATGAAGTATAGCACAGCTTACTACGTCAGTACTTACATTTACAGCTCCAGTGCTAAGTCCCTAAATTACTGTGTGGTTTATTTCAGCACGGGTACACAACACTGTCTTTTGTAAGAGTATTAGGGCAGTCAATATTTTCACAAAATACCTGAAAAAAATCTTTTCTATAGTCTACTTCCCAAAATATCTGATATTTGCAGACTTTGGACAGATTGCCCTTCCAGCCAGACCAACCTAGCACAGTGCAAAGCAGGAAGATGATTTTTGCTGTTAACACTGAGCTGCCATAAATCAAGCTTTCATTGTGGACTCTTTTGATGCGTCATTCATGATGCTGTAACTTGCTCTCAGGTCTCGGAAACTGAAGCCAGTTGCTTCCTTGGCAATTATACGGTATAATAGCAGCCTGGATCCCAGTTCATCTGCAATGAACATTAAAGCCTTTAATGTTAGGTATTCAGTGGAAAACAGAGCACTCTGGAGTCAGATTTCCTCTGCGGATCTAGTAAGTTCTCTTTTCCTACAAAAAAACCAACAATAACAACAAAAACCCCACAACAACAACAACAACAAAACTCACAAACAAACAAACAAAACCTGAAAATCAGCATTGTATTTTTTTTCCCCTCTGGTGCTTTGAAGAAAATCAACTAGTTTGAAGTTTTCAAAAAAGCATCTGTTTGTGCAACACATCCCATCCATGTCTAGGTACCTATCTGAGACGGACCCACCTCTGCTTCCATTGCTTTATGCAATCCAGCTTCCATTGCTCTGCAGCTCACACTTTATTTTGGCTGGGTCCACCACCATCCATCATCACTAATCCTCTATTTGCCCAAAGGAAAGAAGTGCCTAGGGACAGACAGCAACAACATCCAAGCAGGTTACAAGCACTGCCAGTTTTTGGGTCCCACATATGCATTTGAGAAAACGTACAGTGCTCTTGGAGAGCAGACAGATGGAAAGGAAGGAAATCCAAGTTCCTGACTTCTCTTTATTTCAAAGCCCAATTATTCTTTTTCCCTACGGAGCAGCTACATTAACTTCAGCGTTTTGGATCACATTCAGTTGAGACAGGCAATAAGCACATTACTATAGCAGTTTCAAACACTGGTGGCATTTCCTTGACTTTTGCCAAGTATAGAATTATTACATATTGTTTCTAGATTTGTTAGCAGCGCTCCCCAGAAAGAAAATTGCACTCCAGAAATCTTTAGGGTAGTAATTTTGTGTTAGCTAACACTGTCAATAGAATTATCTTCCAATATGATCTTCCTTTCAAAACTGATACTCCATACCAATGGTGTCTTTCCCCACCCTCCCCCCCCAAAAAAACAAATCTACTTTGAAATGGACTTATTCCATATTTCCACTGAGCAAAAGGAATTAAAAAAAAGACTTAAGGAAAGATATTTTAACCTACCTCAGTAATGTAAGCACAGAGATTTAAATGGGTGAATACATTGGATTAGTGCTCCCATAATACAGATCAGACCAACTTATATTTGGCTAACTAGTGAATCAAGAAGCTTGCATTTCAAATGCAGACAAACTATGATGAAAGCTTAGTGGCTTTCTACAATGGTGTAACTACATCAGTGGACAAGGGAAACTAACAGATGTCATCTATCTGGACTTAATGAGGCCTTTTGGACACAGTTCCCCACAACATCCTTCTATCTAAGGTGAAGAAATGTGAATTTGATGGGTGGACTGACCAGTGGATAAGGAGTTAATTGGATGATTGCATACAAAGAGTAGTGGTCAACTCAATGTTTAGATGGAGAGGAGTGACAAGAGGTGTCCCTCAGGGGTCTGTATTGAGACCAGCACTGTTCAATATCTTCATCAGTGATACAGACAGCAAGATTGAGTGCACTCTCAGCAAAGTTTGCAGACAATACCAAGCTAAGTGATAATACTGAAGGCAGGATACCAACCAGAGTGATGTAGACGGGTGGGAGAGGTAGGCTGAGGAGAATCACCTGAGGTTCAACAAGACAAAGTGCAAGGTTCTGCACCTAGGTTGATATCAATACAGGCTGGGGGATGATGAAATTGAAAGCAGCCCTGCAGAAAGAACTTGGGGGTACTGGTGGATGAGAAGCTGGACATGAGCTAACAATGTGCACTTGCAGCCCAGAAGGCCAATCGCATCCTAGGATGTAACTATAGAAGCATGGCCAGCAGGTTGAGAGGTGATTCTGCCACTTTGCTCTGGTGAGATCTTACCTGGAGTACAGGGTCCACCTACAGGACCCCCAGCATAAGAGAGACATGGGCATGCTGGCAGATCCAGAGGAGGGCCACCAAGATGATCAGAGGGCTAGAGCACATCTCCTCTGAAGACATGCTGAAAGAATTTGGGTTGTTTGGCCTGGAGAAGAGAAGTCTCAGGGAGACCTTATAGCTATAGTTCAATACCTGAAGGAAACCGACATGAAGGCAGGGAGAAGGACTGTTTAAAAGGGCTTGTAGAGATAGAATGAGGGGCAATGTTTTTAAACTGGAGCAGAGGAGAGTTAGGTTGGACATAAGAAAGAAGTTTTTTACAGTGAGAGTGCTGAAATACTGGATGTGGTTGTGGCCCCACCCCTGGAGACTTGATGTTGACCTGGGCAGCCTGATTTAATTGGAGGTGTCCCTGCTCACTGCAAGGGGGGTGGACAAGATCACCTCTGAGGGTCCCTTCCAACCCAATGCAATCTGTGAATCTGTGAAAGAAATGTTTTTCATGTTCTAAAGCTACTCTCTAGTCCCTGTCAGAGATGACCCAGACTCAGGCAAGCCCATAGCAGGCTGGATCCATATCATGGCTGTCTATTGGGCTGTACTCTGGCACTAAGCTTCTAGTTGCCATCTTCTGTTTCTTTGCTTATTTGTTGTCAATGACAAAAGCATTTTCTGGCTGCTGTAACTGTAGTCCCTCTTCTTGTTTCTGTCATAGTCATTGAATAAAGTTTGAGTTACAAATGTAAAATATGCATTGCTGAAACATGTGAATTCCTACTCTTTTATCATCTTTTACGATTTCTGGAAGCTTTGCTGGTTCTAGTGTTGATTCTGATTCAAAGTATATCAAACACTTTATGTTACCTAACAGCAAGACACACAGATGGTATACATTTAACTAAGTCAATTTTTACTATTGGTTGCACCTGTTTCAAGCTATCAATCTGACACCTTCCTGGAGCATCATTAATTTAATTTTTTAAACTTTATCTTAAGGTAAATAAGTGTTTGTCCAAATTCTTCTGACAGTGCTTTCTTGAATTGATTTCACTCTGTCTGTTACAATACAAAGAGAACACTGTTGGGTCTGTGATGTTTGATTTATTATTTCAGATGAAGAGCTCTTGAAATGCTCACTAAATTTGATCTTTCTTGTAATTACAAATGCAGCATCTATATCATACCCATATGCATGTGACATATTTTTCTTGAGAGACAAAAAACCACAACCAAAGCAACCTACAATCTCCTCAAATATGAAAGATGTTTGAAGAAATAAGAACCACAACTCTAGGTATGTGTTCTTTGGCCTAGAATACATGTATTGATGCATTATATGGATCTGAACCAACATGAAATTGTTCTGGAGGAATGCTGAAGGTTATTTTTCAAAGAGTTTGAAAGGGTACCTGTGGAAGACAGGTAGATGGAAGATGGAAGATGTCTGAATTTTACAATTTTGTAAGCATGAGCTATATAAAGAATAATAGGATTATGGTATTACAACTCAAGCTGTGATAGGGCTGGAGGAGGTTACTTAGACCATGTGGCTACCTACACTGCTAAAGAGAAGAGAGCCAGGAGCTAATCCTCAGCACTGAGACCAAATGGTAAGCACAGATCTATGCTACACAGCTCTTGTTCCTGCAACTTGTCTCATCTCATGTGGTCCAATAGAAAATGTTTTCTTTCAAATGTTTTTTCCCAGTTCAAAATGTCTGAAGTAATATACAACCTGTGTCACAGCTTGCCAGAGTGGTGGCTTTGTAACACAAAGCTGCATGTGTGTATAGCATGTCTGAGGGTGTAAAACCTGCTGGGATAGCATTGAAAAATTGTGTAGGACGGAAGGATTCACACTTGGTGCAGTCTTGTCCATTATCACAGTATATTAGAGGTTGGAAGGGACCTCAAGAGATCATCAAGTCCAACCCCCATGACAAAGCAGTATCACTTAGGGTAGTCCTGGATGAGGTCCTGGATGATGTCCTGGAATGAACTAGTTTGCAGAAGTGAGCCCAGCCATTGGTGAGAGCTGTGAGCTCAGCAGAGAGGTTCATCCCTGGGCATGCAATACATCTTATTGTGGTATACAACTCTCCACAGTTCCACCTGAGACTTGTGGTCTATTTTGGCATTCAAAGAGCACAACATACAAGCATAGAGAGCCTTCCAGGTGCTGTTCTGGTCAGAGGTTGGCACTTAAAGGGCAAGATCCTAAAGAACCTGGTTTGACTGAGGAGGTTCTTGCATGCTCTCTGGTACAAAAGAGGCATTGATCCATTCTCAAGACAGATGAACAGAGGCAGGGAAAACACCAAGACTGGGGAGAGACTTTTACACCAACTCTGGTCAGTGCTCTCTCCAATTTCAGGCTCCCACAGGAACATTATGCTTTTACCCTGCAATCACTTGTGTGAGGAGAAGGAAGCAGAATTCTCATGCAGGACACTCTGCAGCTGTTTCCAGACCAGTAAAAGCAATTAGCAGGGACCAGAGGGATTTTGGTGGCATTCTTGGATCTTGCCAAAGAGTGGCACAGCACATGCCAGCAGTCACTCAGCAAACCTAGCCAAAGCTCTATTATTGATTTTGAATGCCCCCTCCTTTCCCAGCAAGATACTGGAAATAGCATAAGGCTCTCCATTCACCTGGCAGTGCAGCCTACAAACACAGCAGGGAAGTACCATGGGACTCAGCACATGGCGGAGACAGATACGTTCTTCCTGCTCTTTGTCTCTGCTCCCTTTGTCTCTGTTTACTTGAACATCTGATTGTTGATTGACAGCCACCTAAACATGAGCCAGCAGTGTGCCCAGGTGGCCAAGAAGGCCAATGGCATCCTGGCCTGCATTAGGAATAGTGTGGCCAGCAGAAGCAGGGAAGTCATTGTGCCCCTGTACTCTGCATTGGTTAGGCCACACCTTGAGTCCTGTGTCCAGTTCTGGGCCCCTCAGTTTAAGAAGGACATTGAGACACTTGAACGTGTCCAGAGAAGGGCAACAAGGCTGGGGAGAGGCCTTGAGCACAAGCCCTATGAGGAGAGGCTGAGGGAGCTGGGATTGTTTAGCCTGGAGAAGAGGAGGCTCAGGGGTAACCTCATTGCCCTCTACAACTACCTGAAAGGTGGTTGTAGCCAGGAAGGGGTTGGTCTCTTCTCCCAGCCAACCAGCACCAGAACAAGGGGACACAGTCTCAAGCTGCGCCAGGGGAGGTTTAGGCTCGAGGTGAGGAGAAAGTTCTTCACCGAGCGAGTCATTCGTCATTGGAATGGGCTGCCCAGGGAGGTGGTGGAGTCACCGTCCTTGGAGGCGTTCAAGAGGAGATTGGACGTGGCCCTTGGTGCCATGGTCTAGTCATGAGGTCTGTGTTGATAGGTTGGACTCGATGATCCTCGAGGTCTCTTCCAACCTTAGCAATACTGTGATACTGTGATCTTTCTTCCCTTCTCTTGTGGACTGAGCCTTAGGGACATTGCATGGCTGCACAGTTAGTAAAATTGATTCCCATGACCATGCCATCTCCTCTAGATTCATGATCTCAGAAGTTGCCATGCCATTCCCTCTAGACTTCTTCTCTAAGAAAGTCTTGGGGCATTTAGCTAGACAGCAATCTAGCTAAATGTTCTCATACAAAGTCACAAAGTTTAGGTGTGATAACCTAGATGAGTGTTTAGCATCTCCACACAGTACCAAGAGCACCAAGGATGCTGGCTTGGACTTGTCCCTCAAGGTCTTCCAGCATGGAGCTGGGCACTGAAGGCATGCTCCCCCTTGGTGCTGAAGGAAATGGAGGCCTAGTTAAAGTCTTCTGAAAGATTGTTGTAGGTGTCAAGTAGGGCTGCCTGTCTCAGCCATATAGAGCATAGGCTACAGCCATGGAGGTAACACTCATACTTAAAATACCTACATCTTGGAGAATTGCACGGGAAAGACATTCTAAGACTCCTGATGATCCTTGAGTTTGATTCCAAACTTCTTGGACCTACCATGCTAAACATAACCAATATATGCTACAGCATGGACTTAAGACTGTGGTGAGTACTGTTGCTTTGTTGTCTGACAGTAATTCCCTCCTCTTTTTGTCCCTGGTAGTTCTTCTCTTGATAGCTGTTGTGAGACCACTACTATTTTAAAGAACTTGAAGAATGCAAATAAAGTGTTGGTCACTTGCTTGCCTCACTGGTACCTTGAGGCATTTCTCCTGTGCTTAGTGCCCATCACCAAAGCCTGATGTCCATCCACTCGATCCCATTTTCAGATACATTCTGTAGCCCCAGGAGACACTTGGCACAGTTTAAAAATTAGCACTCCATCCAAAGATAGGAACACTGCCAGCTAGTCAGGCACCACTAAAAATTATCCATTTTTTATTCTGCCTAGCTCAGTACTCCACCTTCCAAAAGCAAATTATATGCTTTGCTTTCCAATATTTTTCACCATTCTGGCTTTCCTGCCCTATTTTCACTATTAAATTTTATTCTTACTTGTTCAGACCACTGCCCTGCTACAATGAGCTACAGGAGTTAACTCTCTTAGTGTTCTTTATGGGGTTTTGTTGTTTGTGAGTGTGTGTGGTGGTGGTTTGGGTTTTTTCTTTTAATTTATTTTAATCTGTAGGAACAAAACAGACGGATAGAAGAAAACAGGGAAAAGAAGGTAAACACAAGACAATGGAACACTGGGGAGGAAGATGACGGGAAGAAGAGAGACCAATTAGTAGCCATCAGCCAGAAGTCAGCTGAAACTGAGCTGCGTACATGGGCCGTTTACTTCACTGCTGTGCCAGAGTGTGTGAAAGAATGAGGTTGTGACGTGCATCTGCTCTGCTTTTTGCTACAATTGCTTTGCTTCCTCCACCTCTAAATTGTTTTAATCTTTGGAAAGGCTTTCTCTGTTGTGCCGTGGTTGTTGCGAACAGAAAGGGTGAGCAGAAGCCATTCAAGTCGATCCACTACATATTTAATCACTGTTTCCTCTGATGCAAGGCTTATTGCTATAGGCATACTTTCCATTCTACGCATCCCTCCCTTGGGTCACATCTAATTCTTCATATCATGGCTGACATTCAGGCATTTAAATTACAGATATCTTGCCTTGCAGAGTGCAATGACTTTGTGGGCTTTAGAGTATTTGCTGTCCAGATGGTTGCTGTCAAATAAGAAACAGGTGGCATCACTGAACATGGCTTGCCTATAAATTTCTTTAGAAAACAGAGTAAAATTTCAAAATATCCTTAAGCTTTATGGTCTGTATTATTAAAAGGCATTTCATTCTTAGATAGTCTACTAACCTCATTGGGACATGGGGAGAAAGAGCCTTGAAAGAGCCTTTGTGCAATTTAAAGACAAGTATTTCTTTGGCTTGAGTCTTCTTTCCTCAAAGAATAGACACTCCCTTGATGAGTTTGGCTCCCACCTCGAATACTTTTCTTCTCCTTTCATTGAAATCTTTCCCCAGCATTCCCTCCACTAGATGGTACTAGGGCAACGCATTTGTCTTCAAGGACTTTCCCAGCAGTGATAATCATTAAAAAAAAAAAAAAAAAAAAAAATTAAAAAAAAAAAAAAATGTCCCTTGCATATAAAGCAGAAAATGGTCAGCTGCCTTTTGGGGGTGCAAGAAACTGCTGATGAAATCCATTAAACTTTAAAGGTGAAATACTCAAAATTTAGCAAAGAAAACAGGTGGTCTGAGCCAATGCAGCTTGCTCTTGCACCTGTTACAACCTTCTTCAGTTGTATGTTATCATGTTAATTTTTGCATAGTTTTGGTTTTATTTGTCCTCTAAGAGCATATATAATTCAAAATATTGTTACAGCAAATAAATGGTAAGAACTATATTAAAATTAGCTCCTACCACTATCTTAGAATAGAATAGAATAGAATAGAATAGAATAGAATAGAATAGAATAGAATAACAGGTTTGAAGAGACCTTTGAGATCATCATGTCCAATCTATCATCCAACACTATCTAATCAACTAAACCATGGCATCAAGTGCCCCATACAGTCTCTTCTTAAACACCTCCAGTGATGGTGACTCCACCACCTCCCAGGAGAGCCCATTCCAATAGGCAATCACTCTCTCTATGAAGAATTTCTTCCTAACATCCAGCCTTTCCCAAAAGATACATTTAACAAAAAAAATGAAAAATTCTTTTGCCTGTCCATATCAACACTTGCATAGATTATTTACTGCAAAGCAAAGCAAAAGTAACCTTTACAACTTATACAGCTGAATCCAGAAACTCATTGGTGTCACAGGCAGCCAGCAGCCCAGTAAATGGCAGTGCCCTTGCACATCACAATAGTCATATGACTTATACTAATGTTGTTAGTACCAGGACTTTTATACCTTTGGGGCTTTTTCAGGTGGCTGAGTGAGAGTGTAGAAAGATGAGTGAATCTACATATTCATAGTTGTATCAGGATTCTTACATTCTAGAGGTGAGTGTGATATGTTATTCCATGGACAATATTCAAATCTACAGCTACTTGAGTTGCAAGATTATTCAAGTGAGGTGCAACTCTGCCCCAAAGAAAACATAATTGAAATAAGGTTTGTACAACTTGTCAGCCAAAAATGCTGTGCAGCAATAAAGAAGCAGGACTCCCAGGTTGTGCTGGAGGTTTTGACAGCTCATCCAAAGAGCATGAAGCTAAAAGAAAGAAACAAAACAAATTTTTAAAAAATATATAAAAAACACCTAGCTCTTAGGGCATGCTGGTATGTGTCTCAGACTTTTAGACTCAAAAATAAGTGATTGATTTATTTATTTAATAAGAAAAATTTGCAGACTGCAACAATTAGCCTCTTTTCTCTCTGTGTGACTGAAGGATCTAAAACATTTAATATACGTCTTTTTGACATCCTCCAACTGTAAGACCTTCCTGAACTCTAGAAAAACATTGGAAGAGACAAAAGAAAAAGACAGTATGTCATTATATCTTGTAACTCCAGAAACTTTTATTGGTTATTAATGTTAAAATAATGTATGACATTCCTCAAGAAGCTTCAAGTTGACAGTACCAGTCTCTGTAAGATACTTTGGGGGCATTTTTAAGGTGGAAAAATGGGATTTTCATGGATCCTGTTCTTTTAGGATTCACATTTCAGAATTCTATTATGAAAGTTCACTTGAGGGAAGATAGTGTCAGTTCCACCAGCACTAAAGCAAGATTTATTTTTCCTTTATTTATTTTTCAAAACTGGTACCACTCTCATGCATGTAAGAGTTTTTTTGCCTGCTAACAACTCTTTACTATGACTGACAGGAAGTGGAGCTTTTCTTTCCTCTCACTAATACCACCATTGTATGTGCCTTGTTAACCAGTATTGTGTATCAGTCACAAGCTGACTCCTTTGTGTCTTTGTAAAGTATCAGTTTAGTCAGCATTATCTACTGGGGAGACAATGTTGCTGGTAAACGTGAACACACAAATCCTGTAGCATTGTAAGACTTGAAAACACTGGTTCACCCAGAAGCCCTGGAGGCTGGAAGAAGGCGAGGCTGCAGCCGTAGCGCCGGCTGTCCATCAGCAGCTGGGCACTGCAGAGTCCGAGGGAGCGGGCAGCTAGCCAGAAGAGGCCCGGCTGCCAGGACAGGCGCTGCTGCCAGGACTGGCACTGCTGCCAGGACAGGCACTGCTGCCAGGACAGGCACTGCTGCCGGGGCCGACCAGAGCGCAGGGGCGGCCGGGAGCTCAGGCAGTGTCCGTTCTGAATGCCAGTTGGGTTGCTTGGCTGGAAAACAAACTGTGTCATCCAGATCTGCTTGCCAACCTGCCTGACTTGACTATGCTGATCTCTGACCAGACTGACACATTCTCTATTATGATTTTTGCGTGATCAGGCTTTTCCAGTAGTAAACTGATTTCTCTGCATTAAAAAAACAGCACTAAAACCAAACCCCGTGGAGTGCACAGAATGTCGCAGCTCAGTTGCTGGGCCCTGCACTCCACAAGGAGTCTGCAGCTCCTCATACCCGCAGATGCGAGTTAGCTCCCTGTAGGTCTCCAGGCAAACTCGAAAAGGGAAGGTCACCAGTGCAGTCTCTCCTTCCATGTTTTCCTGCCTGAGTGATGGTCAGCAGAAACACCCAACCCCCACTGCAACAGAGAGGGGGAGGGCAGCAGCTCTGTGGGGGTTCTGTGTCTTCGGATGAAATTGTCCCTTTGTTAGTCCAAAATAGCTCAAATTGGGCAACTTTCCAAGCATGCAGTGAAAGACCTCTGTTTGAGACAGTGCTTAGAGAAGGCTGAGGATGGAGGACTGAAAAAGAGGTGCCTGACTGGCTGGCTTCCCACCAGAGTGATTAATGTAATGTTGCTGGGATTTTACTGCAATATTAATGAAGTGCTAGGGCGCCTGGAGCACTGGAAAAACATCTCTGGAAAATATTACTAAAAAATCTGAATTGGTGCATTGGATAACCTTTCATATTTTTTTCTTCTTGCCTATAGAGTCCTTATCATGCCAGAGGAAAGCTATAAATAATAACGAGAAAAAGCAAGACTACGCAGGCAATGCTCCTTCCACCTCCCGAAGGAGGGGTGGCCCCACCGCCAGCAGGCTCTATGTGCCAACAAACCCATGGGAGTCTTGTGCAGGGGCTATGAGAGGGGCTTAAGGGTGCTCCCACCCAGCCTCTCTGGACTCCCAGTCAGTGCTCAGGGGACAGGAGAGAGAACGCCTGTGGAGTTCTGCTTTGCGGAAGAGTATTGGGGTCTGACGGAGAATAGGTAGGGCTGGTTTAGGGCTGCCCTTTGCATTGATGAAGCTTGCATCTAGGACGCTCGGTGTAAAATCTCTCTACTCCCCCCCCCCCCCCCCCCCCCCCCGTAAGCCATTATTTCCTTTTTTCTTGGCTTTGTCGTGCCTTCCCCCCGCCCCCCTCACCCCCCCCCTTTCCCTAAATCTTTAACTGTTCCAATCTATGTTTTAATCATCTCATCTTTTTCTCATGGTAGCAACTGTGGGCTTGGGGGTTGTTTGGAGAGGGAGGGATTTGTTGCTGTTTTGTTTGTATTTGGGTTTTTTGTGGTTTTGGTTTTTTTTGGTTTTTTTTTTAAACTGCTGTACTTTAAACTAGCCTTGACTGTCTAAAGCTTCCAGTTGCTAAGCGACTTTTCCCCTCCGCCCCCACCCCTCCCCCCTCCCTTCCCCCTCCCCCCTCCCCGCAGCCTGGTTGCCATAGCGCTGCTAGCCTCGGCTATCAAGTAGCAGAGAGCAGTCATTACTCACTGAGGAGAAAAAAAAAAATCTACCAAAAAACAGGGCTGCATGGGCAAATAAACATTTTCTTTCCCTTTTAATTCATTTTGCGAGCCAGCAGGAGGATCCCTGTGCCCATTACAGCTGCGGCTGCACGCTGTGTTATTTTCTTTGTGGAAGTTTTTTGTTTGGTCTCTGCGTTAAAATAGGATGGACTGCAGTGCTGACTCATGGACACCTGTGACACGTTCATGGCAGCAACAGATATTTGCCACAGATATACTTTCTAACAAGCTGTTTTTCATACCTGGGCAACTGATATCACACCTTCCATGACTGCAATTCATCCCAGTGCAATCAGGGGCTCTGCAAATCTGAGTATCTTTCCTTAGAAACCGAGTGATACTGTTAGAGCTTTTCTCCGGAGACATTTTTTAGTAACAATAACATCATACTTACATAAAATGTGTGGAGTGCTACCATAAAAAGATGAGAAGAATACACAGCGTTTAATAATTAGCTTTTCTTTTCAAATGCACTAAGCCAAATCTGTATGCAGCCAAATCTGTATGCACAATCATATCTAGAGAAGCAGGACGTCTTCTGTTTTTAAAAGAAAAATCATATCCCCACTGGCTTGGTTGAGACAAAAGTTATATCAGCCATAAAACATAACAAACAAGAAGGAAAACCTGACATCCTTCTGTTCTAAAATGGTGAGCTTTCTTGTCATCAGTTTACTGATTGTCAGGCTTTACCAGCTGGGTGCTATAGGGTAGCACAGAGCATTGAAATACAGACCCAGGGTCTCTAATCAACCATGCCATTGATCATACCCAGGGAAAAAAAAATATTACTTTTCCATAAAAATGAAAGTGTGCCAGCAATGAAATATCTCCTAATAAAGACCTCTGTAGTATACGATTACCCATGTGAGAATATAAAACACGAGTTAAATTTAAGTATCAACTCCAGCTGGGGGAGAGAGGGTTTTCCACCAGTAAATGTTACAAGTTGTAGTTGGGTTGGACATGGAATAGTTACAGTTGTTCTGTGACTTTAGCTTCCATTTATCTCATGGAAAGCCTCCACCTCTGGCTGTCAATATAAAGCCTCTCTTAACATTCAGTGAACTTTCTTCCCACATTCTGCAGTCAGTGAGATATTGCGATAATAAATGCAGCGAGGAGCTAGACTCTGTGTCCTTACATGCCCTTCCATTTATCCAATCCAGCATCTGCCTGTTTGAACGACTGCATCAGATACAGGCAGAATGCCAGCTATTAAAATGTTACACCTACCACCACGGAGCTGCATTGTACATTTTGTTTTTCCCTCGTCCTTGAAAAGGACTCACTCCTGAAGTAAAAGGAGGGTATTTAATGACTCCTTGTCTCCAATTCCCTATTTACCAAACTATCTGCTCCCTGATTTGCTACTTTGTATTCTTCATGCTATTCTTTGGAACGTTAAATATCATTATGCAAGAGAAATCATTTAAGAAAGAACCTTTAGCAACTGTGTGGAAAACTGATTTCAAACTCCATTTCCGCTTTGATGAAGCATGCAAATCAAATATTGTGATAGAAGAAGGGGGAAAAGGGACTATTTTAAAAGTTCCCTTTCTAAAAAAATCAGGATGGTTTTGTCCTTCTTAGGAGCTCACCTGATATAACTTCAGCTAGAGATCCCTGTGGTCAGAATCCAGACATCAGTGAGGTTTCAATAAATTGACATTTCCTTGTTAAAAAAACCCTGCAAAAAATATTCTTAACTTTACCACCTGTTGTTCTAAAGGAACTCGGGACTTGAGAATGGCTGTGTTCAATAAATCAGGAATTGAAGGTCTAGGGACAGACCTTTTTGTCCTGGCAATATTAATTTAAGGAAAATATTGCCAGATTTATTATGGTGAGACCCTTGCCTAATCACAGAATTAGGTGATGATCCTTACTGTCAATTAGGTTGTTTTAGCTCTAGGCTTCATTTCATCCAGAAGATAAATTACTGGAATAAAGGTTAAATATCCAAATTAAAAATATTATTGCCTGTGTTCCTTGATGTTTGAAATGGCAATAGAACAAATTAAACATTAACCTAATAGGACCGAGGCATCTCTATTTGCATGGTTTTGACATCTGAATTGGGCAATAACTTCTCTATGCTGAAATTATGCAATGGTTGTTAGTCAGTCTTTCATTTCCTCAAGCACTTGTGCAGAGATTACATCCTTATATTATATTTTATTATGACTCATTAAAATGCTAATCAACAAAAGTACACTATTGCAGTTCCAGGAGAGATCTACATCATTAAATAGGACTTCATTTTGATACCTTTTCTCATACCTAACACATCAACAGCTTTCTTTCCTAAGTCTATCAATGTTTGTTTTGTGCATTGCCAGTTTCACCGCGCCTGCTTTATGTGAGTCTTCTGTTTCTGATTTCTTTCCAGCTCCCTAACTTTCTCTGCTAACACCCTGAATCTACTCTCAAGGTAAAATCACTGTATCTGTTCAAGTACTCCATGAGAGCCACCTTCTCTACTCTACAATTTCAAGACTTCACCTAACTAGGCCTACATTTTTTCTCTGTTCACATAAAACTTTTGATTGCTAATTTTCCTCTTCAATTCCAGCCCTTCTTGTTTGTGCTCTGCATTTGCTCTTCTGTGTTGGGTTTGTATGTAGTGGGGGAGGGGCTACGTGGGTGGCTTCTGTAAGAAGGTTCTAGAAGATCCCTCAGCTACAAGTTCACTTCTGGCCAAGGCCACATCAGTTAGTGCCTGTGTGATAGCATTTAAGAGGACTGCTGGGCAAGTGTTTGGAGTGGAGGAGAAGAGAAGGATGTGATAGAAACAATTCTGCATGCACCAAGGTCAGTGAAGAAGAAGGGGGGTGGTGCGCCAGAGCAGATTCTGTTGCGGCTGGTGGCGAGATGGCAGGCTGAGCCCCTTGAAGCTCATGGTTAACAGTGGAGCAGAGTCCGGTTTGTAGCCCATAGAGGACCACACTCCCGAGTAGGTGGCTGGTGCCCCAGGAAGTCAGTGACTGTGAGGGAAGCTTGCACTGCAGCAGCCTGTTGCTGGGAGGACTCAACCCAACAGAAGGAACACAAACTGGCATAGTTCATGAAGAGCTGCAACCCTGTGAGAAAGACCGACTGGACAGATGGGCAGAGTCCAATGGGATGGCATTCAACAAGTCCAAGTGCTGAGTGCTGCACCTTGGCTACGGCAATCCCATGCACAGCTACAGGCTGGGGTCGGAGTGGCTGGAGAGCTCCCAAACAGAGAGGGACCTGGGGGTGCTGATTGACAGCCACCTGAATATGAGCCAACAGTGTGCCCAGGTGGCCAGGAGGGCCAATAGCATCCTGGCCTGCATTAGGAATAGTGTGGCCAGCAGAAGCAGGGAGGTCATTGTGCCCCTGTACTCTGCTTTGGTTAGGCCACACCTTGAGTACTGTGTCCAGTTCTGGGCCCCTCAGTTTAAGAAGGACATTGAAACACTTGAGCGTGTCCAGAGAAGGGCAACAAGGCTGGGGAGAGGCCTTGAACACAAGCCCTATGAGGAGAGGCTGAGGGAGCTGGGATTGTTTAGCCTGGAGAAGAGGAGGCTCAGGGGTGACCTCATTGCCCTCCACAACTACCTGAAAGGTGGTTGTAGCCAGGAAGGGGTTGGCCTCTTCTCCCAGGCAACCAGCACCAGAACAAGGGGACACAGTCTCGAGCTGCACCAAGGGAGGTTTAGACTCGAGGTGAGGAGGAAGTTCTTCACCGAGCGAGTCATTCGTCATTGGAACGGGTTGCCCAGGGAGGTGGTTGAGTCATCGACCCTGCAGGCGTTCACGGGGAGATTGGACGTGGCACTTGGTGCCATGGTCTAGTCATGAGGTCTGTGTTGATAGGTTGGACTCGATGATCCTCGAGGTCCTTTCCAACCTAAGTGATACTGTGAAACTGTGAAACTCACATCATAGGAGTTTGTAAAGGACTATCTAGCATGGGAGGGACCCCATGCTGGAGCAGGGGAAGACTGTGAGGAGTCCTCCCTCTAAGGTGGAAGGAGTGGCAGAAGCAATATGTGATGGTTCTATTGCTTGTCCCCCTGAGCTGCTGCAGAGGGAGGAGGTAGGGAAATGAACTCAGGAAGAAGGGAGAGATGGAGGGAAGATGCTTTTAAGATGTGGTTGTATCTCTCATTATTCTACTCTTATTTTATTGGTAAATAAGCATTGCTATTGTTGTTTAAATTAAATAGATTTTTTTCCCCAAGTTGAGTATGATTTTTGCAAGTGTCTGTAATTACTGAGTAAGCCATTCCAGTCTTTGTCTCAACTCTTGAGCCTTCTGTTATATTTTGCCCTCCCCACCCCACTGTTATGGTAGGAGTGAGTGAGCAGCTGCATGGTGTTGAGCTGCCCACTGGGTGGACCTAAACCATGACATAGAATAGAATAGCATAGCATAGCATAGCATAGCATAGCATAGAATAGCATAGCATAGCATAGCATAGCATAGCATAGCATAGCATAGCATAGCATAGAATAGAAGAGAATAGAATAGAATAGAATAGAGTAGAATAGACCAGGTTGGAAAAGACTTTTGAGATCATCAAGTCCAACCTATCATCCAACACCATTTAATCAACTAAACCATGGCACCAAGTGCCCCATCAAGTCTCCTCCTAAACACCTCCAGTGATGGTGACTCCACCACCTCCCTGGGCAGCACATTCCAATGGCAAATAACTCTTTCTGTGAAGAACTTCTTCCTAACATCCAGCTTAAACCTCCCCTGGCACAGCTTGAGACTGTGTCCTCTTGTTCTGGTGATGGTTGCCTGGGAGAAGAGACCAACCCCCACCTGGCTACAACCTCCCTTCAGGTACTTGTAGACAGCAAGAAGGTCTTCCCTGAGCCTCCTCTTCTCCAGGCTAAGCAGCCCCAGCTCCCTTAGCCTCTCCTCACAGGGCTTGTGCTCCAAACCCCTCCCCAGCTTTGTTGCCCTTCTCTGGACACATTCCAGCAAGTCAACATTTTTCCTAAACTGAGGAGCCCAGAAGTAGACACAGGACTCAAGGTGTGGCCTAACCAGTGCTGAGTACAGGGGCAGAATAATGACTTCCCTGCTCCTGCTGGCCACACTATTCCTGATACAGGCCAGGATGCGATTGGCCTTCTTGGCCACCTGGGCACACTTCTGGCTCATGTTCAGCCTACTCTCAACCAGTACCCACAGGTCCCTTTCTGCCTGGGCACTCTCCAGCCACTCTGACCCCAGCCTCTAGCACTGCATGGGGCTGTTGTGGCCAATGTGTAGAACCCAGCACTTAGATGTGTTAAATCTCATGCCCTTTGACTCTGTCCATCTGTCCAGCCTGTCAAGGTCCCTCTGCAGAGCTCTCCCACCCTCTAACAGATCAACTGTCCCCAGCTTGGTGTCATCTGCAAATTTACTGATGATGAACACAATCCCCTCATCAAGATCATCAATAAACAGGATGGGGCCCAACACTGATCCCTGGGGACACCACTATTGACTGGCTGCCAGCTGGATGTGCCACCATTCACCACCACTTTCGGGACTCAGCCCTCCAGACAGTTCCTAACCCAGCACAGAGTGCTGCTGTCCAAGTCACAGGGTGACAACTAACCCATTGGACCAAGCACCCCATCAAGTCTCCTCCTGAACACCTCCAATGATGGTGAATCCACCACCTCCCCAGGCAGCCCATTCCAATGGGCAATCACTCTCTCTGTATAGAGCTTCTTTCTAACACCCAACCTAAACCTCCCCTGGCACAGCCTGAGACTGTGTCCTCTTATTCTGGTACTGGCTGCCTGGGAGAAGAGACCAACATCTGCCTGTCTACAACCTCCCTTCATGTAGTTGTAGAGAGCAATAAGGTCACCCCTGAGTCTCCTCTTCTCCAGGCTAAGCAACCCCAGCTCTCTCAGCCTCTCCTCATAGGGCTTGTGTTCCAAACCCCTCACCAACTTCGTTGCCCTTCTCTGGACTTGTTCCAGCAAGTCAACATCCTTCCTAAACTGAGGGGCCCAGAACTGGACACAGGACTCGAGGTGTGGCCTAACCAGTGCAGTGTACAGGGGCAGAATGACCTCCCTGCTCCTGCTGGCCACACTGTTCCTGATGCAGGCCAGGATGCCATTGGCCCTCTTGGCTGCCTGGGCACACTGCAGGCTAATGTTCAGCCTGCCATCGACCAGTACCCCCAGGTCCCTCTCTGCCTGGCCGCTCTCCAGCCGCTCTGATCCCACTTCATTTTAGTTTGTAGTTTTGCTTGTAAATACAGCTTCACTAGCTTTCAGCTGAGCTGGTCTGGCAATTTAATGTTGGGGGGAATTTTCAACACACCACAGTAACATTACTTTCCTCTGGTGGAAGTTAAAATTTCTACATCTTAACTTCTGGTTTTTAAACATTTACATTAAAATCTAAAAATTGAACCCAAATGTTCAAATATATTTTTCATCGCTTTGCAAAAATAATTGAGAATGAATGCTCGGTTTTAATTCAGAGGTGGCTTTTACCTCTTTCAAAGATGCCACTATACTGTCAAGAGGAGTCATTCTTGTCCTTTAGCTCCATCAAAATAATTATGTCCCTTCTCCTTCAATTTCTTATCAGCTCATTTCTTTTGAGTTATTGGTTTATTTTCTTGTGTCCCTAGAGTCTGGGGCTACTGAGGCAGGATTTTTTTACTTCTTTCTGTTTTAACTTAGGTTGTGGCATTAGGATGGCCCAGGTTTATCTGATCACAGGCAGTAAAAGCTAACAATAATGACAATCTTGAGAAATAAGAAAGCTGGCCTGTGTAAAAGAATTGCTCTTACCCTCATCTGATAACAGAGCCATAACCAGGATTTGCTGAATCTGGACTACCATGCTACCATGATTTAATTTATATAGTTGTGACTGAAGAAGATTGAGGCAACCTGGCTGCTTTCAAATTAACTAAGTTGATCATCTGAAGTCATTGGCTCACATTCTAGTTGCTTACACAAGTTTTTTAGCAGTAGCATGTTTGTCTGTTGTGCGCCTAGTATAACTCTTATTTTTCTGCTACCATAAGGCATTTTATCAAGTACACAAATCATGCTGAGTACTGCAGTATTTTTGAGCATGTGCATGTAATTCTAACACATAGCCTCAAAAGAAAAACCTTTGTCAGAATTATAGATCACTGGATACTCATTATTCACCATTGTCTGTCCAAAACATTTTATTATCCTTTTAGTCTGATAGCGGTTTTCTACACCATTGTGCAAGCTTTAGTGTTACTTAGCAGTTAATCTCACCCGAAAATGGAATAACAGGCTTCTTTGTCTACCCAAATTTACACTGTTTGCTCTTTGATCTAATCAAAGAAAAGTAAACACCATACATTTTTATCCCACTACTCTCCTTCCACTGTACTTTCCAAATACTAATGCAGTCCATATAGACAACTGGAAAGTGAAAAAAAAATTAAATAAAACAAAACACATGCAGAAGAGGTTAAATTCCAGTGTGAAACAACCTGTGATAGAAAATAATATCTACTAAAAGCAAGTAAGAGGAACTCTAGCATGTTCTCTGGATGTTCTGAAGGTCTGGCTGGCATCCAGGGGTGCTCAGATGGTGCTGTGATGGAGACATTCATAAATTAGTGGATAGATACAAACTTTTTTGTTGTTTTGTCTAAGCTTTGTATAAATGGGATTTCTATCTCAAGTAACAAACAAGTGATGAATTTCCTGTTGAAATGACAGTGACTTCAGGTAAGCAGTTTTCTAAGTACATTAGAGGATGCACTATTCTGTTTCTAGAAAATACCTGTATCACATCCTATGTCCATACTTTTCAATTGAAGACACTCAAGTAGAATTCTAATTCTTTTTTCCCCTTTACAGAGAGAAAAAAAATGTAATAGCCCATGGCTTCAGAGATAAAGGTGGTTTTGTTGCTGTTGCCATGTTTTTGCTTCTTGTATAATTCTTTTTTTTTTCTTCTTCCTTTTTTTCCCCCTTAGCCTAATTCCCTATTCTCTTGTAGATTTGTATTTCAGATTTTAGCCAGCGGCATAAAGTGCTTCTCAGAGAGCCTCTTGAAACTTCTCAATCCATTCCCTGAAATCAGCATGAATGTTCTTGTCTCATGGGACTCCTAGAATAGATAAAAGCCTTCAAGGGCATCTACAAAGTGAAGGGGGAAAAAAACCAACAACACCACCACCATCAAAAAAAAAATCAAGTTGACTACAGCTCAGACTGCCTTTTAACCACGGGTGAGAAAGATCATCTTCTTATCGCATAATCAAGGCCTCAGTCCAGCTTTCACTGAAAATAATGTAGTGTTTTCCCTGGACTTGAGTCAGAGCTGCATCAGTCCCCAGCATTCTTCTACAGTACTTGGCATTAAAGCACACACTTATGTGTAGTCAGGCCATGGCCATAGCCCAAATCACTATTTCCTTCCCAGACTAAGCAACTGTCAGACAATATTTTGTGCATGCACATTTCTCTAAAGCTTTTATTACTTTATCAAAGCTTTAAGAGTATGGCTCATAATTTTCAAGATGCCATATGCACCAGCCAACCTAACTTTCATTACAAGTCATTTGGACTTTCAAGTCAGGTTGATGCAGAAGGGAAAAAAACTTACTGAATCTTTGAGGTATGATTTGCAAGTAGTATTATACTGCTTTCTTTTTGGTCTCTTTGTGGACATAAATCACATTATTACCGTCTTGTATCATTCCATTAGAACAAGATGAACCTCAAATTTAATTTAATCTATCCTTTTAAGTTCTGTCTTGTTATGTAGGATCAATTATTAGCACAACAAATACCAAACAGCAGTGATTTACTTTTAATATAGGAAATGGAACTAAAATTTATCCTTGTTATCAAATAAAACTTACCTGCACAGTTTACATGCCTGTAAGCAAGGCCTTTCATAAACAGAGCAGCAGCTTTTCATATCCCTGAATGTATTGCCCACAGGCAATCAAGCAACCAAGCAACCAAGCACCTAACTCTGTTAGGTTTTGGTAGAAGTTCAGCTACTTCAGTGTCAGCAAAGGCTTTGAG
This sequence comes from Melanerpes formicivorus, assembly GCF_026170545.1. Lineage (NCBI taxonomy): Eukaryota > Metazoa > Chordata > Aves > Piciformes > Picidae > Melanerpes > Melanerpes formicivorus. The sequence goes on along the minus strand of NW_027142353.1, from coordinate 18,536,023 downwards.
GATCTGGTCATAGAGAATATGGAATGTACAAATGCATTCCACAACAATACACACTTTCCACTTGTGACCGTTTGAGGCGGTGCCTTTAACGAAGGGATACTATGGCCGAATGTTTGTAAACGAAAGACGGATCTAAACTAATTTCATTGGTGGAGAGGCAGAAGCACTGCCTTAAGTTTGATTCCCAGTGGGACTAGTCTCAGTCTTGCTTTCTCCCTTTGCAGCTCACAGCTTTCTGGGCTCTCAGCCAGGCTTGACCTTGAAGCAGATAAAAGCGTGAGGCCTCTTCTAACATTCTAACACGTAACTGCTTTTTAATTAACAGTTTCTTTTTTTCTCTCTTTCTAACCCTCTTTTGGGGAAAGGGGGAGAGAAGGGGGAGCAGGGGTGGGGAACCCCCCTCAGTAGAGGAGGGAACTCTCATTCCTGTGTTACTTTGTTGTATATTTCTGTATATATTGTAAATACTGTAAATTCTGTATATATTTCCCTGCGTTCCCTAAACTGCTTTGTAAATATACAGCACCCACTCCTTTGCTAATCCGGCTGTGCGTTTTTTTTTCCCTTCAATTTTCTTCCCTCTACTCACAGCGGGGGGAAAGGGCCCGGCCTTTCCCCCAACCCTATGACACCACTGTTCCCTTGTCCTGGAATACCCTATAATGAGCCTTGTTTGTTGCTTAACAGCACCTTTGTTCACATGTCACTCTGACCAGGGCATGAAGCCTTCCTCATTGTGTTCAGTTTAGGAGTTCTGAAGTTGCAGATGAAGAAATGTTGGGAAAAATGTGTGTTAAGTCCTCCACCTGCAATAAATTGTATACAGAGCCTGGGCAGTGAACAAAGACATCTCAGAGAAACTGTTAAAAAATTTGGATAACAAAAATCCCAGGAAGGGAATTTCTGTTTGAAAGCTTTGGGGAAATTTGTGCTCTCTCTTTTTAGCTACTTAAGTGAAATACATAAATGGGAATGCAGAGTCTTAATGTTTCCTGTATGGTATTTCAAAAAAAGAATTCATATTTCAAAAGGGCAACACAGGCAACTGGATGTTTTTGAGGCCAAGCTGGATGTGGCTCTGGGCAACCTGATCTAGTGGAGGGTGTCCCTGCTCATGGCAGGGGCGTTGGAACTAGGTGATCCTTGGGGGTCTCTTCCAACCCTGACAATTCTGTGATTCTGTGAACTCCTTTCACTTTCCCCCCAGAGATCATGGGTGACAACTTTCAATGAAGGCATCTTATTTAGATGCCTTCAAGTAGATAATGTGAATTTTTCAGAGTTTAGTATGTGCAGGAAGTGGACTTAACTGTTGAACTAGAACTTCCATGAGATATAGGATAAACTTCTGCTCTCTTCCAGTAAATCAAAGTTGGGTCTTCAAACAAAGGGCAGAATGAAGCTTCCTTCACCAATTCCCTATAGTAAGTAATGGCAAAACATATTTTTGCTCCACCCTGGAGCAAATTAATATCTGGTCTGGAACTGTCTAGTTCAAAACCTTTTGCTCCTTAGAACTGGTGTTACTGCCACATTGTACATTCAGCAGAACAGAAAAGCCTGCAGAGAATCCGCCAACAGAGAAGGATCAGGATTGTTTGCGTACTTGTGCACACACTGTATACACAGTTACTTACACCATAACTGTCTCTCACTTCTGTAGTGGCTCACCACTTGCTGTCAGTGAATCACAGAATCACAGAATGTTAGGGGTTGGAAGGGACCTTGAAAGATCATCTAGTCCAATTCCCCTGCCAGAGCAGGATCACCTTCAGTAGGTCTCACAGGAAGGCATCCAGTCAGATTTTTAATATCTCCAAAGAAGGAGACTCCACAAACTCTCTGGGCAGATTGTTCCAGGGTTAAGTTTTTCCTTATCTTCATATGGAACCTCCTGTGCTCCAGCTTGCACCCAGCTTGTCCAGGTCTCAATGAATGGCAGCCCACCCTTCAGGTGTGTCAGCCGTTCCTCCCAGTTTTGTGTCATCAGCACACTTGTTGACAACGCACTCTGTGCCCTCATCCAGATCAGTGATAAATACATTGAATAGTACTGGTCCCAGTACTGACCCCTAAGGGACACAATGGTTCAGAAGCAGAATTTGCTCCATGGACATTGTAAAGAAGTAAAGAATGTACTATCTAATGTAAAGTACTTAAATATTTTCTACCATTCATCAAGTCCCAACAGTCTGAAATTCCTCTGACAGGAACTTTCCTGTTTCCCTACTCTTGCTCCCAGTTTGCCAGAGACAATCTTTTCAAAATAGCAATTCTGTCCTCCCCTAGAATCTCTTTCCGTGATACCATAATTATAAATACTTCAAATGTTTTTCACTCTGTAAAACTGAGGCAGCAACATTTTATTTTTCACTATGCCCAGGACTTCCAGAACACAGGGCTCCAGAAGCCACAAATCTGTTCAAATTAGTTTAAATATAGCTGTTTAACCTTTGACAACCTTATACTAGGAACTGGCAAACTACTTTCAGCAGCAAATTAACTGTATTTTCAGCTCTTTTGTATCCTGTCTTTCTGAGGCTAGTAAACACTTTCATGTTAAAAAAAGATATGCCACTTATTTAGAGATACACAAGAGTGCTGTAAGTAGATGCTTTGAATGGAATTTAAACTAATACATCTATTCTAGGATGTTTCTGAAATCCTGAGAATTCTCAGTAGTGAAGTCTGGAAAAGCTGGTGCTGCCACTGTAATCCAGCTCTGGTTGAATGCTCTGCTGCTAGGATTTTTCTCATCCAACTGCTGCTTGGGTCATGGTGAGCCAGGGCTGAGGTCCTATCCCAGCCTCAGCCCATCCCCATAGAGGAGTCCAATGGCCAGGGCTGGGGCTGCCTCCAAGTGCCCCAGAGCTGCTCTGCTCCTGACTGGGGTTGTGGGATAGCTCTGGCTGGCAAAGCCCTGCCCTGCCACTCACCCAGCCTGAGGACCCACCTCCAGTCTCATCATGTAGCCCCAAGGAGCAGCCAGTCCTCCTTTTCTGGAGAGGGTCATCATCTCTGTATAGTAGATGCTGATTGTTTTGGGCAGATGGAAACAAAACTAACTTTGTCTTCCTTCAACATACTCCTTTCCATAAACCTACTGCTATATGCAGTCATCAGCTGTCATTGCTCTCCAGTGGGTCAAAACAATGCAAATCAGTAACACAGTAAAATTTACACTGAGAATTAGGTTAATTTACGGGCAATGAGATTTGCTACACATGTGGAGGTAACTGCTGAACATGGCAGGGCTATTTCACCCACAAGTACCAATGATCTAATTGGACTTGGTAATTTCAACAATTGTGATACTGTGATACTGATACTGTGATATCTTCAGATCTGATATCTTTCACCTCTGTTGAAGAGTGGCCATTTCATCTGGTTAAACAGGCACTGGAAATCAGCTGTTTTGGAGATGACTCTGCTCTGATAATCTATGAATTTTCTGTGGATCCTGTTGTTCAAAAGACAAAAGTAAAATATCATTAGGGGATATCGTTTTCAGAAGTTAATCTGCTGAGCACTGGGGGCACTCATTCATTCACTCACTAGCATATAGAGGAGAAAACATGCCTGGCAAAGGAGTGTTCAGTGGAGAAACAAGGGGGAAGAAACATGAACATATTGGTTGGCAAATGTCATCTTGCTTTGTATGGGGTTTTGGCAGATCTAGGATTTTGTATTAGAAGTGCTTTGGATTTTAATGAGCTGCACAGATGGAATAAGTATACATAGAGAATACCAGGCTATGCATAGCTTCAGGTTTCCTTTCCTATCCTATTACTCTCATGATGGCTCACTCATAAGAGCTAGTGTATTTGTTTTAGTTAGAAGGTTTGGGTTCCCGCCCCCCCAGTTGCAGACATTTGACAAATCCACAACATTATCTCCCTTCTCATCTGTCCCTGACACACTACAAAACACTGACAAGGAAGAAGGCAACACAAAACAGCAGATGATAAAAATGTGAAGCAGCTACAGCAGTGCAGTGAGAGCACCAAAGTTCAGAGGTACAGAAAAGCAATGCAGTATCTAGGAGAAGAGTATACATTAGTTATATGGACAGTTTTATTCACCCAGTCCCATGCTCTCACACAGTTTTTATTGATCACAGAAGAGTTTAGCATACCAGCAGGAACGCTTTTCTACATCCCCATGGGTATTCCTAAAAACCCAGCAATATTTTACATTTATTGGGGTCAAGAGAATTTACTTATTACATGTAGTCCCACTGCAATACCCACATTTTAGCAGTGCTAGCCACCATTAATGTTTCCACTGATGAATGCATGTAAGGGTTTAATAGCTATAAATGGCAGATCACAAAATATGGATGGATTAGTTTAAACTTCATCTTAATTTCAATTAAGTTGTGCCAGACATATCAAGACAGTTTTAATGTCACTTCAAAAATATTGATCATTGCATTGTTGATTTTTCACAAAGTCTTCAGTGTGACCAAAACCTCTACACATTCACTTAAATTTTAAGAAAATGCCACAGAAGCGACCTTTCATTCCACAGGATTTCTTTTTGAGGGTCAAGGTCATTATCTCCTATTCTATTCTATTCTATTCTATTCTATTCTATTCTATTCTATTCTATTCTATTCTATTCTATTCTATTCTAATTTTATTCTATTCTATCTTTTTCTGGGTTCACTCCCAAATAAAACCCACAGTCAGCATGATAGGATCATTAAGGTTGGAAAAGACTTCTAAGTTCATCAAGTACAACCACCAACACGATTTTCTTTACACAAAAGGTGGTCTGAAGTTCGGAGTCTCAATCACATGTGTGGAAATTCACCGTATTATACTACTGACCACAGCTGCATTCTTTCACTTAAGTTGAGGATTCTATCCAAGTGGATTGCTGTTGTCAGACTTGTTTCCCTGTTCTAGCAGACCTGCTTGGAAGTAAAAAGCTAAATCAAGAGCTTTGTAAGTCCTCTTGACACTAGGTGGCCATTGCCCTAGTGAAGTCTCCTTCCTCATCTCCCATTAACTGCCAGTGCTGATCTTTTCCTTCTCATGTCCTGTCTTAGGTTTTGCAGCTTGCTCCTGGGGCTCCCTCTTTCTGATCCCAATCCAGAGGAGCAGACACATGGTTCTTAATTACACCATGGAAGATCTCATAGTGGACATCTGTTTTTCTCAAGCAGGAAAGCAGCAGTTTTTGCTCTTTGCTTTGTAGAAGTGTGACTGGTCAGCCTCACCTCCATCCCAGGAAAGATGACGGAGAAACTTATCCTTGACGCTGTCCATAGGCATATCAAGGACAAGAGGATCATTAGAAGTAGTCAACATGACTTTACCAAAGGGAAGTCATGTTTGACCAACTTGATAGCCTTTTATGAGAACATAACCAGGTGGATAGATGATAGTAGAGCAGTGGATGTGGTCTATCTTGATTTCAGTAAGGCATTTGATACTGTCTTCCACAACATCCTTGCAATTGCACTGAGGCAATGTGGTCTTGGTGATCAGGTAGTGAGGTGGTCTATGAACTAGTTGAAGGAAAGAAGTCAAAGAGTTGTGGTCAATGGGACAGAGTCTAGTTGGAGGCCTGTGTTTAGTGGAGTCGCTCAGGGGCCAGTACTGGGACCAATACGGTTCAATATATTCATCAATGACCTGGACGAGGGCACAGAGTGCACTGTCAGCAAGTTTGCTGATGACACAAAGCTGGGTGGAGTGGCTGACACACCAGAGGGTTGTGCTGCCACTCAGCAAGACTTGGACAGGCTGGAGAGCTGGGCAGGGAGAAATTTGATGAACTTCAACAAGGGCAAGTGTAGAGTCTTGCACCTGGGAAGGAACAACTCCACGCACCAGTATAGGTTGGGGACAGACCTGCTGGACAGCAGTGAAGGGGAAAGAGACCTGGGGGTCCTGGTGGATGGAAGGATGGCCACGAGCCAGCAATGTGCTCTTGTGGCCAGGAAGGCCAATGCCATTCTGGGGTGGATTAGAAGGGGTGCAACCAGTAGGTCGAGAGAGGTTCTCCTCCCCTTCTACTCTGCACTGGTGAGGCTGCATCTGGAATATCATGTCCAGTTCTGGGCCCCTCAGTTCAAGAAAGACAGTGAGGTACTAGAAAGAGTCCAGCACAGAGCCATGAAGATCATTAAGGGAGTGGAACATCTCCCGTACGAGGAGAGACTGAGGGAGCTGGGGCTCTTTAGTTTAGAGAATAGGAGACTGAGAGGTGACCTCATCAATGTTTATAAAGATGTAAAAGGTGAGTGCCAAGAGGATGGAGCCAGGCTCTTCTTGGTGGTGCCCAATGACAGAACAAGGGGCAATGGGTGGAAGTTGAGGCATAGGAAGTTTCATGTAAATATGAGGAAAAAAAATTTCACTGTGAGGGTGACAGAGCACTGGAACAGGCTGCCCAGAGGGGTTGTGGAATCTCCTTCTCTGGAGATACTGAAAACTTGCCTGGATGCATTCCTGTATAACCTGGTGTAGGTGATCCTGCTTTGGCAGGGGAGTTGGACCAGATGATCTTTCAAGGTCCCTTCCAGCCCCTGAAATTCTGTGATTCTGTGCTCCTGTGTAAGCTTTTGGCCTAAACTTCTGCACAAAGTCTTGTCTCAAAATGTTAGGAATTACACTTGTCGGTTAAGACACTCATTACCTGAGAAAAGCATCCTTATTTCTAATCACTACCCCAGTATTAGTGTTTCTAGTACTAGTGCACCTGGTATTAGTGCTTCTGAAATTACCTTTTTGTTTCCAGTCTTGGTTGCATTCATCCAGTGCAGTTATTGAGAACCAATGAAATTCAAGTATGGCTACTGCCTATCTCATTAGGTCAGATTCATATTTAATTATTGAAAGAAAGTTGTGTTGATGTTATAATGCTAGGCAGTTTAGCATTTATCTCTGCTTTGATTCTCTTGGTAAACTCTGACCTTGTGCTTCTCCTGACACAACAGGTTTTCTTTCAACTAGTGAAAAGAGATGGTCTGCCTCAGCTATGTGGAGAAACACCAGATCTCTTTTTATCTTTCTCACTTATGTCCTGTATTTTCTGCATGACTTCACTGGCTTATTGTAGTTCTCTTTCAAAACAGTAACAAGAGAGACACGGAGGTTAGGAGTCAAAATGGTCTTCGACTTTCCTCACAGAAAACATGCCTAGAATTACATCAATTTTGAGCACTTTTATATAACTAATATTGCTTAACAAAAGCTGCTACAAAATGAATGTGAAGACCTTCAAATTTACAAAGAGATCATTTGGATTTACAACTGTCTTGTTCTGCCTCTTGTCTCTTCACTCAGTAAATACAGAGGTTTTCTTCAGTGCTACTGTCAACATTTCCACAAATTCGTGACAATAGTTCTTGGTAGAGGTGCCATTACTACCAAGTGAGCCATCTCTTCTCGTGTCTGGGTAAGCCCTCTCAAGTGTGAGGTCTGGTAACTTCAGGGTGCCAATTCCACAATTCCTCTTTCACCTTGTGTACCAAACACACCAGTAGTTTGGGTGTAACTCTCCCCCTTAGTAGTCTGTGAACATGAGATTGTTTTGTCAAAGATTATTCAAAGATTAAAGCAACTTTTAATAGTCAAGGGAAAAGATAATTTAGAAGGATTTGTCTTTCCCCAAACTTTTTTAAGGACTATATAGGTACCTAGTTTGGCAAAACCTTGCCACCAAAGAAGCCCATGTCTTCTGCAGTCATCCAGGTAGATGCTTGTTCTGCCCAAATAACTCCCCAGATCTCCAAAGAAAAATGTCCTTGTCAATTTAGATTGTTTTCTGGTTCATTTCCCAGACTTTTTGACCTTGCTAGTCAGAATATGATTTGGTGAGCTCTTTGACAAATAGGTCCTAACCTTCTATGGACACCTTCTGTGCTCTGTATCAAATTGCAAGAGCTTTGCTAAATGATTGTCCTGTCTTCTGGTTGTGTCCCCAGCATGTCAACAAATTGCTACCAGACTACTAATTGCTTCTGTATGATAGCCCGACTGAAAACAAAGATGCTTAGATACTTAGAAGAGTGTGGGTTGAGTTTCTATGCCTTATGTGTATATGCATCCCTCATAAACAGGATGGGAGAAATCTGAAAAGAGGTATTATGTCACAGAAAGGCAAAAGTCTGACCATAACTGAACCGAGTAATTCTGTTCATTCCTAAGCCAAATCACCAAACACATAGTAACATAATAAAAACAAACAAACAAACAAACAAAATCCCAGAACACATTTATTAAAGATGGAAAACTGGGTTAAATAAGAAAGACAGTAACACTGTATGTACAGCTATGCTATGCTGTGTAAAGAGATAGCAGCAAGTACATTCAAAGTGAAGCAAAGGAGCTACTACCATAGTTTCCAGACAGGACAGTGTTTGGAGTGATTTCCATGCCTGCAGGACAGATCACTGGAGGTGGCTGAGAGGAAGCAGTACAGCTGGCCTGGTAGAGCCAGCTCATCAAAAATAGTTCTAGAGAACAAGTGGGCAGAGCTGGCAGCACAGAGGACTTTAAATGGCAGAAACCAATATAGTTGTGCTTTTCTGGGTCTCTGCTTCCTCTTAAAAACAAAACAAATGTTGTTTCTTTCTTTCAAAGTGGTTGTTAGCTCTCAGAAACTGAAATAAAACCATCCCCTTTTTTTACGTTGTACCCTAACTGTACCGTGTGGCTTTATCTTTTCCACCTGTAAATAGAGCATTTAATTTTCACTTAGGGTTGTTTGGCCCAATACACATAGCACTTCAAAGTGACACATCGCATTCGCATTTCCATCGAGCCCGTGCCTCAACCACCTCAGCGTCATGAGCCGGACGTGACGCACGTCGGCAAAGCAGCGAGCACCTTTGTGCCCTTCAGGCCTGGCCCCCAGCGCCGCCGAGGTGTCACCTTCACGCAGGCCTGTGACGTGACGCGCCGCGCGGCGCAGACGCGCGGCACCGCGGGGCCCGGCCGGGGGTGCGCACAGGCCTCGCCGCTGGGGCCCACCGCCCGCGCCTCATGGCGGCTGGCGAGACTGCCTCGAGGAGCTCCGACCCCCACAGCCCGAGGACAGCAGTAATCCCAGCTGCCAGCCACGCCACGCCCCGGGGGCGGCTCCGCGGACCGGGAAAGGGCACGGGGAGGTGGTAATGGGAGATGTGCCGCCGGCGCCCCGCCCGCTATGGCGCCGCCGGGCGCCAGGAGGGAGCACGGCCGGGACTTCGTGCACAGGCCGCCCTTTCCCTCCCCACTCTTCTCTCCTCCCGACCGTCCCCATTGGGAGTGTGTTGGGGATCCACGGCCCTCTCGGTCGCAGCGGTGGCGGCGGAAGGCGTGGCCGGGGGCCGCGCTCAGCACCGCCCCGCTCAGACCTGGAGCAGGCGCAGAGGCTTCTTTCCGGACCGGCGCAGCGCCTCGCCGGTCAGCTTCTCCTCCCTGGGAGGGAAGTGCCGGAACAGCGTTGAAAGACGGGACTTTTATTCCAGCGCTTTTGGTCGTTCTTGGTGGCAGAGAGCGCCACCAGCCCCTCCGTGACCGGCTCTGGGGACTGGCATGTGCTTGTGTGCGGTAAAACCCTTTCCGTGAGGAAAGCGCTGTGTGGCGATGCTAAGTCTCATGGACACACGCTGTGATAGCGAGAGACTATAGGAGCCAAGACCCCCCGGTGAAATACAGATGCATCCAGTATAACTCTGTTTGGCAAGTCATTTGTCTTTAGCAGGATAATGCCACTTGTCAACAGCTGGCTTTGAAATCTTACCTCCCCCCCACCCCCCACCCCAATTAATTTTTTAATGTGCTAATTTTTTATTCTGTCAGAGCCTTAGATCTTGTTTCCAACGTGATTTATTTTAATGGCTATATACTGCTTTTCACTTTGTACCAAGGGTGAGGTGCATGAGAGTGAAATCTTTAGACATGGCAGTTTCTCTCTTCTGAAACAGAACAGGCATGTTCTGCGGTGATTTATCTCCTGCGTATGCAGTGAAAGTCCCTTTGTAGTGGTTTGTTGTTGCTTAGTTTTGTGTGAGTTTGTTTGTTTGGTTTGGTTTTGGTTTTGGTTTAGGAAATCCCCTTTGTGTGATTCTGTGCTTGCATACATTTAATCCCATGAAGTGAAGGTATTTGACCCCCTTTGAACAGGTTACCTCTCATGCTATTCAGAAGATTAGGAGTCTTGCTGTTCCTTGAATTACAAACCCCTCAACAAAACAAGAGGTAGATGTTTACAGTTGGGTACAGTTAGCAAGCTGGCATAGGCTGGCAGCTGGTGACAATCTGTGTTACGCTCTAGTAACTGCCAAACTTCATGCTTTTTTACTGTACCTTGCATCCTAACTCGTTTGTTCTTCCACTGAGGGATCAGGAACCTCAAATTATCCCATATACCCCACTGCCTGCATCACCACCACATCCTCTGCTTGCATATTGTGCTAAAATGTGTTACTTCTTAATTCTTTTTTTTCTAATTTGCTATTTTACAATTTCACAGTATTTCCCCATAGTCTTGTGTTGAGCCAGGAAACAAAGCTGTCTCAACAAAGCATTTTATCTACCTTATCTGCACCATTCCTTATTTTAAATATTATTATCATGTTTTCTTTTCAATGTCTGTTTTGTGAAATGAACAGTTCAAATCATTTCAATCTATTTGTGCACGTTTTACCATACCAAACATTCCAGTTGCCTTCCTCTCAATACCCACAACCTCTGTTTTGTACCATGTTCCGTTGGCAGATGGTGCAATCACTTCTGCAACATGTTTTAATATAATGGATACACAGTATTTTTGTGTGTATGTTTTTCTCAGACAATCCAATGCCTTATTTCTGAATATAGTTGTGTATTGAAGAAAGGCTTTCACTTGAGCTGTCCTTAGTTGTAAGCAGATGTCCTTCCTGAACAAGAAGCCCAAATAATTCCGTATTTCCCTTTACACATGAATTATCTAGTGACATGGAGCTTAGCCTGACATTGCACTGTTTGTTTACCTAGCTAGGGTAAGTCCTTCTGATGTTCTGGGGTCTTCTCAGGACTTGAGCAGCCTGAGTAGCCATTACTGCTTGTGGCTTATAGCCAACTTTGTAATTTGAGGAACTCTTTAAGCCAAAATAAGCTTCCACTAGTCCTCAGTTTGCCCGCCCCCTGCTTTATAGAGTCATATGTGTTGACATGAGCTAGGCTGGGGAACAACCAGGCTGAAAACTAACACAGGGCTTGACCTGATCTCCCATCTGACAGTGTGCATAGCTGTGATAGCAGCTGTGTCCACAAAAGGGTGGCAGTAGTGCAGAAGTGGTAATGAATTGTAGAGCGTGAAAGAGATTGCGGACTACTCCTTTAAGTGGCAGTGGTATCTTAAACTGTTGAGTGCCATTTGACTTAGAGCTTTCAGAATGACAAATTATGGTTTTGTTAGAATGAGTTTTGTGCAGAAGTATCCATTATCAATGAACAGACTTGAGCTGAACATGTCAGCTGAAGCCCCCATTGCAGGAGTATGTGCTGTGTGTGCTTCTTTGTGCCCCAGAGAATCTGGAATCTTGCCAGAAGGAAGGTTTCAAGAACTTTTATCCAAAAGTTGGTGTTAGATATTGTTGAAAAGGAGAACTGGGCTGCTGCATTAAAAATTATATTGAATTTGGTTTGGTATGTATCAAATGTTAGATACATAGCAGATGCTATTAGAAACTTCCAACCAAAGACATATGAAGAATCATTAGCCTTTAAAACCTTGGGGATGAGATCACAAACACAAATCCAATAAATCACAGAGGTTGGTTTTGGAAAAGCTCGTGGTAGAGCAGCAATTTGTTTATACTCTGACGGGTCAATTGGATCAGTGTCAGACCTTCTGTAGGATAAAAGATTTTGCTTTTAATGTATGCTCTTCCCTGAGCGACTTCTGTGCAGTCTTCATATCAAACGCATCTGGTCAGCTTCAGGATTACAAAAAGAAAATCTGAAATAGATGAAAAAGCTGAAACAGAATTATTGCAGATTTGGCATTGAAAGATCTCCAGAGTAAAGTCTTATTACCTGATTTAAGTTCAATTCTATCCCAATTGTTTCTGGTTGTTCCTAGTATAGTCCTGTAATCTCAGATTTAGTCCTATTTCCTTTTGAGAGAACATTCCCTAATCCATTCCTTTCTGAGGGAGACTTTAATGTGATTTTTACTACCTTCTCTAAAACCTTGATGAAGATTTTCTAATTACAGAAACAGTAAATAAGTTGGGAAATGTGGTGCAGACAAAGAATCTTATGCTTTCAATGATGGTAATGCTGCCCCAACTGCTATGAATTGGTCCGATACCATAAATCACTACATTTATGAAAGCCTTCCCTGCAATGATGCCCAAACTATTTGTAGCATAAAAAGCAGGTTATTACCATAACAATGAGAATAAGAAAATGCAACTGAGGTAAAGAGGAGTTGATACTAGTCTGTTGTCACACCAAGCAAAAGATAACATGACTACTTTTGGGGGATATTTTAATAGAGGTGAAAGTAGTTTCTTATGCTTTGTACCATTTACTGCATTTATGATCACTTATAGACAGGGAAACACTTTATCTGAGTAAATCTTTCTTCCTGTGCTCACTTTCTACTGGAACACCTCATATCACTATCCCTATGGTCCTCACATACTACAGATCAGAATTTCAGATGTAACCAATAGGCAGATCAAAGATATTTTTGCAGATTGCCTCTGTACTTTGTTAAAAAACCTCTACCCCAATTTTGGCCTTCATTTTCTTTTAGGTGACCTTTGGTGGGAAATTGAGCTTCGATAATTAAGAGTTCTCTTAACTTAGGGTTTCTTCCTTTTCTTTTAATGGGGGTTTCTGCTGTTGTAAACCAAAAGGGTGATAATTAATGTCTCCTGCTGTTTATGCCTGCTGCCATCTACAGCAATGAGCTATTATTATTCTGTCTGTGAGTACTTGGAAAGGATATTAGTTGGACAACTAATCCAAAATACATCAAGTAAAGATCATTGTCACAACTGCCTGAAATGTTACAGATGTTTGAAATAAAAGGTTTTCATTATATTGGATCATCCAGTCCATCTGCCAAGAATGTGACTTGCCATGCACTCTCTAATGTCTCACACAAGTTCCAGGATACTGTAAGTATTAAATACCTTATATCCCTTGAAATATATCATGTTGACTTAAAAAACTGTTCCATCATTATGGTGCTAGGTAGACCTGATCTGGTCCAGTTCAGTGGGTGTGGTGGTTTGAGCCTTAACTGGGATTTAAGAGCTCAGATAGGGGCAAGGCTGAGAATCCCTCCCCTGCTCCCCCTTCCTCACTCCCACCGGGGGGGAAGAAAGGGAGGGAGCAAGTCCACCAAGAAATAATTTGGAGTCAGCTTGAAAGTAGAGAGGTAAAGAGTTTTCTTCAAAGTATATATGTGTGTGTGTATATATATATGTATATATAACAATAACAGGTAAGGTTCACAAGGGCAAGGAACAAGGATGGATGGGGGGGAAAGAACAAGAATATAAAACCAGTCTCTCTGAAGAGGCACGGAGGCAGCAGGGAGAAGGATCAGGCCTGACCACGTGGCAGAGGAGCAGGAAGGCAGCTGCAGTAGCTCTTGTCCAGGAAGGCAGGAGCCAAAGGAGAGCTAATGGCTGCAATGTCCTCCCTTTTATACCCTAGCTGGGCAGGGAGGGGGAAGTGGAACAGACTCAGTTTCCCAGGGGGAAAACGCCCTGCAGGGAGGGCAAAGCACTCGCAAGCCCTCCAGCCCCAGTGTTCAGGATGGGCATTAACCCATCACAGTGGGACTTTATGACAATGCTCACTTACTAGCCTGGAGTCAGTCTGAGGTGGTTGTTACTAATAGTCTTCCTGTAGAGAACTAGACTGCAAAAGAGCCTAGAATAAAAAGCCAGGCTTGTCTCTATACCAGATGGATAAATAAAGAGATAAAAGGCTGGGGTTGATTTTTTTCCTTTTGTTTTATTTTGTTGTTGTTTCTGTGAGGTTGTTTTTTTGGTTGGATTATTAGTGGTTGGTTGGGTTTTTCTAGGAGTTAATCTGCAATTCTGAGTATCTGTATGGTTTCTTCATGGGGACATGTTTGTCAGATGAATGTAGTATGCTCACTATTACTCTCTGATGTTTTCTGGTAGAAATCCAGAAGGCAAAGGCCACTAGTGAGCTCCCAACTTCTAGATTTCTGTCTTTCTTTGCATCGCCTGTGGCAGTGGGATGGCAGAGAAGCTGCCATCTTTAGTGATTTGGAGGAACGTGGCTCCTAACCACCTGGAGTACTGTGCACATCACCCTGCTGACTGTCATGGTGCAGCACTCCTCCCTGTAGTTAACCACAAGTGACGTGGGATCCCCTGTGTGTTTTTTTAAGTTGTTCTCCACTGTGGGCATATCTCAGGAGCCATATCGCTCCACACAAATGAGTCAGAAGACACTCCTCCTGGCAGTCCTGCTGCAGGTGGTAGAGGACCCCTCAGAAAATCTTTTACTGTTTCTTATTGCCTTCATCCCCTAGGGAAAACCTGTCTGTACATTACTAACAACCTGTTGCAATCAATACCTACTTTTAATTAAGCCCTGGCCAAATTGTCATCAATCGGTCTGGTTGATTATAGGCAGTAAGTACAAGATGACAATCTTTGAGTATTTAAAACAGAATTTAATCCTTGACTACAAGTCCTTCTGGTCTGGCAGTCTGTGAAATCTTAAACTTTTTGTCTTGCTTCCTGTAAACATGACTGAAAAAGAAATGAATTCCCTCATAACATGTAAGGGAGGAAAACCCAACATTTTCTTAAGGAAACTCATGGCTGACAGCAGCCAAAAGTTAAATATATTTGATCATTCCATCAACCTTCTAAGCCAACTCCTTAACTAGATTGATATGTTTCAGTGGGATGTTGAAATGTTGAATGTGTGGGGGAGAGGTCTACTCTTTACAATGCTGGGGACCAGGAAACAGCATTGTTCACAGTGTATGTGTAAAAAGTAATTAAAGTAAGTGCTTTCTTGCACTCTGTAAGGTATTGAATAAAAAAAACCCAACAAACAATCAAAAACCCCACATTTGAGAACATACTTTGCTGTAAGGATCACGTTCAATTCACATACCTATTTGACTTGTATCTCAATTTCAGATGCCTGTTGAATCACCATTTCCAAAGTAAGAACCAAGGTTCTTTAAGAAGTGAAGGGGTAGAGGTCTTCAAAGACATCAGTCTCTTTACACGGCTATTTAGTATCGTAGTATAGTATCATAGTATCATTCAGGGTTGGAAGGGACCACAAGGATCATCTAGTTCCAACCCCCCTGCCATGGGCAGGGACACCCCACACTAGATCAGGCTGGCCAGAGCCTCATCCAGCCTGGTCTTACACACCTCCAGGGACAGGGCCCCAACCACCTCCCTGGACAACTCATTCCAGGGCTTCACCACTCTCATGGTGAAGAACTTCCTCCTCACATCCAGCCTGAATCTCCCCACCTCCAGCTTCATTCCATTCCCCCTAGTCCTACCACTACCTGAGATCCTGAGAAGTCCCTCCCCAGCCTTCCTGTAGGCCCCCTTCAGATACTGGAAGGCCACAATTAGGCCACGTCGGAGCCTTCTCTTCTCTCTACTTTCATGAACCAGCGCTCATACGTTTCAATGCCAAAATGTAGGACCTACAGTAGGCAGACAGTGATGCAAACAGATTCACTAGCCACATTGCTGATCCTTTTTCCCTCAATGCAATTCCTTAAACTATGACTGTTGCAAAATGAAATATTAATGTAGTATGCTGTTTATTCTATCTTTTGTCTAGTTGTTCCCATTTGCAGTCTATATTTGTTTAATGGAGAAGCTCAAAATGTAATACCCTGCTCCTGCTGATTGAAGTTGCTAAAGAGCTGATTTTGCTCCTGGTTTATTCAGTGCATGAAGATATCTCTTGCTCTCCCCCTACCTCTATATCTCACCATTTTTTCCTTGTTTTAAATGTGTTTACTGTCACTACACACTTTTAATAAGGTACCCATAGCTGCTTTGCTAAGAAACTACTGATTTGTGTCTCTTTGCCCATCAGTTGTTCCATTTCAGTCTGGTCTGGACTCACTATCTTTTGAAGCCACGTTTCAGTTTCAGATTAATTTGTCAGAGGGATTGAAAATTGAGATGTAAAGTTTTCATGAGTTGTAAGGAACTAAAATTTTTGCTAGGTAGGCAACCACATCAGCAGGCCACTCTTGGAGAGGCCCTGTAATGACTTTGATCTGTTCAGCTTGCCCGCTAGCTGGCTAACACGTGTGTACTGGCCTGCTGGTCAGGATTCATGCATCTTGGAACGAACCCAAGCACATGACATGAATCATATTCCCCTGCAGTCACCCTTTTGCTAGACTAAGCAATCCAAAGCCCTTTAGTTTCCTCTTGTAACACAAGCTTTCCATTCCCTGGATTATCTGAGTATCATTTGCAATTGCTGGCATTTCATCTCCTCTCTCTTAACCATGGGTGGGCAGAGCTGCACATGGGAGTCCAGCTGAGGTCATATTAGGACTAGGTGGTGTTAATTTTTGCTTTGACTCCAACAGGAATGTCTTGGATGATTTAAGACTCATTCTCAAAAGCAGCAAGAGAGTGCTTACATTTATTGCAACAAGTGTGTGTGAGAATTTGCTGGGGGCAAGAGGTCATTTTTACTCACAATTAACTTTCCCCCACACACACACTATTGGGTTGCACTTGAGCGAACTACCTTCTGCTTCTGTACATCTCCTTAAAATGCCTCTGTGACATTTCTTCTTCTGTACATCTTAAAATATCTTGAGCCATATGATGACTTTGAATTTCTGGCTAGTGACAACAGCTTCCATGAGTATCTCTAGAACAATGAAGACAACTTGTCTTGGTCTAGGGCAGTCAGGAGTTACTAACTTAAACTTAGCCTTTCTTTTCTTTTCTTTGCTTGATGTTTTAAGCAGTAAGATTAAATTTGTGAAGAATAAATTCTGTGAAATGCTCAAAAGCATTTGAAGGCTGCATTCAGAATCTACCTTTTATGGGAGATTAATAATTTCTTGACTTCTCCCTCATTCACTTTTTAGGAATAAACCTCACAGTAGCAAATTTTGCTACTTGGCCATCCGTTCCTTTGTACCCTGCAGGAATAATGCTATTTTTGAACAAGCTCTTACAGATATTAATCTTGTGATGTCTCTATGTCTGATAAGAAAAGGAGAGATGAGTGCAAGCAAGCAGCTGAATGAACTGGAAGACAGGAAAAGAGAAGGTGAAGATCTTCTACATGATGGCTGTAGAGATGGCCAAATATTTAATGTTGGGCATTAGAATTTAACACTTAAATGTATGTTTGAATTGTCATCTCTGGTTGCTAAAAGGTTTCCTGGTGAAGCCAGTCAGTGTTCTGGTAAGTGACCTTCAAAGTTGTGTCACAAGAGAGAGACTGTCTTCTGGCCTGTTTGAAGTTTGGCTTTCTCAAATGCACTGATGAACTTTTAGCTTAAATCCTGAACATATATTTGAAGTTTGCTCATCTTTACTTCAGTTGATAAAGAGAAAACACTGGGTTTTGTTGTTTGGTTGGTTGTGTGGTTTTTTGTTGTGATTTTTTTTTTTTTTTAACAAGGAAGGGTTAATTTTCTGACCTAGCAGAAAAGTACTGAGTTATGCCATTTCACTTGAAAGCCAGTTTCCAGTAATGAAAGTGTTTTTCCTTTTATGTGATAAGAAGGCTGGACTATAAAGCATTTATAAAAAGAGTAATAGAAAATATATTGCTATAAAGAGCTTGTTTTGTAAGACCTACTTGCTGGAAGTAATCCACAAATAGGCTTAAAAATAAGCCTCAGGTTTTTTTTTCTGAATATCTCATCAACAACAATAAGGGAAACATGCATATTGACAGAGATGACTCTTTGTGTCAGGTATACACTGTAGTTTCAGAATTGTTTCATTTTCAAGCATGTTTACAAAATGTCTTTGGACCTTTTGGACCCACTGCAGTTGTGATTATTTTAATCTATCATCTGAAGGCTTCCTGTGATTTCCATTCATTAATGTGAAAAAAGCAAGGGACCGCATGCATTTAGATAACCAGAGCTATGAGGAGCATCTGTTTTCCAGACATCTCTGTGTTGTACGTGACCTATGGTCTGATTTGGCTGAAATCTGATAGTGTTGTATAATTTTGCATGCCATCATTAGAACATTCCTCTGAGGGGCACCGGAACAGGCCCCAAGCCTGGGAACAGCATTTTTAGGTGATCTTCTTGCTCTTAAGGAAGCTCCTTGCAGAATCACATCCAGCACATGCAGAGCAATGCCCTCAGGATGGGCACACAGTATTTGGTGATTGAGCAAAAGCTGGCCTGCACACTGAGCTGTACAGTAGTCGGTGTGTTAGTGCAATTATTAGTACATCCTATAGCAAAGTAGCTGATATTCAGTTAACCACAGCAACAGCTGTCTCAGTGGATGGGTTTGCACAATGGTTTCCCAAAACATGCAGACAGATCCCTCCTCCTAGCTTCATCAGGTCTACTAGAGCTGCAGAGAAAATGGAGGCTGTGTATATGTCCACAGGCAATGTGATGCATTAGGAGCAGATCAGTAGATCTGATGTTAGATGCAGAACATTCGACATCTTCGATAAATGTGGTCTGAAGTTTTGACTTAGAGTAGATCTAATGTGGTGCTCTGGACCATAAATGTCTGTAGCACGCATGCAGTTAGGAGCTACATGATGTTAGATTTGGTCTTGTGGTTTGGACCTCCACAAAGAGATGGAACACATTTGGGAAGCACCTGGCGTGGGGCTTGAGGTTTAGTTCCAATGAAAGAAATCTCATTATAGATACAAAACCCATTCCTTTCATGCAACAATGTCCAGTAAGTGTGAACAATGGGGGAACTGGATTAAAAACTGCTTTAAGGGTCCAAGTCAAAATGTCAGTGTAGACACAGCTTAATTAATTTGCTAGTTATATTTGGTCACTTGTTCAATATTTCCTTCAGATCAACAAGATGTGTACAATTCAAGTAACTTAAACCCAGTGTCATTCTATGTGCCTTCTCCTGAAAGAGCACACAAAAGTAGCTTGGAATTGAAAAACGGGCTATAATGAGATGGAAAAATCCAAATATTTTACTCCAGTGGCTTCCTCTGGAAAAAGGCATGAGTTCTATCAATATGAATTCTACTTACATTGTGATGCTCAATAGATAAGGCATTTAAACACTAAAGAGACAAGCGAAGTCCTGAGGTGGAGGATACCACTGCAATGTGACTGTTTTTGTGAAATTTTCTGTGTGGTGTGTACAGGAGGTTGAACAAAGAAAGTGATTTGAATGTGAAGCCTACCTAGATCTCTTGAATGCTTCAGTGCCTCTACCTTCACAAACTTGGGAAAAATACAGCAGCAGAAAATTTAAAAATATATCTTTTAATTAAAATGATAAATTCTAATCAACAGTGGTAGTTGTGCCCAGAATGAAAGGAATACAAATTATATTCACTGACATTCAAACATGAAAAAATCAACTATAAGCCAAGTTTAAAGCAAATCCTTTGATCTCTAATTTAAACAAAATCCAGGTCAGTAATAATAAAAATCTGTTATCATCAGGATGACACTTCCTTAAAACAGAAGAGGCGATGTCAGGCTGATTTCCCTAAAGACTGGTGGATATATCACAAAACTCCTCACCACACTTCCACCAGACATAACAAATAACTCAGATGTTTGGATGGGGGAGCATAGGGACAGAAATTCCTTCTCAAGCCTGCTGCTGCTTTCATTTGAGGTTTTGGCAGAATAATTAGACGAGTACAAACCTGCAATACTTCACTACTCAGCACTGCTCCTTCTCTGCAAGTTAAGATCTCAGCGATCTCTCAGTCCCATCACCTTTCATAGCTATTTAATGATTTTTAAATGTATATTTATTTTTGCATGCAGGTTGCATGAAAATGGAGTAGTGGAGTTAATTTTAAAGAAGTTTACCAATGTTTAGTACCATTCAGTGAAGTTCAGAGGTCGTGTTGTAAACATTGCTCATAAGTCTTAACAGAAAAAGAGCATCTTAAAGGGCACATAAATTTTACTTTCAGTGCAAATCCTCCAATGAAGACATAAAAAAAAAAGTCTCTGTAATGCTGTAGTGACTAGTGGTGTCCCTGAGGGAGCAGTGCTGGGCCCCATCCTCTTTAATATCTTTATTGATGATCTGCATGAGGGGATTGAGTCCATCATCAGTAAATTTGCTGATGACACCAAGCTGGGGGCAGGTGTTGATGTGTTAGAGGGTGGGAGAGCTCTGCAGAGGGACCTTGACAGGCTGGACAGATGGACAGAGTCAATGGCATGAGATTTAACACATCCAAGTGCTGGGTTCTCCACAACAACCCCATGAGGTGCTACAGCCTGGAGTCAGAGTGGCTGGAGAGTGGCCAGGCAGAAAGGGACCTAGAGATGCTGGTGCATAGTAGACTGAACATGAGCCTGCAGTGTGCCCAGGTGGCCAAGAAGGCCAATGGCATCCTGGCCTGTATCAGGAATAGTGTGGCCAGCAGGAGCAGGGAAGTCATTATTCTGCCCCTGTACTCAGCACTGGTTAGGCCACACCTTGAGTCCTGGTGTCCAGTTCTGAGCTCTTCAGTTTAGGAAAGATGTTGCCTTGCTGGAACATGTCCAGAGAAGGGCAACGAAGCTGGTGAGGGGTTTGGAGCAGAAGCCCTGTGAGGAGAGGCTGAGGGAGCTGGGGTTGTTTAGCCTGTAGAAGAGGAGGCTCAGGGAAGACCTTATTGCTGTCTACAAGTACCTGAAGGGAGGTTGTAGCCAGGTGAGGGTTGGTCTCTTCTCCCAGGCAACCATCACCAGAACAAGAGGACACAGTCTCAAGCTGTGCCAGGGGAGGTTTAAGCTGGATGTTAGGAAGAAGTTCTTCATAGAAAGAGTGATTGGCCATTGGAATGGGCTGCCCAGGGAGGTGGTGGAGTCACCATCACTGGAGGTGTTTAGGAAGAGGCTGGATGGGACACTTGGTGCCATGGTTTAGTTGATTAGATGGTGTTGGATGATAGGTTGGACTTGATGATCTCAAAGGTCTTTTCCAACCTGGTTAATTCTATCCTATCCTATCCTATCCTATCCTATCCTATCCTATCCTATCCTATCCTATCCTATCCTATCCTAATAAATTCAGAAATTTTATCTCATATTTTTATTAACCAGGAGTACATTTATGATTTGATATTGGGCAAATATAGGTTTACATCATTATACATAAGGATAAAAGTCTGAGTATCTTTAACCTGTGCTGTCTACAGATCTGGTGCCAGAATTATTACATTGAAGTCTCCACTCCAAATGACAGCAATGTAATCTGTTACCAGCAAAACAAGCGAAAAAGGAAAAGATTAAAGAAAAAAATAAGCATCATAAATAATCTTCTGTAGCAATACTGAAAACGATTTGCAGCAACAGTTCATTCCTTACTCAGAAAAGCTAGAGGCTGCAAAGGTCTCCTAGATTACCATAGTAACTAAAAGTATAATTTAAAACTGCCTTTTAAAGAGTTGTAAATAATGCAAGTGTACTATCAATCATTGCTCATTGTCATTTCACATGGTCTAGAAGACAGGTTGAAGAAGAATGTGGTATCACAGTTCCTCTTGTAAGGAATTCCAGCATAATAAAATGATGTGTCCCAATCTAACCCCTTCTCTGTTGTTTCTTTCTGGATCTGTCTGATTAGAAATAAGAACTTACACAACAGGCATTGTTTACATGTCTCTTTGAGGGGCTGAAATGGTTGTAGACATCTACTTCTCTGTCTCAACCCTATCATTATAAAGTATCAGACTCTCTCGATATGTGCCTATCCTGAGTGTTGAAGGATCTGCTGGAACCATTGCAGTGCTGGTACCCAGCTGCCAAACACATGTATGTAAGGGTCTTCAGTGTTATCTGGAAGAGTAGGACACAGCTATGTGGGTGCTGCTTTCAATAATGTTAAAAAGATTATCAGAGAAAAATCTTTTGGATGGGGATTTAAAAAGAAGGATCAAATGGTACTGATGGTCTTGAGCAGAATGCTATAAGTAAAAAGGGACATAAAATTCCAGTCTTGTGTGTTGGAATACAAAATTCAGCAGTTCAAGAAATTCCTGAAAAACCACATAGACAGCCTATTCTGTCATCTAGAAAGCAGATATGACAAACAATTCAGAAGATACCCAATGTATATGTATGAATAGGAAAAATATGGCTGATTCCCCAATATTATTCTAATTCCATGTGGTGCTCAATGATTTTGTGAAACACGGTAAAGCAGTGGCATGTGATTTGGAAGAGCAAATGAGTGTGTGTTTAAAATGCATTGTGCTTTAGTCCCTTTCATGGTTAGGTGTGGAATGTCATAGCATTCTTCCCCTTTGAAATTAGATGTTTCTGTGTCTCCTGGGTCAATGTCTCATTGTCATGGTCATCATGATAGGGATGAAAAAAGAACCCTCTGAAAGCAAGTTGAAAATCATTAGCAAATTGAATAGAGTACAGCTTAGAAATTATTTTCTTTATCCAACAACCTATGCACTTTTTCATCTCATTTATTTACCGGGGTGGTCTTCTTCAGATACAGGGAAGGAACAGATCCAGTTTACATCCTTAAGTCTAGCATGTTTTGGGATCTGGACAAAACTGTTTTCAGAGCTGTTGTCATTCACATTCACCTTTTCCCTGGAAAAGCCATGTTTTCTTGAAAATATAATTTTCTCCATGTCCTCTGGCTCTGGATTAGTATATTGCTTGTTAGCTTTTTTTGCAGGGTGTAGGCTGTTCTTGAATCCAGGCAGCCTGATGCAGTGAGAACATATACCTGTGGTGTGTGCGCTACAGCTGCTTGGCCATAATCCAGGCAGCCTTTATGTCTTGTCCTAAGGGAAAAAGTGTTGTTGCTGCTCTTTTTCTCTGACATATGAGGTACCATCTCAGGAAACTTACACGTAAGATGTATTTTCTGAACAGTGCTATTTACCACTGATCTTTACAGTATTTATTGCAGGCACAGTGGAAGCAAATAGGAAAATCCTCTAGCATAATTAAACGACGGGGGGGGAAAAAGCATGTTGTGACAGACAATCTCTTAATATATATTCAGTGCAAAGAATTAAGTTCAGTAGAGACTATTAAGGCATGCATCTTTGCATCTGAAAGTATGGGGACTTTGCTTATGTTGCTATATTGGTATGAAGTATACAAGCTCTGATGGCTCAGGCAGGGAAAAAGTAAAAGAAATATGGTGGTTTAGGATTTGTGTTAGTCTTACATCAAAAATAGACCAGACTCGTAGGTGGGCATAGCATTGAGTCTTGAGAAAAACATAGTTCATTCTAATCAATAACAAGAGGGCTTGCTTTAATGTAATGTCAGACTTGATAGCATTCTTGTAAAAATACAACCCTTAGCCTATTAAATATTAGTCTAACACTATATTGAATTCATAGCACTTAAATTGCACTTTGAAGAGGCAAAGTGCTGTGAAGTATTGATCATGTATCAAAAAGATAACACTGAGTATTTTAAAAGACTGTGTTGCTCTTACGTTGTTGTGGGGAAGACTGTATCAGTCTCCCAGCTCTTGTTTTTGTCAATGAGAAACAAGCTCAAAACTGAGATTTCTGCTGAGCTAATTATTCCATTAAATCCTCTACTTTTCCAAATTTATTAGAAAGATTGTAACAGAAATAGGTCTGAAACAACCCCCTCAATCTATATACACTGCATTTTTTTAAATTACCAAGCAATTTCAGATCCATTTTGCCTGACTCATTTTTTCCTATGGTGCCACTTTTACTTTGTATCATAGTTCCTCTGAACTGAATCTGCTTTGTGGAGGACTCAAGTGCCCCAGAAAGGTAGATAATGGTAGGTTAAAATAACAGAAGAAGGGCTAAATCCTGATGACCTTTGTTATTAACTAGGAATTCATATGGTTGCAATTTTTATCTGCAGCTGATCTTCACAATCCAGTTTAAAATCCATCAGAAAGAAACATAAATATTCTTACATAATTTCAACCATACCCAGATCCTTTAAGATGTATTGCTATAAAATAACCATACTTTTAAAGACAGGTGCTTTATCTATAAGATTAGGTAAAATGAATGTATATTGCATATTTATATACTATCTAACATAACTTCTACCATACCAAACCAGAACTGAAATTCCACTGATGAAGTGCAATGCTTTCGGTAATGCTTCCATCTGAAACTGATTTCACAGCTTCATTTTTTAAAAGTTATTCTTCTGCTTGGTTGGTTGGATGGGTTTTTTCTCCACAAATAAAGCTCTATTTAATTTTTTTTAAATGAAGAAGACTCTAAGCAGGGTAGGCAGATGACTTCCGCTGTTAAGTCCGTTGAGTTATGTTGGTTTTATTGGTTTTGTTTGTTTGTTTTATTTTGGGGGAAGAATCCCAACCAAGCAAAAGGGCACTCAATGAATCACAGGGGCGAAAAGCCAAAATAATGGGGATTGTATTCTCAAAGTATGTGTCTCTTCAGTTCTGTAAAACACACTATAGAGCCATCAATGTGTAAAAGCATACATCCCATATACTTAAGACACCAGGGGTACCTGCTGAAAATTTGGTCCCAACTAGCCAAATTACAATTAGAAATAGGATGCTGCCAAATCAGTTTTCTTGCATATGTAACACTAGTACAGGATGTAAAATCAAGTAAAAGATACCCTATTAGTTAACCTACAGATGCATCACTTCTTCACAGTGTAGTGTTGGATTTATCCATAAGCAAGTGTTTATATGAATCATACATTAGTGGTGAATTATGTAGATCTGTAAGCATGTATCAGTTTCCCACCTGCAACTGCACTTTGTATTGCCCTCTCTATTGATTTGGAAATAAAAGCTCTCCTGTTTTTGCTCTCATCAGTTGCTCACTTCCAGTTCCATGATCTGCTAGCATGATTGTCTCATCTGCAGCTCCTGGCTGGACTCTCTAAACCTTTGCTCTCTGATCGCACCATTTATGGCTAGACCCAACTCAGATTGCCAGCAGAACTGGGACACTTGGGATTGCCTGGTTGCAAACCAGCTTTATTGCAGCTGGGACAATTCCACTGTACACTTTAGGTGGTTTTTACTATTATTTCATTTAAATTTATTTATTTATTATTTAAAAGGAATAGCTGCCTTTTGCTCTCAACACTCATTTTCCATGTCAGAATTTACACAATTTAATTCATTGTGTTATGTTCCTTTTGCACCTTTGTGCTTCCAGAAACTCTGAACTATTTTTTTCACTCCATTCTTGAGGCTCAGGTAGCTAGGAGGGCACCTATGCTTGTCAATGCATTGCATGTAGAAGGAAATTAATTATTTAAACATTATCCATTTGCAGCAGTGCTGCATACGTATAAAACTCTGACATAACTTCTGTGAAGTTGTGCCAGTAGCTTTAGGGATCTGTTAAGTATTCATTGAGCATATCCCTATAAGAGTCATTTGCACATTTGAAAAATATAGTATAGTTTATAAGCCACTGGATATTTCAATACTTTGCTCTGCATTACAAAAGATAAATTATAAAAAATATTAGCATATTTTTCCTAGGTAACTTTAAACCCAAAATCCTTAGACAGCTATCATTCTTAAACATTCAGTAGGATAAAAAACTGAAAGTGTATATTTAATTGAAGAGTAAGTTATTAGTTCAGAAAAAAAGCAAACTAAAAAATAAATGTGTGTACATAAATTCACCTCTGTTCAGCAAACCATTTAAACATACCAAGGCTCCGCTGGAACTTCGAGACACACTTAAGTGGCTTTACAAATAGCACTGCTTAAACAAATGCTTAAAGTGCTTTGTTGAAACAGAATTCAGTGATGCAATTCCCACCCTGTAAATTATTAAACAGGTGCAGGTGAAACTATAAAGTATGAACTTTAGCAACCTTACTAATGAGCCTAAGAAAACTTATCTGCCAGGAAAGTAACAGTATTTTAAAATACGTGCTGCCTTTTTACAGGCTTACACAGTTTGGCTACATTTAGGTAAAAAAACAAATTAGAAAATGTGAAAGCTTGTGTAGAAACAAGTGCACAATGGAGTTCTGTATAAACCAAAAAATATTTAAAAAAATACAACTTCTGTGGCAGATGAGCATCTTCAGCATTAAATTCTGCCCTGGTTTAGGCAGTATCATGGCAGGTGGTGTAACTAGTATCACATTATCACCAAGGGTGGAAGAGACCTCAAAGATCATCAAATCCAACCCATCACCACAGACCTCATGACTAGACCATGGCACCAAGTGCCATGTCCAATCCCCTCTTGAACACCTCCAGGGACGGTGAGTCCACCACCTCCCTGGGCAGCCCATTCCAATGGCAAACGACTCTCTCGGTGAAGAACCTCTTGATGCTGTAAGTTTATGGAATATGGCCTGGATGTAGATCCTATTATAATGCAGATCTGGTTGGATTATCACTGTGGTCTCTATCAGCCTTAAAAAGCTACAGGGTAAAATATGTGAAACATGGTCTCCTATGTATGAGTTGCTATAACATTTAGATGTTACCTAATGTTAAATCTCATGAATGACACATAAACCATTAAAATGGAAAATACATACGATTGGTTAATTTGACCTAGGGAACGTTTGCTGTATAGTTTGTATGGGCAAAAAAAATAGGTGACAGACCTCAAGGGCAATGGTTCTTTCCTTTTTAAAGCTTCTTAATGCAGTATGCCCTGCTCCCAGAGGGAATAACTCATTATCAGACTTTCTCTTTACAGAGAATAGTTAATTGTCACTCTAAAAATTACTCTGTTGTTTATGTATTTCTGATTAGAATCTGATTACACTCTATTTGCCTAAACATGTAATGGCAGGACCAATACTCATCTGTGAAGCTCTAAAAGAGCAAATTACCCAAATCTTAGACTAATTGTCAGCATAATGGACAGAGAACGTGGCTTTGAAGTAAGAAGTGTGAAGAGAAACTTCCAGTTATTCAAAGATAGCCAGCTGGATATGTAGATAGCCATGGTTTCATTAGCACGTAGCAAGCTTTTACTGGGCAGAAAGCCATGCTGGTTAAAAAAAATGAAATGAGGAAATGGAAAATCAGTTTGTAAAGACTCAGGTGGGAAACAAAGAAATTAATGACAGGGATTAACAGTAACAAGATTTTTTTTTTAAAGTTACATGTTGGTAGTGGGCAACTAGATTAAATGCAGAAAAAGGCCACTTTTAATAAATATTAGAGGGAAAAGAAAAAAAAACCACAAAGAATCTGCATCAGATATACATTAAATATGGTAATTAAGCAGTGCAAAAGATTCTTGTTTGTTACCTGGAACAAAGAGATTATGTATCCATGTGAGAAATAGGCAGAGATAATAAATATCACCTGTAAGAAAGCAAACAGGACAGAATCTGTTCATATTAAACTTCAGTCCTAACAGAGTTAGATGAGTGTCTGTCTTCAGCTGCCAGTAAGGTATTTCCCCAGTTCATGGGTAATTCCAGAAGACTATTGTCAAAGTTGCATCAGTTTTGAAAATCTTGAAAGGACCTATTGAATAACTAATTATGTCATTCAGAACTGTAGCAATTTGTGACCACATTAACAAAAAAAAGAGGTTAAAATATAATTAAGATCAGTCAACATGGCATCCCAGAAAGTAGACCTTACTATAGTTCTTTTGCTAGCAGGGATGTCTGTGCTACTTCACTTGCTATTAGAAGTACATAATTCTGAGTGCTAAAGACGACTGTCTTCACATAACAGCCATTGATACTTTCAGAGCTTTTTAGTCAATATCACAATAACACTTTGATTTAAAAGAACTTCTACTGTACAAAATTAACGTTACATGGATTAAAAGCTGACTCACTGGTTAATCTCCAGATGTCATTGTTAATGAGAAGACACAAAGAAAATTATTGTGAAGAGGTTTTTTTTCCCAAGACTGTTTTTTTTTTTTTAAGTCCTAATACTTGTATCAATTATCTAGACTACATAAAATATTATGATAAAGTTTGCAGATGAGAATAAATATTGGAGAGTGTGTAAAGCTTTTGCCAGTGGGGCTGAATCATCTCATTGAGAATCACAATGCAACAAAAAGGCAAATTATGAGGGCCAAATACAATGTATTATACATGGAATCTGACAACATTAGCTGTATTTATAGGGTCAGCAACTCAGGGTCAGAAAAGAGTTTTACAGTGTGAGGCTTGAGAAATGCAGGGCATGTGGTTTATCAGAAACTGAAGAGAATTAAACTGACTGTTAGGTACAGCAACAAGCAAAGGATAGAGCTCATTCAAAGATGGCTTTTCAACCTGAATGTAAAAGTGCAATGCTATACAGTGGCTGGAAGTTTGAAGTTGACTAAAACCAAACTTGAAATAGAGATGGCCTGCTAGCAGCAAATGTAACTGCTGGAGTCAGTTACTGGGGAAGGTGGAGGTCCCACATGTCATGGATTGAGTTGAACCTGCTGCTGTTATTCATACCATGCTGCAGTCATGCCAGCTTCAACAATGAAAGTACTAACTGGAGTAAAGTATTGTTAGGCTTGAAGTTCAGCTTGCACCATGGGAGGCTTCCTGTTCTGGTTGCTGCTTCTGGTTTCTGGTTTCTTGGGTTTTGGCTCTTTTCTGCAGGGATGGAAGTGAGAAATGTGGGTGTGGGGTAGCACTGGTTTTGGTTTTCTGTTTTATGCTCGGTTTCCCCCCTGTGTTTCACTGCACTTTTTCTCCAAATAGGCTAAGCTAAGGTAATCATGCATCATGATATTAGATTAATTAGATTATAATGTAATGTAATTATGCATTGTGATTGTGATATTTTATATTGTATTACACTCTTGTCTTATTTCTTTATCTCAACCAAGTCTTGTGTTTTACTTTTTGCCTCACTTTTTGTGTGTGGGGAGCAGGCAGGTTAGCCCTTGCACTAAACCACTACACCAGGCTTACTAAGCAGGTGAAAACCTGAAGAGAATTCTTTTCCACACATAGTAGTTTAGCTTAGTTTCAGGTTGGATAGTATAGTCGTAGCACTATATGTTTCAAATAAACTACACAGGGCAGGAGCATGGGCTTAGCATTGGCAATTTGCATACATCCAGGCTGTTTAATGACTATTTAAGGCCTGGTATAGCTAGGTAACAGCTAACATGCTCGCAAACAATACCAAACATGTAAACAGACACCACCATCCTCTGAGCTCATGGGATGACTGTGCACACTAAGCAGCACAAATATGGCCAGCTTTATTTTATGTAGAAGAAAATGCAGCCATGTGCACAGGACACACAGTGGGTTGCTTGGATGTAAGGTCAGAGAAGAGTCATGTGTAATAGTGTGGAGATGTTCCCCTGCAGTCCTGCTGAAGGATATGAGCATGTCCTGAGCATGTTCATTACGTTTGCAGCTCTTCATTAAGACAATACAATCTTGTATACCTGGACTTCAGCTGGTTGGCTGTCATAGCAATGAAAGACTCCTCTGATGCACAATAGCTCAATTACATTTTGTGGGTAGTGGGTTATCGCCCTCTGACACATTGGAATGAGTCTCTCCTAGAGATGGAACACTGATGGGAAATCATATGGAGAACCTTCTTTCTTAGATGCTTGTCTGCTATCACTTTTTCACATGGTAAGCAAAGTGCCAAAGAGTTCAGCAAATTTGCTTGCTTCCATGTCAAGGGGATTCTATCTTTCTTTGGAGGACAGGGCATGGATTTTCTCAAGAACTAGCTGGACATATGGCATCACTTCAGATTAAAGACGATAGGCTCTACTTGCCCTTGGTCAGCCTTAGTTTATCCTTTTATTTGAGTATAGCACACAATATACATGAAAAAAAGTGTTACAAAACTTGCGGAGAAGCAACTTGTAGATTTAGTTTCCTTGGATGATGACATTGCTGAAACATGAATTGCTTATGGAAATCTGATGCTCTAGCATTAAATAATAAAACATTTGTTCCATTAACTTGCATGAGTTCGTAGGCTAAGTTTCATATTTTCTCCTTACTGTAAAAAAAATACCCCAAAATGGAAAGAATGAGTTACAGCACTGGCCATGAATCCTAATGGTCTCTGTATGTATGTATGTATAGGTGCCCACATAGAGTGAAACCTCACACTCAGCTGAATTTTTCTGTTCTTTAGAAAAAATGAGATAGGGTTGAATTGACCTGACTGCCTTTAAAGCAACAAATTAGTTTCAACTTGTGTAGACAGGCATAATGTCAATGAAAGCATGTTAACTTTGCCTTCCTGCAGCATGTGAATATATAGCTATAACAAAGGGTCTTTTGTAAAGTTTATTTTTACTGGTAGCCTTGCAAATTGAGGGGCAAAGAGAATTAATGTCCGAGTTTAGGAGTTTGCCATGATCTAAAATAGATTGTTGAGCTTTTGTGGCACCTACCATTATTCAATCGAAAATACAGCTTGTGCCAGAATGGGCTCAAGTTACTTCACTTCAATACATCTTCCCTTGTATGAAATTTCCAACTTGATTTGAGGCTCCAGAGAACGGGAGTGCACAACGTACGTATTGTGCGTGCCAGATTTCTAGTGTCACGTAGAACTCGAACAAATTCCTGGAATCCCAATGTTTGAAATTCACGTGTGGAGACGCATGAGGGCACTACTGGGCGGGTGATGGCTGCCGGTGGACGATTGCTGTCTGCTGGCCCCTTCTGCAGACTAGCTGGTATAATGCCTCTGGACTCCAGGCAGGGGACATGACTGCTGTTGTCAGGGCAAGTCCCTGAGACACAGGTGGTGCAGCAGGGGAAGGGACAGTGGAAAGCAGAAGACTAGATCTCCTACTCTGTCGAAAGATTTGAGATCAGCTCTAAGTTCATGTAAAATTTCTGAATAAAATTTTATGGTTTTATAAAACCTGAATGGCCCTATTCATACTCTTTGTTTTAATGGTGAAGACATCTTCAGTCTTTGTGGCATGCTTTTAGTAAAAAGTGATAATACAAATAAGACAAAAAAAAAAAGGTCTGCAAATATTAAAGAGTTAATGGTATTTAACTTTGTCTTGCTTTCTCATGAGCTTTCTAGGTGGCACTTTCCAGAGTAGGATAATATTGACTAAGCCTCATTAAACTGATTTGGAAATTATTTTTTAAAGGAAAATGCAAAGTTAATGATCCATGTCCTAATGTCAATAAGCCACTTTGGAATGTACATTGACAAATTATTGCTACTAAAAATTACTCTCCGTTGGTTGAGAGTATGCAAAATGAAAAAGATGAGGCTGAGTCATCGGTAGGCATTTAGGAAGGCATGAAATTCACACAGGGAATAGCTGGTGAAATATGGGTGCTGTTGGCACTGAACCCCTACTCAATGAGTTGACATGAAGTTGCCATCAGAACAAGAACAAATCTCCTTGAAGGATTTATTGGCAAATATACTGTCTATGTCACCATTATTTATTCTATTATCTTCATTACTCTTGAGGCTTGGCTAGTCCACAGTGTCCTATTGGAGACACTGCATTCAAATATCTAGGGGAAAGGAAGAAGAATGATAAATATTTGGGAAAATATGACACTTTGAATCAAAAAGCGATGTCTGAAGGGAGAAAAGCTCATGCTAGCTTTAGACACGTATGTAAAAGATTGTCATAAATGGGATAACATCAGTTTTCCTCCACAATCATAAGAGGAAGACAAAATTCAGTTGGGTTAATTTGCAGAGTCTTGAGCAAAACCAGTTAATGGGCACAACAAATTGTCTGAAGAGGTGATTCACCTAAGGATTTTAAAGGCAAGGTAAAAAAACATGTTGTATTTGGTCTGAAATGTATGTAATCCTGCTTCATTCTGAGTAGATGCCTAATAGAAGGCCTCAGGAGATCCTGCATTTTATGGTATCAGCTGTGTACTAAAACCTTACTGATGGAACATCCTGCTGAGGCTTTTTGCATATTTAGCTCTTTTTTTTTTTTTTTTTTTGTTTGTTTTCCCAGTTCTGCCTTCTCTCATTTAATGAATATTTTAAAAAATAGTGTGCCAGGAAAACATTTCACAAGCTTCCCTATTTTCCTTCACAGCACTGCCACTGACCAAGAACAAAAGGGAAGGAAGGGAAGGAAGGGAAGGAAGGGAAGGAAGGGAAGGAAGGGAAGGAAGGGAAGGAAGGGAAGGAAGGGAAGGAAGGGAAGGAAGGGAAGGAAGGGAAGGAAGGGAAGGAAGGGAAGGAAGGGAAGGAAGGGAAGGAAGGGAAGGAAGGGAAGGAAGGGAAGGAAGGGAAGGAAGGGAAGGAAGGGAAGGAAGGGAAGGAGTAAAGTCTTAGCTCGTGCTGCTCCTGGTCACCTGGGGACTGCTGTCCTAGGTCAGGCTGGATCAGCAGCAGATTTTATTTTCTTATTCTCTCCCACCATTTTCAAAGCCATTCTCTTTTTCTGTCAGCTGGAGGAGGATGCTTATTGTACCTGGTGTCATCCTCAGCCAGGCTGTGGCTGGACTTTGTGTTTATTCCATTTATTGTATTTCCCTTTCAAAATAGAGCAACATTAGCATTAGCTGTATTCAAACATCTTTATCCATGGGGTCACCTTTAACAGACTGGTTAGAACTGGTTTCCAGTTAGCCTTAAAATATTAATTCATCACTCTGCTTTCTTTTTGTCTCTTTTTGAGCCTTTGATACTGAAGGAGGTGGCTAAGTTGAAAGGCTCACTTTCTTTCTGAAAATGTAACACATTTTGCAGTAGCGGAAATCTGAAAGTTCAGCTACAGATTCTTGCCAAAGACCTCAAGGACAGACTAAAGGAATTTAGTTAAAATTGATGTGCAGATGCTTCCTGATTTATTCCCCTCCCCACTATATTGTGATGCAGCAGTTTGGTCCCCCTAGGCTGAAGCAGCTGTGGCCTCACTCCTGTCAGTGCCTAACCAACTCCTTGTTGCCTTGGAGAGCCAGCTCAGGGACCTAAGATGTATCTGGAAACTAATTCTGGGATTTGTCAAGCAAGGCTTCAGCCCTTTCATCGCACAGAGCAGGGGTTAGCTGAATTCGTAGAGGGCAAAGGGGCTGCCATGAATGCACATCTGGAGTCAGTGGTGACCCAACAGCTGATCTGAACCTCACCTTTAGCTTCACCTGACAGAGCACAAGCACGGTTTAACAGGCTCGAGGAAAACCGGGAAACAGTACAGCTCCCCCTGTCTCTGGCTGCGGATATTCCTCGGTTTTTTAGGGAAAGGGAGCGCGACTTGCAGGAGAATGGAGCAGAGAAGTACTACAGGCCTGCGCTGGCTGCAGTCGGCAAGGGGAAAGCGCTTTTTAGCCTTAAGGGGAACATAAACTTAAAAAATTAGTGTCAAAACATGGGAAGAATAAGCTCTGAGAGCCAAAGCACGTGTATTTTTCCGCCAGAAAATCACCTAACGAAATGGTGACATTCCAGCAATAAAAATCAAGCAGAACAACATGCCTAGAATCCACTATTTTGGCCCCTCTGCAGCACTCCCCTTTTTGCCCCTTTTGTTTTGAGGAGGAAACACTCAGGCAAAACACTGCGGAGCCGGTCCGCATCCGCAGCAGCGCCCAGACCACAGACCCGACCTCGGCGGCCGCGGGACAGCGCGGGGGGCGGTGCGGACTACGGCGGAAGGGCCCGGCCCGGCCCCGGGGCGGTGCGGCGCGGCGCTCGGCCCTGGCAGGGAGGGGTTGGACCGCCCCTACGCGAGCAGCCGCCGCCGTCGCGGCGGGAGAGGTGACAAGCCGCTGCGCGGAGCCGCCGTCGCCGGGGTGGAAGAAGTAGGTGTCCGTTCTTCCGCGCCCCGCTTCGAGGTAAGGCAACCGCATGTTCTTCTGCTAGTCTCTCCGCGCCAGCGCCCGCCCCCGCCCGGAGGCTGTAGGGCCACGGCGGGCGGACATGAGGTCCCGCGGCGTCCCGGTGTCGACCCCCGCCAACGCGGATCTGGGCCTTGCAGGGACGCTGCGGGTGCAGGGCGGCGGGAGTTTCGTTTCTCCGCCGCCCCTGGGAGGAGCAGTCGCGGCAGCAGTGCCGGCGGCCCCGGGGGAGCCTGGCGGCGGCGGCGAGCCGTGGCGCCTCCCTACTCAGGGCGCGCACGGTCGTCCCGCTGCCCGTCCCGCCGCACCTGGTCGGGCGGCGGCCGTCCCCGAGTCCTCATCGGCCTTTCCGCTTGCTGCTGCTGCTACCGCCGCCGCCGAGGGCGCGGGAAGGCGCCCCGAGCCCGGAAATTTGTTCGGGTGCACCCCCACCCCCGCTGCCCGCGCCGCTCACTCCCCTTTCGCTTTCCTGGGGGACGCAGCATGGGACGAGGCGGGAGGCGGCGGGCGCTGCCGCCTTGCCCGTTGCCTCCGGTTCAGCGGTAATTTATGGTTTTGTTAACTCAGCATTTGGCACGGCGCGCTTGCGGGGAGCAGCGGCGGGCGGGAGTTCTAAGTTTTTGTTACTTGTGGGAGGAAAAGGAAAAGGGCTCAGTGGGGCCGTGGGCGCCCCAGCGGCTTCCTCTAAAACGCCCCCTCCCCCCCTGCCGCCTGAGCGCTGTGGCCGGGTGCTCGCTGTGGTGTGCAGGCAGCAACACTAGGCAGGGTTGGGGCGGGGGGCAGTTGCCATCCATGAAGTTAGTGTGACAGGAGGGGAAAAACTGTCAGAAATGAATTTTTTTCCTTCCTACTAGTTTAGTGCGGAAATCCTACGTATTTATGTCCTGTATATACATATATGCATATTTGTCTGTATATACGTGGAATATATACAGATATTTTTTTCAGCTATGAGAACATTGCCTAAAGGCTCCCGCTGCCAGATGTTTTGTTTTCTGGCTCTTTGAGGCATATTTGCATTTCTTCTGGGAAGGGAACAGACAGCAGTAATATTGCTGAATATGTATTTGAACAGTAGCAGGGAACAACTTGTGTGCCTTTAATTCAGCTGCAGCGGAGATCCATGTGGGATTAATATACTTAAGCGATCATGTCACACTGACGTATCTTGTTCAGACTTGTAGATTTTTAAAGCAGTGTGGACTTGTAGGTAGTAGCGGAAGTGCAATTAATTTTAAACATGTGACTTGGCCTGGTGCTTACGATTTTAATGTGATATTCATGCCTTCGTAAATATGCAGAAATTTAGCCATCTGTCCTCTGCTTTTGCTTTGTCTGCATATACTACACAGCACAAACGAAAAAGATTCCTATATTATAGGCTTTAGAGCCTTTAAACTCCAGGAAATGCTGTAAAGTTACTGTCAAGGACTAGTTGAAAGCTTCTTTCATACTTGAGTATGCTTGGAAAAAAAGGCTACTTCAGCATCAGCGATGCCAGTTGATAACTTGTGTTTGATGTTAATTCTATTTGCATGCATCCAGTGCAGGTGATACTGCTGCTGAAAGGCAACAAGGCCCTTTTGTCAACCTTGTATGCTTTTAGAGGGTGTATGAACCCTGGGTAGAGCCTTGTGGTTCCTCTTCTCTGTGATACGGTGGTGGCGGGGTGCCAGCCAGAGTTGCTGGTTGGAGATCTTAGCAATAAAACTTCTGATGTAGGCTGGAGCCCCAAGTTGGGGCATGTCAGTCGTCGGTGCTTGCCATAATCACTTGCATGTGCTATGGCTCACCTCTGTGGGCATGAAATTTGGAATAGCAGTGGGCTACAGAAATGATTTCTTCTAGTGTCTGTCAGTCCATCTAGGATAACTTGCAGGACAGTGGCTATATAGTAATGTGTTCCTATAGATGGGCTATTTTGCTGTGCTATCCCTGCTGTTGCCCCAGGTGTGGTACTTCTGGATTGTGCAGGTAGGTGAGTGAACATCATGACCTGTGTCTCCTCAACACACTTTCCCTCTCCAACTTACCCCTTTATGCCCTCTCCTTTAGGAAACCACTTGTTCTTAGGCATGAGTAGGCCTGCCAAAATCTCAAATGTTTGGTATTGGTATGTTTGGGATTGTGATGCTAAAATCTTCGTTTGAGCATAATTTTCTTAAATTTGGCTTTTCTAGATTAACAGTTGTGATAAGAAGATTAAAAATAAAGTCTACT
The DNA here is from genome assembly GCF_026170545.1 of Melanerpes formicivorus. Lineage (NCBI taxonomy): Eukaryota > Metazoa > Chordata > Aves > Piciformes > Picidae > Melanerpes > Melanerpes formicivorus. The sequence goes on along the minus strand of NW_027142353.1, from coordinate 18,499,927 downwards.
GGCTGCTAACACTTGCTGGATGATATTTTCATCTCTTCTACTACAGCTGCTCTGTAGTTTCTCTTCTGGTTGCAGATCCAGAATTGGAGTACACAGTACTAAATAGACTAGTTCTTCTACCTACTAACCTAGGGATTCTTAAAAAGTAGTATATATACCACAGCAAAAGTGGTACCTGAATCCCACTGGCAGTGGCATATGACTGCTATTGTGGGAACCTTCTTAGTCTTGCCCTTTCTTGGGTTCAAATCTCTGCTACAAAGCACTGGAAGAAGTTCTGTCAGCGGTTTATGGCAGGAAGAGGAAAAAGCATATTAAATTGGTATTCCCATTGCTGCCTGATGGTGTTAGATGTTTTTGCATCCTCTGGGTAGTTCTTGGAATCTCAGTAACACTGGATGATTATTTTACTCCTTATGCTGCCGAGTAAAATTATACAGCCTGATTTATTTAGGTTTGGCATATTTTCACTGAAACTCATGCCCTGCTAGGTGAATGAACAGCCTGTTTGTTTATACTACCTTTCCCCCCCTCCCACTTTTAATAGGCCCTCATAGGTCTCATTGTGGTTCTACTGGAAGGCTTCAGAATTTGGTTCAGCCTGCCAGTAAAAACAGAAGTAAAGAGCCATGAACCATATTAAACTTGTTATCAAAGATGATATTTTCATACTGTCAGTTAACAGGGTAGAAATATTGCTTCAGATGGCTCCATCCAGTCCTACAATCATGTTTACTGCTCTTCTATAAAAACAGCTACCTTCATCTTTGCAGAATTACAAAGTAACCCGAGTGGCTTCCAAATCTCACAGTATCTTTCTTCACGTCCCTCTGTGATAATTCAGACTCTCTCTGTCTACTTATTACTCCTATCCTGGTGTTATTACCAATCAAATCTTTACTGGATCACTTTTCCCTAGATGAATTAATATTCATTTTCTCAGAGGCATCCAAGAAATGAAACGCTTGATGGATTTTTATTCCCCCCCCCCATTACCTTTCTTCAGTATTCTCCCACGTTCATTTGCAACTTTACGTAAGTAGAGCTAGTTAGAAAGTGATCATTAAAATGTCATTGAAGTGAAAGTCAGGAAGGGTGTTGATCAAAAATGCTATTCAGTTTCAAGTCACTCATTTCTGGTGAATCAACTTAAAAACAAAAACAATCTATTTTTGACTGCTGCTACTTCCCCTGTACTTTTTTCTTTCTTGACCATTATGATTGGATTATTTGCTATAGCTGGTTTTGACACAGTCAACTCACTTTATGCCTTCAGAGAAACACAGTATCGAAACACTGCACTAAATCTGGAATAAAAATGTGGTTGTTATGGCTCCATCAGCTACAGGTATGAAGGAAGAGTAGACTTCTTCAAAGAGCTCAAAGTGTTGAATATGTAATAGTTTATCTTGACTTGCAGTGGTCCACCAGCACTTTTGGCTCACATTGGGTAACTGAAGACCGTGATGACTCCAGGGGACTGTTCTGCAGAGCCCAAGGCAGGTCTTTTGGTGCCTAGGCCTGGGGCCATAGAAAGCAGTAAGACTGTGAGCAGATGTTTTGAGCACGGTGAGGATGCAGTCTGGAAGATAGGAGGATGGTGGTATGCAACTATTCCTGGGGAAAGACACAGTGGTAATGCAGTTTTCTAGACTGGAGGGCCTCATGATCGGCCTGCGGTGTACTGGAGATGCGGGTTGCTCCTTGCCTAGATAGAGCTGAGACAGCAACGCTGCCAGTGAGTAATGTTCCAGTATGGAAGTATAATGTCAGTGTAAAGTACAGAAATACTTCTGACCTATGACCAGTTGGGATCATGTATCTTAAAGCAACTAAACCAAGATTTGTCTGTGGCTGCCAACCGTTGACAGCATTTTCCTCTACTTATCACCAAATTTCTGATTTGGGTTTAACTTCAGTAGTGGATCATTTTGATGGTACTGCAGCTGTTTGTGCTGAAGGATAAATGAATGTGACTCCACATCGAGAGAATTTGAGACTGTTTCATCGGGTAGTTGGACGCTGGTGCTAAAAAGTAGCAGAGAAGGAACTGAGCTTCATAGGGCTTTACAAGGGAAGGATCAAGTGGTGGAGCAGCCGCTTCTGACTGCTATTGGATTGAACTGCTGCTATTGCTCTTAGTTAATCCAGGAAGGTCCCAGAACATTCATCATATTTTTGTGGGCCCTCATGAGCTGGCCTTACCCCCTGGTGAGTGACAAATATTTCATGTCTGATGGTATCAAGAAGGAGGTCTGGAGGTACAGGGATATACCCTAAATGTCCTCCCCTTGGGTTGTGTAAGCTGCCTGTTGGTGTGTTCTTTTTAACTGAAAGAGCTTTCTAAATGCTCAAATTAGAATGTTTCCTTGCAGTGCTATATGTGTGTATAGATATTGTTAGCTCTGTTGAAGGCTTTAGCATAGGCTTTGATGCATTAATTATTCTGGCCTTTATTTGCCATTCTGAAATCTGTATTTTCTGTCTTACATGTGTATATGATGAGATGTGAAAACATGAAGGTGATTTTTGGAGTATGTCACTGGAGCGGTGGGTGTTAGGAGCTGATAGTATTTTTGACCATTGCTAGTGGTACCAATCAGTGGTTCCCTGAGCCTTCAGGCCTTTGCCCTGCTGGCTGTTTGTGAGCTGGAAGAGATTTGGGAGTCTTGGAGATTCTTGGTCTTTGCTCTGCTGAGGCTTATTTTTTCTGATTCCTAGGAAGCTGGACATTCTTTCACTTGCCTGAATGAGGCAATACTCTTTCCAGAACAGCGGTACTGGAAACTTCTTGTCAAGGGTCAAGTCCAAAATATGACCCCAGATTGGACCAATAATGGTGCAAGGGAACTATGAGGAAACTGTTTTTTTCATACAAAACATGAAAAGAGGAGTTTTGGAGACTTCAGTATGTTTAGCCTTGTCAATATATGTGTTGAAATGCCCCAAATTTATCATTTGAGGACATTTTACTACCTTCTGTTGTTAGCCTTGCTAAAGCCATTTGTTTACTGTAGTCTTTGAGTGAGTGTGGTAGTTTTAGGCTATGCCTTTAAAATTTAGCTGCAGTAAATGTTAGGTTTAGCTTTTCAGATTAATGAAACCTAGTAAAGATGCCTTACTTAGAGGCACCATAGATTTCACGTTGCAGAACAGGTGAATGAAATACTTCCTGCTATCTGCTTGTGTCTGAGTCTTTGATTCAGTATCGTGAGGGGGGTGGGGTGAAAGACATGGCATTTGGGTCTCATCTTGACAGTTTTGGGTGATGCAATGCATATCAGATATTTCATCTCTTGAAATTGTATATTGCTTGTTGGCAGTTAGAAGTAAGTCTTACATTACTCAATTCATTCACCTAATTTCATAAAGCTTTGTGCTCTTTGCTTCCTGTTTGTGGTGGAGTGTATTTCTCCTGCTACTTGCACCTTTAGAAGGTATCTTATTTCTCTTATTTTTTTCTTCCTAATTCATTGAACAGCCCATACCAGTTTATATCATGGCAGATGAAGTGGACTGTGCCATCTTGATTGCTGGGTTCCAGCGGTACGGACACACTTTAAGTCTTTGTGGAGGTGCAAGCTGTTGAGCCTGGAAATGGTTAGACCTGGTTATGCATCCTGTGGGAGCAGTGGTGAGTGTGGACAGGAAGGGTGAGAGTGTAATAGCTGTAGTGGTAAGATTAGGGCACATTCTAGCAGAAGGAGGTGGTGTTGGTGGCTTCAGTCAGTCATTTTCTTGATATAACCTGTCCTCCTTGTTGTGAATTGAAGGAAGGGGGAAGAAAAATCAATACCCTTCCTGAGCTATAAAGAGGCCTCTTGACTAATAGTGTGGCAATAACTGGAGGCTAGAGCTGGGTGGAGCTCAGTTCTCCTCTCTCATGAAGCAGCAGAGCAGTTTGGTCATCTGAATTGTGGTGATGGCCTTAGGGCTGACAGGAGGATTATTACAGCATTGTTCTCACTTTCTAGAAAGCTTACCTCATTGTTCTTTACAAGTTTCAAATATGATTGAAGCGTTTTTCTTACATGGTATGAGCAGTGCCAAACCTGCTAGAGCTGATCCCTGCTGCTGAGTCCCTGCTGGCATCTGCTGCTAGAAACAAACTGGAAAGGAAGAAATGTCAGTTTGTCTAGAGCTGTGCAGAAGGCATTTAGGATTGGGATGATGAGTTTTCTAAACAGGAGGAATGACTGAAACTGCTGTAGTTCCACTTTGCTTACTTTGGCATGATTTTGTCAGTGGGTTTATAGTTATTTGTTGCTTTCTGCATAACAGGCTGGAAGAAAGGGTCAGAATGAATGAGGTATCTTTAAAGGATTCTTAGGATGGTTTTTGGAGCTACGAATACACTTTGAGTTATGTTGTCTCAGAAAGGATATTTTTGAAGATGACCGTAATTGGAAGCATCTGCATCAAATTTGCAGTTTCGGAGGACCTATAAAGAACTCTTCTAGAAAGTAAGCACTGGTAATTTCATTTTGTGTTGTTAAGTGGCTTGTTATAGAGATCTTTGTAAAATGAAAGTGCATTAAATATGCAAAATATCTGAGACGACTGAAATAGTGAGGGCTAAAATTCTGTGGCCCTTTCTGTGCAGGATCCAAAGCTTTTAATCTATGCCTTTCTGTTCAGTTTAACAATTCAAAGAATCAAAAGAAGAAAATGAAAAACAGCTGAGTGATATTCCTGTGTATATGCTGCCAACAATGAAGGGAAGAGGTAGAGATGAAAATCTCTTTAGTTCGTACCTTGGGAACTGAGATGATGGTCATTGCTTTTGTTACTTCTAGCTCAGAAGAAATCCTGTTGCTGTGCCTAGATTAAGTGAAGAACTACTGTTATGAATAGAGGTCTAGGCTGCGGGAGCTGAGCTTTTCCTCTGCAGTCCCTTTTGCCTAGTACTAGCTTTAAGCAAGCCAAAGGTAGCAGACAGGATGTCTTGTAATCATATTTTGGCTCTACTGATGTGTTTCAGTGCTAATATTTTATTGTTATTAGAGAAAGTGTTAGAAAGCTGGCTGTTATTCCCTTAGAGACTTTCCCTACAAATAAGTCTCTGTTGCATTTTTTGGACCTCTAGTGAATGGAGCCCTGTGTACATTTTTATTTTGAGACATTCTTTCTGCAATTTGCTTCATTTTTGAGGTGGTGGGATTAAATCTTGACGTGTGCTCCTTGAAACATGCTGTTCTCAGAGATCAGGCTTTTGGATGCCATTTTATCCTATGTTTGGTGCTTCTGCTAGAGGATTTTGTTTCTGGTTCTTCATTACTCTTTCTTGTTTGCTTATTTTTCCTGAGTGTTTCTTCCTGTGTACACAGCTACTTGGTTTTGGTTTTCTGTTATGTGACATGGGAAAAATGGAGGTTCATGGTCATGTATTATGTGGTAATTAGCCAAAGATCCACATGTAGTGTTTAAAAACATTATATAGATAGGTGTTCCTGGCACTTCACACTAATCAGAGAGCAAGCTGAGACAAAACAATCTCTTTTGAGTTGAAAATGGAAATTTGGTGCAAAACTCATAACTGAATGCATGTAAATCTGATGTTTAAAGAAATGTTTGTCTATGTGAACACAAACTCATAAACTTCACAAAACATAGCTGCCTGATAACCAAAAGACTCTGTGCTTGCCAGCTATTCACTTGGCATAGCTTTCTCCTACCTGTCATCCATACTTCACAGAAAGAAATAAAACCCTGTACTTACATACTCCAGGCCTTCCCTCCTTGCCAAAGTAATGCTTTGCTAACTATATGGAGTCCTTTGCTCATAGATATACAGGTTATTAATTGCCGTAAAAGGGTGAGGGATCGAATCCTACTCTTACTGATTAAAAAAAAACCCAAAACAACCAAAGCAAACAACAGAAATTATCCAGTTGGCTCTCATTTTCTGTGAGGCCTCCTGGAGCCTGTTTTTCTCTGCTTACAGTGAAGATTGCTTGCTGATTTTGCTGCATGCCCCTGAGCATCTACCCTGCAGACGCAGGCTATTACGTGGCAGCTTGTAGGGAAATGGGAGCTCACATCACCTGTTAAATAGCAATGGGATGTTCTGCACCTGTATTGCAGGGGTGTGCAATAGGATAATGTCAACGAATTAAAGTGGGACGAATTATTTTTGTGCTAATTGAAGCTAGGAAAATTCAAAATGTAGTTTAGTTTCAGTGGCATCTTTTCCCCTTTGGGCTTGTAATAGAACTTTTGGATCTAAAGGATAATTAGAGAGTCCTCATTACATCACTGTTTGGAGGATTTATTTGCAGCTGTTACTTGAGGTTTATGCGGGATCTGGGATACGTTGGAGGCTGATAACTGAAGCTTCATAGAAGATTAAAAAATATTTGGTTTACCTACAGAAAACATAATTGGAATACTTTTCTCATGCAGTTACATGAAGTATTATTTTTGGCAATTTAGGAAGTGTTTTACGGGACAAATCTTGCCCCTGTGTCTTCCCTGTAGGTTGGCTGTTATGGCAAACCACCAAATTTGCTGGATAAGTGGCAGAAGTTTGGTATAAGTGTCTTCCACCTATGTTCCCTGAAACACAAGAAGGTTTTCCTATACCCATGTCACATTGTGGCTGAGGTTAGTAGGTTCTCTGACAAGGTGATTTGTCAAATGGTTTCCTCCTGTTGTGGGTTTGAATAGGAGCTAGTCCAAATATGAAGCCAGAACAATAGCTTTGGAGGAAATTAGTCATGGAGGCATCTGAGGAGGAAGGAGCATGTTTTTATCAGGAATGGAAGAACTTCCCAGTACACAAGGGTCTTGCTAAAGATAATTTGGGCATTAGCGAGTAGTGCCAGATTATACCTTTGCATTGTTTCCATCTGGGTATTAAAGATTAAAGGGTACAACACTTGCTCTATTCTTAATTTGACACATTTGACAAATATTCTTTCTAAAGACATGGATTAAAAATACATTTTTATGAAGGCTTAAGCATTTGCTGTTTGCTTCAGCTGGAGTGAGAGGCTTGGGAGATTTCTATGAGATGATTCCTTGGTCATGGTGGATGCTGTACAAAATAGTGGGACGTGAAGTCAGTTGGCAAAGAGAAGGATATATCTTTAATTTAGGACATCTGTTGCTGGCTTAAATAGTGCTTGTACTTCTACTTTATGCTTTCCTGTGATTGTTAAAATGTCTATTCTGAGCAGAATTCAGCAGTTGAAGACAAAGGGTTCCTGGTTTCCATATAGCCCTCGAAGACTAGGGCTCTATCCTGATATGAATGGAGGAAATGGTTTACATTTTTGGATGGATACAGGTACCTAAACATATGACATCTCAAATGACACTAGACCATTTTATATCTGGGACATCTGCACAGGACTGGCAAATATAAGCCAGAACATAACAATAACCCATTAGTCTTTCCAGCAGGAATCCCCTAGGGCATCTAAGAAGGTACTAGGTGTCTGGGTTTAGATGACTAAACTTTAAATGTTAATATTTCAGTACTTTTGAGATTTGGTATTTCAGATGAGCAAACTGCAAACACTTTAGTGTTGTGGTTGTGTGGGGTGTTTTTTGTTGGGTTTTTTTTTTTTTTTTTTTTTTTTTTTTTTTTTTTTTTTTTTTTTTTTTTTTTGGTTTGGTTTTGGTGTGGGTTTTTCTTTTCATCTGTCAGGAAGCAAAATTCAATCACTTTCCTGGAAGGAAAAAACAACTTTTGCATAAGTCTGCATTCTAAGAGTATGGCAACATAGGTAGTTTGACAATTTATTTTGCCTACCTTATTATTTTGCCAGTTTATATTACCTATCTTATATAGACAGAGTCATCAAGATATTGGTTGTTTTTACCAATCTTCCTTCCCACTAAAATTACCCCCCCCTCCAAAACCAAAAGGAGAATTGAGAGGAGGATCTGAGTCTGACTCCTCTTGGGTTAATTTGGTGTCAGTTGTTCAGAGGTAGAAAGCGTGAATGAGTGCAAGGACTGATGTTCAGTCAGGGGAAAAAAAAAAAACCAACCCTGGAACATGTTCAGCATAGCTTAGAGAACAAGCTTATGTAGCTTATATAGCAACATAGCTGGAACATGCTTATGGCAAGCTGAGGATTTACACTAAAGCTGTAACTGGACATTGTCAAAATACAGGTGTTCTTTAGCTATATATTAATGTCTTCAGTTATTTCAAATACTCAGAAGTGCTATCCAGTGCATTTAACTATCAAAATATTTGTGTTCCTGAGAAAACTGCTTCTGTAGTAAGAGTTCAACTTTTACATGTCTAATGAAGGACACAATAGAAGGAGTCTAAGGGTGACCATTTCAGGTAACCAATAGGAAAACACATGCTTTTAGGGTATGATGAAATCTCTTAGAATAGCTACTTTAGGATAGGATGAATCACAGCCCGCAAATGCCTATTTCTCTTCAGTGACTATAAAGAGAGAGGGGGAGTAGAGTGACTCAGTGAGATGTGGTTGTTTATATTTGGTCAAATATATTTTCAGCTAAGTGCATAAGGCTACTATCCAGAGGCAGCTCAGCTCTCCAAGGCACCCAGGATATGTCTCTCAAATGTTCATCTGCAAAGCCTGGTTGGAGTGCGCTACAGCTCTCCTCTGGCTGGTGCTTTCATCACCCTTTCCAACTGGAAACACTCTGTGAAGGAGCAGTGCATGTGTACTCACTTTTCAGTCTGATGGGGAATTGGTGTCATCCCAAAATAAAGTCAGGATGCAGACTGGATGTGTGCCTGAACCCATGTGTTTGGATCTCACAATTTAGACACGGTTTAAATTCCTTGTGCAACAAGTGGGAAGAGAGAGGGGATTTGGAAGGCCTCCAGATGCTACCTTAATTTTGGTAAGATTGAATCCTAACATGTAAGTTGGAGAGACGTTTGCTTCTGTGGTGTGTTTTCATTTCATAGCTCTCTCAGCATATATGATGAAAATAGAATAGTCTTTATTCAGGTCTGTGCATAATCAATTGCCAGTTTTCCTAGGTTAGGGAAATGTTGGGATGTCTGGATGCATGCTAGGAAGTTAAAACAATTTAAATCCTAGACTTTAAGTTCTTAAAGAGAGTGAGTGGACTTTAAGAAGACTTTCAGTGAAGTATTTTGCAAAGGCTGGCATCAGTGTTACTATGTGTGAAGAGCACTAGGTGCCTAATTTTAAAATCTTGGTAGCTGCCTTGACTTTTCTTTATGCTGTCATTGAGACCGTTAACTACCAAGGGTGAATTTTGCTGGTAGTGGCGCTTGTGGGTAGTTACTAAGAGGAGAGTCTGTAACTGACAGATTAAATGTTAAGTTCTTCCTGCCATTGCTGAACTTACTGAAATGTGGCTGTCGGTCATGTATGAAAGTCTTAAAATCATCTTTCTGCTATACTGAACATCATGTAAGTTGCTTGGCATCTTTAATGTTGACATTAGACTTATTCCACACTTGCAAAACTTCCTTTACATTGAGACATTTTTGTTGTTTCTGGTATTAGACCTAATCACTATGTTTGAAGAGTAAAGAAGGAAAAACTGTGCGGGCTCTACACGTTCCAGTTCTCGTCCTCTTTATTACTTCCAAAATAGTGCACTTTTCTCCAAAGGTTGCATCCACACCCTTCAGAAAATTGTGTGTAGTAGTCACAGTTGGCAGCATTTTACCCTTAATTAATTATAGGTGCATGTCAAGCAGAGCAGGTGGTGTTTTGTTAAGTTGGGAATTTATCTTTATTTTTTTAATTCTTTGTTTGACATCTGAATTTCTAAGCTTCTCTAATATGATGCCATTTTCCAGTTAAATATGTAATACAGTTATATGAATTGGCCTGAAAATTGAAATCTTGGTGTTTTTCTTTGTAACTGATGTGAAAAATGAATGAGCACATGGGCATGTACTGATTCAAGATCAGGCACTTTGGAGCTCCTCATTCCTCAGTGTACAAAGTAGGTATTTAAAGAAAATAGTCTCTTTTTCTTTACTCCACAAACTTACAGTTTACTTACTGTCTGCTACTCAAGTGCTACTTTTGAGAAAGATCATACATTTTCTCTTGAGGTTTTTGATTTGGTCTAGCTGAAGGATTCACAAATGTGATGTGATTTATTTTCAGCACCTGCTATTGAGTTGAGAGGCTTCTGATCTATTTGGCAAGGGAGAAACTAAAATGCAGTAGCCCACATGAGGAGCTGGGTGGGCATGATTCAAGAGTCCTAGGAACAGTATCTGGCAACCTCACAATCCTTTTGACTGCAGTTGAAGCTCTTGCAGTGGTTGAAGACTGGTGTATGCACTGTGAAGCAGTGGTGTTGAAATAGGATTCTGCAGGCAGCATTGAACCCATACATTTTGGGGTGGGAATTGTGCTAGTGTCTTGGGTTTGTGGTGGTTTTTTGAGTTTTGCAAGTTTCCTCCCTCTTTAGAAGCCACCTAATGGACCACAAAAGCTCATGGCACATGTTGTCATATGACCATGCACGTGTGGTCCATGGAGAGGACATCTAGCTTCTCTTGGCTAGTGCTTACTCTTCCCAGTGTCTTGTCTGGTTTGGGCTCTGTCTTCATCCTTGTTGTAAACTTCTGCTCAACCAGACCCAGGATTTCCAGACTAGCTCTTTCATATCTTTGTCTCTCTCTGTTGTTACGATCCCTCCTGTTTCTGCCCAGGTTTGTGTCACATTTTGGTTCCCCCTGACCTTTCTCATACTCCTTCTACAGTGTGCTCTCAAGGGCACGTCTCCTGCGTGCCCGTGGGTCACAGCTGAAGGGTCATAAGAGCAACAGGTGAGGTTGTCTTCCTGCTGTCAGCTCCAATGTCTGGTCTCTGGCAGATGGGAGCAGCAGTTACAGGGGAAATCCTGCTAATCTCCTGTAATTTGAGCCCATTACATGCTCAGTCACACCGTGGGGCTGGTGTCTTTCCAGCCACATATGAACGGATGGCTGGAGGGAAGTGGTGGTCACTTACTGCAGAACATTTTCAGAGGTTTGTACTGTAGGGACCAGGAAAAAAATCCTGAAAAGGTGGTATGTGTCAGGTGAATTCTAGTAGGTTTTAAAGCTTTGTCAAATAGGGAAATATTTTCATAAGTATAGCAAAAAAACCCATGGCCTTGGTATAGCAACAACAACAAATATAATAATAAAAAAATCAACATCAAAACCCAACAACAAGCATGAAACCCCTCAGAAACAAAAACCCAGCAAGAACAACCACCCCCCCCCCAAACCAATTCAACAGCTAACCAATCAAGCAAATAAAACAAATCAAACAAATAAAAAAAACTGGAAAAAAGCACAAGATCAGCACTCCTGAAAAATTTCAAGTCTGCCCTGGCATAAGCAGGGGAACCAGAGTTCCCTTTAGAGTGAGTTATGAGAGTGGCAGAGCAGCATGTTTTTGTCAAGGCTGTCTCAGAAATGGGCAAACTGTGTTTTGGCAGAAAAGTAAATAAATCCTGTAGCAGATGTCCAGCATGGAAAATTTTTAACACAGGCAGCTTGAGTTTGGCAATGTCAAAAGAATGTGGAAAATACCAACAAGATGCACCATGTTGTCTTAATAATGGGTAGTTACCACCTCTGTTCCCAGGGTCTCTTGAGACCCACCAGAATCAAATGAGGTTTTGTTTTGGAGTGGTTTGTATCATTCTTTATTTATATATAGGCAGAGCAGAGGGGAGGGAAAGATTGAGCAGAGGGGAGGGAAAGATTGAGCAGAGAGCGAGGGCTGACTGGCAGGAGCCTCCTTGGCAGGAGTGTATTTCAGCCATGCCAGGAGGGGGAGGGTTTTCACAAATGGAGTAGGAGATGGTGGAGCCCAAAGGAGAGTTTTTTTGCTTGCAGGATAGAGGAATAATGGATTTTTGGGAAGCTGTATTTATAATATGCAAAACAGTCCATAGGAAACAATGGGACCTTGGGACAGAGCTGCCAGTGAATGAGAGCTTTGTTTTCCTCTTGTCTATTCATATTTCTAAACTTTTAGTGGCATTTTAAACACATTTTACACATTTTTTTATATAATGGCTTGAATTGCATAAACTGCTGTCTAAAGTAGTATTGCACTGCAGTCTTGATCCTTTTCTGGATGAAGATTGACTTTCAGCTTAAGCTCCTTTTTGTATTTTTCTTACTTGCAACCCTTGTTCAATAATCCTTGGCTGTGTTGTTCTGTCTTTTTTAAAAAAACTTCACAAAAATTTGTGGGAAAACTGATTGACAGCAGACCTTGTGTACCAAATATATCGAGCTGCCCACTGTTTGACTTGAAAATGTCAACTGGTATCATAGCCCTTATGCCAGAACCTTGATACAAATGAACATCAGCTGTAAGCTAATCACACGAACTGAAGTTTACATGCTGCTAATGTGATTTGCCTGCTGGTGATATCAGAACACCATTGTCTTGGTTTTGTTTTCATCAGGAAGCAGCCCATACCTGCAGTCCTGTCCCTAACAACTGGTCTCAAATATTCAGAAATGTGTATGTATTGCTGTTAAATGCAAGCACTGCACATGCAGTATGAAAACAAGAATATTATTGCCGGAATCAGAGCGTGTTTTGGCTGCGTGTTAAAATGCAGGATAGATGGTCTGGTTTATGGTGCACAGCTCACCTTTAGAGCCACAACAGGATCACTGCAGTTCTGCAGTTTTGGAAATGTTTGGGCAAGCATTTACGATTAGCAAAGCTTTGAAAATCCTTGTGCAAGAAATGGTGTAGCTGCTGTTGCAGTGGAGGGGAAGGGAGCTGTTTGCTTTTGTTATTCCATGGAGATACTGCTTTACCTCACCAGTAAAACTCCTTCCCTGCGCGAGAGAAATTCCTGGTTCATCAGTATGGATGCATTGTTTTTACACATTAGAAGTGCTGTGTTGCTGTGTCAATCATCCCGTTAGGATCAGTTTAAGAGCAGTAGGGCTGACGAAGCTGGGTGTGATTGGCTGCCATACGCTGGGAGGGCTCTGGGAGAAGGAAGGGCTGCAGTCTTTCGGCAACAGAGTTTAGGCTGTGTCTTTGCTTCATCATCTGAGGGAAAAAAAAAAAAAAACAGATAAGGCACAAGGCTTTCTCGGCACAGAAGAAAAAAAATAATTAATAAATAATAATAATAAAATTACGAGCTGCTCATTGTTTCATGTGAAAATGACTTGCCATGATGCAATGGGGAAGATGCGGCCGTTTGTTTATATCAGATGTTCCTGTTCACGTTGGGAATGTGCCGAATAGACAGGGCTGAAGAAGGTAGGAGGATCGTTGTCTTTTATTGAATGTTTAAAGAGTTTGCTGCAGTATGCTGCATGCCGTGTATGTGTTGCTTGAGGGAGTCGGGGAAATGATGCTTCTTGGGTGAATATGTGCTGTCTGGCTGCGATAGGTGGCTTTTCTGGTAACTTGTTTTCAAAGGGAATTAATTTCCGATGTAAATAGCTCTCTTCGGAAATAGACCGTGAGTATGTACGCGTATTAAAATAACACAAACAAAAAAAGAAATGGGTCAGTGTGTTTCAGAAGTGCTGTTACCCTAATTGGATTTTTAGCTGGATTGTTGTTGGGCAGTGCTTCGTAGCTTTCAGAAGGAGAAGGAGTTAACCTGGAAATCTGTGAAGTTTATAGCAGATATGTTTGAAGATTTAGGTGAATTAGACTGGCTGATCTAAATAATTCCCTATCAGGGGCTTTACTTAAAGCCAAACCTGCCTGTCTTGGACTTGTAGGAGCCATACAACAGGATTACAATATTTTACCCTATTACAGAAGTAAGAGTGTTTTTCACTGCACTGTGATTCTTTCTGCTCTTGAAAGCAAGCTGGGAGATTTTTTTGTATTGTCATTTAGCTGAGCATTTTCCCTGCCCTTTCCAGGTCTTTGTCTTGGCAGCAAAACAAAACCTGTACACACAAACAAGGAAAAGAAGGTTAATAATATGTGCTGCAATTATCTGATCTTTATACATTTTTAATGAGAGAACACACAGCTAGCAGAATAATTTAATGAGCAGGCTGGCTTTCAGAGCCATGATTTTGCTGTGCTGAGGCACATCAACTTTCTTGCTGAGGAGGAGCCTCAAGAAAGAATGGAGAAGATTTATGTTAAATGCTCTGTAGGGAACGAAAGGGTTATTTAGGCAGAAATCAGTAAAATTCTGGAAGAATAGAAGAGTTATTAATTGGAAATAAACTTTATTGTCATATTGTGGGAGGGATCTGAGGACATTGCCTCATCCTATGATGTGCTGAAGCCTCTTCAACTTTCTTAGACTGCCATATGCATTGATGGTGCTCAGTACCTTTTAAGGTCCTACCCAGTTAGCTACCTGAATTAACATACTGTCTTGGGTTGTGTTATAGCAGCCTCATTCATATGCACAGTATATAATATTCTTTTAGATTTTATTATTATTATTTTCAAGACTAACAATGAAAAGGCAAGCATATATTATCATCTCCTGTTTTGTGTAATACTTCTGAACGTTACATATGAATATTTGTATTCACATAGGATGTTGGTATAAAAGTTTATGAGCTGAAGGAAGACTGAAGATCAATTTCTTGAAACAGAAATTAGGTAGAAGAACTTTTTGCTATCCAGGAAAGATTTCAGGGGTGTAAGTTTGAGGGAAGTCTCAAGTTTTTTGTTATTGTTGTTGTTTTGTTTTATTAGCCTAGAATCAAGTTCCACTAATTTTAAAGTATTGCATTACATAGGCCCTTCTAGACTAACTGTTCAACCCCATGCCCCTCTTCCAAGGACATGGGCTCAAAACTCCCGATGTCACCTCTCCAGGTTCCTCGCAGCTGACGCTACTCAGGGGAGGTCGATTCAGCTTCTCTTGCTAAATACTTGCGGAAGATCTGCAGCTAGGTTGTTGACACATCTTCAGTTCATGGACAGGTTATTTTTAAGCGCTATTCTCTTCTGAGTAAAATCAACCTCTTCTGAGAATTTCAAGCTCTACAAACAAGTGAAACACATGTCATGGTTTAGAGCATTATTATTAAAAATCCAAAGACTATGGATACATATCATTATTGATGTTTAAATACGTTTGTGTGCATAGCGTGTTAAGCATGTGAGGCAAAGAGTGATAACTAGAAGCAAGTTGAACAATTTTTTTGTTTCAAGCTATAAAACATGAGATGAATTTTTACTTTTTGTGGGTAAAACCATTTTCATGCACAACTTTCAGAGAAAACTTTGCAGTCTCATGGTTTGAGATTGTCTCTTGCTTTCACATAATTTAAGTGACACTTTTTTTTGTACCTTGGAGATCACAATGTGTAGAATTATCCTCCTTATGTCTGACTGCCAAAGCAAAAATTTGCATTCCTCCCTTGGTCAAATAGTTTGTATCAAGCTATTGACAGACAATCCGGTGACAAAAGGATGAAAAACGATATTTCTTGCTCAAGCTGTATGCGTACTAATACTTTATATAGATAGGTAAGGGCTTTCATCTTGGAGGGTGGAGATAGTAGTAAATATTCTGTATTTACATTTACTATGTAAATAATTTATAATAAAAGTATTTTGGACCAGATTCTGGTACCTCTTTTCATTTAGTAGTATGCTCTGTGGATTTCATCAGAGCTGTTATTGCGGTAAGGTCTTACTGTGTGCAGTCTGTTTGTTTTCAAGGAATAATTACTCTGTTTAGAATTAGTTTATTTTCCTTAGTTAGGATTTTCTAATGAGTTAGAGGTTCTGAAGAGTAGTGTTTAGTGTTTGACTATAGACTATTTGTGGTGTCAAACTAAGTTCTTCATTTGAAAGTTGTATGTTTTATAGAAATCAAAGGTAATTGTGTGCTACAAATTATTTTTTTTTTCCCTTTTATGGGGGATTTCAGGCACTGGGGTCTGGTAACTCATCTCTACTGTGAATATTCTTCTCTGTTGCTCACAAGTAACGTCAGGAAAATCTGTACTCTGTTTATTTGTGAAAAGCTCTGTAAAATGCTCAGTCTTGGTGGTATTGAGAGATGAGAAAAGGAATGAAATTCCTCATTAATGATTTCACATGTGGTTTTAATTTCCTAAATCATTAGCTAGACACATTACTAAGATGTAAATTTCACAAAACAGCTATTAGGGATACATTGTTTATGTTACTAGAAAATTCTGACTTTGGAGAATATTTATCTTTTTTTCTTTCAGGGAAAAAGGAGTTGTTGAGTCCAATGATAATCCCCTTCCTCCGCTCCCCCCTGGTTTGTTTTTTTGGTGTGAATAAGACTGGTAGAATATTGTAGGAAAAAGGAATAAAATAGCATACTTAGTATATATTTTCTTTTTAAGACTGCTTTCCAGACTTTGATTGTGACGCTAATTTGATACGTTGTGTTTAATAGAATGTGTTATGATTAACTACTGTGAATCAGTGCTATGTAACTGGTCCGTAAACAAGCTGAAATTATACCCTGAGGAAAATAAAACTGATTTCAAGAGGGTGTCAGTGCTGAAAACTAGTTCAAATAATAGTAGTATTAACTGCTTGACTAATTAATCTTCTTATGCATTATTATCAAATGCAGTGACAGTTGCTGGTTATTGATATACAGAGTCCAAAGTCATCTTTTAAAAGCAAACTTCTCAGTTCTATCTGGGAAGTGGTTGCCCGAGGAGAAAGAAATCATTCGGCCCCTTTCCAAAATTAGGAAACCTCATCATCTCCTCCCCTCTGCCCCCCTCTTTTTTTCTTTTCTCCCCAATTATTCTTTTTCAATAAGGCCATTAAAACACTGATCTTTCCCTCTGACAGTGGTGGTGATGTGAAATTCTTAATTCCATATTTTATGCACGTTAATAAATGAAAACTTTGGGCCTGTGGAAATTGAAGAGCATACCCAACAGGAGATTAAATTCAAAATCCTTATAACTAGCACAAAGAAATACTGATGATGTAGGGGACTGTAGGTGCTGCTGCTGATTACTAAAGCTGTTGAGAACTGCCAGTGTGCAGCTTGCCCTTCTGTAGAAGACATGCAAGATTCTTGGAGCCTGAAGTCTGGCGAAGAATGCAGTTATAACCAGGTCTGGACTTGTGATAACCTCAAACTTTTCAAGTTTGGGAGCTCTGCAGTAAACAAAAGGGATGACCACACATATTCTTTTTTTTTTTTTCTTTTTGTCTGTCTTTCCTTCTCACCATTTTTATACCTAGTTATATGTCCACAAATGTACGCACACCTATGTACTGTAGGCACACTCAGAATATTTATTTTTTTTTAGCACAAACCCAATAACTACTAGAGACGGTAGGAGGGATGAAATGAAATGACATTGTATGGAGGAGAATGAAATGAAATGAAATAATTTAGAATAAACCAAACCAGATTGGAAGAGACCTTCCAGATCATCGCATCCAACCCATCAACCAATCCAACCCACCTAAACAACTAACCCATGGCACCAAGCACCCCATCAAGTCTCCTCCTGAACACCTCCAATGACGGCGACTCCACCACCTCCTCAGGCAGCCCATTCCAATGGGCAATCACTGCCTCTGTATAGAACTTCTTCCTAACATCCAACCTGAGCCTCCCTTGGCGCAGCCTGAGACTGTGTCCTCTTGTTCTGGTACTGGCTGCCTGGGAGAAGAGATCAACATCCGCCTGTCTACAACCTCCCTTAAGGTAGTTGTGGAGAGCAATAAGGTCACCCCTGAGTCTCCTCTTCTCCAGGCTAAGCAATCCCAGCTCCCACAGTCTTTCCTCATAGGGCTTGTGTTCCAGACCCCTCACCAACTTTGTTGCCCTTCTCTGGACTTGTTCCAGCAAGTCAACATCCTTCCTAAACTGAGGCGCCCAGAACTGGACACAGTACTCGAGGTGTGGCCTAACCAGTGCAGTGTACAGGGGCAGAATGACTTCCCTGCTCCTGCTGGCCACACTGTTCCTGATGCAGGCCAGGATGCCATTGGCCCTCTTGGCTGCCTGGGCACACTGCAGGCTCATGTTCAGCCTGCCATCGACCAGCACCCCCAGGTCCCTCTCCACCCGATTTAGTGGTACAGCTGTTGCATAAAGAAGTAGATCAAGAAATAGGAGCAGATGGCTCATATCAGAATCTATTAATTTCTTCTGGTTTAGATCAATAATTTTTTAGCAGTTTCTGAGTGGCTGATAGACAGGGTTTTGGGGAGGTCTGTGTGTTACACATTACCAAACTCATAAATAAAGACAAGGTCAATCTGGAGATTCACGTGCTGTAAAATCTTCTCTCCTGCCAAGAGTACAGCGCCTCTGACAACAGGCAGAATTAGAGAATACAACTAAGGAAAAATACAGAAATGTTTTCCCTTTGTGGTTTTAATGGAAGCAAGGTAGGACTTGGTTACAAGAGGCTTTCTTTTTCCCCCCCACTTCTTTTCCGTGTGTATGAATTCTGGAGGCAACTTTTCAGTATTTTTCCTTTGTGAACACTTTTAAGATACAGGCTTAGCTAGCTATTTATTTATTTAAAATTCTAGTGTTTTTGAATGCCAGGCTTGAATACCTTTCCCCCCGCCACCCCGAGGACTTTTATGCTCAGTTTTTCATTTTCCCCCCCCCCAAACACGCTGTTACTTACGCTTCAGGTATGCTAAATGGCTTATCCCCCTGCCACCCAATTTCCTGAATCTGTCATGAGTTTTGCACTTTATAGGTATTATGGGCAGTGTTCTGAACTTGGTCTAAAACTAACCTTAAAATGCAGAGTGGCAAGATTTCTCTTAGTTTTGAAGTGATCAGTACAATGATTTTCACTGCCAGGTTTCAGCTTGTTTGGTTTATGCATTAACACTCTCCTCTGGCAGCCCTCTGTTGGAGACTCCGGACATCAAGGTGGGGGGAAGCAGCTGCTTTGTAGGTACCAGAGCCTGCTTTTAGTCCGTTTTGATCTTTTTTTTGGGTGCTCATTACCACTTTTCAAACAGTGTGTGGTGCTATTAGCTATATGCATATTTTAAGCCTATAGCCATGCTGGTTTGTCAGCAGACATCCCTGGATGAGCCTCTGGTGGGACAGGGAGCTCCATTGCTGGCAGGAGCAGACCTCTGCACCCAATTGGTGACTCAGGATTTCAGCACGGCTTCCCTTTTATTTCTTCAAAATGCTACAATAACGTGCATGGGATTTTCCTGACAGCTGTGTTCACCCATGGCACAGTATCCCCAGCTATACAGCCTCTCACAGCCTTGAGGAGACCAGCACTGGTTTTCCTGCTGTCATCTCCTTGCCATGCAGCCCAGAAGTGATGGGGCCTGGGGCACCTCCTCCAGCTGGTGAGAGGTTTTAGCGGAGGCGGCCGCCGGTGTGTGGGCTGCCTGTGCTAGGGATTGCAGTGCTGCAGACCTTATTGGCATGCTGAACATGCACTGGCAGCACAGCGCAGCGCTGTCCTGGAGCTCTAGCGCTTGCATTTCAAAACTTTTCACTTCACCTGTATTTTTTTTTCCTTCTTTTGCAATTCTTGTGTGTATTTTGACTCCCTGCTGCTGGTGCTGGGACATGCTTTAGGACTGTATGGCTTTATTGCCATACTCTTAAGAAGGGGGCAGGGAGGTAACCAAAAAGCCATGAGATTTTCTTTGCCACAGTGGAGGGGGCATGAAAGGCTTTGAATGTAGCTGCACTGATGTGTTTGTAAAGCCAGTGTTGCTGTCTTTTTTTTTTTTCCCTTTTATTTTCTTTCTTTTCTCTCTTTTTTTTTTTTTTTTTTTTTTTTTTTAAAGACCTCATTTAATGCTTGTGACTTTGTGCAGTGAGGCCACTTTCAAAGGCTTTGGTATCCACAGTAGCAGCTCTTTGAAGTGGAAACACCAGTGGGGGACGTGCTGGCAGCTTAATCCCTGCTGTAAAAGGTCCTAAGTGTTAAGAAGCCACAACATCAATCCCACAGGGAGATGATAGAGAGCACTATGTGAAACTAAACCCAACCCTTCTCCTGGTTTTGGACCTCACCCGTGGACCTGGAAGTTGGTTGACACTTCCACAGACATGGGGGATCTAATACCCCTCCTCCCCCTCTCTCACGCTTTGGTTTTCCACTCATCACCGGTGATGTGTTTAAGTGCCTGTAGATTGGTGGAACAAATTCACCATCTCTGAAATCTATTTGTTTGAAATAGGAGACAAAAGTGTTGAGTTTCTTATGGGAAGGCTTGAAGATCAGTGTGTCCGTATAGATCCATAGCCAGTCCTGGCTGCTGGGCTAGGCTGCTTGTAAGGAGTTGCTGTCCCTAGACAGGGAAGGTGAAAGGGTGAGTTGAGGACAGCAGCATGTGCCTTGACTGGTGCATGACTACCCGCTAGTCACCAGAGTTTAGAGGCTTCTGAGGAGGACTTCAAGCACTTAATAGCCAGCAGTGATTCTGATAACTATTTAAATAATCTGACTCTGAAGTTAAAAAGTTATTTTAAACTTGTTGATAATTTTGCACTTCAGTACCTAACCTGCCATTTAACTTCAAACTCTGTTTGCCACGTGCAAAGATAACTGTCTTTTGTGTGATTTCCCAGCTCATTTTGGTGAGTGCCCCCTGCCTCCCAGTCACAATTTAGTTAGGTCTTCATCATCAGTCTCTATGAACAGCGTACTCTTTCTGTTGTCAAAAGTCTTGCCATGCCTCTTCATATAAGTAAGCCTTTCTGTAGTGCTGATGGCACTGTTGCTGTTCTTCACCTCTATTCTAGCTCTGCAGTAATCTTTGAAATGGGGGATGGAGGATCCAAACTTGTTTTATTGCTTGGGAGTTACATGCTTCATGACTATGTAGTAGTGTAATTCTTGTCTGTTCTCCCTCATTATTTCCAAATGTTTTGCTTGCTTTATCATAGTCAGCTTATTAGTATTTTGCTGAAGTTTTCGTTGAATTACTTGCTATGTCCACAAGATCTTCCCTCTGTAGTTAATGTCTTGTTTGAACCATCATTGTGCACTTCTTAGTAGTTTTGGGTTTTCCCTCTGGCTGTATTGTTTTGCCTAACATCATGTTAAACTCTTACATTATTTTATCGTCCAGTGTACTCATTATCATGAGATCATTTTGTAACTCTTCACAGTTGGCTTCAAGTATGACTGCAAAAATTTGTAACTGCAGACTGTCTTTGTTTATGGTTGTGTTGTAAGGCAGAGGACAACTCTGTTTGTAGTTTTCATAACAAAGTTCACTGTAGGTTTTTAGAATTAAATGCATAATATTTAACCACATGAATTTGTTTGGCTTGTGGCTTTTGCAGAATTTGTTGACCCTGAACTTTGGCTCTGACTTCCATCTTCACACTGTTTGCAAATGTGTAGCACTTTTAGCTACCCTTTTAAATAAATTTCTTTTAACATGATGACATGAATCTTATGGCTGAGAACTAGGTCCCACAGAAATCATTGTTACAAAGGTGAGATGATTAATGTACTCCCATTTTGCATAATTTTAAGCTTGTAGGACTTGTATTTTTTAGCTCTCCTCCACAGTAGTCAGAATTGTACTCTTTAATAGAAACTGACAGCTCCCTATAAACATCTTGTAGGTGATAAGGCTTATGAAATGCACTTGATGTTTTCAAAATTCAGTGAAATGGGTGAGAGGTAGATATGTTGTACTAGGAGTATGTAGGGTCCTTAAACTTGAGGATAAGACTCAGTATAGAGCTGTTTGTTTGCTTTGTTGTCGTTGTTTTTGTTTGGTTGGGTTTTAGTTTTTTTTAATCTTGAAGGGAAATGAAAACAGCCTTAGTAGGAATGGTCTGCTCTGGCAAAGATAATTACCTGTATCTCAACACTCTTAGCCTCTAGACACCCAAAATATCATCATACTTTTCAATTAGAGGAAAGATAAACATGATGGCTTTCGTCTTTGAAGTGCTGCACTGGAAGGTAAAAATGATTGTCTTGAAGTGTGATTTTAGAAATGGTGGGAAAGTTTCCACTTTTTTGCCTTAAAAATACTAAACGTTTTTATTTGTGTGGCTATATTTACTCCAGCACTACAGTTACAAAATTCAGATTCTGTTGTGCCTTGTGTATCAGCACAGGATTGTTCTTTATATTTCTTTTGTTTTGTTTTGTTTTTTTTCCGGTGGACCTTGCTCGTTTGGTGAATGTTTGGCAATAATGAAGCCAGAAAAGACTTGGGACCCTAAATCATGGATTTCCATCCAACTTTACAGAACCATAATATTCAAAGTTAAAAACCCAACCAAACACCTCCAACCTTCTTAAGTACATTGAGTGAACTTTGCTCTTAAAAAATTTTAAAAGCATAAAACACAGCTGCATCTTTTCAGTGTCTTCCTTTTCTTTCTTTTCAGAGCATAATGGTGGGGTGTTTTGGTAGTGGACAAGCAGTTCTGTTCAATTGCTATAAAGTGGTACAATGGGTAATACTATTTCAGATAATAGAATAGAATAAACCAGGTTGGAAGAGACCTTCAAGATCATTGCACCCAACCTATCATCCAACACCACCTAATCAACTAAACCATGCAACCAAGCACCCTATCAAGTCTTCTCCTGAACACCTCCAATGATGGTGACTCCACCACCTCCCTGGGCAGCCCATTCCAATGGGCAATCACTCTCTCTGTGTAGAACTTCCTCCTAACCTCCATCCTGAGATACTATGAGATAAGCTTAAAGCTCTTCTCAACTTTACTATTTCTGATTTAATGTGTTAAAATTCAGGAATTACAGAAATACTGATTTTTCCAAGTTCAAGGCATTTGGATGATCCAAATAGTTTATGGATAAACTTCAGGAGGCACATCGTCAAAGTTTACGGGCAGAGGGATAAGTGTGAGGGTGCTTTCTTTCAGTGTCAGTGCATTATAGTAAAGTGGGTATCTTTGTGAAAGTCAAATACTGGTAGAGTATACTTTGCAACCCATAAACTTGCAGGGGATTACTGGGAGGCATACTTCTGACTGAGAAAGAGTTGGTTAACTTGTTTGGATGTTGGTGGTTTTTTTTATCCTGTTCTGGCTTAGTTTTTGTATTGCACCTCAATGAGATTTGTCCGGGAAGTGTGTGAAAGGGGAAGCGCTATCAAGTGTCAGGGGCCAATGTGTGTAGATAGACTGGAGGTTAGAAGGTATAAAAATCTCTTACAAGCTAATTAAATACTGCATTAAAATGAAGCATATTCAACACAGAAATTTTTGAAGTAATTTTTGCAGAGTTGTTTTTCTGGGAAAAAAATGTGTGTAAGCATAACAGCAGCAGTCCACTTTTCATGTTCATACGTGGACAACTTATCTTAGAGTGTTGCTGTTGATGTTACTGATTTGATCAAATCCAAAATATTTTTGTTCTGTTTATTGAAATATAAAAAATATGACGTTATCTTAAAAAAAAATCAGTGCTGTTTATCAAGGTGAGGTTTACACAGGATTAAAAGAAGTCTTTGAATTATGATTTAATACAGAAGTTGTGCAAGGCGGTACAACTGCAGGGAGGTCATTGTGCCCCTGTACTCTGCATTGGTTAGGCCACACCTTGTGGTACTGTGGCCTCAGTTTAAGAAGGACATGGAGACACTTGAATGTGTCCAAAGAAGGGCAACAAGGCTGGTGAGAGGCCTTGAGCACAAGCCCTGTGAGGAGAGTCTGAGGAAGCTGGGATTGTGCAGCCTGGAGAAGAGGAGGCTCAGGGGTGACCTCATTACCCTCTACAACTACCTGAAGGGTGGTTATAGCCAGGAAGGGGTTGGTCTCTTCTCCCAGGCAACCAGCACCAGAACAAGAGGACACAGTCTCAAGCTGTGCCAGGGGAAGTTTAGACTCGAGGTGAGGAGAAAGTTCTTCACCGAGAGAGTCATTAGTCATTGGAATGGGCTGCCCAGGGAGGTTGTGGAATCACTATCCCTGGAGGTGTTCAAGAGGAGATTGGACGTGGCACTTGGTACCATGGTCTAGTCATGGGTCTGTAGTGACAGGTTGGACTCGATGGTCCTTGAGGTCTCTTTCAACCTTAGCGATACTGTGAACTCATACTGTGGCTTTAAATATCCATTTGGGATAAGCTTGAAGTACAGCAAATGAATTGAACCTTTGAAAAGGACAAAACTGTCGAGACTTATTCTAACCAGTCCAAATTTTTCCCTGCAAACAGTTTCACTGCAAACGTTTTCTTGCCAAAAGCCTGTAGCTTGTACTTGGTGCCGCAAGCATATCCACTGCTGTGGAAGTGCTGGTGAGCAACCAGGCTGTGCTTAGCAGTACTGTTGTCCCCAGCAGGAAAGAGAAATCTCTGCTGTTGTAACAGGTAAGCAGAGATAATAGAAAAAGGTCTGGAAATGGGTTCTGTCAAAACATTTCTGGGAAATTTATTCCATTTTCAGTGCAAACATGTTGCAATTCATTGTGTCAAAGGCTGGAAGAACTCTTTTTCAGCATTCCTTTCGAATCACAATTGACACTATTCCTGAATAACTGTGTGCTTATCCATGACAATATTTCAATTATGATAAGATGATTCAACCATATAAAAACAAAGTCCCAAGGTCCAGTTGTTCCAATATTGCTTAAATACCTCGACTTCCCCTCCTGTTATTTTCAGCTTTCAGTCAGAGGAGGCTGAAATTTCCTGAATGTTTTCAACAAGATCAATTGAGACTAGGAAAGACTCTTTTTGCTGTTGCTCTCTTTCCATGTTAAATAGCTGAGTTAAAATATGGGCACTGTAGTTTAAATATTGACAGCAATTTTTATTTAAGGCAGGGACATGCCTGGGTCTGAAACCCAGGAGTACTACACTAATGCTGCCTAGGCAGTCAGTATTGCTACCTGAATCCATCCCCTTTTGAACTTTTAGGCTAAAAGAAATGAAAAGGAAGGCTCTGTACATTAAAGTTGCTTTCTCAAGATAGTGGCAGGGTTTTTGTTTTGTTTTCTTTGCTTATTTATTTTCATCCCTCTTCCTTTCCAGAAATCTGAATATAGTTTATGTCCTGTTTTACTGCTGTGGGCAATTGAGCTATGCACATGGCAGAAAAACAAGTATGAACTCATCAAGAGTCCTACTGTTGGCCAGTAAGCTTTCTGGGTTTGTTCCTGTGCATCCTCCCTGTGTGTTAAGTACTTTTTCTCCTGCTACTTACTTTAAAAAAAAAAAAAAAGAAAAAGTTTGTTGTTTTGTTTGTTTGTTTTGTTTTGTTTTGTTTTGTTTTCTGAAATGAAATTATTTTAGAAAGCAACTTTCTTCAAGTGGCAATGGGTGGTGAACTTTTTGGATCAAGAGAGATGTGTTACACAAATTAGAACAACAGATCAATATGATCCATTTTTATTGGGTCAGTGCTTCTTAATCGGTGCTCAAGCAAAAAGGAAGGTCAGTAGCAGTACTGCACAGCAAACCCAGAATTCATCATATCAGAGATCAGGGAAAAATGTATTTGCTGTGGTAGGCAGTATCTGCAGGCAGTTACTGCATGCTCCTTCTAGTTGTTACTCCATCATTTGCCTCGGGATTAAGTAGAAGTTTTCAAGATTTCCAGGAAAACAGAAATTCAACAGTACTCTGAGAAAAGTTCTTTGTTTCTCTGCCACCAATTGCAAAAACAGTTCTAGAGAAAAAGCATTTCTCTTTCTGAGCTCATGATTCTAATTTGTCAACAGGATAGTAGTCCACTAAAGGCAAATCATTTTTTCCCAGGAAGAGTAAATTTCCACTGGGCATTGCAAATACAACAGAGGTAGCCTCAGAAGTTTTAAGTATTGGTTTTGGTGAGGTTGTTTGGTGGGCAAATAAATAGTATGAATTTTGAAAAGAACATCTTTTGCTGTCATCTTCACACTGAGCTTGATTAGATATTTTCTGTATTTGCCTTGGAGGACTAAAGATAATCAGGTAGGAAACAATCTCTCTGTTCAAAACACAAAAGAGGCAACCTACCTTCAGAACAGACCACTAACCTTTTCAGTAGTACTACTTTTTTTTCCTTCACTACCCCCCACCCCCTCCTCCCCCCAGTGCTGTGCCAAAAACACCCACCATTACTGCTTTCTCCTTGGCTGGGAAGGGTCTTTCAAAAATGGCTTTTAATGGAAGATTTCAACTTCTGTTATATAAAACATTTTCTGTCTGAGTGTTGGCATGGCAACATTATTAAAAAAAATAATTAAATTGCCTTTGAAGGTACTGTTAACAATCTGCTATTCCATAGGTGACTTTAAAAAGATGGAACAGCAGCTTAAGTTTAACTGCTGTACAACATAAAGTGCTCTAACACAGATGCTTAATCTAGCTTTGCAGTATGTTCTGTGAGATACCTAAGAACTAAAGCACTTGGGTATATTCTGCTTCAAGGGGGTTTCTTTAGTTCTGGAAGTAAATGAAACTCTTGTGGCATGTTACACGTGCGCTAATAATGGATGGAGAAAGGGGAGCTGAGTCCTTGTGATAAAATGGACACTAATGTAGCCTTGCTTGGGCAACCCTCTGAGAAGTGGACACTCTTGAGGTTTTTATTTTTCCCTTTTGGAAGCTCCTGCCCACTGTGATGAGTTGATGCTTCCAAAGTGTGTTTGATATGATCATTAAACGCTCTGGATTTGGCAGAATGTGGTCAGAGTGACTCAACTGGGCTTCTTTGGGCACACTGTTGGGTTTTCCTCCTTCTCTGTTGGATTGCTAAGAAAGCATTGCATTTGAGGATGCACCTAGGTGATGCAGCTCGGTATGCAGAAGGAGGGGTCGTTGTATTTTTTCCTGTTTTGGTAGGCTTTAAAAGTGATTTTCTCTAAGCTTCACTTATATTGTAAATAAAAGGTACATTCTGTCTCTTACTTTAATGCATTCAGGGGTAATAAAAAGCCAGTAACAACACAGATTTACTGAAAAGTTTTTGTGATCAGTCATCTCAGTCCCCAGCTCCATTTGCTGTTTTCAATTTTTCTTAAAATCTCTGAAGGCCAAAAGTGCTTCCTTCCATATCCATGTTCCTCTCCTGAGAGTCTAGGCTTTTGTCAACAATTGTGAAAACCAGTCAGGCTCCCTCTCAGCCTCCTACATTCTATGCACATGATGAAAGACACTTCTGAGAGAGCAGGGTTCAAAAAGGGAGTAAGCAAATCAATGAAAGAAAAATCCAGTGAGACCTATTAAATACAAAGACATCAGTTAAAAGTTACTGGGAGAAGATTAATAGAAATTACCATGCTCTGCCTGCCCTGGTTTTGCACTCCTCTGTATACAACTGGTATTGCCTGTTGTTGGAGACTGGATATTGGATGAAATGGATTTTTTGACTGACCTTCTAAAGTTATCTTTGTGTATTTTAATATTCTGTTCTCAAGGAAAATATAAATGGAGAAAACAGCACAGAAATGCGGTTATTTTATCTTAGATATGCTTGGATTTGTGCAGGGAATCTGTTCAGCAGAGTGGGTTTAGTGCTTAAGAGGCAGTCACAGTTAATAGCATTAGGTAGTGCTTTTGCGGCCTTGCCTTGAAAGCTTTGTTTGGATGTGCCATGCAGCTTCCCAGAGCTGGGTAATTTATTGGGGTATATTACTAATAACGCTGTTGGCAGTCTTAAACATACTTTCAGTTTGCCAGTTCAACATATCCTAATTTACATTGAGTCCCTGGTTTATTCAGACCTATCTTTCAGTGCAAAGGGATGCTGTTTGTTACATACCTCGATAAGAGTTGTGCTTTCCTGTCTGGGCGTCGTGACACTGGAGTAGAGAAAACAGAAAACTGACAACAGCCTGAGCTCCTTTAAATTGCACTCCTGTGTAACAGCATGCTATCGGTCCTTTGGCAGGTGAGAAAAGTCATTTGATCACACATTCCCTCCATGCCAGCATGTAGAAATTTCACACTATATAAGCACACTTTTCTATAAATATTTTTACAGTCCTGAGGGAAAAAAAATACAAAAATACAATGCATGTCTGCAGCAGGATGTGAGTAGAAGCTCCTAATGCACTGGGGTACCGTTCCTTGGGGAATTGAGTTTGACTAATAGCTGTTACATGGTGCACTCATGCCAAAAGCAAAACATTTGTGTCCACAAGAGGCCAAGTGAGAACGTCATTGCTGTCGGGGATGATTAACTCTGCTCACAGAGGCACAGAAAGAGAAATTGCTTTTGCCCTCTTGTCAAGGTGGGAGCAGAGTTTTGTGTACGAAATACGTACACCTAGAGGATAAAATCACTTTTTTGGAGACATGGAAACAAGAAGTGCTTAAGTTTTGGATTGTGAGAGAAGGTAAAGGCCAAGAGAGGAGGAGAAGGTTAAGTGGAGTGGGATAAATAGAATTATTTAAAAACCAAAAAGTAAAGAAAAATGTTTGCTAGCAGAAAACCCCTGTTTTCTGCAACTGCATTTTAACTGAAGCATAATGAACATTAGTTTTGTCAGCATGACTTTGAAGCACTTTGATGTTATAAAATACTCTTGTGTGTTCCAGTCATCTGCAGACTTAAAGTTCAGCAGAAATATTTTATGGTCCATTAGCACAGTAGTACAGTGGATCGCTGAAAAGGTTCCAGGCTGTGTCTGTTGTTTCGCAGTCAGTGGTACACCTTCCTCCTCACCTGCTTCCCTGAGGACAAAGGACATTAGTGCTGCTATATTGTAAAGCCAGCTTCAAAGTGAACCAATGGCTTCTGGTAAGAATCTCATTGCTATGCTGTAAATAGCATGGGACATATTAAAAAGCCTGAACCTGGCACATTAGTGATCTTGACAAGGAAAATATGGCTCATTTAGCAGAACTGGTATTTGGAGGTCATGCTCAGTTTAAATAAAACAGAATAGTGTTTTCTAACCTGTCCCTGGACTTCTCTCAGCTTAGCCAAAGTAGTTAGGATTGATGCTGGGTAAAGCGTTCATGTGAATTACAGTTGGCAAATGTTCCTCTCTGGTTGTGTAACAGGCATAGAGAGATGTTGCAATAGTTATCTCTAAGTCAAGCAAATAAAATAAATACTGATTCTTTTGTAAATCAGGGCACTTCTGACTTCAGATGAGTTCAGGTCGGATTAATACAGGAACTGAACTTATTTTTTGGCTCCCAGCTACCTGGCTAAACTAGTAGGCTGCTTCTCTGATACGGTAGTTCTGGCTTCTTTCTCGGTTGGGCATTGTGGGTTTGCTTGATGCCAAATGGAAGCTGCTACCATCTTAGTGAAAAACAAAACAAAACCAAAAAACCCCCAACAAAACAAAAAACTTCAAAATTATTAAAGAAATGTTCTGAAGTTTCATTTGAAATGTGTAGAAGAAAATGCACTCCTCATGTTCTGCTGTAATTGAATGTTTTTTCTTTAAAATACTATGGAGGCAGGAAGGTTTTCCATTCATATTTGCTGTCAAAGAACAGATGATGTTTTGTGGAAGTCTGTCGTGTTTTCTCTTGTTCCTTAAAAGTAGGGAACATTATTTTTTGGTGACTTTACAACAGGTCGGAAAAGAGCCAGATGCCTAGTTCTGGTTTTAATGCTATAATTTTACTGAACTATGAAAAGACATCACTAAACTCTACTGTACATTGTTCAGCCTTACTAGATATCTATAGGTTACATGTCAATAATATGACTGTTAAAAACTAGTTCGAGAGAAGAATATGAAGCTGGCATAGTATTTGCTGATGATACCTCTGTGCTGTCACATCACTTTCTGATCCTGTTTCCTAATCTGGTGGGTTAATGGAGTGAGAAAAGTGTATTCACCACAGGAAAATCTCTCACACGTTCTGTTTTTGAGAATGTGATCTATTCAAAGGTGATTAACAGACATGCTGACTGTCACACTATTTGTCTATGAAGTTACTTTTCCTCCCTTTCTCTCTTTCTTTCTTTTTCTTTTTTTTTTTTTTTTCCTAACATTAGCATCTTCTGACATAAGATCCTCTCTGTATTGGTTAGTGTGAGATCTTGCACAGTGAGGTTTAAATTAGTATGCAGTGAGAGTCATCCTTACTGTCCTGGGATACAGCATCGGGAGAAGTGTGGCCAGCAGGTCAAGGGAGGTGATCCTCCCCCTCTACTCAGCCCTGGTGAGACCCCACCTGGAGTACTGTGTCCAGTTCTGGAGCCCCTATTACAAGAGGGATGTGGAGGTGCTGGAACGTGTCCAGAGAAGGGCCACAAGGATGATCAGA
Source organism: Melanerpes formicivorus (assembly GCF_026170545.1). Lineage (NCBI taxonomy): Eukaryota > Metazoa > Chordata > Aves > Piciformes > Picidae > Melanerpes > Melanerpes formicivorus. The sequence continues at coordinate 18,469,854 of NW_027142353.1, read as the reverse complement.
GGGCTGGAGCACCTCTCCTATGAGGACAGACTGAGGGAGTTGGGGCTGTTCAGTCTGCAGAAGAGAAGGCTCCGAGGTGCCCTAATTGTGGCCTTCCAGTATCTGAAGGGGGCCTACAGGAAGGCTGGGGAAGGACTTCTCAGGATGTCAGGTAGTGATAGGACTAGGGGGAATGGAATGAAGCTGGAGGTGGGGAGATTCAGGCTGGATGTGAGGAGGAGGTTCTTCCCCATGAGCGTGGTGAAGCCCTGGAATGAGTTGTCCAGGGAGGTGGTTGAAGTCCTGTCCCTGGAGGTGTTTAAGAGCAGGCTGGACGAGGCTCTGGCCAGCCTGATCTAGTGTGGGGTGTCCCTGCCCATGGCAGGGGGGTTGGAACTAGAATAAACCTTTATTAGAATAAACCTTTATTAGAATAAACCAAACTAGGTTGGAAGAGACCTTCAAGATCATCGTGTCCAACCCATCAACCAATCCAACCCACCCAAACAGCTAACCCATGGCACCAAGCACCCCGTCAAGTCTCCTTCTGAACACCTTCAATGACGGCGACTCCACCACCTCCCCGGGCAACCCATTCCATAGCGCAATCACTCTTTCTGTATAGAACTTCTTCCTAACATCCAACCTGAACCTCCCCTGGTGCAGCCTGAGACTGTGTCCTCTTGTTCTGGTACTGGGTGCCTGGGAGAAGAGACCATCATCAGCCTGTCTACAACCTCCCTTCAGGTAGTTGTAGAGAGTGATAAGGTCACCCCTGAGTCTCCTCTTCTCCAGGCTAAGCAACCCCAGCTCCCTCAGCCTCTCCTCATAGGGCTTGTGTTCCAAACCCCTCACCAACTTTGTTGCTCTTCTCTGGACTCGTTCCAGCAAACTAGATGATCCTTGTGATCCTTCCAACCCTGAATGATACTATGATCATTACAAGGAGGGTTCAGGGAAGGGATAGGGGCCACAGCCTGTGCTGTCATGCTTGCTCTGCTTTTTACTCTCTCAGCTGTGGGGCAGGGACTGGTGGGTACATCTTAGAAGGTCATAGAAAGTCTTGATTGAGTTGTGCAGCATGCCTGATGGCAGGGTGTTTTATGCTGCTGTTCTGACTTTATTGTGCACCTGTGGAATCCAGCTTTATCCTAGGATTAAGCTGCAGCCTTGCTTTCTGTGGTAGGGAGTCTGAGGGAGGGCAAGAGAAAACAACACAGGGGAGTCAAGGAAATGGCAGGTAGCTGGAACTGAAGGCAATGCTGGAGTGTACTCAAGGGGTCACAGCAGTACTTTGGTATACAGCTTCTCTTCGGTTCGGAGGCCTTGAATGTTATTTGCTGGTTTGTAAACTTGTATTGTGCAGCACAAAGGTAGTGATACTTATGCTTAACCATGACTAAGATCAGAGAGCCTGTTTTCCACTGCTTACACCTTCCAGCCAGAGCTTACAATTTCAATCTGAAACTTTTTGCACTTGGTGTCTACTGCAGGGTCATTGTTTTGTTTCTTTGTTAAAAGACTTCTGAAATAAGAGTCTGGACATGATTTTCTGGAAGTAAGCAACATGAATATATGTTTATGAATAAAAGCTGTAGCAGCAACCTACTTGGTGTCAAGGGATGTGATTTTGGTCCTCTTGAAAGCATTCCTTTTGTTTTTTGGCTAAACTAACAGTCTCTCTCTGAAGAGTTGCAGTATATGTGTTCTGGGTGTGGAAAATAAGTTCTCAAGACATTCTTTTAGAATGAGAGCACCCAGTAGGTCAGTTAGGTCCTGAAGGTGAGTTTTATCCCACCTATGTTCTTTGACTGAATTGGGTGAGTAATCTATTGATGGTCAATAGGTTTCTGCCCTTCTAGTGGCCTAAAGGAGGAACACCCCTCTTCCACAGTATACTGAGATTTTGGGTTGTTGGTTGTTTTTTTTTGTTTGTTTGGGGTTTTGTGTGTGTAGTTTTAGTATTTTTGTGTGTGTGTATACACACATATATATGAAATATATATTGATCATCTTGATAAACTTTGACAATAGGAGCAACAAACTGAGCTCCAGTCTTGACATCTGTAACTGAAGATTTTAATGTGATGAATAATACAGAGTGCTTAATTCTCTAAGAGTAAAGTGTAAATCTGTTTTAACTTAGTAGTTCCACTAGAGATCTGTGTTGGGACCATGCAAAGTATTCTTCTCCTTTGGTGGAAATCATCACCTGCAGAGTTATCTTTTTGAAGATGAGATTTTCATTTTACTACACGTTCCTTACTGAAGTGTGAATACAGCATGCTCAGAAGTTTCAGCTTCTCTTTTAGACAGATAATAATTAGACATAATCCAATGCCACGTAATCTGTCTGATAAGTTAAACTACTGTATGAGAGCAGCCCATATTTTGTAAAGACCAAGAACTCCTATTTTCTACCTGAGAGAGCCAGCTGGTTTGTAATAGGTCAGGGGCTTTGTGCTTGCTTGCAGCTCTTGCAGGTGCTGGCTGTCTTGTGTTCTTCAGAATGAGAACCTTTTCTGGGAGTGCCTAGTGCTGGTGTGCTGTGCCTTGTTTAATAAGTAAAAGGATTTATTTTTTTTAAATTACAATTTTTTTCCCCCTTCCTTGGAAGAGGAGAGAAATTATTTTGTGGTTTAGAACAGAAAGATCTGGAGCCTAACACAGCCTCTTACCCACTCTCTCAAGAAAACATGAGATTGGCAAAAGCCTCTTGTTCCTCTGAGCCTTGCTAGCTTTCCACAAAAGGAAAGTGATGTTTATCTGAAAAGAGCAGTCTAAAGCTAAATAGTTTTTACAAATACATGTTCATGAATTTATTTCACTTAGCCTAAGAAAAACAGCATTTGTGGATGTATATTCTGGATCAATTCCATTGATCCAAGTATGTGAGAGACTGCAAATAAACAGCAATAGTTGCAGAAAAACAAATAAAATTATTTTTTTTCTACTTACATTGAGTGCTTTTTTCAGCTTAAGTAGGAACATTTTGCATCTCAGTTGTCAAGGTAAAAGCTCAGGTAGTTTGTTTAACTGTAGTGGGACTGTAGGCTTCAGGTGGAGTCATTAATGACAACAACAACAAAACAAGTCAACAAAGCTCCCAAGCAAACCAAAAAGCAAAACCTCTGCCTGGATGAGGGACCTCAATGATGCTGAGGACTTTAGGCTGGTTTTGAGAGGACAGCTGATTTTAGTTGATATGTTGGGATACACACAGAAATTAGTAGTAATGGAGTTCACATCTGATGGAGGCCCTGGTTTCTCCATGAGTGGGTTTTGCAATACATAAGGTCAGGGTAATCTATAATGTTAGTAATGGTCTGTGGCCTGTGGGGCATTTTATTGAGGATTATTATTACAATAATGATATTTTCTTTTTAAAATCCTGTGTTTCTTTTCCCTCATTTACTTCCCTCTGTTTACCCAGTTACCATAGTCTCTTTTATTTTCCTTCTAAAATTCCTTCTTGTCCTTCTCTCCTCCAGTGTTCACATCCTCTTTTCATCTTTCTTCCACAACAAGCATATTTTTTGCTCACTTCCTATGAAGATTCACCCTTCCTTCTTACCCAAAGAGCCATTTGACTTTCCTACCTTCTATTCCCATTTTTTTTTCCTTCTCTTGAGCTCTTTTTTCATATATTCAACTCTACTTTCTTTTGTTCCTCCTATTTTTCTCCTGTTTCCCTTTCCTCTCCCTTCTCTTCTATTGCTTCCCTCATGGTCAGAGATTCCAGGTGGCATCTCTTCCTTTATGCTTCTGGAGCAGGTGATGGCAGCTGCATAGGATGTGGTCATGAAAACATAAGCCATATGTGTGGTAGGGGTGAAGGACTCCAGATTCTTCCATCTACACCATGTCTGTACCTGCCTCCTGTGGAAGGCATGGCCTCCTTTAGAAGGATCTCATCTCTCTTTTTTAAGTTTGCATCAGTAGAAACTGCTGAAGTACTCAATGTGTCTTGAGAAATCAGATGGTGCTGTTACGTTTAACAAGACACAGGTTTTTGAGACAAACTTCTCATGCTTCACTTTCTTCATGTAGTTGGAAGATAAGAAATAGGATGATGCTTTATTCCTCTCCTCTTCTACTCTACCCCCCAAACACTTTTTGGTATTAATTCTTGCTGCAGCCCCAGGAATCTCATGTGAGATTTTGTTGCGCACTTTTGTGGGTTGTTTTGAAAGCATGGCTGCTGCCATGCATATAGTGCATGCTGTTTGCTTTGCCACCATATGCAATGTCTAGTCTTTAGTCTACCTACTTTAGTACATCTATTACTTGAGAAACAACATTGTCAATTTCTGCAGTATTCAGCCCAGCAAAGTATTGCCACTCAACTTTCAGTGGTGCCCTTTTCCCAAAATTTGTGTGTCTCCTACGTCTATTTACTGAAAACCATTACTGACATTTCTGAATGGGAGTGGTTGGTTCCAAGGAGAATACTTCATAGCATCATAGTATGGTCTCGGTTGGAAGGGACCTCCAAAGGTCATCTAGTCCAACTCCCTCTGCAGTAAGCAGGGGCATCCTCAACTAGATCAGGTTGCCCAGAACCCTCTTGAGCCTCACCTTGAATATCTGCAGGGATAGGGCCTCAACAACCTCCCTGGGCAACCTTTTCCAGTGTTCCACTTCTTTCATGGTAAAGAATTTGTTCCTAATATCCAATCTAAGTCTGCTCTTCTCTAATTTGAAGCCATTGCCTCTCATCCTACCACTACAGACCTTTGTAAACATTCTCTCTCCATCCTTTTTGTAGGCCCCCTTTAGGTACTGGAATGTTGTTAGGGCTCTCCAGAGCCTTCTCTTCTCCAGGCCGAACAGCCCCAGCTCCCTCAGCCTGACCTTGTAGCAGAGGTGCTCTAACACCCTGGTTGTTTTCATGGCCCTCCTCTGGACCCACTCCATGAGGTCCATGTTTTTCCTCTACTGAGGGCTCGAGAGCTGGACACAATATTCCAGGTGAGGTCTCACCAGAGCAAAGTAGCAGAATCACCTCCCTGGATCTGCTGGCAATGCATCTTTTGATGGAGCCCAGGACGTGATTGGCCTTCTGGGCTGCAAGTGCACACTGTCTACTCATGTCCATCTTATTGTCCATCTTATTGTCCATCTAAATCATTAGCTCTAAAATTAATCAGCTCCAAGTGCCTGTGGAGAGGCTTTCTACCTATCTTCCCTTTTCATCAGTTATGAGTTTTTTCTCACCTCTTTGTACATTTCCAACTTAACCTTGTTCTTCATCAATGCTGTTGGACAACACTGATGGAATATTTAATCTGAGGAATACTTAATTCATGCGTTGTACTATGCCACAGTTGCATAGAATTATTTAAAAATGCAGAATTCTCTTGCAACTTCTTATTCCTGATGGCCAGGTAAAGCTAGCAGTGTATCCTTCAGACCCATCCTCTTGCGTGTTGCAACCAAAACTAAATGTTTGAGCAATTAGCATTGCATTACCTTTATTTATGCTATCAGTGGCAAATTTTGGTGTAGATATCAGTCACGTTGTAAAAGCCTTTTTGGTAGCATTACTAAGTAACAGAAACGCCTTTTGATGTTAAGACCTGGAATTCAGAACTGGGATCTATTCTTGAAACTCCGTGTGAGTAATCCTTACTCATATAACTAACAATACTGACTTCAATTAAGTAAGACAAGTCCAAGCATATTCTTGCATGGGAAAGATGACAGTGTTTTTAGAGCTATTTTTAATGATGCATTTTAAAATCTCACTTGTTCCAGTCCTCCCCTTTTTCTTTATTGTGGCACAAAAATAAACCGTCAGCTGTTTCTGGCTGGTATCCGCAAAGTTAAATTTGTGTTCTTTTGAAGCTGAATAGAAGGAAACATCATGTCTGCGGTTTCACCATCTGCATATAAAATAGTCATTTATTTAAAAATATTTGTAATATCTAACCCTTTGATTTTCAGAACTGCTTATTTATAAAATATCCTAGCTATTTTATAGTCCCCAAGTAGCTTAAGTTCCACATTTAAGTCTTACATGGCTCAACATCAAAATCTATTTGTAAAGGTACATGAAAGCTAATTTAATCAAAGGAAGAATTAGATAAAGACTACTTCTTATTAGAAAGAACTCATTAGAGGATGATGACTTAGTGGTGAGTCCTTTCATGAAGCCTTTATGAAACAGCTTTTAGCTTAATGGGGAAGTTAACTATATTTTCTGGATCTGGAAGTATTGGTTTTTTTCCCCTGTAATTTTTCTGATGATAATTTAACTTTTTTCTCTCCCCTTGAGAAACAGAGGGAGAGGCAAAAAAAAATCTGAGCATATAAAATAATTTCTAAGGAAGAACAAATCAACAAGTGACAGCTTTTAATGTAGTAATTTAAAGGGCCAAATGATAAATGAATGGAAACACAGGTTCTTGTATATTGTTTTGGAGACTAAGCACATTGAATTGTTTCACAACCAGCATGCCTAATTATTGTGTCTGCCACATTCATCTATTTAAATCATTCCCAACTTCTGGATTGCTGCCTAGAATATTACTGCAATATGTGTTTCAACTGGTTATTCCCTTGTCATGCATAACTTTGGGAGGGAGGCAGATTTTGTTCAGAAAGAAGAAATACAAGTGAGCATTGGCAGTATATTTATAATGTCTGATAAAAAGGCATGATGGGTTTCGTAATGTTGATGCAAATGAGTTACATGTGAACTGATACTGTATTTGTTTTGTCAGGTCAGTGACTTAAAAAGTGCCTTTGCCAAGTCACTTTTATGAGTGAGGACTGCTACGCTTGTATTCTCAAAATCCCGTCTTTGCCAGCCAGACATTGCCTTCACCTTACACCGGGTGGAAGATACCTCAGCTGTCTCCATTTGCCAATTAGTTGATGGGAAACTGAAAGCAGCAAAAGAGGAAGAACAGTAATTATCACTATTCCTGGAACATGAACAAATGACTGCATTGCTTTTCTTGTGTAATCAATACCAGCGAGCAACTGTCAGAGAACTACTATTCTATCAAGGAGTGCCACTTCGTCAAAGGACCTTGGCTTGAAACTGGTGCATCCCTGATATAATCTACAAGTTCCCGTGTTTTCCAGACAGAAATGTGACTGAGCATGATTTTTCCCAGCCAAAAGTCTACAAGTGGGACTTAATGATTGATGAATGACTGCTTGCTGATAAACTTTCTCTGTTTATTCTGCTTTGTGTGCACTGGACGTCATTAATCGTTTCCCAGTTTTTTTAACTTTCTTTTAAATTTCAGTTGAATTTTTTTTTCTGGGGGGTTTTGAGGTATTTTTTTTTCCCCTTTTCTTTTTCCCTCTTCTTTGGCATTAGTTTTGGAAATCCTTTCAGCGTATTTCACTTGACAGAAATTTACAAGTTCTAAATCGGCTTTTCACCATGGCTCTGAATGTTGCTCCCGTCAGAGATACAAAATGGCTAACATTAGAAGTTTGCAGGCAGTTTCAGAGAGGAACTTGTTCACGCTCTGATGAAGAATGCAAATTTGCACACCCCCCTAAAAGTTGCCAGGTTGAGAATGGAAGGGTTATTGCCTGCTTTGATTCGTTAAAGGTAAGAAAAAACTGCATGTGTAGTGAATACGCTACTATACTGTACTGAAAGTGTGAAATGAGTTGCCATTAAACCAGGCTAATCAGAAAGTGATTTGTTCGTGGTAAGATGCATATTAATACAAATGTTGTTTGTTGTAACTTCTATTTATTGAAGCTTTTAGAAGATTTCTTTCTAAGGATTTTATTTTCCAGTGTCAATATGTTGTTTACAAGAATTGTGTGTGACTGGTACAGAATTGCTTACAGCTGGTGGGACAATTATATCCTCCTGAGCACATTTTATGATTTAGCATTGTTTCATGACAAACAAAAACATATAATGGCACAGTACTAGGACATTACCAGAGTCCTAATGAGGCAAATCATATAGAAAGAGTGCAGACTCTTTTGTTTAAATCAACAGAAGTAGGAAAAGTCTATCCATTACTTCAGTTTTGACACGTTGTTTACCCTTGGTATTGGAGACTTGGATAAGTTAATAGCATTAATAATTACATGTATGTACAGTGTAGATACCAAAGTTTGGAAGAGAGTGAAGTGATTCCCTCCTTTGGAGGATATTTTAGCAATTATGTTGTTAAGACTTGGCTTCCTAATGACATCTGGCACGCTTTAGAAAACTATTTTAAAAGAAAATTAATGACCTCATGGGCTTTGGGAGGGGAGTACACACTGTTTTGTGTGATGATACATTTCTGTTCTCATGTCAACAAAATGGAAAATCTTCTTTCATATCAATAAGTAAAGGGGAAAATGAGCATTTTTAAAAATTTTATTTTGAGAGCTTCACTTGTGGCTTTGTCTTTTGGGCATGGGAGAATGCTTGCTCTTTAAATTTAGTTGTGTAGTGTCGTAGTTTGGGCTGGGTGCCCTCTGCTACAGGGGTGTTTCCTGTGTCCAGAAGTCCAGCCCAGTGGGTGGACACAGGAAATTAGGTTATTTCCTACCATGATCCCTTGCACCACTATAAGTTTTATGGCAGGGTCTGGCACTTCCTCTTTCCTTCCTCTTCGCCACCCGGTAACTGGGGGAGAGACCTCCTGGCCATGGGCCTAACCGGGGGATGGGCAGTCTCAGATCTGGCCAGCTGAGACTAGTCTAGCAGTGGGGGAGGGGGGGGAAAGGAGGAGCCCTGGGGGTTTTGGGTGCACCCTCAGGTGGGGATGGGATCTCTCTGGGTCTGTTTTGGGGTCTCTCTTGTCACTGTGTTCCTAGCTCTCTGCACGCACTCACTGTTTTCTATTTAAACCTTCCATCACTTTTGCAATCTGTTTGTCTGAGTCGTTATTTCTGCACATGGTGGGGAGGGGGTTTGCCCCAACCCATTACATGTAGTTTTTGATTACTCACCCAGGCAGCTTTTACTGTGAAAGCATCAATGTGAACAAGAAGAAAATTCAGTGTTATTTGAAAGTGTTGATTTATCTTTATTATAACTCTTTTTCTGGTGCAATCCGAGATGCTGTATTACGTATCTTCTACATTTTTGCACTTTTTCTTTTGAGGATTTGGAAGAAAGCAACTTGGAGAAAATGTTTATGTTCTGTATATTTTACAAGCCAGAACAGGACTTTTGGAGTCATGGCAGTATGTCATTGAGTCTATTAATGACCTTAATCCATGGATTACTGCACGATAAACTGTAACAGCTTCTTTGTAGATGGTCTTCTGTGCTGGCTGTCTGCCAACAGGATAATACTTCCCCCCCTGCCCCTCCTTTAAACAGATAGGCCAGTGTGTGCAGCAAATAGGCAATAATCAGCTTTTATGAAAAACTAAGGAGTCAGTAGAAGTGGTTTTTTAAATACAACTTAAAACAATTGTAAGGAATCAGGGCTGTAGCTGGGAGGCTGGAGGTGGGCAGCAGGGCTTGGTCACTCCTGGATTGCCAGGACAGGTGATTTGCAGTGCAAGAGGTGCTGCTGCTACTGCATCATCCTGGCCAAAGCAGCAACATGCCTGTCCTCACTACCCAAGGACAGCATTGCCCTCCCTGACAGTATAGGTAGAGTTGCCAGCTATTTGAGCTGGAGACTTTTGTGCAGGGATGGCATTCACCCACGAATTGCAACCTAAGCTAATACCTGAGGAAGATCTTGAGGAATTGCTGTGGATAACTTGTTGACAACCAGCACCATTGCTCAGTGAAGAGAAGTCCAAACCCATGTTAAAGTAATCAAAACATGCAGGTGTGTTTTGTCCTAGTGTGGGAGGGCATCTGCTCCTAGGGGCCAGCTTGCTCTAGCCTGCTGGTGGCTAAAGTGGTGCTGCTCCATGCCACTGCCTGTCATCACTCTCTTCCCAGCTGGCAGAAGGAAGTGTGCACCTGGGCCTCCCATCTTGCATTTCCTAGTTGAGTCTGTTGAGTTAAATTGCTGATAAAGATGGGATTATACCAAGAAGCCAGATTGTGGCCTGAAGCAGCAGAGGTGGATATAGGTTTCTTTCTGCCAACTCTGTTGTAGGCAGAGGGAGATCCGATAATGGGACACCAACATCTTCAGCTGTTGCTCCTAGCTGCTGAGCATGAGCCAGAGCTGTGTTTCAGTGTGCTGCCTGACCCCACAGTGCATAAAAAGCTGTGAGGGATCATTGTGAGTGTGTGGCTCTTGGCTGCAACTGCTACCCTTGCAGCCATTATCTCCGTTATTCAGAAGAGTGTTTGTACCTCTCCATATGTATGTCAAGAATGTGCCTGGTTAGCTCAGTTTGCTTATGCTTCTGGTTGAGGGACTTATGTCATTAGTTGTAAAAATCTATCTGATGCATAGCTTTCAGGAATGCTGGTGTTTAATCATACAGTTTCAGAATAAGGCTTTTGCACTCAACTGCCTGGATAACTTTTCATGTAAGTAAATAAACAGAACAGTCTAGAATTATAGATAAAAATCAGAATGTAATTAAAAAAAATAAGAGCTGTTTTCCTTGCTGGATGCTGAACCACACTTTAATGCAGGCAATTATTTAGAGTTTATTTACATAATATCTGGAGCTTTGGAGACATAGCTTTTTAATGATCCTGGTTTAGTATACCTGCTGTATAAATAAATTATAGTGGGTATGTTGAGTCTCTTTGAATAAACATCTTCCTACCCAGAGAGGACAGAATTTCTTTAGTCTCAGACTGGGGATATGTGTTACATTTGGGTGGTTAAGCTGCTCCCTCAAATACTCTGAGACAGGCTTTCCTTTACATACTGATCATTCAAAAGAGCCACTGTTTTCAGAAGGCATATGAACTCCCTTGCATGCCACTACCTTTCCAGATTTCTAGGGTAGATGAGGGAGCATGCAATCAGTATCTATCAGCTGGGTCAGACTGCCAAAGCACAAGTTTAGAGCTACAGGAGAGAGTCCATTGAACGGCCAGAAAGTTGGATCTTGAACATCTCTCCTATGATGAAAGGCTGAGACAGTGGGGATTGTTCAGCATGGAGAAGAGAAGGCTCAGGGGGATCTCATCAGTGTATTTAAATGCCTGAAGAGAGAGTGTAAAGAGAACAGAGCCAGGCTCTGCTTAGTGATGACCAGTGATAGGACCAGAAGCAGTGGGCACAAACTGAAGTATGAGAAGTTTCCTCTGAACATCAGGAGGCACTTTATCACTGCAAGGGTGACAGAGCACTGTCAAAGGTTGCCCAGAGGTGTTGTGGAGTCTCCATCCTTGGAGATATTGAAAAGCCATCTGTACGAGGTCCTGGGCAGTTGAGTCTAGATGGCCCTGTTTGAGCAGAGGTTTGGACCAGATGACATCCAGAGGACCTTTCCACTTCATCTATGCTGTGATTGTGTAACCAGGAGCATTTCCACACTGACTTGCCCATAGCCTAAATGTTACATCTGCCTCAATGTTGTGCCACATCCTCCCTTGTACTCCCTCCACTCTCTTCGTAATTCTATGGTGTACCAGGATGGTAAATCGATAGCAGTTAAACCTGAGTTGTTGTTGTAGTTGTTGCTGACAGAAGGGAGAAGAGCCATGTGGCGTCAAAAGAACGCTGGGTGAGTTCTGCCACTGATAAAGCTGTAGCCTTAGGCCAGGCTTCTGGAGTGACATGATTGCATCAGAATCCAAATTTTCCCATGTTAAAGAAGTATATTTGTAGGTCTGTTGTTTCCCAGTAAAAGGTCAGCAGAATTTAACAGGCTGTTTGCTTTCAACTCAAAAGGGATTTTTGGCTTTAAATACCTGTCCTTGCAATATTTGATTTTTAGACCCAGCAAAAGTTTCAACAGCAACCCATTGGACTCATTACAGGTTTGGGGATACAAAATGCTCATTGTTGAAGGCAGTCTGGTCGCTGAATATCCTTCATCTGTGAGATGCTGCAGGCTAGACAGAAATAGCTGAAGACTAATGAGCCTGGTTCAGATTCAGGCCAGAAACTTGCTGATTTAAAGCCAGGTTCTGCTGCATGGGCTTTGGAGTCGCAGCTCAGCGTCTATTTCTCCCTCTTTGGTGAAGGAATAGGTGTATGATTCCTGTGCACCCAGTGGATATTGGATGCAGCAGTTGGAGAGATGCATGCCCGTTTGCCAGTTACATCATTGCCTTCAGCCATGTGCCTCCCTCCAGCTGAAGCCCTGCCATGGCTCAGCCACAGGGCACGCCCAAAACTGTACTGGACAACTGCCCTTTGTAAACTTAATGTGATGAGGAAAATGTCTCTGAGCTAATCTGGTTGACTATGACTGAGGTGAATGAAGGGGTACTTCCATAGTGAAGCCCAAAGCCCTGCTGGTGGTGGGAAGATGAAGGATGCTGAGGAAGCACTGCCAGAGCCATGTCTGCTGCCTTAAGTTCCTGAAGCCTTTTTGGAGCTCTTAAAGGCTTGTCTTTAGCTGCTGTGGTGTTTGTGCAGTAGGAAGGGTCTGGTAAGATGCCTGTAACTGGGAAGTTTGAATTTCAGGAAATGCTCTGTTTGTATTTTAATACTTCTTGCTGGATTCCAGTATCTTAATTTAAAATTGAAGAACCCAGATACATAACAATTAATATACTATATTAAAATCCCTCCAAGTTGGACACTATAAGCAAACCTGTTTTCAAGGCTCTCTTGTTCTGCTCATAGTAAAGAACAAAATCCTTTCCAAGAAATACTAACATATCATATAATGTCTGGGGACAAGAACATACAACACTTTGCTATATTTGGGCTGGGATTTTAAAAACCTCTCACCATTCAAATGAATGGGGAAGTCTAGGAGGGGGAAGCGGGGAGAAAAGGAAGCTGAGGGGAGACTTCATTGCTCTCTACAACTACCTTACAGGGGGGCTATAGCCAGGTTGGTCTCTTCTCCCCAGTAATGAGTAATAGGACAGGCTTGGGGGAGAGTGGCTGGAAAACTATCTGGCAGAAAAGGACCTGGGGGTGCTGGCTGACAAAAAGCTGAACATAAGCCATCAGTGTGCTCAGGTGGCCAAGAAAGTCAACAGCATTCTGGTCTGTATCAGAAATTGCGTGGCCAGCAGGACCAGGGAAGAGCTCGTGTGCCTGTAATCTGCACTGGTGAGGCCACACCTCAAATACTGTTTACAGATTTGGGCCCCTGACCACAAGGACGTTGAGATGCTGGAGCATCTCCAGAGCAGGTCAACAAAGCTGGAGAAGAGTCTAGAGAACAAGTCTTGTGAAGAGTGCCTGAGGGAACTGGAATCATGTAGCCTGGAGGAGAGGAGGCTGAGGGGAGGCCATATGGCTCACTGCACTTACCTGAGAGGAAGCTGTACTGAGGTGGTTGTTGGTCTTTTCTCCCAAATGATAGAACAAGAGGAAATTGCTTCAAATTGCACCTGAAAAGGTTTTTATTGGATATTAGGAAAAATCTTCACTGAATGGCTGATCAGGCATTGGAATAGGGTGCCCAGGGAGGTGGTAGAGTCACTGATCCCTGGAGGCGTTCAGAAAATGTGTAGACATGGCATGGCATTTCAGGACATGGTTTAATGGCCATTGTGGTGTTAGGTCAATGGCTGGAATCAATGCTCTCTGAGGTTGTTACCAACCAAAACAATTCCATGATTCTATGACAGGAGGAAATGGCTTCAGATTGCACCAAAGGAGGTTAAACTTTGATATCAGAAGAAACTTCTTCCCTGAAAGGGATCTGAAACATTGGAACAAGCTCCCTGGGGAGGTGGTTGAATCCCTATTCCTGGAGATGTTTAAAAGACACACAGATTGTGGTTCTAAAAGATGTGGTTTAGCACTAGCCTTGGTAGAGTTAGATAATGGTTGGACTCCATCTTAACAGGTCTTTTCCAACCTAAATGATTCTATGATTCTGTTCTATGGAAAGCTTGACAGATAACATTTTGCTAGGGGTCAACTCTCATGTTTGCAGGCAGGTCTGGGGTTCAGTGTTATTTCTTGTCTTAGATTTATACCTTCTTTGCAGGTCAGCTACTAGAAGTATATGTTGTTTAAGCCAATACAGATAACAGAAGCGGTGTCTTCAAGATACTTTCATTGCAAATTTTATGGTAGTAACAGGAAAATGGAAGTTTCTCTAGGGGTATAGATGGCTATTTCTGTATTTTTTTAAAATCTATTGAGTAGTGTCTAAACACTTTGAACTGTTCTATTTATTGAGCCAGCAGACCAGTGTGAGCTGTTCATTTTCATTTTCATGAAAGCCTTTTTAAGAATGTGGCTATCTGGTCTCATTTGGGACCACAGAATAAAAGGTAATTGAAAGCTGTACAGAGAGACCTGTTTTCCAATTTAAAAGGGTTCCAGGAAAAAAAAATATGACATTTTAGGGACATCCACTTTGTTGATATATCTGGAACTGAAAATAATTGGTTTGAAATTACCTCATCTTTATTTAGAGAAAAAAAGTGTCTTTGTAAAGTGAACTCAGAGTTGGGATGCAATAGGTAGTCATTTGCCTTGCTGGGATTCTTTTGTGGGTCTCTAAATGTTTTACAAATGTCAGGGATTCAGGATCATCTCACACTTTGAAGTAAGTGATACCTGCTGTCACTCAGCAAAGTGAGGCGATCTGAGCAGGCTGTGTATGAGCACCATATGCAGGGAGGACTGACTAGTTCTGTCTGTACTAGAAAGCATTTAAATGGGTGTTTATAGCATCCTGGTTGGTTGAATTTCTGCTCATTGCCTGGTTGTCTGATGTGGCACTGTTCACAGACAAGGTGAGTTCAAGGGCTGTGCCTACAGCTGGTGGAGAAGAATGACTGAAATGGGCAGGCTCATTTCTCTTGGGTGACAGAGTAGCTAATTCCTTCTGGGCCCAGAATTTTGACTGCTTTGCTGCAGTGACCCAATTTTAGCAGAACGGGAGGGTCTAGGTTGCCCTCTTCAGTAGTTGTGGGCTCTGGGGATGTGAAAGTTGCAGGCTGAAACCTTCAGGTGGGGGATGCAGAATGTAGATCTCACTCTTCCTGCAAAGCAACAAGTTTGAGCACGTTCTTTCTATAGTCCAATAAACTACAGGTAGTCTAAGAACACCACCTGGCAGAAATTTTCTGTTGTCTGAGTTTAGTGGATGTGAAGAGAAAGTGTCAATCAAGGCCAGTGTTAGGTGGCAGAGAATTAACTCTGTGGGCTTCCTCTGTATTCGGAATAACAGCAGCTGCCTTGGGGCAGACCGAAGCCTTGCTTATTCCAGTGACCCAGTAATGGCCAGTAGTGGATATTTAGGAGGTAGTGTGCAAACACCACAGTTTCCTAATGATGTGCTGCTCCAGGCAACATTGAAAGCTGGGACTTACACGGTCGTACTTATTAGCTCCAAGTTACCTTCTTTCCCCTGGATTTGCCCTGCTGCTTTTTGAATCATGTACACCTTCTGCACTCACAGTATGCCACAGTTGGAACTTCCACAACTTCATTGTGTACAGTGCGGAAATACAAGCACAGAATTATTGAGGCTGGAATAGGCCTTTGAGATCATCAAGTCCAGCCCATGACCTAACGCCACCACATCAACCAGACCATGTCACTAAGTACCACATCCAATCTTCCCGTAAACATCTCCAGGGATGGTGACTCCACCACCTCCCTGGGCAGTCCATTCCAGTGTCTGATTACCCTTTCCATGAGGAAGTACTTCCTAACATCCACCCTAAACTTCCTGGTGCCATTTCAGGCCATGCCCTCTTGTCTTGTCACAAGTTGCCTGGGAGAAGAGCCTGACCCCCGCCTTACTACAACTTCCCCTCAGCTAGTTGTAGAGTTGATAAGGCCCCCCCGCCCTGAGTCTCCTCCGGGCTAAACAACCCCAGCTCCCTCAGCCTCTCCTCATAAGACTTTCCCTCAGGAGCAAGTCCTAACCTGTTGGTGCTGTTTCTGCCCTCAGACTGAAACTATGGAAAGCAAGAGAATTTGAGCCAGTTGGAGTTCATTATGTAGGCTATTAGAAAAGTCAGGCATCTCCTTCAGGCCCTGTTTAATTTCTGAGTTTGCTTTAGCAGCACTGAGCATGAAGCTGTCCTGGCTGCCAGTAGTATCCCCTGGCACCACCTCGCCTGTTAGATTTTAAACGTGCATGCCTTGTTTCAACTTGATATGTTACATTCTCAAAGGAGAACCCAGGTGGACGTAAGGAAGAAGTTCTTGACAAAGCGTGTGGTAAAATACTGAAACGGGCTGCCCAGGGATATGGTTGAGGAGGCCGTGTCCCTGGAGACACTTGACATGGCCCTGGGCAGACTGATCTAGCTGGAAGTGTCCCTACTCACTGTAGGGAAGTTGGACAAGATGACTTTTGTGTGTCTCTTCCAACCCAATGCAATCTGTGAACCTGATTACTGAGGTTGTTCAGAACCTTTTTCCCTCTGAAGGTGTGGGTAATCTTTATTCGCAGTTAGCTGGTTCAGTGGCAAAGCCTCCTGGTGGTCAGGGTAGATGCCTTTCACAAGTAAGAGACCTGTCAGACAGCTTGTGCCTCCTTTGGCCCGTTAGAATTGCCTGATACGAGTGAGTGGGTGTTTACCAGCAGTTTTTACTGTTGGTTTCAGTGTGGTAGAACTTGCTGAGCAGGTTGCCTGGCCCTTGGCCTGGGGAGAAGAATGAGCACTAGGAGCAGAAATGGTTGAAAGAAAAAGTGATTAAACAGTCACTGAAGGATGTAATACAAATACATCTTTTTGTTCACTGAATTGTGTTGTCCTGAGGGACTGGAAGAGTATTTAGTAGTTCCTGGACAGTTGGTCTTGCTGGGTTATCTCCTGGAGCTTGCTGCTTCTAGAAGCTCTAGGAGAGACTTGTGAAGAGCATTCTCAGGTAGTCTGCTGTACCCCTTCATCTCAGATGCATCTGCCACTCAGTTATCAGTCTAAGTCTTATTACATGAAGAGCAGCTAGGTAGACTAATTAGAGCTGCAGGAAACCTTAGGTGCAAAGGGCACAGTGTTTGGCAGATTTTCTTCAGATTTTCGGGCGTGCTTCATATACCCATTGATTCACTGTGTAGTTTTTGTTGCTCCCCTAAGCTTTATAATAACCAGTCTGTGGGTGTAATGAAGGCAAAATTCAATCAGAGTCTCTGACTCATCCCATCACTAGGATTTTGAACACAAGAGCAATTGCTTGCTGCCCACTCCTCCCCCACGCTCCCTATTAACTCAGGTCACTCACTGTTCCCACAGGCTTGCTCTCTCCAGGTCTCCCCACCTACTCCTTTATTTTTCTGGCAGGTGGTTTCTCTTTCATTCCTGTCTCCTTTTTTTTTTTTTTTTTTTCCTTTTCCTTTTTTTTTTGGTCCCTGTGTATTTAGCTTTTTCTCAGTTCAGTCATCAGCTGTTCTTCCCAAGCTGTTATACTTTGACTGCATCATCAATACAAAAGACAGGGTTCTGCTCAGATGCAGAACCTGATGTAAAAGCCTAGCAAAGACAAGACCCATGTTCCTATTAGTCCAGGTCAGATATTTGAAATCTGAAAACCAAAACAGCAACAACAACAAAGCAAACAAACAAACACCACAAAACCCCACGCAAAAAGAATTAGGGGGTTTATGTGCTAGTCTGACAGCTTTACCCCCTCCTAATCGTATCCTCTCATACGAAGATGGCTCCTTGTTTTTGAAGAGGTGGATGTGTTGGAAGCCTAATGCAATAAAGGAAAGTTGTCATAGTTTCAGAGATGTTGGGACATACCATTGAAAACCTACTGTGAGGTACCTTCTGCCTTCTCATCTGCTTTGTCAGTGAGCTGTATGACAAGGTGGTGTGACCAATGCCTCAAAAGTCAGATAACCCCAGCGCTTGGGAAGGCAAATCACTGAGCAGTAAAAAGAAAGAAGGAGGCAGTCAGTGGAAAACTGCATGAAAAACTGTGAAAGATGTAGCAGCTGTGGTGCAATGTGTGCACATGGGCTCAAGGAGTCAGTGGAGCTCTCCTGCTCCCACTAACCCTTCAGGCCTGTGCATTTTTCCACAACATGGCACTGTGCACTGTTGTGCTCCTGACTGGAAGATGCCCTGGTACTGTCACCATAGTGTAGATGTACCCATTTTCATGAGGCATCACATGTCTTCAGCCTTTGCTTCCTCTGAGGTTTGTTTGGCTTGAACGAGAGGGGATCTGTGGTGCAGTGTCCTAGCAGGTGCATGGATAGCCTGGCTAGCTGCCCATCAGTTGTTCTGCTGCTGCCTCACCTGCATGTCCTGTAGGCCAGACATATTTTTTAAAAAGGAAAAAAAAGAAAAAGCCCAGTTTGAGCTGTGAGCACACTGCAGCAAAGCTGAGCCTTGGACTAAATGGGTTCATGCATCATATATTGTCAGGAATGGAACTTACTGAGTGTCAGACTGGTGGCACCTATAAAGATACAGAGTGGCCATAAGAACAGCTCAGCTGTCCTTAAGAAGCTAACTGAGCTGCTAGGACCATCTGTATTCATTCACAGTGAGCCAAAACCCCAAAATCCATCGAGACTAAGCCCTGGTGCCTGTGTCAAACAGTCCCCTACCCCTCAACCACCTGCCAAGTGAAAACTCAACATAAGCCAGCTTTTTAAGCTATATGTAATATATAAAAGTCAAGAGACGTTTTTCACCCTGAGATTGCTTTCTAGGTCATCATTTAAAAATTGATATGTATCTGTTTGCCATGAATAGAACCTGGGTCTTTGAGCTTGATTCAATTGCCCAAACAGAGGCATCTGATACTATTTGAAATACACTAGAGTCCTCTTGATGGCTTTCCAGTGACATGTCAGAGGAGTGTATCATATCTGCTGGCACCACACAGAGGTCCAGGATGTCCCAGGGTACTCCAAATGGTCCTGCTGACTTCTCCATGGCAACAGAGTGAAGCCCATCTTGGGAGGCAGCATTAGTTTTTGTAGCAACTGGAGACTGACGTCAACTGCTTTGAGTAAAAAGATGGACAATGCATTTGCCACAGTGGTGACCTGGCTGAGAAGAAAGCTGAGGTATAGGTCAAACCCAGAAGAGACTATCTTCTGTAGCAGAAGAATGCCCTTGTGAATATCAAGAGAGGAATTAACATTTTCAGTGTGCACTTTATAATTCACCATTGGTAGTGCTAACAGCTAATGTAAACTCAATTTGAGATAGTTGTGAATGAGGTAACTGGGCTTGTCTTTTTCTTACCTATGACAAGAAAGAAAATATTTCCAAACACGGGGATATTATGACAGTGAGCTCATGCTGTCCATCTTTCAATTTTATAGAGACTTTTTGCAGATTTAAATTGAAGAGCAACCGTAACTACCTCTTCATGAAGATTTTAAAGCTAAGAATTAACCAGAATAGCTGTCTGTGCTTTTGAAAAGCTACGAAAGTTACAACAAAGAAATTGTTTCCCCCTGAAATATAATTCTCCACTACTTCATTTGCCAATACGAATGTGTCATATGTGTACTACATACATGTGTAGTCTGTTTCTGATACAAAATGGGGGGAAAAAATATTTGCTTTTCAAGGAAATTCTTAATGGTGATTTTCCTATGGTAATGGAGAAGAATAGAATAGAATAGAATAGACCAGGTTGGAAGCATGTCCAACCTATCAACTAATCCAACCCACCTAATCAACTAAACCATGCAGCCAAGCAACCTATAAAGTCTCTTCCTAAACACCTCCAGTGATGGTGACTCCACCATCTCCCTAGGCAGCATATTCCAATGGCCAATCACTCTTTCTATGAAGAACTTCTTCCTAACATCCAGCCTAAACCTCCCCTGGCGCAGCCCAAGACTGTGTCCTCTTGTTCTGGTGATGGTTGCCTGGGAGAAGAGCCCAACCTCCGCCTGTCTACAACCTCCCTTCAGGTAGTTGTAGACAGCAATAAGGTCACTCCTGAGTCTCCTCTTCTTCAGGCTAAGCAACCCCAACTCCCTCAGTCTCTCCTCATAGGGCTTCTGCTCTAAACTCCTCACCAACTTCGTTGCCCTTCTCTGGACACGTTCCAGCAAGTCAACATCCTTCCCAAACTGAGGGGCCCAGAACTGGACACATGTAATGAAATACATTAAAATGCAGGCTACTCCCCAGACATATTTTGCCTTACCTGTGTCAGGTATTTGCCTTACTATGTGTGTCAGCATTGTTAAAATTGGTGGTGTGGGATTTGCATGTGCAGAGATAGAGGTGTGCAGATATAGGTAAGGGAGGTATTGTGAACTTCTGTAAATTATGTTGTTGGTATAAAGGAAATTTTGTGCTTCATGTTGAACATGTTGATGCTGTCAAAGTTGTAGTTTGTGGCAGTTCTCAGTATAAATCAACATGAATAGTATTTTGCTGCAGAACTCCCATTACTTCAGTGAGAGCAGCATTCACTGATTAGCATGCATGAACAGGTTTGTATTTGAAGTGCAGGAGAAGTCTCTGGTTCTTTTTCTTTAATTGAACCTTCTGGCTATAATTGTTTTTAGCCTAGATTCTTGAGGAAATGAGGCTTATGAAGTCAGGCTGCCTCTCTTTTCCTCCTTCCTTACTAACTTGTGAACCCACTGGCCTGTTTCAGACAAGTTTGACAAAGAGATTGAACTCTCAAGGATAATTCAATTCCTACAAGGAACAGTCAAATAGTAGGATGGAGAAGGAGGGAGAGACAACTAAGGCCTCCCAAATGAAGGAAGAGGTTCTCAGAGAGTCCAGACAAGAGGAGATCCTTAAAACTCAGTCAGCTGCAAGGAAGCCAGGTTTTGGGATGTGCAGTCATTTGTAAATGTGTAAAGCCCCTGCCTTCAGTTGTGCCAGTGTTTGCAGCACTACCTGTTTAATGATGCTGTCACTCTCCATGCTGAGCCGAGCTATTGCAGAGGACTGCTTGCAGTCATTCCCTCTTACCTTTAGCCTTCTCTTGCTTGGTAAGAATAGTTTTTCAAAAATAGCAGATTTATCTTACAGAGTTGTTGGTACTTACCTATACTTCTTTGCCTTTAGGAAAAAGGAATGTTTCATTAGACATGTGCATTTAGGTCTGATCTGAGATGGTTGTGCAATGGTTTAAAGCAAAAATCAACAAACGTGGCATGACTGCAGCATGGTAGGAATAACAGCAGCAGATTCAACTCAACCTATGTCACAAGGAGAAGATCCTGGCTGACAGCTCAGGAAGGTGGCACCTCTCACTGAAGCTGGCTGTTGTATAGAGCACCACATGGAATATAAGAGGCAATAAGAAAGAGAAAGAGAAGGTGGCATTACCAAAGAAGCATACAGGGTTAAACTGTTCTTTTAGATGACATACTGGAACAATGAGGGAAGGAACTTCTATTTGGGCTATCCTTGATAGTTGAAACATCCTAGATAAATTTGTAAAAAGTGCTGCTACTACATAACATAGTCAGCTGTTGGCTTGAAAATAATGTCCTAGACTAAACTAACCTCATTATAATGTTAAACTCCACATGTCCTAGCTAGAAGACCACTGCATTTCACTGTATAAATACCTGCTGTGAATTTCAAGGTGTGTGCTAGCTTTCTGAGAATACACAATCTGGCACAACTGTGTAATAAACTAGTGTTGCTTTCTAAAGGTATCATTAGGTTTGGAGACTTCTCTTGGTTACAATTTTCGGTAACAATGTGACTCTCTGTGGTTAGAGCTCATCAAGAAGGAGGGAGTTTACAATTATCATTTCTGCTGCTAGGTTTCTTGGGGTATGTTTTCTTTAGGCAGCCAATTGATGAAAAAACCTGACAACCGTCCTGGAAGTAGAGGTGACTACATTTTATGTAAGAACCATATGCCATTTTCCTGAGCTCTTAGCTCTCGTTTTCAGAGCAGCAGCCCACAAGGCTATTCCTGTATCCTGCTGGAGGACCAGGCTGGTCTTTGGCTTTACTCAAGGCTGGCCTAAGAGATGTTTGCTCTTTCTTCCCCCAAACTTTAGGCAGTGTAAGTCCTCCATTGTTCCATGCATAGCTAATCTTTTAAACAAGTACTACTACAAAACAAACCCCAACAAATTTAGTCAGCTTTCCCTAAAGCACCAATAGTACTATGAGCAGGTTTTCTTTTATTGCATATTTCAGCATGCCAGCTGTTACAATATCTGTAATGCACGTAACAAGCAAGGGAGTTTATTATTAGGCAATTGAATAAGGCTGTTCTTCCTAATGAGTCATTTGCCTTTCAGTCCTGGATGTTGCTGTGATCTGTGTCGATTGTGTCTTAGTGTGCTTTGATTTGCTATAAAGCAGCTGTGCATTTCAGCAACGCACATGAGAACCAGGAGTGTAAAAGTAACAGGCAAATTTTATATATGCCATAAAGAAATGATGGCAAGTTGGGGTTGGGTTCTGTTCCAGGGAAGTTAACTAACGGATATACCGAAAGGCTTTGTTTGTTTCAGTGTGCATCTGATCTTAGACTCCTGTATTGCTTGAAAAGAGATGCAAGTAGAGCAGCCCAAAAGAAGAGAGAGTGACACAGCTGAGTCAGTAGAGGCCAGTAGTAAACACTGGTGCCCTGCATTGCTTTGGATGCCAGGAGAAGACCACAGAGAGGACAACACAGTTCAGAAAATGCTGCCCTGTTTTTTTAACTGATGCTTCTAAAAGTAAGGCAGACACAAAGAAAGGGGAAGGCTGTGGGCAGAATTTTGTGCTGCTGCTGTGTGTAATGTTAAGCAACCTCTTTAAACACCCTGGTTTGATAGGATGATAAAAAACAGCAGGTACAGAGAGTATGGGAATGGTGTTGTTTCGAGGGTGTTTGGGTGATGATCATGTTTGCTTTGGTTGTTTAATTCAGTCTGGTTTGGAACACAGTGTAATATGGAGTAAAAATTTGCTGTGCAACTACAGACAAAGAAAATGCAAGACGACCTCAAATGAGCTGAAGGGAGGGCTGGATCTTTCTGATGTGTCATCTGCAGAAGCATTATTAAAATTGTTTGGATTGATAGTTTATTGACTTTGCATTCGCTATGTACATACTTGTGTGCAGTTAAGACTGGAGTTTAAAAACATAACCACAGTTTATCAGTATAAATGCAGTATCTTTAACATGCTTTCTCTTCCCCAAATAATATGGGGAGACATTCTTAAATTCTATTTAATCACAATATCCTAAATGTGATTTTTTTTCTCCTGTTTTCTATACAGGATTGCATTTATCTGACAAAGCAACCTGTGTTGCCTCTTAAAAATCTGTGTAAAATTCACAGTGTGTGTAAATATGTTCTTATTTATTTGTCTGCTATGGGTTATAGCTTATACCAATCTGAAAATTAACAAGTGGTGAATCAGAAGATATTGATCTTTATATGTATATTTTAAAACACCTCTCCTTGCACAATGCTTGTGTCTGCCTGTTTTGAGCTGAAATAGTAAGTCTTCAGTGTACAAGTCTTAGTTACTACTCATACTGTAACAGACCTCTATTGTATAGCAGATAGTATCATAGTATCATTCAGGGTTGGAAGGGACCACAAGGATCATCTAGTTCCAAACCCCCTGACATGGGCAGGGACACCCCACACTAGATCAGGCTGGCCAGAGCCTCGTCCAGCCTGGGCTTAAACACCTCCAGGGACAGGGCCTTGACCACCTCCCTGGACAACCCATTCCAGGGTTTCACCACTCTCATGGTGAAGAACCTCCTCCTCACATCCAGCCTGAATCTCCCCACCTCCAACTTCATTCCATTCCCCCTAGTCCTATCACTACCTGAGATCCTGAGAAGTCCTTCCCCAGCCTTCCTGTAGGCCCCCTTCAGATACTGGAAGGCCACAATTAGGTCACCTCGGAGCCTTCTCTTCTGCAGACTGAACAGCCCCAACTCCTTCAGTCTGTCCTCATAGGAGAGGTGCTCCAGCCCTCTGATCATCCCTGTGGCCCTTCTCTTGACACGTTCCAGCGGGGTTACTAGGTTATTTAAATAGCTTTTGACACTGATGTGTTATTTGATGCAAAGTTTTTAACCTCTCTGTCCCTTTGTTTTCCCTTGCGAAAGGGATGCAACAGTTGAGATTTTTTTTTCACTTATCTTCTCCTTCTTTTAGAAATAGAAATTAATAAGCTGTTCAAGATTAGCGAGAAGAAACAACACTTTCTGTGAGACCTGCTAACAACTGAGGAAAAAACCCACAAAAAACCACAGATAAACTTCTGTGCTCACAAGCCCCTTTTTGCATCATATTTGTATAAATTTCTCTGTAGACTGTCCTGGAAATACAGAGCAAGCATGACAATACTCACTTATAAAGAAAAAGTAATAAAAAATAGTTGGCATCTGTAAACCAACTTACTATTCACATAGAGGTCCATGAATGCATAGAAGACATACAGAGATGCAGAATATGTAGTGCTTGCTGTTCACTAGAGTTGGCAGACCTAGAGTGCATTGGACCTAGAGAGTCAATCCTACAGCACAGTTTGCCTGTAGGGTTCTGTCACCCAAAAAAAGTGGTAGCTTGGGGTCAAATGATACAGTTAAGAGAAACTAAGAGCAAGAAGCTAGGTGGCTTCTGCAGCTCAGAGAATAGATTCGTACCCAAAATTATGGAGGGACCTTTGTCTACCTCTAGCAGCTTGGTGGTCGAAATGTAGTTGTAATCCAAAGATCAGGGGAAAATTAGGTAATTAATTTAGGTTCAATGGATGTAGTATCTAAAGTTAGGGCTCTCCCTCTTGAGCTGTTGGCCCAGGTGTTTAAATCTGGCCTTCCCAAACTAGATTGCATGAGAAGCCCCTTGAGTGAGGGACATCTCCTAGTCACCTCACAACTGCACCCACAGACTGGTGCTACACTGAAGGCTTTGCAGAGAGTGAGTTGCATGTGCTGATTTGCACTGGAAGAGACCAACGCCTGCTCCCCCTGGGAGTGAGACTTCCTTTCCAGCTTTTTTAAAAAGAAGGCATGTCAGAGATTCTCAAAACCTATCAAGCACACAGTGTTTTTGTTTTCATGATAGGTTCTCTGCTGAAGCTTGATGTAATCTCTGTTAAGTTCTGAGTGGGAAATCATGCACTTTTCTTGTTTTACTCTAGTCATGAAAACTGACCTTTGAAAGGTATATGGTAACATCTAAACACACTCCTTCCTCATCTTTTTTAATTTTTGCCTGTAATGCATCTCATTGGTGTGAAACTGGAGGCTCAAAAATCCATTGAGGTTGGTTATTTATAAAATATAATATAGATATATGCATACACATATATGAATCATAACTACTTCTGTATGTATATCCTTTGCTCAGCAAAGGTTTTCCCTTTGCATTCTGCTCCACAGTGATTTACTCTCAGTGCTTAGCTGAGAGAGGAGGAGGGACCTGAGCTACTCAAGTGCTTTGTTTATTAGTGCTCTATCAATCAAGGACTTCTGAATCCCTGATACTATTCCAGTACATTAGCAGATACCTATTTGATTAATGACAGGTTAGAAAGGTAGCTTTGAGGGAGTTGTGGAAGTCAGAGATTTCAGTGCTGTTTTTTATCATGGGTGAGCATGTCATCTCCTCACTAAAGTTATTTACTAATCTCTGTACTAAATGTGGGTGGAGTTTTTTAGGATATAGTTTTTCAGCTTCCATCAGAAGATTTTGCTATAGTTTCATATCTCACGTATGTCCTCGTTTCCTCTGTGGATGGATGCACTGCCAATTTACCTCCATTCAGATGAATGCCACTGTTATTCTGCAGCTGAGGCAGCCGTGTTTTCCCTTCCTGCCATTTCTTCCTGCCACCTCAACCTCTGGGACATTCACTGGAAGCAGGCACCCTGCTCCTCAGCCTTTGTTTTACTCAGCCAAACCCCCCCACCAGATTCTGTTTCTCTGCTTGCAAGACAGACTTTCCTTTCCTTGGGTCACTTCAGCAGCCCTCTTTCTGTACATGCTCCAGGCCAAATTGATCTTATTTGGATGTTGGAGATCAGAAGCACACACAGCATTGCACGCAGAGATACACTGCAAAAGAACAAACCTTGCCACAGCAGCTTATTGCCTTTCCTAGACAATCCTGGTTTGATACGTCCTTGGGGCTGTGATGGCTTATTCCACAGTCTGTCACATTGGTGTCTCCACAGTCAGCTGTTGATCAAAGCATCCATGGTGTTCTCTGCCATGCTTCGGTCACAACCAAAAACCTTCCAGTCTGTGTCTCCACTGATGTGTGGGGTTCATGTTGCTGATTAGAAATACTTTGTTCACTTTCTGCTTTCATACTGGCTTTCATTCTTTCGGCTTCAAGGTCATCACATTCTGTCATAACCCCAGTTTTTCCACCTTCCCGTTGTCAAATGAGCAAATGCAGTGTCCCAGAGTTATGAAGCTTAACAACATAATCGAAGCAGTTGCTTTCTATATCTGTGACTTTGTAGCCCCTCCAGCCTGTTGTCTCCAAGAATGGTTTGGCTTGGAAGGAACCTTAAAGATCATGTAGCTTCAACCGCGCTGCCATGGGCAAAGCTACCTCCTACAAAACCAGGCTGCTCAAGTCCCGATCCAACCTGTCTTTGATCTGGGATGAATTCTGCAGGGGCTGATCATATGTGCAGCTAAACCAATTGTAAACCTCCAGTTGATTTAATGGAGTACTTCACTGTCCCCACATTTTCTGTAGTTTTTTTAAGTGCAACCTGTTTTGCATATTACCAATATGGTGTTTTAATGGTTGTTTCCGTACCTAGGGAATCAAATGGAACAGGCTGACTAAGGCATATACTTTTTGAAGCTGTATTTATAAATCCATTAATTTAAATACTTTGAGAACTCTCAGCTGTGCTGTCATGATGTGAATCCCTATCTGTTTCTGTGAGGACTGTTTCACAAGAGAAAATCTGTTGACACTCACAGTTAGGGGTTTGTAAAAATTATCTGGATAGTGATGTATGCAGTATGTACTTACACTGTTTCTGTGGATTGAAAGTGAGATTCTGGGTTTTGTTGCTCCTGCAGGCTTTCTCCTTGGTTCTCTTTTTATTTCAATAAGAATGTTTCATGCTTTTGCAAGTGTGTGTGTTTTTGACTCTGTTTGCTTTTACTTTTTTCCCCCTCTTCTCTCAAAATTCCATCTCTGTTTTCTATAAAGGACATGGGAAAAATATTTTCAATATATATCATTAAATGGCTTCCTTGTTCTTATACTACTCCCTAGGCATCTGCTGCTGACTGCTTTTGGAAACAGGATACTGGGCTGGATGTACCTTGGTTTAACACAGTGCAGCTGGTTTTATTTTCTTAATCGCTGAATCATTTGTCAGAAAAAGTGATTTTTATTAATTTGCTTGTATGCAACTGCAGTGGCTCTTAAGAAGCAGAGCCTACAGTTTGCTCTTGAGAGTATAAAGATAAATTCAGAGGTGTACAACAGCTCATCTAAGTAATTACAGAAGTGTTCCTAATTGTAACCTTCTGATGAGTGCTGAGGCAGTAAGCGTGTATTGCAACGAAATGTGCAGCTTCCAGAAAGTCTTGACGTTTACCCTGGAGAAGAGATGAAGAACCCAACAGCAGGGAAAGATGAGAGCTACCCCAGCTTGCACTCTGAAGGGGAGGCAAAGGATGCCAGTGAGGAGAAAAATCTGCCTGAGACTTGGTAGCTGGAGTTGCCACTGCTCAAGAAGGGGAACAGGAAAGAACTGGGGCAGGGAAGGTGTGGTTTGTGTCCAGATTTCACAGTGCCTTATCATAAATGTAGATAGTAAATATCTTCTTAATAGTTCAGCAAAATTTTAAGGGCTCACAACTACAAGATTTCACAGCTTCTTCTTGAAGCTTCTTTGTTTAAACCTTAATTTTGATGATTACATACTTTTTTCCTACTAATAATAAAAAGTAAATGTTGTGATATCTGATTATTTTTGTGTTTTAAGACACAGACGTAGTAACATGAGCTCTATTGCCTTATCATGTTTGCATATATGTTTTCCTAGTTCATATACCACTGAAGCAATAATGCATTGTGGTATGCAGCACTGAGATGCAACTGAGAATCATAGAAATACTGTTATTAGTTACACTGGACTAATGAAAATGATCTTACAGTGATAGTCTCAGAGGTATTTTAAGATTCCTGGGCATCACTTTTACCTGTCTATGTGGCCAGATTTAAAAGTGGAAGTTTTCTTGAGATGAAGTTTTGCATTCACATAATTCCCAAACAATTTCTACAATTGGATGTCCAACTTAGACTTGTATTTTACTTTTGCTGTACTTTCATCCATTTAACTGTGAGATCTGTTTTTGTGATTAAGTGCACTATCATCTGGTTTAATTATTGTCACCAAGGTTAGCGTTTTTCACCTACTGTTTTTGCGAAAGTTTGTTGTTTGATGCATTCACATTCTAGCTGTATGTTCTTGTTTGTATTTTTAGAAGGAGGTAGAAATCTTGAAAACTTTGACCTATATTTTCATTTCAGAGATTGTCAGAGCATTTACAGATCCTGAGCTTTGTTGACTTGTTGCTCAGGAGTTAGTTAAAATTGGCTGAGTATCTGTCCTAAATACTTCCCGGCTGCTGTACTTGGAATAGCAGTGTTCACTTCCCCGGCGATGGCAAACTAGCCAACAGGCAATATATTTTTATTTGACTCCACTGTCCTTGAAGCAGTTTAATTTTAAGGAATAACAACATGTATTTCCATGTTTAAACAAAGAAAAATGTAAATGTTTAGAATACAAATAAATTTTTTCTCTAGCTATAGGGCAGCAAACGAGATGTAGGAATATTGGTATTAGCCCCTAATCTATTCATGAAGATGAGCAAAACAAAGGACCAGGTGCACTTCATTTTGTATCTAAGTTACTTTTCTAAACAGAAGATATGTTTATTTGAAGAGCATTGAATAAGTGCTTATGTGTAGGTCATTATTTGAACACACAAGCTCAGGCTGGCCTACTCCATGTTTTGTTTAATCTCCCAGTGCTATGGTGAGAGCGACTGGGTTGAATATGGTTCTTTGCTGTCTTTTCTGATGGATCCTCAGAGATGAGCATTGGCTTATAGACAGCAACAGCAATCTCATACCTCCCAGTGCAGCTACTCAGAGCCATACTAGATAATCCCTCTGTTAAGGTGGGAATCTGGGGACACTGGATATTGCTGTGGAGTACAGTGTGGCGTTGAGTAGCTAAGGGACTCCACTGGCACCTATAGACAGTTCACTGCTTGGATGCATGAACTACAGTGCCTGCTTGGGCCATTCACAAGTGTGGAGAAATGTCACAGAATGACTCTCTCCTTCCCAGACTGGTGAATCCTCAATTACTTGTAACCCCCTGCAGCATTAGGAGGTTTGTGTTGTTTTTCAGTTTTTTTTAGAGTGTTGGAGAACATGATAGTGGTAGCTATTATGTTTCCATCACAGTAGGGTTATCATTGTCCTCTTATGTGCAGTCAAAAATACTTCATTGTACATCTAGACTCCAGTGTATGCATGAGTTTGTGTTTAATAGCAAGCATAAAATCTACATTTAAAGCACCAAAATAATGTTTTAGAGGTCTTCAACTCTCTGTGTGTCAGCAAGTAGTACATGATAAATTGGCAGACAGCTGTTTGATTGTACATAAATTTTTGTCTAGTACTCAAATAGCTTAATATTTTCCAGCTGTGAATAGATGTATCTGAAATTGTTCCGCTTTACTCTTGAGACTTCTAGTTCCTCCTTCATTCTAGTACTTCATGAGCAGTTAACAACTCTGTGTGAGGCTTTGTATTTCCAAAGAGCCAAATTCAATTACCTAGTGATTGGCTTTTATGTTGGAGTATCTGTGAAATGCTAGGGAAAGTTGTCCTTGTCAGATTTGCTGGTGGTTTTGCATTGTTTCCTTGTAGTCTCCAAACTGGTAATTCTACTTGTTAAACTGAGTTGGATTTTGTAATCCCTTTGTTGTGGGATTGTCCTTTGCTTCCCACAGTACATTCCAGAAATGGTTTGCTTTCAGGCCACTCTATAAATTTTTTAGATTTCTGTTCGATGTTTGAAAAGGTTTTTCCTGGCTCCTACCTTGCCTTTGGTTTTGCTGATATGCTAGTCAAATGTTCCTTAACTAGTTGAAACTGAGCACTTAATTTGTTAAATACAACCAGCCAAAGGAGTCCTTTGGGCATGCATCTGCATTATTTACTGTCTCTTTATTTCATTGTTCTCAGGATTGTAGCTGAAGAAAACTAGTGAAACATGGTCTAGATTGTAGTGGGTGGCTGTACCTATGAACTTTCTCTTGAGACCCTGATACCTTTAAAATTCACTGTGTTTCCTATTCTTAAAGCAGAGTTGACATTTATAGCTAATTTGACCTTATCTGTTCGCTGAAAGTTTGAGTTTGGCACTACCATTGCTGATAAATACCTGCTGATGAAACAGTGGGCTTTCAGTATGGGATGGTGA
Organism: Melanerpes formicivorus; assembly: GCF_026170545.1. Taxonomy (NCBI): domain Eukaryota; kingdom Metazoa; phylum Chordata; class Aves; order Piciformes; family Picidae; genus Melanerpes; species Melanerpes formicivorus. The sequence continues at coordinate 18,439,516 of NW_027142353.1, read as the reverse complement.
AATAAAACAAATAAAAAGGCCAGTGATGTCTACTGGAGGAGACAGTTCTCTTTAAAAATGTTAACAGTGGTGCTGTAGTCTCAATGTCTGTTTAAAATTCATTAAAAGACATTTTCCCCATTGGCAGTTTCTTCCTTTCTACTGAAGTTACTTGCCAAGGAAAACTGAGATTATTTACTGTATTCCATGTAAACTGTAGAAAGGCAAGATACTTCCAGTCAGTCTGCTTTTAAGGTATCTAAAAATCTGTGCAAACAAATATAACTAAGTAAGCTAATAAAACTAATGCGCTAATAGAGGTGTGCTTGGGGTGTATTCATGTTTAACTCACCTCCAAAGAAATGTCTGTATCAGAGGCCATATCTTCAGAGATAATAAGGCAGCCTTATAAAAATCTCACTTTTTGTGTGTGATTGGTTTGCTTATATATAAACTCTACATATCCTATAGTGTGTGGCTTGCATATCAGTGAGGGGGGATGAGTGCAGTCCTTCCAACCTCCTGCATCTTTTACCTGTGTGCTCGGTATTATTTGGCAGTACCTGGAATGAGAGTTTTGCCCTCATATGACGATGCTTCATCTGGCTCAGAGGTCTTCCAGGGGATCCCTAATGAAATTTATGTTCCCATACTGGTGCTGCTATACCAATACTCACCCTTACAGAGCAGCTATATCCCCCAAGACTGGCCTGAAGATGTGAAAACATATTTAAAAGTAGATGTATCTTTTTGCTTTTATTGCTGTATATATTTACTAAGTAGTATAGGGTAGGGATTTAATAGCCTGAAGAGTCATGCTTTGTGGGCTGCCTTGTGAATGAGTGGTAGGAGGTAAATGACAGCTTGTATTAGGAGCTGTATTTTTGGGCATGGTTTTACATTACATTTGACAAAGAGCACCTAACGCTAGTCTTAGTCTTGCTAATTAGCAATTAGCGAATTAGCAATTAGTGATACATACACCACCCTTCTTGTGGTCACTGTTGGTTGAGAGAGTCCTCTCTGCTGTGGTGGAAACCCGTGATAGATACTACTAAGTACTATAGGCTGGTTAAAACAGATAAATGTTCTAAGTACATTAGTGTTAAATTTGTAGATTTGTCTAAACTCCCTCTCACGCTCTCTCCATCCGGACACTGAATCCCCAGTGATTAAATAAGGGAGTTGGTTAAACCCTGTCTAGATGCTGGTTAGTGATCTCATGTTTTGACTATTTCTTCTGATGAATGGTGCTCATCCATCAAAATTTTTCTTCACTTAAAAGCAGTGGGATGGGAAAAAACCACTGATTTGGCCATTTAAATACTTATTTTCCAGACCTTCCGTAATTGCAAAGGCTTTTAGAAAAATCTGAATCAAGTCTGTTTCAATTACAATTAACATTTCATACCATGCTACGTTTTAACCTGAACGTCCTTCAGATTGAATTTGACATGCCATGGCAATTGTAATCACTTTATGATGTGTGTGTCAGACAAATAAAAATAGAAAATAGAAACAAATGCTTCATGGTTCCTGGCAGTGAAAGAGCCACTCTTGTGGAAAAGCATGAGATCATGATGTCTTTTATTCTCCCCCTTTCTTTTTCCGTTAAATTTTGGTTTGGTTTGTGGAATTTTAGTTTAATATAGTCTTCAGCCTTCTGACATTTATGAAGAATATTTAAACCAAAGTCCTGCAGTGTGGCTGCGATGAGTGATTCTCCTGGGAGCGATGAAGGCCTGGTTCAGCCACACTGCCAGGCTGGGTAGTGAGCCAGATCCATTCTCAAAGTCTGTTAGTTTTGAGGACTTGGTGGTTGTGGTCATCTCCTTCCTGGTTCAGAGACAGAAGTTCTTAGTGCATCTGTTCTGCTCCCTCTCTGCTCCCAGGCAGGATTGGAGAGGTCTGTCAGCCACAAGTAAGTGTAATCTTCACCTAGAGTTTCTCACTTGGTGGTTGTTGCCACTTTGGTGTGAAAAGCAGTTATGGAAGCCTTGGCTATGCCCTTGGCTTCTAACTGCACCCTGCCTCTTTCTCCTTGGCATTCAAAAAAGGAAGCATTTGACAAAATATATTGATGGGAATCTCCATTTTGTGACTGCTGCTCAGGCAAGGTGCGGGCACTGAAAACTCTTTGCCTACAAAGGAAAGTCATAAATCATATGGTCTATTGGTTCCTCTTTGGGGAACACTATTTCAGACTGTGTTAATTTATCCTGAGAAACAGATGAGGGTAGTGCCAAACCTGTGAAGTCTTCCAGGAGATAGACACTGAAAGCAACCATTGGTCCCTGTTAACAGGGGAGCCTGCTTGTCTTCTGTAGAAACTTCAAGAGGAAGGAAAAACAAGTCACAAAGGTGATTCCTTTATTCAAGTGAGTTTGTGTATTTTATAGTAGAACTTGCAATAGCCTGTCAAGACTTGATAAAATTCTTTTACCTGCTAAGAATTATGGTGGGAAGGTATCATCTTCAAAATGCTGAAGGCAACAAATCAGAGAAGTCCTTGCGCAAGTCAAATGGTCATGACCTTTTTCTTTCTACATAGATCACTAGGGCTTTGCTGTAACACTGAAAAGGTTGGGTACACTAGTACACAATTCCTTCTGATGCAATTTGAAGTACAACAAAAAGTTTGCCTTGAGATTATGTTTAAATGCGTATAGGCATTATATTCTCCAAAACACTGTGTGGTAGCTATCGTCTATGGAGTCCATCAGCTGGGATGTGAAATGCCTACTTGCATTAAAGTACTTCTGGACAAATGGTCCAACAGATTTAATCTTTAACATGTTACCAAATATTCTGTTAATTATAACTGTGTTTGAATCCTTCTACTTTTCCGTAAGTGCTTTGAGTTTCTGTGGTCATTAGCCTTTGGTCGAGTGTGTGGTTAAGGCATGCGTGAGCATTTTATTGCAAACAGTGTGCCATCATCAGCACCTGAATTTAATCTTGCCCACCACTTTCCAAATAAGATCCTCCTTTTCTGTGGTTTGTAAGTCTCTCAAAATGCAATTATCTGGGCTGAAACATGAGGGCTTACTCAGAGTGTTTGTTTAAAGTTTCAGTGAAACTCTTCAAGCCTTTTTCAAAAACAGTTGAGATGCAAATAACTTGTTTCTCCTTTTTAAGTGCATCTTAAAACTGTTTCAAAAATAAAGTTGACTCCTCATTGTTTACAGCTGAGCCTCAAAATCCTGCAGCAGCAGTGTTGCTCTGATATCAGTAATTCTGCCTTATGCTGGTTTTGAGAAATTTCACCCAAGTTTGGTTATTCTCTGTGTGTGAAAACTCACCATCTATGCACGCCTAGCAGAGGCTGTGTGTGGGTTGGTGTGCAGATAAGACAGACTCTGTTCACAGAGCTGCCTTCAAGCTGAGCACAGCTTTCAATGCATTTGCTCCATTTAGGTGTCAGGTGCTGGTGCCAGGAGTGGGTAAGGAGAGACAGAGCAAGAGGAGAGCTGGGACAAAGTGGGAGCTCACACAGGTGAACTGGGTGGAAGCCAAGGGGTTAGGAAATTGTTCTGGCAATATGTTGTCCAAGTGATGTTAGCTTGCACTCTTCCAGTCTTACATTTTCCTCTGCCTCAGTAGTGCACATCACAGACAGCTTTGGGGAGTTGGGATGGCACGTGGAGGTGGTCATGTCTCCATTCACAGGGTGCTGATGCAGTAAACAAGGCAGGCAGTGGCAGAGCTGGCAGGAGTTGGCCTCTTAGTCAGGCATTCACTGTTCTTCTGGAGACTAGCAACTGAGGCCCTGAAGCTAGCATCTTCACTGCTAGCTCTTACGTGGCTGGGTTCCCCAAACTCAAAAGCAGTAGGAGTCTAGTGGAGCACTTAAACATGCCATGTGGATGCAATGGCAAAGTGGAAGGAAGGCAGGGATCTGCAGCCAAAACCCACAGACACTTCTCAGGTCTTCATTTGGTCTCAGTTTATTCAATGTAGAGTGAGAGTAGTGCTGTCTAGTCTCAGAAGACAACAGAGAAATCCATTAACAATTTTTAATGGAGCCATTCCTGCTGTGCCTATGGATAGGCCCAAAAGGCAGTGACTATCTTGCATTCAAGCCAGGAGATAGATGAATATGTGTTAGAGTTCTACTGTCTACTGACAGTCAGGGTTAAAAGAAGTACCCTTCAACTGCCCTATTCATTATCTGGGAAAGGAGACTGTGTAAAATAGTAGATGCACTCATGTAATTGGGGTTGGTATCACCGCATCTACTCTGGACCTGATGAAGAAAGGTACCGTGGACACCAGAATACACTGATAATGTCATTGTAGTATAATAAATGGCAGGGAGTCCAGTGTGTTCATTCCCTTGAAAATCATGGATATATGCCTTGGAAAACCTAGAGACAGTATTTTAATTTGAGATTAACTTAGAATTTCATTTAGTTGAAGCTGAATCTATGTTAAGGAAGAGAATAATTATCTGCTCCTTCAACACAGTATTGAGAAGGTATAAGCACTCTCAAGACCACAATCACATATTCTAGCACTTAGATGAATATAGCATTCAAGGGAGATAATAAGACATCCTAATGTGTCTTATCTGTTCTCATAACCATGATTTAGCTGCCTAATTCTGTAAGCCAGCATTTGAAATAAATGTAACTGCATTACAGTTCTTACAGTTTTTGCTGGATATTCTGGAAGCTTCTTAATACTGGATGGAGGAGGACAAATAGAACTTCAGCAAAAAGCAGTGGGTTTTCTTTGGGTTACTGGGATGCCAGGTTCTTCATGCACTTGATTGAGTTTCTGGACCTCTTACCACCCTCTTTCTCCTTTTATTTATTTATTAAAAGCTGGTCTAGCTTGTTGAGTCTCTGGGTGTTTCTCACTGCTAAGTGTCCTGTCCCAGTGCTTTGAGGCAGAGATCTCACTGCCCCTCCTGCTGGTCGTGCTGGTTTCCTCATTCCCTGAAGAGGGAAATCTGAGGTGTATTGGTCTGCGAGAAAAGATAGGAACTGAAATGTATCACTGATGTTAAGAAATCAGTCCCCAAAAGAGGAAGGGCATGGGCTGGGTGTAGAAAAGCTAGAAAAGGCGTCTGCTTACCTTTTGCTTTGCAGGTCAAACACACTTGGTTGCTCTCTGCTAGGTGGTCCCATAATGATAATGGTGTATTATCATCTTGGTAATTTATTTGCCACTTCTCTTACAGTTATGGGTGGTATGGGGTATTTAAGGTGTGGTTCTTCTTTTGAAATATTTTAGGTTTTTAGGAGTGTTTCCTTTAATTTGTGCTTTTTAATGCAGTTCCAAATACATGGAGTTTCTAAAACACCAGGAAGTTTCTGTGTATTTTCAGTAGCTTTCCAGTGAGTGGAGAGATGCTGTCAGACTCCATCCCTTGCTGGGCTGTTCCAGGAGTGAAGTTGATGATTTATTAATAAAGTGGTTGAGGTTCCAGACTGCTGGATCCTAAGCAGCAGGAGCAGTTCAGGAGGATTTTCCAATAAAAAGAGACAAAAGAGGAATTCCTGCCGCTGGCAAACAGCATTGTGAGTAATCGCTATATTCCTAAGGTCTCTGGGAAATGCCTACCTTTTGATAGTCATACTGCTTTTGGGTTTATCATTTTCCAAATACTGTTCTCAAGCCATTTGTAACCATTCCTATTGTGAAGATAATTTCTCAATGGAATACCGAGCCTTTATAACTTTTGTATATAGTTATGTGGGAGGTGGAGCCAAATCAATACACAAGTTATATTTTTATTAATTTCTTACCTTATCACTAATTATTCATAACACAAGCTTGCATTAAAGTCAGCATACCTCTGCTTGAAGGCTTTCATGAGCATTGCAAAGGAGGAGGTTAGAGAGGTAGATCAGGAAGAGGTGCCATGCCATGCCCTGCCCAACTTCTTGCTTGGCCTTCTGCTACACTGCTCTTGTCTTTTGTCTTACAAGCTGACCTGCAGTGCAACAATTTACCTTCCTGTACTGGCATTATTTCTGGAATGGCTGTTTTTGTCTGCTCTTGAAATTCTGAGAAAAGTTGACGAAAATTGCCTCTTTCCAAGCTTTTATCTTCTTTTACAGTTCGGTCAAATTAAACTTAATGGTAGAGTATGTTGTTTACCAGCCAAAAATCCATGTCACCTCAAGTTACCATGTGGTCCCACCTGCAATTTACACAGCTCTCTTCTGACTTCCATGAAAACATTCTGTCCTCGTGGTGAGTGGGTACATTAAAGCTGCCCTGAGCTGTGTTAACTGATTGTAATGCTGTATCGTGAGACTGCATAAAGGTTTTGACTTTTTTTCTATAACACAGGAATCTGCAGATGCATTGACTTCTCCTAACGGGCAGAGTTGGAGGGCTTAAATCACTGCTTTGCTACTGTAGCCCATCTTGAGTCATATGACAAGCTGCATCTTGTCCTTTCATGGGAGGAGCTGTATTTTTGTTAGACTCTAACCCACCACACCCTTGCAAGCACAAGGCAACTTTGCATCCTGTGAAGAGTCTCACCCCCAATATAATAGAAATCAGGCATTTTAGGAATTTTAACTAAATGAGTTCATGCTTCCCTCTGCTTTCTTTGTTTTCATTCCATAAGAGTCTTCCTCTATTCCTTTACATTGGCTGCTTGCTTCTTGTTCCAGGAAAATTGCCTGTGTATATTAGAGAAAATTTATTTCAGAGGTTGTCTGGTTGCTTGGAATATACTGTGTGAAGCTGGTCGCCAAACATAAAGCTAAGAAAAAAATAACTGATTTAGATTTTGAGTGCTAATGAGGGGTGAAAATGGGAAGAGAAAAAGGAGCTATGTGATTGGGCAAGAAATAATCATTATTTCATAGTATCATAGTATCAGTCAGGGCTGGAAGGGACCAAAAGGAATGTGTCCTGAGAAGGGCAACAAGGCTGGTGAGAGGCCTTGAGCACAAGCCCTATGAGGAGAGGCTGAGGGAGCTGGGATTGTTCAGCCTGGAGAAGAGGAGGCTCAGGGGTGACCTCATTGCCCTCTACAACTACCTGAAAGGTGGTTGTAGCCAGGAAGGGGTTGGTCTCTTATCCCAGGCAACCAGAACCAGAACAAGGGGACACAGTCTCGGGCTGCGCCAGGGGAAGTTTAGGATAGAGGTGAGGAGAAAGTTCTTCACCAAGAGAGTCATTAGTCATTGGAATGTGCTGCCCAGGGAGGTGGTGGAGTCGCCATCCCTGGAGGTGTTCAAGAGGAGATTGGACGTGGCACTTGGTGCCATGGTCTAGTCATGAGGTCTGTGGTGACAGGTTGGACTCGATGATCCTCGAGGTCTCTTCCAACTTTAGTGATACTGTGAAAAGGATCATCTAGTTCCAACCCCCCTGCCATGGGCAGGGACATCCCACACTAGATCAGGCTAGCCAGAGCCTCATCCAGCCTGGTCTTAAACATCTCCAGGGATAGGGCCTCAACCACCTCCCTATTATTCACAAATTATTTTCATGGCAGTAAACACAGAAATAAAATAAACTGGTATTGCTTTAAACTGCCATTTCTTTGTCTGAATTGACTTTGTCTTATATTTTAGAAGTAAACTGGAGGATGTTTGTCCGACAACTTGCAATTTAATAAGTGTCCTCTTTTTTGGTGTCTGCAATATCTGTTTGAATTCTTTCTCCTTTCAGCAATTTAATGCTGAGTATACTTCCCTTGATACTGTGAGGCAAATTATTAGACTATTCTCTATAGCCACCCTTCTCAACATTTGTTTGAAAGAGCATCTTGAGAAGCTCAGAGCTTTTTGTGCAAATGTGCTCTTCAGTAGAACATTTTGTCTTTTTCCACTTAAATAAATATCTCCTATTAAGTCTTTAGTGTTAACACTCTTACATCATTTAGATATTTCAGCTTTTTACATGACTTCCATTTTTCTTCAATATTTTTCTGGGGTTTCTGTCAGTTACAGGCAGTCCTTGTTCTCTAACTTTATGAATAAAATGATCATTTTTGTATTATCAGCTTTTAGGTTTCTTACCAGAAAAGAAATCATTGCAAGGGTAGCTAAGGGGTTGGAAAGTGAATCGAGATGAAGTCACCTGAGATTTTTTGCCTTCTTTCCCTTTTCTGCTTTAAAGTAAGAAATTGAATCTGCCTTTACTTTTTCCTGAAGTGGAAGTGTGTAGGTGTGTATAAATATGTATGCACACTCACTAACTTCAGTGGGCAGGCTTGCAAGGTGGCTTTTTAGAAATACAGAATTAAATTCCCAGCAAAGTTTTTAAGTTGTTTTTTGTTGGTGGTTTTTGTTTGCTTTTGGATTTATTTTTCCAGGAAAATGGAAACTGAAACAGTTCAAGTATAATACAAGAGGTACTTGTGTTTTTTTCTAAATACCTTTTATTTCTTCAAGTTTTTGTGCTGTTAAGGTGTATGGCAACAAGTGAAGTTTGAGGTATTTGAGATCTCCATCAGAAGCTTGTTATTTCTCTTACAAGTACAGTTTGCTACCTTTGAAATTATTTCTCATTTCCTCAATTAGCTCAAGTGTGTCTCATTTTCATGATAAGAGATCTTATTCTCATCTCCATTCCTTTCTATAAAAGTAGCTACAATTCTTAGGCTAAAGATATCATGCTTTCATCAACATGTATATTTGTAAGCCAGCTCTAGATTACTGTGCAAAATTAAAAAAAAAAAAACCAACTGTGAAGCTTTTAGTGTACCTTTAGAAAGAAATAAAATGCTGTTACTTTTTTTTTAAACCTATGACTAGTCATTCTTCAGGCTTAACTAAATCCCCTAAGTCCTTGCACATATGCCTAGCTCTATGCGCATGTGTAGTCCCACAGACTGTGTGAGATGATTCACAGCAAGGGCAAAGGGAATACTTCAGTGGAGGTGTGATACCTGATTTTTTATTTTCTGAGAGAAGTTAGGAAGCAGATAGACTTGCATAGGAAAATTGAAGTCCCACACTGTGATGCTAGATGGAAAATGCTTGTTTTTAACTTAGTCCAAAATGAAGTCTAGTGTTGAAAGGACTGTTGGTGATAGAGCTCTTGTGCTGCAATATACAGGGCAATGCATAAATGCAAGTCCTGCAGAACAAGAAGAATCCCTTTTTCTTTATGAACAAAACCTCAGCATTTTCATTATGTTTGGGTTTTATTTGTTTTGTTGCAGTTTTGGTTCGTGGTTTGGTGTTTTTTGGGGGGGATATTTCTGCATTTGGAAAATAATGTTTTAACTGGATGTTTTGAAGTGGTAGAGTTAGTGTGGCTGTCTGTGGACACGAGCAGAAGCTTAAGTATCTCAAAATACCCTGCCCTTCGATTGACTGGGTCTATTTTTAGCCCTAGGGAGCCAGGGATTATTGGAATGAGAAGTTCCCGATTTATGCAGCGGTGAAATTGTTAAATTGACTGGGTGAGGCCACACATGTTCCCAACTAGAATTTGCTGAGGGGCTGCTGAGGAGGAGTCCCGAAGGAGATGTAACAGTTTCTGCTCTTGTCAGAAATTCTTGCAGAGGAGTATTTAGGGCTTAGGTACATCCACTGCTGCTGACACTGCTCTCTTTGTGGCTATTCTTGCTGTGCACTGCCCCCACCCCAGACAGTGACCTGTGCTAGCTCTTGCTCTGCCAAGGTTTGAACAGCATGTAATAGCTTCGGGTATCTAATGTCAGTGTCAAGTGGATGCTACCTAGCTAACCAGCATGGCCACAGTTAGGAGTGTATTTATTAAAATGTTTCTAAATAAAATTAAAATTTATTTACCAATACTTTGTTAAAATGTGGGCTGATCTTTACAAGCATGTGCAGATCTGCTGCTGAAGCTGCAAGGTACAGAAACTTGCAATTTATTTCTTTTTTCCAGTAAGAGAAGTGGCTGTGACATCAAGTGATGATTATTTTTTTTTTTAAATAAACAAGTAAATTAAATAAATAAATACTTGGTGTGTCTTTTCTAAATATTTGTATCTCAGAGTATCTAGTTGGAAACCAGAAAATCTTTTTTTCATAGTTTCATAGTTTCATTCAGGGTTGGAAGGGACCACAAGGATCATATAGTTCCAACCCCCCTGCCATGGGCAGGGACACCCCACACTAGATCAGGCTGGCCATTGTAGAGCTACTTGCCCCCATAAGGCTGCATATTTAATCCTGAGAGATGATACTATTTAATCTGTTTTTGTTAGTTGTAGCTCATTTTCTTAAGGAAAGAGGTTTTGCATAATTGTGCTATCCATATTTTTGCCAGTAACATCCTTGTGCCCTAATAACTTTTGAACACCCTGGCCTATTTAAAGCAAAGTTGCTGGAAGACAACATCTCAAAGATGTATCACAAATGGTTATGCAAAAAGCAGTGTCTGGGTAGAAGAAAGAGACTCAGTCTAAGAATCCTGTTAAGGAAAAGGCTAAAGCATGCACTGAGCTGCTCCTAAGTGTGGTCTGCCAGCCACGTGCACATTTTGGCTGGCCCTTCAGGACATTCATAGCTTGTTCAAGTTATATTTATCATGTGAGTTGTTTCCTGGACTCTAGTTAGGAGAGGTGGGAGGGTGTTCTGGGGTAGAAGGAAAGAGGGAGGTGGTGTATGAGAGGAAGCCTGGAATTTAGGGAGAACAAGGGTGAGTGGAGGGAGCTGGAAGCACCCTGGGGACTGAGGTTAGCAACAAATGTCTGCAAGGAAGAGGGCCTCCCTTTTTCTGACTTTGAAAGGTGATGAGGTGTCCCATGATGTGCTGTGAGGTGGTGGAGGCATACTCTGATGTTTTCCACTAACAGTATCAATAAATTGCCTTAATGAATGTTGGATTTGTGTGCTCAGCTTCAAGTTGGACTTTTCCTATTTCAACTATTTAAGAGAATGATAAAATAATTTGGGCTGATGATGAATAACGCTGCTGCTTTGACAGGATGGCAGGTAACCATGGTTGCTGCCTTCCCAAAACATGAGGTAACACGTGGAGGAAGTCTTAGTTTAGCTGGTATGATTTAAAAAACAACTGACCTATATCCCTAAGGGTTCAAACCTGAGCCAGGTACACTAAAAGAATACAATGTAATGATGTTGCACGCCAATGTTCCTCCTGAAAGCGCAGCGTTCAAAGACGAGGTTGTCCAAAGGTGCAGCCCAGCTCCTCACAGTTGTGCATAGTGGGAGGATATGAGGCAGCTGGCATGAGCCAAAACTAGACAGGTTAAGACTGGATATATGCAAAATCATCTTTATTGAGAGGACAGCCAAGCAGCAGATAAATTGCTGAGAGGCTGTGCAGGCTCCACCCGTGGAGGTTTCCAAGACCCAGCTGGAGCAACTTGATCTGACCCCAGGGCTGACTGTTCTGAGCATGTTGGTCTGCAACCTGTATTAGCCTCTCCTTTTGCTAAAAAAACTCCACCATATTGTGCTACAGAAATGTATCTTACAGAAGTTTCAGATTGTACAGGTTGGGGCTGTTACATTTAATATTAGACTCTTATGATAAGCATGCTAAGACTATGTATTGACTCCTATCTCAAAAGCAGACTTCAGTACCTGAGTGAAATGGCTTAGGAGATGAAAGAAAGCTTGGTTTGCCTTTTGTTGGCTTGCCTTTTTTTAAAGTCAGATATCTTTTTTTCTTTTTTATCTTTTTTTTTTTTTTAAATACAAAGGTAATTTTAGTGAGCAAAAACTAACTCATTATTGTGCATAAGCTATTCCCAGCCTGGGCCTGGATGAACTATTATTGTTGTTACTGTTAGAGCAACAAAAAAATGCTGAAGAAAGTTGTGAATTTATAAGATAGTCAAGACAGAGATGTGTCTGTACAACTTGTAGACAGGAAAGAAGTTCTTAGTGTTTTAATATGCAGAGTTATGAGGTGTTACTTCTGCACTCACCTTGTTTTGCTATTTTAAAACTATGATTCTTAGCACATGCTTAGCTTTTAAATATACTCCCCTCTGTGAGCTGTCTTGTGCCATTGGCTTCAGCCAAACTACTTGTTCTTAATAGGGAAATCTATTTTGTTTTGGTTTGTTTGTTTGAAATAAAAACAAAAGTCAGTGGTGTAACATGGCTTGTTAAGGGATGTAGGTTTGATATTAAGCTGATCAGGCAGCAGCTCCCAAGACCACTGACCCTGAAGAAGCGAAGCCTCTACAGAAGGGAGGCTCTATAGAGGGAGTTGGATAGGTTGGATCAATGGGCCAATGTTAAAGGGATGAGCTTCAAAAAGGCCAAATGCCAGGTCCTGCACTTGGGTCACAACAACCCCAAGCAATGCTACAGGCTTGGGGAAGTGTGTCTGGAAAGCTGTCTGGCAGAAAGGGACCTGGGGCTTCTAGTTGACAGGCAACTGAATATGAGCAAGCAGTGTGCCCAGGTAGCCAAGGAAGCTGATGGCATCCTGGCTTGTATCAGAAATGTTGTGTCCAGTAGGAGTAGGGAGGTGATCGTCCCCTTGTACTCAGCTCTGGTGAGGCCACACCTCGAGTATTGTGTTCAGTTTTGGGCACCTCAGTACAGGAGAGATGTGGAGGTGCTGGAGGAGGGCAATGAAGCTGGTGAAGTTGTGTGAAGCAATTATTTTCCCTGCTACCTGTCTCATCCAGTTGACAGTTTGTGCCACCAGGATGCTGGGAAGACTGAAGGTCTTGCGGAGCAGCTCCTGAGTTGCTGTGGTTTCAAGAGTGTTATAAGCAAAGCCTTACTCCAGAGGCTTCATACTGATGCATCCTAAATTTGAAACACTCAGTTTTGTCTCTGCATTTGTTGTCTGTTCTGTGATTTGGTTGATATGTGCTGTTGCTTCAGCTGGATTTCATATTTTACTTTTTAATGAACAAAAAAATCCAGGGTCACATTTGACTGAGATAACACTACAAATATTTTTGCAAGGATAGATAGCTGGGAATCAGCCTTGTTCCTCTCTGAAACTAACCTCATCAGAAGGTCACAGGGACATAGAGCATTGGTTAAAGAAGGAATGAAAAGTTCAGTATTCAGTATCACTAAGGCTGGAAGAGACCTCCAAGATCATCAAGTCCAACGTGTCACCACAGACCTCATGACTAGAGTAGGGAGGACACTACTGCCCACTGCAGGCTTGAACTCACGACCTTCCCATTAAGGGTCTTATGCACTACCCTGCAACCATTGTAGGTCCAAAAAGTGAAAGCTTGTCTCAGAATTTATTTAATTTTGGTAGCTAGAGTTGGATTAATCTGCTCACTATTTTCATTGTTCATTCCACTGTGGTTTATTTTGGGTCATTTAATTTCAACAAGGCTTGATCTGTTTACCGCACTTTCTACAGTAGCGTGACGGGGCCACACAGCTCTTTCATAGCAGGTTTATTGCTAACCAGGAGCTCAAAATACTATTAAATGAGGCACAGACATGAGTAAGTTTAGAAAGGACAGTACATTTTTGTATGGTTGGATTATTTTGGAAAGTTTTCTGAAATAACCAATCTTTTGTGCACTGTGGGTCGCTTTGCAGAGCTTGGAGTAATGGTATATGGTAGCTGTGTGTTTTCAGAGATGAAAGCACAGGGCTGGCTGAAGGCACTCTTCAGGCTTAAGGCACTTCAAAAGGCACTGTGGTTGAGAGTCCCTCTCAATCCTTATTTGAGGAGCACTTTTGTTTCCATAGGTAGATATTTCCATCAGGTAATTTGATTTGAATTTGCCATTTTAATTTTCAAATTTGCTGTGTGAACCATTCATGTACAAGATAGGTTAAGGTTAAATAGATCTCAGTTTAAAATGTCTTAATCAGTTGGCCTCATCAGCCAACACAGAAGCTTATGCTCATTGCCTGTGCTAATCATGCTGCAATTTAGCGTTATGAAGGGGATGGCCTTGTTCCCCCAAATGGAAGTGCCAAGCTTCTTCCATGCCCATCAAATCATGACTATTTCTGGATCTGCTCATGCCAGCTGACGAAGTAATATTCCTTTTGTGTACTTTATTAGACCAGACAGCGTTAGTGATTTGCACAACAGAAGTCAGAAGGAAGACATGGTGTCCTGAAAATGGCTGCATTTTATACTAGCATGTGTACAGCACTAAGAACTGTTCTTGAGAGCTGAGACCTTTTTTTCCATTATTCCTTAAATTTTTATCTGTCTTAAATTTTCCTGGCTTCTGCCATTTAGCACACTCCTGAGCAGTGGCCAGTTCAGAAAAAGGGCTGTTTTCAATAGTTTAATAGTGTAGAAATAGCTGTTTGCACTCCTGCTGGCCTTGGTGCAGACATGTTTAACTCATTGCTGTGTAGGTAGCTATTGCACAATTGTGGCAGATGAGAGGCAGAACCAGCAGCGTTTTGCTGTCTGAACTAGAACATATCCAGCTGGCAGCCAGTCACTAGTGGTGTCCCCCAGGGATCAGTGCTGGGCCCCATCCTGTTCAATATCTTTACTGATGATCTGGACGAGGGCATCAAGTCCATCATCAGTAAATTTGCAGATGACACCAAGCTGGGGGCAGGTGTTGATCTGTTGCCATGGTTTAGTTGATTAGGTGGGTTGGATTGGTTGATGGGTTGGACGCAATGATCTTGAAGGTCTCTTCCAACCTGGTTTATTCTATGTATTCTATGTATTCTAGAGGGTGGGAGAGCTCTGCAGAGGGACCTTGACAGGCTGGACAGATGGGCAGAATCCAACAGCATGGCATTTAACACATCTAAGTGCTGGGTTCTACACATTTGCCACAGCAACCCCATGCAGTGCTACAGGCTGGGGTCAGAGTGGCTGGAGAGCAGTCTGGCAGGAAGAGACCTGTGGGTACTGGTTGATAGTAGGCTGAACATGAGCTAGCAATGTGCCCAGGGGGCCAAGAAGGCCAATGGCATCCTGGCCTGTATCAGGAATAGTGTGGCCAGCGGGAGCAGGGAAGTCATTGTGCTCCTGTACTCAGCACTGGTTAGGCCACCCCTTGAGTCCTGTGTCCAGTTCTGGGCCCCTCAGTTTAGGGAAGATGTTGAGTTGCTGGAGCATGTCCAGAGAAGGGCAACAAAGCTGGTGAGGGTTTAGGAGCACAAGTCCTCTGAGGAGAGGCTGAGGGAGCTGGTGTTGCTTAGCCTGGAGAAGGGGAGGCTCAGGGGAGACCTTCTTGCTGTCTGCAAGTACCTGAAGGGAGGTTGTAGCCAGGTGAGGGTTGGTCTCTTCTCCCAGACAACCATCACCAGAACAAGAGGACACAGTCTCAAGCTGTGCTAGGGGAGGTTTAGGCTGGATGTTAGGAAGAAGTTCTTCATAGAAAGAGTGATTGGCCATTGGAATATGCTGCCTAGGGAGATGGTGGAGTCACCATCACTGGAGGTGTTTCGGAAGAGACTGGATGGGGCACTTTGTGCCATTGTTTAGTTGATTAGGTGGTGTGTGATGATAGGTTGGACTCGATATCTCGAACATCTTTTCCAACCTCATTAATTCTATTGTATTAACTGCTGCTCTTCTGGGACACACTGAAGGTTTTGTAGTACTCTGTGTGTGCATATGCGTACACAATGTACGTGTCTACTGTGTGATGTTCTTGCACAGGGATCTTAATGTTTTCTTGGCTGTGGGAGGACATTCCTGCTTGGCTACAACTTGCAAAGCCCTTATACCAGTGAATGGAAAATTTAAAGAAACCTTAATACAAGTCTAAATTTGGAAGTTTGCCTTTGTACAAGTTGAGTGTGTGTCTTCCTTTAAAGAGTGGACAGATGCAATTTTGCTTCCCCTAAGAGGAAAATAAATTGGAGAGAAATACAGAGTTATATTCAAAAATATACAGAAAAAACACAGAGCACATGAACTCTTAACACCTAATACATACACAGGATACGTGAAAAAACCCCAAAACCTTCCCCCAAGCAGATTAAGCCCAAAACCCCAGTGTTCCTTTTCTCTCTCCCCATTGTCTCCTTTCCATTAGGCCTAAACAGGCCAAGATTGCACAGGACAAATGAGTCTGGCCTCTGCAGGCCATAAACAGATGTACTCCCCTATGTTACCAAATAAGGATTCAGTCCAGAGAGCCAAAATGAGGGAGAGGAGAGACAGAAACTAACTCTGTAGCAAATTTTATATGGATGCAGGCATTATGGGAATGAAATACAGAGGTTATACTTTCTGGGGTGTATCTTCTGAACTGTCTAGTCCTCCTGTGGAAGACTTCCCTGTGATTTAAGACCTCCCAGTGTGCCTTAAACCCAGGACAGTGTGTCACATACAATTTGACTAGTGCTCGAAGTCCGCTGGTCACAGCTCTTAAAAATGTTGTGACTGTTTGTGAGCTGTGTCATTGAGGAGCTTCTGATACCGGCACATCCTGCCCTGCAGCTGCACCACCTACTGGTGCTTCCTACAATGTCCCTTTCTGGGGGAAAACCTCCCAGTGCACCTTGCGCTGCTTTGCCCATGTTTTGGTCAACATGCACTGCTTGCAGAAGTCTGCTCTGTGTCCATCTCTCAGAAACAAGCCCACCTGTATCTTTATTGTCACTTACTGCCGTATAACTGTCTGTAAATTCCTGCTTTCAGGATGATCAGCAGCTCTTTTTTTGTGTTTTTTTTGTGCTGTGTACCTTCAGACTTAGCTCCGTCCACTGCTTCTAAATTTAGGCTGTGAAAGTACCAGCTTGACTTCTGTTCTCTTATACTTGAATGGAAATAGCTCAAAGTTGTGCTGATGTAATAAAAACAGGAGGCCAGAAGGCACTGAACTGGAATAAGGGTGAATATATGAGAGAACACAAGCAGAGAGTGACCTTAGATCCTTACTGCCATGAACACACAATTATTTTTTTTAATATTATATACTTAAAGACTGCACTTCTCTTAAACAAGGTTTAAATTTGTTCTTCATAATGTAATGTCATTTATTAAAAAACCCAAACATTTATGTTATGGTAACAACAGGCAGTTCAGATAATACTCAGAATATTAAGTGTGTAGCAGTGATCTGTACTTAGCAGTGTAAATGCTGTTTTAAAGTCATTCCCACTTTTTCTTGGCTACTAGCTGTAATGATCCATCAGAGGTAGTGGGCTGAGGCAGAGCTCAAGGCCATCAGCTCCTCTCAGCCGGCCACACAGTTCCCAGGAAACACCCGGTATTTCATCAACTCTTCCTCAGCTTATGGTGTAACATTTTACTCAAAGGCATTAAACTATCATGAAAAGCAGGAGACCAATTAGTGTGACTTCTTCTTCCAGGGTCGCTGTACAAGGGAGAACTGCAAGTACCTTCATCCACCAACGCATTTAAAAACTCAACTGGAAATCAATGGCAGGAACAATTTAATCCAGCAAAAAACTGCAGCAGCAATGCTTGCCCAGCAAATGCAGTTCATGTTTCCAGGGACGCCACTACAACCAGTGGTAAGTATATTTCTCTGATGGTGTGAATGGTAAGTAAAGTTGAAGACTATACTGACCTGCAAAAGTTCTCTAAATTAGTATCAATAAAAATATTTCCTGTCTATTGACTTAAGCAATTGCTAAGACATGTCTATTTGTATTTGCATTTGAAGATAGAGTGGAGTGTTGCAGTTGATTTTATACATTTTTTTAAATTCCAGAATAATTTGCAGGATTTGTTTCCTTTCTTCATTTTTTCCCTTCACTTTATGTCAGGTTTAGTCTAGATTTGCAAGGCTTTTACCTGCAATCCTTCTGGAGGTCAAAATTTGTGTAATAATAATACTATAATGCTAGTAAGATATTTGAGTATGAATGCCAAGGTTCTCAGAAGTCTATGGGTTTGAATGGCTTTATTTAGTATTTAATCCCAGTACCAGCAACAAAGGTTCATGACATTCTGAGTAGCATTTTCTTACTCTCTTGAAATCTGAAGTGTCCCAGAGTAAGACAGAGATTGGCGTTGTGTTTCCTTTACAAAACTCAGCATTTTATCTTAAGGTAATGCATGTAATGCCTGGGACACTTCAAATCCAGAAGCTTGCATGAAACTTAAGTCTTGTATGCTTGAGCGGCATCTTTGGATATACATTAAAATCTTTTGACTGCTCTGGGCTGCTTTTGCAGTTGAGTTCCTCACTGCTACCAGACTTCCAAAGCGTGTTTTGGCAAGTGATCAGAATTAAACTTTTCACACATGGCTGCTAATATTGTTTTCTCAATCTGAATGCCTAGTGTAAGGCATCTCACTGGAGTGGGATTTCTTTCTCTAGCTTGAGGCATCTGTAGTGTTGACATTAACTTCTGCATTGGGCTTCCAAAGTCCATTTATAGTTTATCGGAAGACATAGGCGCTTCTCATTACTATTTGCTTGCCTTGTTTTGGAGTTCTACATTTGGATTAGAATACTTGTTGGTTTAAGTGCCTTTGTCTTGCCATGGGCTATCACACGAGCCATCTCAGAGAAAGACATCTGTATTTGGTCACAGGTAGCTTACCATTGATGCCTTTTCCAGATGTATTTTTACACTTGAAACAGCTGGTGTAAGGTGAGGGGGTATGAACAAAAATTGAGTGTCAGGAGTCCCTGAATTTCTGGTACATATTTGTCAAAATATATCTTGGTATATTGGCAGAATCAGAGCAGCTTAGTTTGGAAGGACCTTAGAGATCTCTTCTCCAACCTTCCTACCATGGGCACACACACCTCACAACTAGACTCATCTGCTCAAGGCCTTGTCCAGATTGGCCTTGAATATCTTCAGGGAGGAGGCATCCAGAGTCTCACCACCCTCATACTAAGGAACTCCTTCCTAAGATCCAGTCTGAATCTACTCTACCCCAGCTTAAAATCGTTCTCCCTTGTCCTGTTGCTAGACAGCTTTACATGTAGGATCCAGCCTACATGTAGGATCCATTCAGGTATTGGAAGGCAGCTATAAGGTCCCCCCAGAGTCTTCTCTAGTCTGAATGTCCCCAGCTCTATCAGCCTATCCTCATAGCAGAGGTGTTCCAGCCCTTGGGTCATCTTTGTGGCCCTCTTCTGGATTCATTCCAACAGCTCTGTGTCCTTATGATGGGGACTTCAGAACTGGACACAGTATTCAAGATGGGGTCTCAAGTGTTTTGATATTTCCTGGGGTTTTACTGCTTGAGCTTTCACCAGAAAGGTTTTGGTGAAGTAATAGATTTCACCTCTTAGTATTATGAGAAAAATTGAAGTGGCAAAATTATACTTTTTTTTTTTTTCCCTACTGATTTCATAATTTGAACTCTGTCATTTCATTGACGTAATGCCTTCTGTACCGATCACTGTGATAACAATGCTGGGGTTTATTTCCCGGTCTCACATAAATTGCCAGATTAAGATGACTCACCCTTGACGAAATGGATATAAAAATGAAGGAAAATTCCATAGAAGTCATTTAACATGCAGATTTATTCTTAAAATTGTGTCTGATACAAAGCTGTTACTTGGATTTTACATAACACATATTGTTTTATATGAATGTTCATTATTATTATGCTCTAAAGAATTTAGCTTGCACTTGACATATAAATGACTGTTTGGTATCAATCAATTTTGGTCTCTGATAAAACCAGAATATGATTCATTCTTAACTCTTGTGGTGGGTTGAAATTACCCCCCAACTAATTTGGAGAACTACTCCCCAAAATAAAATTGCCAGACCAGCTCAGTTTGGGATAGGAGCAAATTAAACTGTATTTACAAGCAAACTAAAATCTGGAAATATGAAATGCAATGAATGTGTAGAAAATATACAATATTTACATATATTTTCAATTTCTAAACACAAGGACCCCACTGGACAAAAAACAGGGAGCTACCAATAGCTTCCCCCTCTCTGCTCTCTTCCACACTGTACAAGGGAAAGAGAAAAGACAAAAGCAGAGAGTAGTTTCTTAGTTACTTAGCCACAAGAAGAACACACCCAAGGTCTGCAGCAGCCAAACAGAAGCCACCATCTAGCATCAGCTAGAGCAAAGAGCCAAGAAAGAGAGAGATTAGTTTATACAACTAACTTTATGTTAATTATCAGACCAATGGGACATTAGTGGTGTCCCCCAGGGATAAGTGCTGGGCTCCATCCTGTTCAATATCTTTATTGATGATCTGGACGAGGGGATTGAGTCCATCATCAGTACGTTTGCAGATGACACCAAGCTAGGGGCAGATGTTGATCTGTTAGAGGGTGGCAGAGCTCTGCAGAGGGACCTTGGCAGGCTGGACAGATGGGCAGAATCCAACAGCATGGCATTTAACACATCTAAGTGCTGGGTTCTACACATTGGCCACAACAACCCCATGCAATGCTACAGGCTGGGGTCAGAGTGGCTGGAGAGCAGTCTGGCAGGAAGAGACCTGTGGGTACTGGTTGATGATAGGCTGAACATGAGCCAGCAGTGTGCCCAGGTGGCCAAGAAGGCAAATCACATCCTGGCCTGTATCAGGAACAGTGTGGCCAGCAGGAGCAGGGAGGTCATTGTGCCCCTGTACTCAGCACTGGTTAGGCCACCCCTTGAGTCCTGTGTCCAGTTCTGGGCCCCTCAGTTTAGGAAAGATGTTGCCTTGCTGGAGCGTGTCCAGAGAAGGGCAACAAAGCTGGTGAGGGGTTAGGAGCACAAGCCCTCTGAGTAGAGGCTGAAGGAGCTGGTGTTGCTTAGCCTGGAGAAGGGGAGGCTCAGGGGAGACCTTATTGCTGTCTACAAGTACCTGAAGGGAGGTTGTAGCCAGGTGGGGGTTGGTCTCTTCTCCCAGACAACCAGCACCAGAACAAGAGGACACAGTCTCAAGCTGTGCTAGGGGAGATTTAGGTTGAATGTTAGGAAGAAGTTCTTCATAGAAAGAGTGATTTGCCTTTGGAGTGGGCTGCCCGAGGAAGTGGTGGAGTCACCATCACTGGAGATGTTTAGGAAGAGACTGGATGGGGTACTTTGTGCCACGGTTTAGTTGATTAGATGGTGTTGGATGATAGATTGGACTCGATATCTTGAACATCTTTTCGAACCTGGTTAATGCTATTCTATTCTGTTTAGACCTTATCATTATTTTCCCTTTACCTCCAATGGTATTTACATTTTACCACTTTCTACTCAAGATCTGTGGAAAATTTTCTAGGCATCAGCCTAAAACTGCCACAACTCACTAGGGTGGGTAGATGCCGTGTCCATACAGTTGGGTATCCTGGCCAATCTGCTGCTCAAAGCATCTTCTTGATACTCTCTCACATTTGTTTATAAGTTAGTAATTTATTCAAAGGACCACAAAAAACAAAACAAACCTCAAAAAAACAGAAATAACTTTTTAGCTCCTACGCTTTTTCTTGCATATTTTCTACATACTGCACATGGCTGCCTTCCTTTCTTGAACCGAGAGATAAGAAACACTCCTACTTCATTAAGTGTTTTAAAGTCTTTCCTTAGTGTTCTACTGTTTTGTGGTTAATTTCTAGCTGCTGGCTTATTTGGGAACTTCATTTGTGACAAAACTACTCTGAGATGTGTCCTGTTTTTCTGCATAGTTTTCCCTCATTTATAATTATAGCTTCACTCTGGGGTAAATGTCAGCTCTGCAGAACTAAACCACATTCCAGGTCTGACTGTGGTGGTGTGCTGCCTTCACCCCACTATGGAGCTGGTGATAACAAATGCACCATTCTGCCTTGGCAGGCCTGCGTTTTAGCATCACACAAGTGCTCTTTCTTCTGGTCATGACTTCACTGACTCACTGTAGGAAGGCATGAAACAGATTTTTAGACCCATATCATTCCTTCCAATCAAATTTTTTTTGTAAGATGAACTCTGGCTAAGCTTGAATAATCCCTTTCTAAATATTGTGTCCAGCTGAGATTATAATATTTATTCTGCTTGCCACTGGTGACAGCTGAACACACAAACATTTGCAAAGGTGAGGTTTTTTGATGTGTGAGCCATAGTAACGTATAATTGCAGGAGGTGACAAAATACAGCATGCAAACAGATGGAAGTTACATGCCAAAGGACTCATTATATATACCCTTGTTAGAAATATAGCTTTAATATAGTTAATAATGCCTCACCTGTGAAATCTGTTACTTTGAAAAATAGCCTGTTTTCCCAAGGAAAACAGATGTTGAGGAAAAGCAGTACAGTCTGTGTTATTTCTGCTTTTAGATGTGTAAATAAGCCTGCAATGTAAGCTGGACCTCCATAGAGATTCAGGTTCAAGGTATGAGTTCCTTTGCGTGGGCAGCCTCTTTTCCAATAATAGAGCTACAAGGACAGTTCTTCATGTGCTGCTGGAATGTGTTATGTAATTAAAAGAAGAAAGTATGCTGTGTGTTTTTCCAGCTGTTTGAAAGTTTTTCATTAAGGAAAGGAATCAGTGCCAGAAAGAACATGTGAAAGACAGCTAGCAAGCTCTTGATTAGAAGATTGGTTTTTTTTCATCTTGATCTGTGTTTTCCTTTTGCAGCCCACATTTCCAGTGGGTCCCACAATAGGAACAAACACGGCTATTAGCTTTGCTCCTTACCTAACGCCAGTAACACCAGGAGTTGGCTTAGTCCCGACTGAGATCCTACCCACGCCGCCTGTCATTGTCCCTGGAAGTCCACCGGTTTCAGTCCCCAGTTCAACTGCTACTCAGAAGCTCCTCAGGACTGATAAATTGGAGGTACTGTAGACACCGCTGTGACTAGAAATACAGTCCTTTGTTAGGCTGTGTGAAAGATCCTGGAGGGAAAAATTCTGTTGTTTTAGAAATGGTGCTTGAATTTAGTTGCTACTAATAAAGACCTTGTAACCAGGCAGGATTTCTACACTTGCAGCCAGTGGTAATGAAACACAGTTATTTTTAAGGTAGTGTGTTTGCTCAAATTTAATACACAGGCAGCAGCATGAATTTTCATTTTTTGGTAAAGGCCATGTCCTCCAAACTATCTCAGGTGTGCACACCTTTAAAGGTATATTTGGATGAAATATCTAACAAGCTTTTTTTTTTTTTTTTGCATTATTAATTCTGTCCCAGTTTTTTAATGGACTAATATGAGGGGAATTTTGTAACCTTATGGATTGATATTAGAGGAATGTTACAGCCCTTCAGCCTTGAGCTACAAATGGAAACATCAAATGTTACCAGCCCTGCAGCAGGCTAAAGGGGCAAGCCGCCAGCTATGTGCAGAGTCTCCCTGGTATTGACAGATCTCTGCATGGCTGGGCTCAGTGGAATCTGTGATCCAAGTAAACGAGAAGGCCAAATGGCTCTTGCAGAAATGAATGTCCTTTTCCAAAAGCCTAGTGTCTGGAGCACATTTCCTCTTTATAAATCAGTGTGTTCATTGTGTTAATTTTTGAAAATTGTTTCTGAGGAGGCTCCCTGTTTTGTCTGTTGAGTCCATAAAAATGAATTGCATCATTTGCCTGGGTCTAAGCAAGAGAAACTCCTTCCCTACTGACGGAGCTTCAAGAATATGAAGTGTAGCCAGAAAGGGAATGAATATTTTGTGATTCCCAGCTAGTTATGCAGGGACGGTTACTTCAGTAGGTATCCTTCTCAGGTGTTTTCTAGACATGAAAAACAAAAGGTATTTGGGAATGCTTCTGTTGTGTGTCAAGTTCATTTAGCCGTCATACCGCAGAGCTGCCTGAGGAGCCAAGTACGCAAGGGTAACCTAGATGCATTGCCCTCTCCCAGAAGAAGGTGGAAAGTTTGTTAAATTCAGTTCACTGAGAAACTTTAACTGGGGAAGGAGTAAGGTCTGTCTTTTGGGGGCATGGGCCTCTCCCTGTCCCTTTGCATTGTGTCAAGTTCTTCCCCTGCAACGGGTGTTGTTTTGCATGTAGGTGTGCAGGGAGTTCCAGCGGGGAAACTGTGCACGTGGAGAGACTGATTGCCGCTTTGCGCATCCAGCAGACAGCACAATGATTGACACAAACGACAACACCGTAACCGTGTGTATGGATTACATAAAAGGTCGTTGCATGAGGGAGAAATGCAAGTATTTTCACCCTCCTGCACATTTGCAGGCCAAAATCAAAGCGGCGCAACACCAAGCCAACCAGGCTGCAGTGGCAGCCCAGGCAGCTGCGGCAGCTGCGACTGTGATGGTAAGTGCTGGCATATATGGCTGCCTTTTTTTGACAGAAGCTCTTTGATGCCTATTTTGCTTCAATTTAATGCTGTTTGCTTATACTTTCTTTTCTCTTTTGCCTCTATTTTTTTAAATTGTTCATTTTTTTTTTAATTTGTTTTGTTAAAAGATAAGAATTAATGAAATTATCCGTATTGCTTGATGGGAGGAAGCACTTTTTTCTTTATGCCCTTATTTTATTGCTGTATTTCTATCCAAGACAGTGAAGCAAATGACACTCTATACCACTTCTGTTCCCTGCCTTAATTATGTGTTAAATTTACCCCTAGTATTTGCAAACAGAAACCAAATTGGTCGTCTTCAGCGTCCCCTGGAAAAAGAGGGGCACATATGCTGGTTTAGCTCTTTGATGACAGATATACATGTGGAAATTTGGAAGAAGAGGAAGAAAAACAAAGAGACCTTTTGCTTCAGAGATCAGTAGTATTGAAGAAACCTGTATTGAGATTCAACTCACCCCACCCTTGATATCAGACAGTTAGATATCTGAGTGTAGCCTTCCTTGATCTCACTTTATAGGTAGTGGAGAAAAAACAGCACATTCATTTCATCCACCATTAGTGCCTGTCTGAGGATGAGAAAGATACACGCCTGTCCCCTGTGACTGAAAACTGCTGACTGTGTATTTTTGAACTTGGTTAGATGAATCTCCTGCCTGGAGACTATCCTTGCCTCTCCCAGAAATTATTTGAATTATGGGGTAGTAAACTAAAATGGGAATCATGAAGAAAAAGCATAGTAACTGTAGTCAGAGGAAAAGAGATTGAGAGCTTTCCATTTTCAGATCTTTTAAGCTTGCTCTTAAAACTCTTCAGACGAGTCAGCCCATCTATTTACCAGTATCTGATCTCTCTTACAGTTGCTACCAGGAAAGTTGATAAATTTAAATAGAGTAGTATTGATGAAGTTAAATAAATCAAGCACGCAGAATCTGACTTGGGAGATGAAATTGCTGGCAGCAAATCAAAGAGTCATTGTCCTTATTGCTGGTAGTGGATGAACAATGAAGCAGATGTGGTTTGTGGACTTGTGGGCAGTGCATACAATAGTTATAGACAATACAGTTATTCTCTGGGTAAAAAGCCTACCAGGAACACAATACAGCACAGTATATAAGTAACCCAAGCCATTGTATTTAGCGTATTAGCAAAGACCAGACTTTCTGAGGGACATAGGATAAGTTATGCAAGAAAGTGAGCTTCCAAACAGAGGAACGTTCCTAAAGTTTTAATATTATTTCTCTTATAGTATCCACAGTCTGATTCAGATTGGGTGATTTTTAGTTAAACTTTCCTGTGCTTGCAGAAATTGAATACCATCTGGAAACTAAAAGCAAAGGAGATTGTTTTTTTATTCTAGTTAGCTTCTGCTGTACAATATTTATTGTCCATTTAGAGAATGTAATATTTCTAGGCAATATACTAAAGAAAAAGAGAGATTAATTTCTTTGTGCTTCAGTAATAGCTGAATTTATATCCCATGATTTTAAATAAGCCATAATTGGAGTTGCATTAGCCTCAAAGCAAGATGAAGCATCTTTGGGAAGACAGAATTGAAATATTAGCGTTCTAATGTCACAGGAGAAGCAGCAGGAACCTCTAATTCAGGATAACGTTTTGCAGAAAAATATGTACAAAATATTTTAATGGCGTATTTAGACTACCAAACAGAAAAGATTCTTTACAATCCAACTATTTTTTTTTTATATTCATTTGAAACAATCAGATGGAGTGAATGAAAAAATCACAGGAATGGCAATAAACCAAAACAAACCCCAAAAAAGTGGTAGAAAGGATACATGCCTGCAAGGCTACCCAGGAACAAGCAAAAATACTCATTTGGATCTAGAGAGCAAAATTAAGGCAAAAATACAAATGATTACCTGCAGAGTTTGCTTTCAGTTCATTCCCATGCTGAAAATGTGTCTGAGAGGTTTTCCTTCCTTTGGGAGATGGTTGTGTTGGTCTGATTCAAAGGGTACTCATATACATGAGCATTGTGGCCTATAAGGCCACTGAAGGTCAAAGAATTCTGCAGTGTAGGACCTTGCAGAAAATGCCTTGTCTGTATTTCTGTATGCTGAAGTTTAGGATTTTTTATTCAGATATCTTATGTGACCTCACAATTTGAAGTAATTTGAAGTCTTGGTTGCATGGTTTAGTTGATTAGGTGATGTTGAATGATAGGTTGGACACGATGATCTTGAAGGTCTCTTCCAACCTGGTTTATTCTAGTCTAGTCTAGTCTAGTCTACTCTCTTCTATTCTATTCTATTCTAAAAGGAAAGGGGAAAGACACTGTGAAAGAGGCTATAGACTGTGTACAGCTTAAGTGTGAAGTGTGTTAGGGGGCAGTGTTGTCTGTCATTGTACTTGGGGAGCTCCAAATATTCATATGGTGCATCAGAGCATATAAAAAGTCACTGAAGAATGTACGGCCTAAATGAAAATGTAAATTCACAGTTGATGTTGAAAAAGACCTATGAACTTCACCTAGTCCAGTCCCTCTGCTCAAGCCAGGTGAGCTAGAGCAAATATACCTGATTGGCTTTTGAAAGTTTCCAAGGATGGAGACTCCACAACTTCTCTTGACAACCTGCTCCATGGTTAGATCATGCTTTCAGTAATAAATTAAGCAATCTCATATGGAATCTTTAAATGGGATTTAGAGTGTTTAGGTTTGTTTCCATTGCCTTTTATCCTCTCACTGAGCACTGATGAGAAGAATATGGCTCCATCTTTACTTCTGTCAGGTATTTGTATACATTGGTGAGATCTCCCAGTGTCTTGTCTTCTGCAGGTTGAATAGTCACAGTTGTTTTTGCCTTTCTTCCTATAAGAGGTATTCCAGTTCCTTAGTAATCTTCATGGCTCTTTATGGGACTGTTTTATAGTATGTCCATGTCTTTCTTGTACCAAAGTGCTCAGACCTGGACATAGTACTCCATATGCGGCCTCACTGGTGCTGAGTAAAGGGTAAGGATCACCTTCCGCAGACTGCTGATGATCCTTTTGCTAATGCAGCTCAGGATGCTGTCAACTACCTTTTCTGTGAGGGTACGTTGCTGGCTCGTGTCAACTTGGTGTCCACAAGGACCCTGAGGGCCTTTTCTGCCAAGACTTGGTGGCCACCAGCATGTACTTGTACCTGGGCTTGTTACTCTCTAGGTTCAGGGCTTGGTATTTCTCTTTGCTGAACTTAGTGAGGTTCCTCTGTGCCCATTTCTCTAGCCTTTTCAAGTTCCTCTGAGTGGCAGCACATCTGTCTTGTCTGTCAGCAAGTCCTCTGAGTTCTACACCGCTAGTGACTGGCCTCCAGCTGGACTTTGTGTTGCTGATCAGTTGAGTCAATTTTCAGCCCACCTCACTATTTCCCATTTAGCCTATACCAAGTATGTTTGTTTTTTAAAATGGGAGACAGTGTTGGAAAATCTTTCTGAAAAGACATTCATTGTTCTTCCCTCACCCACCAAGCCAGTCTCATTGCAGAAGGCTGTCAAGGCTGGTTAAAACACACTTTCTCATCTGTAAATCTATGCTGACTACTCCTCATCACCTTCTTTGCTTTCATGTGTTTGGAGATGGGTTTTGGGAGGATTTGCTTGACTGCTTTCCCAGGGATTGAGGTGAGGTTGACCAACCTATCATTTGTCAGACCTTATTTCCTGCCCACTTTAAAGATAAGAGTGTCATTTCCTTTCCTGAAGTCTTTGGGAACTTGAACCTAGTAGCAGGGATATTTCAAAGATAATTGAGCGTGGCTTGCAGTGACATTGGCCAGCTCCCTCAACACCCATCAGTGCATCCTGTCAGGTCCTATGAGTTTGTATGCATCTGGTTTGTTTAGATGTTTCTAAGTGTGATCCTCCTTCTCTAGAGGTAAATCTTCACCTCTGACTTTCTCTCTAGTCTCCCAGTGGCCAACGGTCAGTAAAGACTGATGTGGAGGTGGTGTTCAGTACCTCAGCCATCTCTGTGTCCTGTATAACCACGTTACCTGCCCCATACAACAGCAGGCCCGCGTTTTCCCTAATCTCCCTTTTGCTGCTGATACACTTGGAGAAACCCTTCTTGTTGTCCTTCATATCCCTTGCCTGATTCAGCTCCAACTGGTCTTTGACTCTCCTAACCCATCCCTGCATGCTCAGGCTGTGGTGCCCTCATTTCTCCTGTCCTCATTCAGGGCTTTCTTCCACTTCTTGTGTATTTCCCTTCTTGCATTTGATTTTAGTCAGGAGATTCATGCACATCTGTGCAGGCCTCTGCTTTTGTTCATATTCCAGAAGATATTACAGTGTACCAATGTGATATACAGCAGACAAACACTCTGCCTCAGTATGATCATTGTTATTATTATCTGTATTTCCTTTCCATAGCCTTTTCATCTCCAGTCTATAGCCATTGATTATTTTTATTTTTTTTGGTAGTTATATGAGATCAGATGTTGAGCAAGAGAAAACCTGACGGAACAGAAAGAGGCAAAGAAGGTATTGGTATCAGGATGAAAGAGAGAAAAATGGACAGTCAGTCTGAAAGCCTGAAAAGAGGGAGAGACAGCATGGAAAAAAGGCTGATGATTAAGTAGGTCTAGAACCAGGTCAAGTTAAAGCCTTCAGTCTAGGAAATCTGTGAGACTGAACTTGATGCAGAAAATGAGGGGAAAACCATCAGAAAGCCTCAAAATAGGGAGTTGAGGTTATGAAGTGTATGGAGAAATGGCAGAAGGCAATCATAAACACAGAGATAAGAAGTTAACAAGTGAGATTAGATAAGATCTGCATTTGGATGATAAAGGTAATTACCTGAAATGCTTTGTTCTTAATTATGTTGATTTGAGTTTGTGGATTTCATCATGACATAGCACTGAATTCAGTCATAATGCTTCACCTCCTTGTAGTCTTCCATTCATAGTGGATGCAGAGTAGATCTGAGGCTGTGCCCTGTGCAGAGTGGTGCCCTCCACGAGGGTGCCACACTTCAGTGGCACAGCAGCTTGCTGAGATAAAAGAGTGCTTTCTAGATCTCCACTTTGCAATAGGAGTTTCTTGTAGTGTCTGAGTCTTGGACCCAGACAGTCCTGTAGACCAGGGTATGTAATCCAGAAAAGTGCTGAAGGAGAGGCAAGGAGGGTGTCAGGAAGCTTCATACCACGTAGGTGCAACAGAGCCAGGGCCAAGGAATAGGCAAAGTGAGAGCTATTCTGCAAAATACCCTGTTGGCAACTAGCTAATCTTGTGATCATAAGCATTTTTTTAGGCATTTTGTGCCTTGCCCTGTTTTTTTTTTCCTACTTTTGTTCCCTATTTCCACATACTGATGTCAAGATAGACGTGGTCTGCATTAATTGAAAAGAGCTAAATATCAGTCTGTGTTTAAATAACAAAAGTAAGAATTCTCATTTCTGAAATCCCCCTTTCCTTTCTAAAGATTTGTAAGAATTATTTGCACCGTGTAATATTGCACAAATATTTTATATGAGAAGATATTTCGGAGAAGCAATCATATCAGCTGTAAATTTGATCTTCTTACGGAAGTGTACATAAATGTATGTGCCTATGTACTACACCTAAATACTCAATTTAAAAGATCATCATAATGCTGTACTAGTATCATTACACATCATTTAATGTTTGCTCATGCACTGGGAGCGCAGTGTTCTCACTCCCTGCTCCTGAAACTACTACTGAAGGTCGTAGCAAAATTCAGAAAATACCTTTTAAATTCTGAAAGATTTTTTTTCCCTCTCAATGTAATGTGGTAAGTTACAAGGAAAAAAAAATCTGCAAAAGTGACCCAGCTGTAGGGGAGAAAACAGAAAAAGAAAAAAAACAAAAAGGAATTAATGATAAGTTAGTATAACCAGACATTGTACTGATTCTGCTTTCTGTTGGAAAAGGAGAACTTCTCTCATTTGGAACCCCAAACCTATTGAACAGCACACCTCGTAATTAAAAGGCCCTCACCTTGCAAGCACTGATGTTAATAGCATTTGTAATGCATTACAACTTTCACTAGTGCTTTACATTTGAAAAAGTAGCCTTCCAAATTGATTTTTCTGCTTTAAAATGTGATGTGACTAACTTATCAGGAATTCTTATGGGCGTATCCGTAAAAGTTTCTGCATCTCTGTGAAGTGTTTATATAATGCTTAATAGTGTCTGCAAGCTGCTGTTTTACTCAACTTTCCTGAATTTCAAACATCTATATTTTACTCTCTTATATGCTTTTAACTAAGGTATAGTAGATGCATTTTTGCTTCGGTACTAATTTGAAATGTAATATTCATTTCTTTAGAAGACATTTTTGTTGTTGTGCATGCCTAGTGTTTTGTATGTTGTATATTGCATTCAGAATATTTTTTTCCTTCTCACCTATCCACAAATGCAATGCCGTTCCCATGATGCACCTCTGCTTGCTGTTTACCTGTATGTTAATTCGCTTGAATCCCATTGGCCCACTGCCATCATGTGCTCGCTGCCTGTTATTAAAAGACTCAGTCGACTGCCAAAGCAATGAAGCGACCTCTCGAAGCAACTGTAGACCTGGTACTTTGACCTTTCACCTTTTGCTTTGCATGTAGCTTTTTTTTTTTTATTATTATTATTATTTTGTTTTGTTTTCAGAGAAAGCAACTAATGAAATTTGTATCGCTTTACTTTTGAACATCAACCGGAAATGATTTCACATACTCGTTGATTTACCAGAAACTCTATTTATCCATCTCATTCTCATACGTAATAAACGCAGACAATTTAGTTTGGTTCCTAACATGGTTTCATTTTTTTAAATATCCTCTCATGAAAAGTCGAATTGAGACAAAACTGCTTCTGTAATTGAAAACGCTTAACGTAATCCATTAATCTGGGTAATAATAGGAAACGGTGTTTAAACTTTAAAAAAAAGAAAATACTTGGCAATGAAACACAAGTGGTTTTTTCTCCCTGTTAATATTTGAAAACCTATTTAAAGGCAATGCCATTTTCGTTGCTTTAAAGGCCTTTCTTTTCAGTAGTTGTGCTGCTACAGTTTTAGGTTAATAGTACCACGCTTTTGCTACCAATAACAAAATCTCACTCATTTTACATTGCTGTGCTTTGAGTTAATATGCATGGCGAGGCATCTTTAGCTGCTTTAAAAAATAAGAAGTTTTTTTTGTATTTATGTATGTGTTACCAACAAAGTCTTAAAAATGGCACCCTTTTAACTAACTTTCTTATTTACAGGCCTTTCCTCCTGGTGTTCTTCACCCTTTACCAAAGAGACAAGCACTTGAAAAAAGCAATGGTGCCAGTGCCGTTTTCAATCCCAGTGTCTTGCACTATCAACAGGCTCTTGCCAATGCTCAGTTGCAGCAACATGCAGCCTTTATCCCAACAGGTATGTTGTACTCACGTTGAACTTACTTTGTGTTCCTTAGGTAGCCTCCATGTCAGGCAGTTGCACTTGAAAAAAGGTTTCACTGTGTTCTCTGCCCTACTTGAGGTGAAGTCTGCACAGACATTTATACGTTACTTTCCTTCCTTCTGCAATGTATGAGAATCGAAGCAGAAGTATTTCAATGTGCCACTAGGCTGCTTTTCACATTCATAGCCTTGTTGATCATTGTCTGCAGTCTGACCCATTTTTTACCTGCTTTAAATTGGCTGTATTTTGACTTTTATCTGCCAGTGCTCTCCTAGGAGATGAGAAGGCAAAGATCCACTAGCAGAAATGCTGGGAAAAGCATCATGCTTCAGAGGTGCCGCAGAAATTGTGCTGTGAGTGAGGCACATCCTCCTGCTCCCTTGGGAGCTGTTTTGCAGCCACAGGGCTTACCCCACCTGCACCCAAGCAGAGCAAGAAAAGGGGAACACCAGCCATAACTTTCCAATGGGTACCTGCATGGAAGCCCTGACCAAATACATTGCTTCCCACAGCTGCACTGAAGGGTTTTAAGGCATCAGGCGTGTTTTTGTGGTTGTTACCTTGGAATGCCACCAGAACTTTTCCTAGCAATTGTGGCTGGTAGCTGGCTGGGGTTATAATTCTTCATTGGGGTGATATGAATATGAGTGACCATAATTTGCATTTCAGTGCTCAGAAGTCTGTAACTATCAGAGCATTCAATGATTCTATGATTCAGAGATGACTTGAACTGCACCATGGCTGATGGCAGGGCTTCTCTTTTAACAGTGAGAGAAAGAATGTGTTAAGTGCTTGTGTAAACAATAACAACATAAACCTCTACGTTATGTCAGTCACTCCCACTCCAGATTTCCCAATGGTAAACATCCTGCCTAGTGAATGTGCACTTTCATTTATGATTATCAAATTACATATTTTCATACCAGAATGTTATCAAGTGTGAACTTCCAGAATCATTTAAAACTCCATGTTTGCAAATGCACTTGACATTTCAGCAATGCTTTTTTAGTTTATAGAAATAATGTGGGTTAAACAAGGAATGAAACGCAACACATAATGATTTCCCAATCTATCAGCATTCCCATATGTGTTTAAAGATAAAAACAAACACAGATGGCTTTGACTTCGTGGAATTTTGCTATAAGGCCTGAGTAACAACCTTGGAGCCTGCCCCTGTATTTATAATAGTAAGTTATAGCTTGCTGTATTTTTAGCGCATTGGTGCACCAGAATATCTGTGGCAGAAACACACTGACATTTATGGGAGTGCTTGGAAAAAAAAATAATAAATTGCAAGTCTGCTTATTTGGACATGAATGGAAGACTGCCCTGTGCCTACAAACGTACGGAAATTTCCACAAGCTTGTTTTACATCGTAGCCCTGCGATTTTGCGGTACAATACGCATTGTTCCTTTTCCTCAGCGCTCCCTTTCAGGGCCTGTTGCTATTACTTGCAATTGCCGAGGATTTTAAATTAACTGTGCAAAATGCAGTAGTTTAAACCTTTTCAGCAAAATACCATTTGGATATTTTCCAGACTTTTGGAGTGCTCACGCTTCCTTAAGTAGCTCATTCTTTGTGGTTTTTGATGTCCATCCCCCTTTCCAGCTAATGGTTATAATTACAGTTTTATCTTAAAATTTTCAGAGGACAGGGATGGGCGGATCTTGATACCAAATCTTAAAGGCCAGATTGTTGGCAAGCCCTGAAACAAGTGCATGAAAGAGGGAAAAACAGAGGGATAGTATAGCAGATGGAGCCCAAGCCCAGAGTAGAAAACCTTTCTAAAAGTGTTACTCTTTGCAAACAACATCAGCACCTCGAAAGGGTGTTAGAGAGAGGAGTGGTGTGTGGGAGGAAGTTAGGAGAGGGGAACCCCCTCTTATATGAGTGGGTGTCATAAGCTTTTCATTAAAGATGTTACATGCACTTGATAATCCTGCATTTCCTAGAAAGGTTGGATTTGGTGAGTGTAAGGACTGTCATGCCACCCAAGTCTAAGGAGCAATGCACGACACGATCTGTTGGATTTTAAATTATTATGTGATATTTTCTGAACTGGTGTAATTTTCAAATGTGTTCCTTGTGTGTGTGTGTGTGTGTGTGTTAAGTTCAAATTTAGGACAAGTTTTGCTGCTGGAATATATATAAAACTTAATTGTTTTATATAACTTCTCTGCTTTCTTAACCACTTGCTCCCCTAATAGAAAGTGTGGGGCTTGACGTAGCATGGCTTAGCTCCAAAGTTCTGCACTTTGTTTTACATCAGTTTGATTGCTTTGTCACCTTCTCCTCACTGTTTGATGAATGATCTTGAAAACAGCAGGTCTTTTCTCTCTTCCCATTGCTGTTCGTTACTGTTTCTATAGCCTCTAAGAGGAGGAACTTTGTGTATTCTCTGGGAATGTTCTTGAGTAAGGTCATTCATAGTTACACTGCTACTGTGACGGTCTGAGAAGGGGACATGGTAGTAATTAAGCACGAATACCAGAAGCATATTTGATTTTATATCAAATATGTGTGTACCTGGAACTAGTCTCCTTACCTGCTGGCCTTCACCAGCTTGCTGTCCTGAAAATAGTTCCTTGGGTTTTTTTGTTTCTTTTTTCATTTGGTCTTCCCAGAAAGGTTAAAGGTGAACTAGGCACCAAAACTAAACTGTGTGGCAGGTGAGCAGTCCTTCCAGGGCATCTTTGAGATGTGCTGGGAACCTTTTGCTGGGTAGGTACACAGTTTGAAGTGTTTAGCTCAGGGAATTGTCACAGTAGTGTTTTCTTTGTTCAGAAGCATCTCTGTGCCTCCAGTGTTGCATTAAGGACGAGTACCTTACCATCAAATGTGAATTTGGCAAAGCCCCTGCAGAGCAGTATCAGCTAATTCTATTTAAATTTCTTTCTCTACTGCACATCAGAAAGTTGGTGAATGCCTATATGTGCAACATTGAACTGTCTGAATTATCCATTGAGTTATAAAATTCCCAAATAACAGGATATTTAACCAAAGATCTTTGCTGTAAGCAAAAATCTTTTTCTGCAAAAGTAGTAATTGAAAGGATAAAAGTGCTAAGTAAAAATGTTTATGAAATACCTTGTAGGTACACAGAATAATGCCAGGAGTTTAGTGAGAACATAATCACCTTTTTGTGTTAAAGTTAAACTATGAATGACCTTACAGTTTCATTTAACTAACTTACTTCTCTGTGGTTATGCTTGAATCTCACTTTGAATGTTAACTCTAAACAGCTAACCTGTTTCTTCCCTTTATCCACTTTTTTCACCTATCATTGCATGACACGCAGGGTCAGTTTTGTGCATGACACCCGCTACCAGTATTGGTAGGTTCCAAATCTCTTTATTGATCTCTTTTTGTAATGTATATGATGTATATTCACTTGTTTCAAAAGTCCTAGGCGAGATTTAGAGAGTGAATTAAAGATTCGCTTGTCCTTCTGGTTGAATTTGCAGAGTTTTTAGGTTCGTAGATGGAAGCTGCAGTTTAGATGCGATATCACCTGCTATAACAACTACACTGCAAAAGCATAATACCATGAATTCCAGTCTGCTTTTCAGTTTTCAAAGTTTTATTTCTCTTTATATTTTATATTGTCTAGTACTATAAAACATGAAATACTGGAAAAAAGCCAGCAAATTTCATCAGTGTTTTAAAGTTTCATAGTGGTGTGCCTATTTCTCCTTTTTGCTGTGTGTTAGAAAGTTTTATCAGCGTTTCCCAGAAATGCCTACTTTGATCCATGGAGGTTCTGTTGAAACCTGTGATCTGAGCCTTGCTCCTCCTTTAAATGTATTTGCAGCTTGGAACTAACATTTTGGGCATGCAGAATGGAAGTCCAATGCAGCAGCCTCTAAGACGGAAAAGTAACCTTCCTTCTATTCTGTAGCCCTATCCCAGTGATCTTTTGTAAAAAATTTTCCCCCCAAATTTTATTTGTGGGACTACTCAGATAAGCAGTTAAAATGTCAAGCCTTTAAAACATTGAGTTAAAAATTCTTTCATGAAGATGCTGGTTAGAATTCATTCTCAAAATGAGCAAAAGCAGCGACTTTTATAAAATCGACCTTGCTTTTTTTGGATCGCACAAAGTAGTGTTTAAATCGGGAAAATTATTATAATCATCCTCCTGATTTTTGCCTCAAAACAGATGGTAATGTAACTCTGATAAAATATAACAGTTGTGCAGTGCTAGTAGGAAAAAAAAATGCATAAATTGGATTATAAGGGAAGACAGGCAGTGTCTGGCTTGTTTCAGAATGAAGATACATGAAAATAATAAATGTTTTAATTGTCTTTTAAAAATGAGATAAAGATGTTTAATTTTCCTTCGCAGTGCAAACCACTGTCTTGTCTTTGCGCTAATTTTTTTCCCCCAATGCTTTGTATCGATACCGGAGGAAAACAAACTGCCCTCGTAACAATTCTCAGTTACCAGGCTATTTTTGGAGCGGCTTGGTTTGCGCAAGTAATAGCCTTCTTGGAGATCACACCCGTGTTTTCCTTGCTCTTTTTTCTGGGAATCGCCGATTGTGTTGACAGCCTTCCTTTAATTGTACTTGTAATAAGCTATTTTCCCTTGTTTTTTTTATTTCTCCGCCACGCTTTCTCGCTTTGCACTGTGATTGCATGCCATCTGCCGGTTTAACCCATGACGATGGCTTGCCGCTCTTGATATTCACCATGCCAAAAATACCACTTCTCTTACCATAATGCTGCACCCTCCTGTTCATTGCTTCCATGGTTCCCCTCCTGAAAGTACCCATGATGCACAACGCTACGGCCGCCACTGTCTCTGCAGCAACAACTCCTGCAACAAGTGTTCCCTTCGCCGCAACAGCCACAGCAAATCAGGTTTGCTCCTTTTAAAGCTTTCTTTCACGAGATCCCGAACTCTAAATGAGTGCTGAGATTTTTATTTTAATTTTTCTTTTATTTTTAAACAAAAAAAATTCTCCCAGAGAATTTTTTTTTTCTGTGTTTACCCCATCAAATTTTACTTTTATTTCTAAGTCGTTTATAGCAAGTGTTTGTGGGACAGGTTGCACTTATTTAGAGTTAACATTTGTTGCAAATAATGACGTAGCTGTGTTTTGTGTTGCGATGTTTGTACCTAATTAATGTGTAATTAACCCAGCTGGAGTTACAATCACCATAGTACTGGACTACTTACCAAAGTCTATTATTAACTCCTAAGTTCAAAAGACAGATCATCACAGGTTTCAAATATTTAGGTGTGTTCATGTAGCCTTTTCCATGTGGTGTGTGGAAGTGACTAATTAGTAAGCATGGAAGCGGTCAAAAATCATATGTGGGACAGAGCAGCTGGGAAAAGTCCAACCAACCAAATGAATAAACAAAAACCCCCAAAGGTAAAAACCAACAAACACACACAAAACAAACAAAAAGAAAATAAACAAAATTGAGTGTTTTCTGTCAATGCTAGTGATCAAATCAGCACTCAAGATATTTATGACTATGCTTGCTTTATATTTGAACGTGTGCCTTTAACCTGGGAATTTTACTTGCCTAAGGAAGGACTGTCACAAAGTACCCCTAGGGTAATTGGTAGAGACAGGCTAGGAAAGATGATACTTTCTCCTTTTCTTTTGTGGTGTGTTATGATAATGGAAGTTGTAATGTTGATAGAGTTTTCTTCTTCCTCCTGTAAGACCTGGTTCCCAGGGAAGACATACCTGTTGCAGCTCAGCGTGTGTAGCTTTGACTCCTCCATTGCGGCTGTAGAGTTTGCCACCGTGACGCACCTGGCATTTGCCATGAGAGATGTTTGCACAGCACTTCGGTCACTCTGGCTTTTCTGTTGCTTTGGAACCGTCCTTGGGCTCTTTCACCTAAGAGCCGTTTCCCCTCATGTTTTGCGAGGTCAGACTAAGAAAGAAGCAAGCAGATTTGCTCACCAAGAGAAAGCAAAGGGCTATGTCCCCATCACCTTTCCTTGTGTTGCTTTTGGCCAGACTGACAAGCTATTGCAGACCTACTACAAACGTGTGCTCATTGTTTCATTCCCCTCCACCTGCCAAGGAATTAGAAAGAAATGAGTGAAAATGTTTTACTTAATAATGTTATACCAGCAGATTTATTTCTTTTTTTCAGTCTGTCCCCAAACTATTTAAGTATCCTATGGAAAACCAGAAGTTGCTGCAGAGTTTATTTATAATAATTCAGGAAAAATATACTACCTCTGAAATACATCCTACTTTCTGAAAGAAACACAAACCAGTCAGCTTTGTGCGTTGGTTTTGTTGGGTTTTTTAAAGGCTTGTTTGCCAGCATTGTGGTATTTGTGCTTCTAGCATTTTCATCAGAAGAGGGTTGTCATTTTGTGCATTCTTTTCCAAGAGCTATCTTGTTTTAATGAAAAACATGCTTGAGACAAGCAAGAAAGTGCAGCAGAGAAACAGTGCATTTCACCATCCTTCCCTGGACTGCATCTACTGCAGAAAATTATTTTGTGGCATCCAGTGTAGTTTTGTGATCCCAAAGTGATAACAGAGGGACTTGAAGATGCCAAGGGACTATGAGAAAATGGGACAGTTTGGGGAGAGGATCAGCTGGGCACCCTGTCTCATGTGGGAATGCAGCTGGGGCAGCTCCACCACCCCCACTGCTGGGTGCCAGAGAGACTATGTCTGCAGCAGAATAAATAGATGTACACCTACAAAAGGACCAGTAAGCAGTCTGGTTATTTCAGGATGGGAATGGGAATACTTTTACACAAGTAATTAGTGCCACTAGGGAGACATAGGTGTGCCTTAATACACTTTTTTCATCTAACAGGATAACAGGCAGAGCCCCTCCTTTCCTGGTGTGGGTTTTGTTTGCATTGGAGCATTAGAGCATTTAACATTTAATGAAAGTAATGAAAAGTGCCTCTCTGTGTTTATTTAGTTGCATATGTGTGTGTATACATGTAACTCCGTGCTGAAATTCAAGGATAGTTTAACACAGATATGAGTTTCAACTTGTTTAACTTCAGCCATTTGGAAGTTCAGCATCCAGTTTGTCTGCTTTTCTAGAAGTCCATGTCAGGGCAAGGTAAATTGCCGTGGAAGGTGCTGCCTCTTTCCCTTGCCTGTAGAAGGTGCATAGGTGTGTAACCGAAGTTCTGCACCGCTATACATGGAGGAGATGGGTTCCAAACCCAGGAGCTTTTCTCAATGGTTTCTGTAGCATGTGCCATTGCTGTCTTTTATTTCTCACTCCTGTGTTTGAGTTACGGCTTATCTTTAAAAGCTACTGTAAAAAGTTGTGTATTTGAAAGGAAAAGGGAAAGGTAATTCTTCTTTATAACAGACAAATCTCTAAGTTTATTGTTTATTTGCAATCTCCTAAGAACTGGAGACAAAGCTACAGCACTGGGAAAGGCCCCATAGTAGCTCTGTGGTCCTTGCTCTCAGTATTTCTTCAGTTCAGGAAACACAGAAAGAGCAGGTAATTAACTTCCCATCTAGATAAAATTTCCTTTCAGGTCTGTGCCACACTACTTTACATATCCATGGGACACAATTTCCTCTTTCCAGTGTCTTTTCTGCATTTCTAAAATCAACCTGCAACCTTCAGCTCCCATTTCAGCTCCCACAGCTTCTAATAACAGTCATGGAAAGAAAGTTGCAGCAGGGCTTAATCATTTAGCTCAGTATCATTTGGCTTCATATTCTGGCCTGGGGAAAAATTGCTGGACTTCCTTGTGTTGAGTGTGATGATCCCAATGTCCTTGAAGCACCAGGGGAAGGAAACGTCAGCATCCCAAAAGTTAGGGAATCTGAGCTGATGGCTAAAAAGCCCTAACAACTCTGTGGGATCTAGTAAATTATTCAGTGTGAGCCATCATCTTCTATTTTGAAAAAAAAAGATGAACTATGACTTCTGTCTTGAGTATGTCTCTTCTTTTTGAAAGTAGCATCAGTCACAGCTCAAAACATGCGTTTGGTCATGCTCGGACAGCAGCTCTGTGCACTGAGTGCGCAGTGTATGGCATGAGGCACATAAGAAGATTGTGTAGGGTAAAGACTATACTGTAGTACATCTCTGCTGGGTGACAGCAGTTAAGAATA
Organism: Melanerpes formicivorus; assembly: GCF_026170545.1. Taxonomy (NCBI): domain Eukaryota; kingdom Metazoa; phylum Chordata; class Aves; order Piciformes; family Picidae; genus Melanerpes; species Melanerpes formicivorus. Next base: position 18,400,026 of record NW_027142353.1, on the reverse strand, counting down.
TGTGGAAAACTGGAAGTCTTCTGCTTTCCCTCACTTACAGAAATTAGATTTTAAAACCAAAATAATTTTCTTGCAGTGTACTTCACTGTGGGAGAGCATCGGTTTGGTTCAGTGCAGTAAAACCAAGATGGAGCAAAAAACGCTTTAGCAGATCCTGTTTCAAAAATCCTGACTAAAAAATGGCTCAGTTGATAAAAGAGCTGGTGGTGTTGCTGTTCACTGCATGTGGACATCTTGTGAGGGGGTGTTCCCACTTACACTAGCTGTCAGGCTGTGATGAGAAGTGAAGGGACTTCAGTTTGGGTTTTCCAGTGAAAGGCAGGTGGACTTCCAAAGATACATGATGACCATGACCTGTCAGAGGTGAGACATCTTTCCCTTTTTTCTCTTCCCACTTTTCAAACTGTTCCAGCCATTCTCACCAGAGTGGGGCTGGAAGCTGCAGCTGCTTAACTTCACTTCAGGCTTAGATCTTTAATGAACTTATGTTCAGTTGTTGTTCAGGGATACTCACAATGTTTTCTTGGAGAATGGAACCTGCAAAATCCATGTAGTGTGAAATGCGAGTGAGAAGCAGTGTTAGGGCATGTATATGGAGGGCTTGGTCCTGGCTCCCTCTAGTGCATGCATGTGGGCAGAGGTATGTCAAATGTATTTAAAATATGCATACAGTAACTGTGTGTAAATACCTCCTTCAGAGACCTTGAACAAAGCTTTCAATTATTACTCTGGTAGCTAGTGGGCAAGCAGTACTCAAGCAAGCAAGGAAGCTGTTACCTGCTCAACTTCACTCACAGGTAGCTATAAGATTTTGCAGAGGATGATGTGCCCTAGCATTATGTGAGAAAGGAGTTATTCTGAATTCTGGGACTGAGTTTCAGTTTTGAGTAATGCAAACATCTGCATTGGGAGGGCTTTAAATTTCTAAGCAGAAAGCCTTACTATTGGTTTGCTTATGTGTATGCTTCAGTGAGTCCCACCAGCATAAAAGGTTAGGACTCAGCCTGAAATTAAGACATCTAAGTGTTCCTGTCTGAATATGTCTGCATGCAAGCTAGAAGTTTAAGTATCCATTTTAGACTTTGAAGTTTGTGAGCACAGCCAGATGAAGTCTGGAGAATAGTCTGTCTTACCCTTCAAAATTCATGCAGGTCTTGGTTCAGTTGCCTACACATGTGTCTACTGATGTTTAAGATCATCCTGAGATAACCTTGGATGTCTAGGTTATCCAAGACATGTTGACAAGCTTGGCAGATGCAACAGGGGACCTGTAGACAAATCTGCATGCTTCTGAACTGGCAGCTGGATGACAGGCAGGAGACCTTAGCCCAAACAGTACTGAAAGCCTGTTGAGCAAATGACCTGAGCCTGCAGTGGTGATCATATGAAGTCATTTCTGGGCTCTGTTGGCTTCCTGGCTGTTGTATCACTCCACTGACTGCAGCAGGAGGTTAAGGCACCAGCATTTCTCTGATTTAATGTGTCTTCAAGCTCAGTGGGTGCTTCCTTAGTTCTTGGGTATTACAGGGCAATTACAAATTCCAAATTAAAATAGACTTGCTCACATCACTTCAGTGCAGAACAGCACATGGCTTTGTTTTCTGTAGCAATGAAAATGGGCCACAGACTGATAGTATAAAAATAGCATTGTGGAGACTGATGCTTAAAGATGTTACTTAGTGCCAACATCATTCTAATGGTTACATGACCTTTAACCAAGAAGGAAAAAAATTAGAAGGCAGATGCAGTGGAACAGCAAAATAGTCATAGACTGGAAAAAAATAAAATAAATGTGATCAACAGGGTGCCTCATGCTAAGGCTTGTGATTTATCCAGCACAGCTGTTTTAAATTATGCCTCAGTGTTCACACTGAACTGGGTGGCAATTATGCAGATATTAATTATGAAATCATTCTGTAGCCTTCAGTTTTGTCAAAATCTGTGAAAATACAATGAAGCGAAAATAAAATAGTTACGTTCCATTGGAGTGCCAAGAACAAAAGGACAATTAAAATATTTGCCCTGGAATTCAAGAAAATAGTTAATGTAGAATAAAATACAAACATGCCAAATGCTTAACAGGGCTTTGAGATACTGCATGTGGCAGGTCCCTCTGGAGCAGGGGGAGATGAGACAGGCAGCAACTGAACACCTCTCCTTGCCAAGGTGCCCACAAAGGCAGCCACCACTCCCAAAGGAGGCAAATTCTTCTCAAATTCAAATGTCATGTGGCAATCTACTCAAGCTAATTTCTCTTTCTACATAAAGCTCCCTCTTGCAAATATTCCCTGTGGCCCCAAAAAGGGCTTCCTCTCTAGTCCACCCATCTAACCCTGGGAAGCCTTCTGGCTGGTCAGAGGGCTGTCCTGAGGGCTGTCCTCAGTGCTGCTCACAAGGTTTTTTCTTTTTCAAGTTCTTTTTCTTCCTGTGGGAACCTGCTGAACTTGAAAACAAGAGTAATACTGCAAGGAGAAAACTAATTGAAAAGTCTGGAAGGTACTAAGAAATGGCATTTTTAGTTGTTTAAAAGCAAGCTTTTGAGAAGGAAAGTGGGAAGGGAAAACGAGTGTTATTTACATCTTTAGTACTGGTATACAAATAAGAGCCTATGCAAAATTCCTGTTAGTCATTTGAAAAGCTTCAATTGCAGCTTGTATGGGAATGGCATAACAGGTAGGAAAGCACTTCTGCTGTGAATAATAAATATCTGAACAATTTTGGTCCTTTTTTATTGACTGAAATGTTGGTCTAAAAATTCTAGTCCTGAGTTCAATACTCCTATAGAAAATCCTGTTCTACCAACAGAAAGGACAATTCCAATCTGTCATGATAAAATCCAGAAAAGTTCCTTTCTCTGACACATTATCAGAGGGGGAATGCTTGCAGGGAGCAGTCCCTTGACCAGAACAGCATTGGGGAATCTAGCAACCCCATCTATGGCACCATGCTGCTCTATGCAGAGGTAGTGGTAAACCTTGGTATCTGGGATGCAGGACTAGAGATCTCGCCTTGTACCTGTACCAGGATGGAAAGATGAACCTAAGTGATACTTGAACATGAAGAGTCATTTCTCTAGAGAAAGTATTTGAATAGCAATATCTTCTCAGGGTAGGAAAGACAAACAGCTTGCTGTGTCTGTCATGCTATACACCCAAGAATCACGAGCTTTAACTCAATCAGGTTATCTTGTCTGAAGACACTGAGTTGCATATAAGTAGTGGTAACTTTCAGAATTAACAGTTTGAAGATCATGAAAGAGATTTCCCAAACTTCAATCCCAGAACATATCTCAAGCAGTGCCAAGAAAAGACACTTCAAATTGCCTTGAAACAACCGACATTACAAAATACATGGCAACATTTTGCCTTCTTGAACTGTAAGGGAGAGGAGAAGCAAAGCCAGAAGATTACCCTGAGAAATTTAAAGGAATTCTATTTTAAGTCTCACGTGAACTTTCACAAAGTCTTTACTTTTAATAACAATTTTTGGTCTCTTTAAGACAGCCATGTTGTTTCAGTGACTGGCTTGAGAGCAGCTCTGAAGATAAGGGCTTGGGGGTGCCAGTGGATGAGAAGCTCAACATGAGCCACCGGTGTGCACTTGCAGCCCAGAGAGCCAATCACATCCTGGGCTGCATCAAGAGAAGTATAGCCAGCAGGTTGAGAAGTGATTCTCCCCCTATACTCCACTCTGGGGAGACCCCACCTAGAGTGCTGCATAAAGCTCTGGAGGGATGCAGTTATAGGAAGGATCTGGAGGTGCTGGAGCATGTCCAGAGAAGGGCCACGAGGATGGCTGGAGGGCTGGAATGCCTCTCCTGTGAGGACAGACTGAGAGAGTTGGGAGTTGTGCTCAGTCGAGAAGAGAAGACTCCAAGGAGACCTTACTGTGGCCTTGCAGTATTTTAAGGGGGACTACAAGATAGCTGGTGAGGGACTTTTTTGGGTGTCAGGTAATGATAGGACTAGGGGAAATGGAACAAAACTAGAAGTGGGTACATTCAGATTGGCTATTAGGAAGAAATTCACCATGAAGGTGATGAGACACTGGAACAGGTTGCCCAGGGAGGTGGTAGAATCCCCATCCCTGGGGGTTTTTAAGGCCAGGCTGGATGGGGCTCTGAGCAACCTGATCTAGTGTGGGGGGTCCCTGCCCATGGCAGGGGGGTTGGAACTAGATGATCCTTGAGGTCCCTTCCAGCCCTAACAATTCTATCATACTATGATTGTATGATTATGTGCAGATGCTGAAGACTTCTGGCAGGCTGGCATGCTGAGTTTTAGATGACGTGCTCATATACAAGATGCCAGTGGGAAGAAGTGGAAAAATCTGGTTTCATTCGGTTTGGTTTGTTGTTTTGGGTTTGTTTTGTTTGTTTGTTGTTTTTAATTCTCCCCTCACACACAGTCACCCCTATAGAAGTGACCTGAAACCTGATTTCCCCTGGTAGCCTGCTAGATGGCAGTGTCACATAACAGGAGCAGTAAAGCGCAGGCAAACACTTCTTTTATGTAACAAAAAATCAAGACGTATTTCCCTTTCCTGTTATAGACTGGGTTATCTTTCAAAATATGTATTTATATTTGATATGGTAGCTCTTTTGTGCTCCTGCTTTCAATTATTCCACAAATGATGCTTTGAGAAATTTAGTTAAAAAGTCTTTGGGGGCATTTATTTATTATTTAAACAGAGGAAAAAAAAATCTGAGGTCAACTTGTCTTGAGGGCATTTTGGGGAAAATGAGTTTGTTTCATTGAGCTTACCACATACACAGAGCTCATGGGAGTCTGGGGTTTTTTTCCATCATAAAAACTAAACAACATAATGCCTGTCATGACATTCATCTTGAGGCAGAGATTTGTTAACTTTGACAGACTTTGTTTTTGGTGCAATATTATCTCCAGTGCCACGCAGTCCTCTCTCTGTTTCTGTGAGAGTATTCAGATAAGAAGAAAGTTAAGGAAGCAGTAAGCAGTCAAAAGTCAGGAATATTTCCTCAGAGAAATTTCACCTCAGATTTCCTCAGAGAAGCTGTAAGTATTACAGTATTTACACAGAGAGAGTGAATGCCCATTGGAATGGGCTGCCCGAGGAGGTGGTGGGGTCACCGCCACTGGAGGTGTTCAGGAGGAGACTTGATAGGGTGCTAGGTTGCATGGTTTAGTTGGTTGGGTGGTGTTGGATGATAGGTTGGACACGATGATCTTGAAGGTCTCTTCCAACCTGGTCTGGTCTGGTCTGGTCTGGTCTGGTCTAGTCTATTCTATTCTATTCTAATTGTAAGTTTTATAAAACTGGCATAGGTGTCCTCAGAGCGGTATCTGATGAGTAACCTTGATGAACATAATTGTGGTAGCTTTCCGCATTTGAGTTCAGTTCTGGATGTTGCAGTGGACCGTCCCATGCTTGGAGTCTGATCTGGAGTGCCAGGTTTTGGGAGAGGGGGGTTCAGAGTGGTGGCTGCTGCTGGGGAACCTGCAGAAGTGCCAGCTAATCATCCTTTGTGTGCAGTGACAGTGTTCACCTAAAAGGGATGCCATATGTGTAGTGGCAGCCTTAGTTTGCATGATTTGGGCATGCATGATGTGTAAGAAGAAAACGTAAAGCAGGTTTTGTTACAACAACAAAAAATGGGTAAGGACACCTAAGAAAACGCAGTTTTGGAGAAGTAACAGCCCTACAAGAGGAGTACAAGCACGTTCACAGATCAAAACACAACTTCTACCTGGCCTTTCACTCCTTTGTGCTCTCAGTTCCTCTGCATAAGCCTATTCTGGCATTTCTAAAATTCAAGAAGAGAAGGGAAATGACCTGAAAATAAGAAGTAAAAATCACAGATGATTGCAGTAGCTCAGACCTGCTGAAAGGTAAAATTGAGTGGCTATTCAAAACAGGCACTGTATGCATGCTCCTAAGATATTACAGCAATATTTTTCTCATTTCTACATAGTCTGTCTGCTGCCAGTGCAATTAGCTAAAAATAGATTTTGATAGAATATATTAGACTATGTTATGATCAATTTTCAGCACTGCATTATTTATTACTTTAAAGAAGAATAAATAAAGCCAGATTGCTTTCAATTTTAAAGCAACTAGTGCTGTTTCTTCAGAGTAAGTAAATACCTATTAAGTTGAACTTTAATATTATACATTATTACTTGATTGAAATGCTTAAGCATGCTAAGGAGTTAGCAGCACAAGTGGCTGTAGACTTTCAGGACTTTGTGAATATTAAATGAGAGGAATGATGCTGTCAAATCCTTGAGTCCTTTGGGATGCCAAGGTTGCCTTGATCTTTTCTTTAGATCATCATGAAGAGCTGGATTCAGACATAGTCTCTGTTGTGACACCCCAGTGACCAAGAAGCTTGTGCCTGATAGAATGAAAGTGTCCTAGTAGATGTGGCTACTTCAGCATGGACATCTGACCCTCAGCAATTTCCAGAGGTGTATTATCAAGATATGGGACAGGCAGAACCAGACACTCAGATTTAGAGAAGAAAAGAGAAGGTGGGGCAGGGCAGTAGAATTACCATGGCAGAGGATGGGCTGTGAGAAAGCCAAACAAAGAGGGCTTCCACCCCTCAGGAAACACCTGATGCCCCCTATACTAATCACTGTATGGTCAGGCAACTGAGGAGATCATCTGTGACCTAGATATTTCACCCTTTATATATATAAGTCAGAGGTTGCCTTATTGATGAGCAAAGTAGACAAATGTATTAGGGATGCAGTGGGTTAATGGAGAAGCAATATGATAAAAATCCTCCTTCGTGCCTGATGTAGAGAGATCTGCAGTTAGTGAGAAAACTTAGGCACATATACATTAGATCACAGTATGCTGGGAATGAGAACAAGGTTTCTGGCCATCAAGAGAAAAGGAGCAGCAAAGGAAAGAAGCCAGTGACAGTGACACAGGGTGGAGCACAGTGTGTGTTTATGAAAAGTGATGGAAGTGTTTCAGCAGTGATACTAGGGATAACAAATTGCTTTCAGCAGGTCCCTCCAACGCTATTAGTAGTTCCTTTAGGTTTTGTTTGGGTATATGTTTATTCAGAGTTTTTTCTTTATAGTGTTTGCAGATGACTCTGTAGGAAGATGACACTAGTTTTACACAAGTGCAAACTGGTGACTGTGAATTTTGAAAGTGGAAAGGGAGAAATGAGTGAGGCAGGCCTGAGGTTAGATGGGTGCACAAATATGCAAATATATTCGGTGGAGAGGAGGAAGGGAGGCTCTTGCAGCAGTGACAAGACCTGTGATGTGCAGACACTACACCAGGAAGAGACTTCCAGTCAGGGATTACAGCTGGTGCCAGGAGCAGTGAAAGGGGCAGGATGACATCTAAAGTGGGAGAGATGAGGTGTGTGTGTGCTTGAGTACCTTTCTACCCTGAGTGTTGGGAGCAGGCAGGCTGCTTTTAACACAAGGGAGAGTTAAAGCTGTCTCAGCTATTAACCAGTTGAGGACAGGAACAAATCCCATCCTTTGGAAAAGTAGTAGTGGGAGGGGATTGGAAAGGTGGGGTTTGGACTGGAAAACTTGGGTTGGTGCTTTGTGGACATGCTGCTGCTGAAGTCATGAAGAAATAGGAGGTGAAAAAAGTCCATCTGCAAAGCTATGTAAAAAGTACGATCAAGCATAACTGATAGAGTAGTGACTGCTCTCAGTAAATGTTCAATTTAAAAACAAAACAACAACTTGATTTATTTTTAAGACAAAGAACAAGGTGCAGGCCACCAATGAAGATTCTAAGAGAAAATGATAAATAAAGAGATAGAAACATTTCCCAAAGGCCTGGAGAAATATAAATAGTCTTGGGTTTCATGTCAAAGGGAAGAAATACTTGGTGTTAGTTTTATTTTTAGAAAGCAGGAGAAGTTATGAGACAGCTTGATACGAGCCAGCTGTCTGAAAATATCTGTAGTTTTTAATGTATACCCTAGATATATCTGACCAGTCTGCTACTTGAGCAAAAAACATGAAAGCAGAAAACGTCACTTGTGGAAGGATTCATCTGCTCTGACACAGGTGTCTAAAAGTTAAATACCTCAGTGTGAACTGATTGCTGCAGACTCTTACATTTGGTGGGTAGGGAAAAAGCATTATGAGTTCATAATCTGCCTCAGGATAAAATAAGTTGCCTGAGGTAGACTAGGAAGATGTAAAATAGGATAACCAGCTGAGGCGTGCATGTCTGAAACCATCGGAGATGAATTGTGTCTAGTAGAAACTCCTGTTACTACCTTGTTCTTCAAATGAAAGGCTGAGCAATCTAAAATGTTAACTATGTAGGAGTTCATTTTTGGAGGGATAAGTGCTTTGCAACATGGAGGTCAAATGCCCCCTTAAAATGTGTTTGTGATTGCAGAGCAAAGTGTGATTTGGAAAAGCAGTTTCAAAATTTCTGAAAGAGACGCACATCGGAGGTAGATGCAAGGTCATGTTTTCCAGCAGATCCACTGTGACATGCCTGTAGTTGAACAAGAGTTCACCTTCATTGAGTTCATGCAGAATGGTACATTTCCCGTACGCATCGTTGTGTAATACTCCTGGAACTGGAAACAAAATTTAACACCAAGAGAGCAGAGGACTCTGCTTTGTGTGTTCTCTGTTTTGAAAGAGAAAAATTCAAGCCAAACAGTATTCTTGAAATTCCTGTTATCCAGTCATGGTTGTAGGTAATGTCATTAATTCTGTAAACTGTATTGAATAAAGCAGTGCATGTAGTAACCTGGGTGTCAGAAAACAGCTCACAAAGGTGGACTTTCCACCGTAATTTAAAATAGAGTCACCATTTTGCTTTATAATTCTTGAGACGGAAACTGATCATAGATGCCTTAGATGAGGAAATCCCTGGCTGACATTGATTTGTCTTCTGCATAGCATGCATTATAGTCCAGTGAGAAGCTGCAGCCATTGGCCCGAACATCTCTCTTGGTTGCCATTCCCATGGATGACACTTCAGAACTGTATCACCCTTAGGATGATACACCCTGGCTGCATTTCAGAATGTTCTGTGTTGCACAGGGGTGTTAAATGACCACTGTGTTCATTCTGAAGTTCTGAAAGTAAAGGTCTGAAAGAGGCATGCTCTGATAGAAAAGAGAGAAAGTCTTGGCATTAGGGAGCTGAAAATCTCACCTCTGAAGAGCTGGAAAATTTGGAAGAGCAAATGCTTCTTGGCAGTTAGAAAAGTAGTTTGCAGAAATCCAGGTCCATTCCGTATTACTGGTTTCAGTGAGGTCTAGTAACACTGGCACAATTTTACTGATTTTAGTCTAAAGGGTAGCCAGCTTTCTGGCACTTCAAATGGGTACCAAGCAAGAAGGCAACAGAGAGGCTACGTCTGTGACTGCCTCCAAAAAAAATTCCCTTTTCTGTTATTAAATCTTATGTGTATTACTCCCCCAGACAAGTAAGTGCCAGGCCATGCTCCTTATGCTAGCAAGAGTGTACTTGTTAGATCTCTTACTGCAGCAGCAGCAGCAGGTATGTTTTCTGGCACATCTGTATCCACACCTGCAGAACTTACCTGTACAGAGCATGGTAAAATGCTTTCCCATGCTTGCCCTGTCAACCTTTGTACATGGGACAATGCACACTCGTTGTACAGTCTTACTTCTCAGTTTTCCATGTTTGCATACACTACGGTTGAAGTGTCAACACATAGCAAGTTGTTGTTAAGTGCAATGATACAAAAGTCTCACTGCAAACACGACAAGCCATATATATGTGCATTTCTTTAAACAGCAGCGAACATAAAGGTTGGAACTATTTACAAGTAGCAAGAGAGCACAGACCCTGTAGTAAGTATTCAAAGATGTTGCTTTGTCAGTATGTTCTGTACAGCTTCTCCTTTTTCAGCATGCAAGCGATGGAGCAATTAGCAGTGATGCAGACATAGATATCCTCTGTCTTCCATCACAGTTTATGACTTCATTTGTAGATTAAACAGAAGAGGTTCACAGTGTGTTTTCCATATAAAGTAGTTTAGCATTTCATGTGCCTCTGTCAGACGCAGTGGGGGGAAAAAACCCAACACAAAACCAGTTGCAGAAGCTGATACATGTGTATGTAGCTATGGCAGAGTTGTGATATCTTTTGAGAAATAGGGTGTGAACATATAATTAAAGACTATGGGATACATTTTACACTTTCTGGCTAAGCTTTAAAAATTCCTTTTAAAAATGTAGTTCTGTGTGTCTGCACTGGAGAAGCTTGTTCTGATGGAGAGAAACTTGTTGTTTTATTTTTTTTCCCTGGGAGGACTCCTACGTGTACTAGAAATAGCCAGGGTGCAACATGCCCTAGTTACATCCCCTGCACGAGCAGCACAGCAAGGACAATGTGGTGGGAGCAAGCCAGTTCCACAGCCACTGGCAGTGGGAGAAGCATGGTGAGGGAAGCTCCAGCTGCTCCTTCTCTGCCCACAGCCACATAAACAGGACATGTTCATGCACAACAGGAAAGTGTTTGCATTGTCTTTGCTGTTTGGCGAGTTTGGAAAGTGGGGAGAAATGGCAGGAATAGGGATGGTGTGGTGGAAGTCCTTAGCTGGGTCTGGCACCTGCCAGAGCAGGGCAGAGAAGGGATCCCTGCTCCTTCACACTGCCCAGGACCCCTCTGTCCTACCTGGTATGTAGCAGGGCAAGTTGCATGTGCATTAACCAAAGCACCAGAGAGGATCCTATCCTTATCCCAAGAAACAACCTGAGATTAGGCCCTCCTCATTCTTTGGGGCACACTTTGGGGAAACTGGGAGCATCAGTCTTGTGTGTTTAACCTTTTAGGATGCCTTGCCATAAGGGACAGTGATCTGTCTCTCTGGATAGGGAGGAAAAAAGCTATAGGAAAATACAAGTTTATCTCAAAAGTTGGCAGACAGTGTAGTAGGGAGCTGCAGTGTCTCAAGTTTTGTTTGGGTTTTTGTTTTGTTTTTTTTCACACTGAATGGATTTGTGTCCTATTAAATCAGACCTTAGGTTCCCTTCAATACACTTGTGTGATTATATCTAACCCAATATAGCTAAAGCTGCTTTATTAATTACATTGACATGTTGGTTTGTAATATGCTAAAAATATCAGTGCTGATAATCTTGGTCACTTCTCATTTTCAGCACAGCTACGTTCTATGTACATACTGTCAAAGTACTGTGCTGCAGATGGACCAAGGTGATCACAGGCAGAGCTTTATTATTACAGCAAAGGCATTTCTTTGTTAATTCAATAGGAAACAGAAGATAGACACTAAGCAAACAAACTTACAGTGGGTGGAATTTCACTAAAAATGTATGTCCTTGTTGTATGTATGCCCTTTGGAGCATCAGGTGTTTGTACTGTGTCATTACAAGGGGGTCCCATGTGTCACCAGATCTTCAATGCTGACGGTAATCAAAGATGACTTTTTAGCACACTGGCAAATTAGGGAGGATCAGGGAGCTGGGAGCTGTGCACAGAGCGCAAGGCAGTTATGGTTCGTTTATGGCAGTTATGGGTTGTTTAGCCTGGAGAAGAGGAGGCTCAGGGGAGACCTTATTGCTGTCTACAACTACCTGAAGGGTGGTTGTAGCCAGGTGGGGGTTGGTCTCTTCTCCCAGGCAACCAGCACCAGAACAAGAGGACACAGTCACAAGCTGTGCAGGGGGAAGTTTAGGCTTCATCTTAGAAAGATGATTGCCCGTTGGAATAGGCTGCCCAGGGAGGTGGTGGGGTCAGTGTCCCTGGAAGTGTTTAAGAGACTGGATGAGGAACTTATTGCCATGGTCTCTTCCAACCGGGTTGATTCTGTGATTCCGTAGTTGTGAGGCATGCTAAGATGTGACTGGGCAGTGAACTAGCGCAAGGTCCTTCCATGCAGAGGCAAGCATGTTTCTGTTTTGGCATTCTGTATGTCAGAGGTAGTATGTTGCTGACGTTATTTTCAAAACATCTCTTTTTCCCTCCTTTTTAAAATAAATACTGCATTAAGCAGCGGTCTAGTAATACAGAAGTAGGTCAGAGTGCTGTCATGACTGTTTTGTGTACCACTTAAAAATACACTGCATGCCAAATTAAACAGGAAGAGCAGACAATGCACTCTAATTCCCTGACTTGTGCTTAAGTCTGGAGCACAGATGAGCAAGGAGGTGATAAAACACCACACCGCTGGCTGTGGACATCACTGTCACTGACACCCGTTTCAGGCAGGTGATGGGAGTCCAAACTGTTCTCCAATGGTGTGAGCAGGCTGAGTCAGTTGCTGGGCACATTGTGCATTTAACCTTCATGGCCCTGGAAGTGTAAGAGTTGGCTTCTGTATACATGGTTGCTGCACCCTCAGTTTGAGACGCTGTGGAGGTAAAGCAGCAAGGTTAGTGACTAGCTAGGTGCACAGAGGTACTGTTACAATCAGGCTCCTGGATCCCCTGACATAAGGAAGCGTGACAAAAACCCTCTCACGTTCACTGACCTGCAGATAATTATTTTTTTTAGGAAATAAGCAGCTGCTAGAAGTGCACTGAGGAGACACTTCAGCTTCTTGAAACCAGCCACCCCAGTACATTTTTTTGCTTGCTAGTGGTGAGGGGCCCTGCCTCCACTGTTTCCCCTCATTGTTCTGATACTGTGGGAACTGGAGAATAGCACCAGGCACCAATGCACTTTTGAGCTTCCTCAGGAGGCGCAAGACTGCTTCCCCCGCTGCTGACAGCCAAGGTGCTGGGGATGCACACCCCACCTATGGCCAGACCCTCCCTTTGTGGCCTTGGTGCCATCCCCGGTATTTTGACATGCGAAAAACCGCCTCTGCCTGTTCACACAGGAGGACATGCATACGGGAGGAAGACAAGCAGGCTTGTGAAACCCAAACACCTCCTGGGCAGTGTGAGGATACAGGATGCTGCCCAGTATGAGCTGCCCCTGAGCTTAGCTAGTGTAGCACCAGCTGTCTGGGCAAACTGCTCTCCCCTGTCACCTCAAAGCGCGGTCACGCTTTCCTTTCTCTTCACAGATAATCCTGAAATAGCCGGCAGGAGCGGAACAGAGTGTCACGAAGCCTCCCTGCGGACGGCCAAGCATGGCTACTGTACATACTACCCCGTCTCCTCCTCTCTAGAGTTGCCACAAACTGCATGCTAAGTCAAGAATTTGTTCTTATGGACAAATCACAAACTCGAAAAAGCTAGTGCTGCTATGTCATATATGAATATTAAATATGGTATGCTTACTATACTCCAACCTAAAATAGTTAACTACCTGAATACCAGCTGTGATGTTTCAAGACATAAAAGGGTAACATTTAGTTTTAAAGATTTTTCTAAGCATAGTTTAATTCTTGAAGATAATGTCTTTTCTCCATAACTATACCTAACGGAAATGGTCCAGTTAAGTCAGTCTCGTGAGATTCGGTGTTGGTGAATCTTTCGAGCTCAGCAATAACTAAGTTGTATTGGCTAAAAACCTATATCCCAGTTGCAGGTTTGATTTTCACCCGAGCTATGATTGGGAGTTTTTCTTCTCGATTTGAAACATAAAAAAGTAAATGAATCTTGGTTTTGCTCCCTTAGCGAGTTGATTCCAAGACAGCAGAAGTGAAAGCAGTGCCCAGTGTCCTGCACATCACCCTGCCAAACCTGAATATGTTTAACCAGAAGCCCAAAGTGAAGCACAAATTCTTTCGATGCGCATGGTTGGTGTTTGACCTGTATGGAGAAGTTGCATTTGAATCATAGCAGAATAGCAGAAGAAAAGTTAAAAATGTTGCACAGTATGAACTTCATACCCCTTTCAGTCCCCAAAAGAACAAAGTCTTGAGAATATTATTTTACAAGTATATTTATAATGTTTTTAAAAGAGACTTTGCAGAAGTGCCTAAATTTTGTCACATCAGACTTGATGAAAGTGAGCCTGATGCCAACGGTGAAATCTCACCAGAAGCAAATAATCTTTCAAACTCATAATCAGGTTACCAAAAAGATCCAAGCTGTTAAGAAGTTACTTCTAGAAGTGTAAAATCAATCAATCAGTCGATCAAACAAACAAACAAAACCGACCAAACTAAGAAAAGCAAAGGCGAAGAAGAAGGCTGTAGATAGTGAGATTTGTATGATACGCTAATTTAATTAAGATTCAGTTGAGTCACTTCAACTTCATGGGTGACTTTAATCTAGACTATTAACTGAACACTAAGAATGTAGAATGAGATTCAGTTTAGTAAATCATTACTGTATTTGCATTTTTTTAATTGGATTATAAGATTGTAACCAGATTAGAGTGGAGGAAAACAACAAAAAACGGTTAATTGTTTTTCTTTAAAAACATATTTTATGTCACAAATGTATGAAGATATCTTTAATACAATTATATACATGTTATATATACATACATACATATATATGGATGAAGCAGATTTTAATGTTGTTTACTTTTTTAAAATACTTTGTTGATTTACAAGGTAATTATATATGTGTAATTAAATTTTCCTTTGTTTGAGTTGAGATTTGTTTCAAGCACTATTGTACCAAATATTTCATACTTCACATTTTATATGTTGCACATGTATCACATGAATGACATAGTTTTTAAATTATTGTTTTAAAAAAAAAAAACAACAAAACAAACAAACAAAAAAAAATATAGAACGAGACAGCTGTTATTAATGGATATTATGTATAATTGTTTGCAGCATAAGTTTTCTATGTGGACATTATTAGTGATTGCAGTATTTTAACTTAACCTCTTCAGATTGATTGTAAACTATTTTAAACGCTGGCAGCGCTGCCTGTTCTGAACCGACCGGAGGCACTAACCATGTAATTATTCGTCTAGGAAATGATATTTTCCAGGCTAAATCTTGTTCGTCCGATGTCTAATTACTCTCTGTTTATATATATATATATATAAAACATATATATATATAAAGCTGGAGATTTGATCATCTGGAAGAAAAGAAGAAAGGAAAAACTGATCACAATTCGATTGTAAAATTAACATAGTGCTTGTAACGTTGCGTTAGTTTTAATTTGTGGCAAGATAACGTATCTTAACTTGTTACTTTAGCAGTTAAGGTATCACCATTATATACTATTAAAACACTAATATTTGTAGACTTTCTCAGTCATTATAACTAGGTAGTTGACACTGCAACTTGCCTATTATCTGTCAAAGTTGTTTTTATTTTTTTATAATAGTTACTTTAGGCATTTGGGTAGCGTATTGTATAATACTAAATGGTAAATTATCCCTGTTGTTTAAATATTTTATGTAGATAACTCTTCAGGACATTGTTACGTGTGAACTTTTTATGTTTCAAAATAACCGGTATTCTGGGTTTTTTTTACAAGTAATCCGACACTGCTGGTTTTTTTTTTCTGCCCGTGGATGATGAAGCTTCAGAAACATCAGGCCTTTCATCCAGATAAACTGACAGACAAAAAAAAAAACATTTAAAAGAAAAAAAGAAAGAGAGAAAAAAAAAATGTATTTTTAATAAGAGAATCCACTTTCCGACTTCGACTTTGTGATATATTCCTGAAAACCGCAGGCGTGCAAACCGACGCTAGAACACAGTAAGGAGGCAATTACAGAGATGTGCAAATACCTGTACAACAGATTCTGCATTTTATTTATTTATAAAGTAATTTTATAGACTACTTCGAAATTTGGGAAGAGCCTAAAACCTATTTTTCTGTATAAATATTATTTGCCAAAACTTTGTTTATATTTAAAGGAAAAGAAAAAAAAAGGTCTAACGGAAATGATTAAATTTTAGATGCTTTGTTTAATTAAAGAAAAACCCAACAAGTAAACCCCCCTAAAAGAACCATGAGATGGGCCAACACAGAGACAGTGAATACTGTAGCTGGGACATGGTTTCAAGTAACTTGAGATGTCTCAGTGTTTATTTTCTTCAGAGGACACAGCACCTCACCAAAATACCTTTTAGTTTGCCTCTCTCATCCAGCATAATTGACGGCACGTACAATGACTATTTCGGTAACAGTTAGAAGAAACCCCACCATTCACTCTTTTTCAGCATATAACTACTAGTGGTCTGTTAAATAGCCATTCTATTTCTGTTGTGACGTTAAAATTCATTCACCCAATGTACAACCACTGAAATAAAAGGAAGCATTTTAAAAGGAGAGCGGAGTTGGGGCAATCCTTTCTTGTGGTGCGGCTCTGGAAGAGGGGACTGAGGTAACAAAAACAACCAAAAGAAATTAAACAAAAGTGGAGAATTTTTTTTTTTTTCCCTTTTTTATTTTTCTTTTCTCTTTGTCTTACTTTTTCTTTACCTACACTTTTTCTTTATATTTTTCTTTTTTCTTTCCATTTTCCTTTTCTCCCCGTCTTTTCCTTTTTTGTTTTCCTTGTCTTGTTCCCTTCCCTACCCCACCCAACCTTATCCTATCCTATCCTATCCTATCCTATCCTATCCTATCCTATCCTATCCTATCCTATCCTATCCTATCCTATCCTATCCTATCCTATCCTATCCTATCCTATCCTATCCTATCCTACCCTACCCTACCCTACCCTACCCAGCATGTTCAAGTCGTAAATCCCTAAGTGCAATCCCCAGGTGCAGGATACAGGCAGGTGCTGCACAAGGAAGCATGTACTCTTCTGCTGGAGGCAGCATCTGAGGACACAATGCTGCATGGCTTTAGTCCTAATCATTTTGTGCCCTTTCTGCCTGCCCGTGCATGCTGAGGTGCAGACAGGCAGTGGTTATCTCAGCAGTGTGGCTCGCAGGTGCCTAACCACTGGGATTATTTTTTTTGCTAGCTCACCCTCTGCATTTTCTTTTTCTTGCCTGCATCTCAGAGTATTACACCAACAAATTATCTCTTATCTACTAGCTCCTCTGGGGAGAGCAGCATCGCAGAGGACTTGTGTGCCCAAGGGCAGAGTGCCTGGCAAGCTAGTGACAGAGGAGGGATTAAAAGGGCTGGCTTCTTGGTTTCTTGACACCAGCTTCTCTGCTCTATTTTTTTAAAAATGCTTTAGAGAAAGGAACTACAATTACCACAGAATCAAGAAGAGTTTGTGTCATAAAGTTGTATGCATTTCATCAGCATGGGGCTGGTTTGAAAAGAGTCAGAGGTCACAACTTATTTGGAAGACTACCTGGTCAGTCAGTCAGGTTGGATGTGCCACAACTGTACTGAACCAGAAGCCTGCCAAGAACAAGAGTGTGGGATGGAAAGGAGATAGAGGGATGGCTTGCAGGGACAGAGGAGGACTGGAGCATAGAGGGCTGCAACAGCATTACAGAGCAGAAACAACAAGTGATTCAAATTCAACTCCTAATGATTCAGGAGCAGAAACCCTGTCTGCTCACACTTTCTTATGTCAAACCCCACCCTAGACAGTTGTCAGCTGCCCAGAAGGGTCAGGACATGTTGATTTTTTTGTCTATAAGCTGCTTTGTTTCGTGTCAACTTTGGCGCTTTTTTGTCAGCAGAGAAGCACTTGTGGGAGCCTTGAGCTTTCAGGAGCCATGCCACACCAGCAGTCTTTGCACACTTCAGCATACAGAGCATATCCCCTTCAGATAATGTCAGGGTTTCCAAAATGAAGGAAGATACTTCCAGAGAAGAGGCTTTGTAAACCTTTCTTATCTCCCACACAGGTCCTCATGGAGGGACAGTGGCCACAGCTTTGGTGCCAAAGGCTGCTCCACTCAGTCCCTCACCCCAAGCCAAGCACTGCAGCAGCATTATGTTGCTCAACAGAAGCATTGTCTGGGACAGACAAAAAAGGTCCGCACTCAAGAGTTTGGCTGTGTAACATCTCTGGCTCCACATAGTGTAGCCATGACTATAAAGCATTCAGTATGTTTTGCTTGATTTTCAGTCCAAAAGACTGAAGTAATCTGAGGGCCAGGGAGTTTTGCAGCCCACTGGAATTAATAGCATGAAACAAAAGGGTTTGTGACATTTGAGGGGTTGGAGCCTGCTGGGATAGATTTGAATGTTTGTATAAAGCAAAGGAAGCCAAAACTAGTTCAGCCTTGCCCATGCGGCATTTTGGGAGTATCTGTTGAACAATGAAAACAGCAGCTGGGTTTTGTTTCAGGAAGTTGTTTCACTCCAGAAGAGAACCTAGGAACAACCCAACATTTTCTGTGTTGTGGGTGATGATGGAAAAAGGACTGTGGACAAGGCTGTTTGATGGTGTGGTCACTGAGTCTTCTGCTAGTAGCATTTGTCACGAGTTCATTGGACCCAAAAAAATGCCTTGCCTAGAACTGCTGAAAACCTTGGCATCTGATCATACACATACCATGCTCTTTATGCCTGAAATAATTCCTCTACTCTATCCAAGCCTTTTGTCACGTAACCTGCTTTTATGATGTCATGTAATTGACAGTTCTGGAGGCTTTTTTTGCGTGGGTCAAGAGGATTTTTATGGCCGGCATGGGCATGTATGTGAGGGCAGTAGCATCTCAGCTGCTGCATTAAAGCAGTTCATATTGCTGGTATTTAATGTATTCAAGCCAATAGTGATAGGTATAGAACATACAGTTAGACTACCTGTGAAATAATAAAATACAGAAATGTCTTATGAGTTCTTTAATTCTGCAATCACAGAAACCATAGAAGTTGTAGGAAGTAAGTTACATGATTACATAAAAAGACCTTCTGCTGTAGCAGGGGAAAAAAAACACTACAGAATGTGAAAGGAAGATGCTGGTGTGAGCTGCTTATGCAATGTTGTGTGGCAGTTGCATTATTTCCACCAAAACTGCTTCAAGAGTGAGGCTTTATGATGTAGGAAAATGAGTACAGGAAAGACGCCCTGCTCCTCTCATCTTCAAAGAGCTGGATTTGGATACTACTATTAAGAAAAACAAATTCCAGTGAGTGTCCTTAGTCTCATTGTCACAAAACAAGTCAGGGTGTGGCCTACAGTGAGTAGTTCCTCAGAGGGTCACCAGACCAAATAGATGCTGGGATGTGGTGGTGACAAGGGTGACCACAATGGTCTGAGGTTCACCAGGGATGCTTGCACAGGTGTGTACCTACACTAAACCTCAACTGTGTTCACATTTGACATGAATGCCTCTCGTTTTCATGGAGGGTTGTGAGAAGAATTGCTTTTATTTCCTTGTTTCTTGGTTGTTGCCACCACACTGAGTGCGGGTGGAGTACATTCAGAGATGCTAAAGTTGGTAGCTGACAGCACAGCTCAGGACTGCGAGCAAGCAAGTTGTTCACACTTGGAAAGCTGTAAGGGTTGAATCCAGCTTTCTCTCTGTAGCTGTCAAGTATCATTTCAGACACTGCAGGGTACACACTTGGCCTAAAGATGCTTCTGTGAAGCAGCACATGTCTGGATGGATATCGTATGTCTTCCAGCCCTATGCAGGTGTCTAATATGCTCTGTAACACCTCAGATGAGTTCAGTGAATGCCACCTGTTTTCACAAGGGTCTATCTTAACAGTGATTGCGATGGATTTTTAAAAACCATCATGCACAGGAAATTACAAAATCGTGAGCTAGGCTTATGTGTTCTGACAGTTAGAAATCCTGGGTTTCTCTGTAGGTATTTGGAGTACATTCAGCTTGCATATTTAAGCCTTTTCTCTCCTGCCACAATGCCTAGAAATAAATTTCATGTCACCTAACATGTCCATGTGCTCATGGAGGAAAGCTGAAGAGTACCTCATCAAATTCTTGAGAAAGGCGTAAAAATTAACAACATGAATTCTACACACTTGGTGAATTCGAGATGTTCTTATCTCTTACCGTGTAATAGGGCAGAATGAAGGCATATGGTAACCTTTGGCATGTAATATCATCTTTTGGGGCTTAGTCTTCACATGGGCTTTACTCAATTATTATGCCAATGAAGGTGTCAGTATAACTTTGAATGTAATCACAATGGGATGGGCTGTCCCTGTAGGCACATAGATTGTTCTGTTAAAACGGTTCATGTGAGACAATTGTGCACTACTCCACCCAATGCAGTTATGTTGCTTTAATTTATCTTTTTTTTTGTAAGGCTTGATAACAAGCTGTCTTTGCACAGGCATTAGGTAGAGCCTACACATTCATTTCCAGATGTAAGATAAATAGTGAAAGGCAAGAGTCCTGTTTTGTGTCCTTCCTCAGGCCAAATGTGTTCAAAACAAAAGCTATGAAAGCAACTACAAGTAAACCAGGACTCTCATGGAAAAAAAGTGGTCAGCTTTGAGCATGTTTCAATAAGCTTTTTGACTACAAGATATGATAGAAAGTATTTCCCCTTTCTATTGACCTTAAAAGTGATTATACCTATTTTAAAGGAAATAAATGAGGTTGAACCCTTCTGACAGAGAATCACTGCCTTTCTCCATGAATGTGAACTTTGTAAGAGCAATCATTGGAGAAGTATGTGGGCTGATGGCACTGCCCATTCCTCAGCTGTCATCTCAGAACCCAAGGTAAGTGCTTATGGGCAGCAATAGAAGCACACTTACAACTCCTCCTATTGCCTGTGAATTTTTCATTTTATTTCCATTTAAAAAGATTAGGATAGGATAGGATAGGATAGGATAGGATAGGATAGGATAGGATAGGATAGGATAGGATAGGATAGGATAGAATTAACCAGGTTGGAATAGATCTTTGAGATAATGAAGTCCAAACTATCACCCAACACCACCTAATCAACTAAACCATGGTACCAAGTGCCTCATCCACTCTCCTCTTAAACACCTCCAGTGATGGTGATTCCACCACCTCCCTAGGCAGCACATTCCAATGGCAATCACTCTTTCTGTGAAGAACTTCTTCCTAACATCCAGCCTAAACCTCCCCTGGCACAGATTGAGACTGTGTCCTCTTCTTCTGGTGCTGGTTGCCTGGGAGAAGAGACCAACCCTCACCTGGCTACAACCTCCCTTCAGGTACTTGTAGACAGCAAGAAGGTCTCCCCTGAGCCTCCTCTTCTCCAGGCTAAGCAACCCCAGCTCCCTCAGCCTCTCCTCATAGGGCTTGTGCTCCAAACCCCTCCCCAGCTTTGTTGCCCTTCTCTGGACACGTTCCAGCAACTCGACATCATTCCTAAACTGAGGGGCACAGAAGTGGACACAGGAGTCAAGGTGTGGCCAAAGCAGTGCTGAGTACAGGGACAGAATGACCTCCCTGCTCCTGCTGGCCACACTGTTCCTGATACAGGCCAGGATGTCATTGGCCTTCTTGGCTGCCTGGGCACACTGCTGACTCATGTTCAGCCTATCATCAACCAGTACCCACAGGTCCCTTTCTGCCTGGCTGCTCTCCAGCCACTCTGACCCCAGCCTGTAGCGCTGCATGAGGTTGTTGTGGCCAGTGTGTAGAACCCAGCACTTAGATGTGTTAAATCTCATGCCCTTGGACTCTGTCCATCTGTCCAGCCTGTCAAGGTCCCTCTGCAGAGCTCTCCCACCCTCTAACAGATCAACTCCTGCCCCCAGCTTGGTGTCATCTGCAAATTTACTGATGATGGACTCAATTCCCTTGTCCAGGTCAATAAAGATACTCAACAGGATGGAAGTAAAGAAGGTGTTAAGTACCTCTGCCTTTTCCTCATCTTTTGTTACAATATTTCCCTCCATATCTGTTCTGTTCTCCATATCTGTATCTGTTCTGGAGCCCCTATTACAAGAGGGATATGAACTTGCTGGAACGTGTCCAGAGAAGGGCCACAAGGATGATCAGAGGGCTGGAGCACCTCTCCTATGAGGACAGACTGAAGGAGTTGGGGCTGTTCAGTCTGCAGAAGAGAAGGCTCCAAAGTGACCTAATTGTGGCCTTCCAGTATCTGAAAGGGGCCTACAGGAAGGCTGGGGAGGGATTTCTCAGAATCTCAGGTAGTGATAGGACTAGGGGGAATGGAATGAAGCTGGAGGTGGGGAGATTCAGGCTGTATGTGAGGATGAGGTTCTTCACCATGAGAGTGGTGAGGCCCTGGAATGTGTTGTCCAGGGAGGTGGTCGGGGCTCCATCCCTGGAGGTGTTTAAGCCCAGGCTGGATGAGGCTCTGGCCAGCCTGATCTAGTGTGGGGTGTCCCTGGCCATGGCAGGGGGCTTGGAACTAGATGATCCTTGTGGTCCCTTCCAACCCTGACTGATACTATGATATCTACTGAGTGGAGATTATCCTTGCCCCTCCTCTTGCCATTAATATATTTGTGAGAGAGCAGAGAGAAGGCAGTCTAGAAGGTTCTTGGAGTGTATACATGTAGTAGGTTGAGAGAAGGCCTAGCTCTCCCTCCCCCACAACAGAAAAAAAACCACAGCTAGCCCAGTCAGAGAGGCAAAAGGATATGCTATATTTACAAGCAAAAATGAAATGCAGGTTCTATATATACACAATATACAGTATTTACAATATATATTTACAATATATACACAGAAATATACAGCAAAGAAAAAATACAGGAACAAAACTCCTTCCTCCGGACAGAGAAGGGTTCCCCCCCTGTACCCCGCTCTCTCCCCCTACCTCCCTTTTTTCCCAGAAAGGGTTAGAGAGAGAAAAGGCAATTATTGAGGAAGAGAATTCTTATTAGGCCTCCAAGAGCATGCAGGATTAGTGCTTATCTGGTATTCAAGGTCAGAACTCCAGCTAGTTGCCCAGAAGCAGACAAGCTGGAAAGGGAGAACAGAGAGGAACTGAGAAAAATTCCACCTGCACTAAAACTTAAAGTTGCATTCTACCAGTCTACCAATGAAATTCGTTTAGGATATCTGAATGTTTTCAAAACATTCAGCCAGAGTGTCCCAGCACTGTCCCTTTCTAAAAGGCACAGCCTCAAATGGTCACAATAGAGGATAGCTTCTTATCCCAGTTGCTGTGTGAGCCTATCAGGGGTAAGGCTTTGCTTGACCTTTTTGCAAGCAAAGAAGGGCTGATGCGAGATGTGGTCGTTGGAGGCTGTCTGGGGTCCAGCGACCATGAGATAATTGAGTTTTCAATATGCAGTCAAGCTAAGAGGGGCAGCAACATGGGATGGGAAAGCCTGAACTCCTTCTAGTCCAAATTTACTTGGAATTTGTGGTACAGGAATGTTTTGGTTGGTGTTTTTCTCCCCAACTTATTTTTTAGCTTGATCATGCATCCTTTGTAGCTTGTAAGGGGCAGGCTAGTTACATTTCAGGTTTCCTTCGGTCATTGTTAAATGCACGTTTCACATGTGCTCTTTTGTCTTCCCAATTACGTCCTCTTACTCATCACAGAACTTACTCTGCAGCAACATATTTCAAATATTCTGCTTTATGAAGTATAATCCAAATAATAATTTAAACAACATACAGAAAGCACATAAGACAGAGGAAAACAAATTATCAGCCAACTTTCTTACTTGCAACCACTCCATTTGCCAGATGCAGTACAGTATTTATACAGCTGTGTAAATGGTAGCAATAGTTTTCTTCTAAGCATCCTTTTCTAGGTACAGGAAGAACAGAAGTATGTTTTTACCACAAAATTTAGGCCTTTTGCATTCAGCCTCAAGCTTCCTGCAGAGTGACTGAGGCCTATGCTAGAGGGCAACAACAATCAACTTCTATGCAGGATTGCCTCTTCTGAAGCCTTCTCAGCCCAGCTGCCTATGGAGATACCTAGGGTGACGCCCAGCCCCATAAAGCTGCAGCATTCCTGCACCGAGAGAGCCAGGTGCTTCTTGCTCTAACATTCACTTGAGCTTCACTCCTGAGCACAGTCCACCACAGGGAACCCCCTGCTGCCTGCCAGCTTCTGTGCCTTTATTTTTGCTTGTGGTTATTTTTTCAGAGCATCTTCTTCTTCTTTTTTCCCTTTCATTCTGGGAATGACATAGGCTTTTTTACCATCATGTGGCTGAGGAGGAGCACATTTCAATCCTTCCACGATCGCAGTGCTTGAATGGGTCATTTAGCCCCATTTATTGCAATGAATTGATTTCTCTTGCTAGCACATAGTGAGCATGCAGCCTGAAAGGCAGGAGATGATTTGTAAGTGACCTGCTCTGCAGTAAACAGATACCTTTCCCCACTGCTACATATGCACATTAATATGAAACCTTTACTGCACAGAGAAGCTTCTGGGTGGGGGAAGTGCTCTTGCTACTTAGAAGTCCTGTTTGAACTTTTGCATACAAGCTTTTCTCTTCACCCACTTCATTCTGCTGGCCTACCTTAGAAGATCCTTGGATCCAAATTAAGAGACGTGCTGCTCTTGACCACACAGAAGTTCCATGCAAGCATATGAAAGCTTGTGTGAGAGCAACTTCTGGTGGGACTGACCAGCGATCTTTATTTTCCTAACTCAAGTGACTGGAAACAAACTCTGCTTCAGCAGCAGAAGCAGCTCTCTGCTGCAACTATTTTGTCAGAGAAATCTGTCATTCTTTCACAGGAAATGCTGTCCACAGGAAAGGTTTTGATGAGAGCTCACAGGTATGGTGGAAATAAAATGGAAAGCAGAAATTGTAGAGCAGTGAGGAGACACTGTACAGTGAGTGCCAGTGGGGATTCCTTTTCAAGTGGAAATCAAACATGGGATAATTATTATCTTAGTTACCTCTCACCTCCACCTATATCAGCTATTCGGTCTGAAAGACGTTTTACCTCTTCTTGGTGGAAAAGACTGTTTTCTGGACCAGGCATTTGGGAGTTTTATGTCCTTTCTTGCTTCTTTTTACTCTCTTCACTTGAATTTTTAGCCATAATGCAGATGATCCTCTGTGATATGAGGCCAGCCTTCAGGATTTGGTGAACGCAGCAGTGTGGTGGGTTGAAATTTCCTACCCCCAACATTAAATTTGCCAGACCAGCTCAGTTGGAAGCAAATGAAAGCAAATGTAGCAAAACTACAATCTACAGTGGAATGCAATGAATATGTATAAATATACAGGATTTACAATAGTTACAGGTATTTACAATTAATGAACAGCACAAGGACTGCCCTGGCCAAAGACCAGGGGAAGCTACAACAGCTTCTCCTTTCCCTGCCTCCTCCCCTACCGCCCTGTACACAAGGGACAAGAGACAGAAGCAGAGAAGTTACTACCAGTCACAACAAAAGCGGTGCAGCCAAGGTCAAGCAGAAGCAAGTTAGTGTCTCCCAGAGCAAAGAAGCCAGAAGAGAGGAGGATTGTTTTGGAACAACTAGTTTAAGTCCCTTATCTCTTCCAATGGGATTGTTTAGGACTGTCATTATTTTCCTTCTGACACCCAGTAGTGATTTATTTACATTTTACTGCTTTCTGTTCAAGATCTGTGAAAAATTTTCAAAGGCATAACCCAAAACTACCACAAGCAGGTACATTCCTCTTGGTAACTACCAGAGGAACTGTTTCCAAATCCAAGTTTCCTGTGCTATATATTTTTTCTTATTTGAAGAAAGAACTCTGGTGGTGCTACTCAGCAGCATCTCTCTAATGCAAAGTGAAAATTGTCTCCTCGACAAAGCTTTCTGCTTTTCTCAGAAAATGGCTCCCTTAGAACTAAACATTAGTCCATCCAAGTGCCTAAAATCAATCATCATTTTATACTCAGTTGAATCCTTTAAACAAAATAACCCAATGAAGCTGCTCTATTTTACCTCCCCTTGCTGTTACTATTACTAGCTCACAAATACTGCAGAGAGAAACAAGTGTCTCTCTTATTTTTTAGTGTCTTTCTAACATGTTTTTGTGCTCCAGGAGTCCATACACTTGAGCCAATTTGCAATAAAACTGATAACAAACATTAGGAAACTTTTTTTCACTCTGAGTGTGATGGAACACTGGAACAGGCTGCACAGAGGGGTTATGGTGTGTCTCTTTCTCTGGAGATATTCATGCCTGGATGTGTTCCTGTGTGACCTACTCTAGGTGATCCTGCTCTGGGAGGGGAGTTGGACTAGATGATCTTTTGAGATCCCTTCCAATCCCTAACATTCTGTGAAATCAGCTCTGGTACTACAGGAATGTTCTACAGTCTATTGGCAGAGCTGGAGACTAGGAAGCTCCCAAGGAGAGGACATCCTCCACAGCCCAGGTCATCCTGAGCAGCCTGGTACATTAAACAAGGCCAAGTGCAAGGCCCTGTACCTGGGTTGGGACAACCCCCAGTATGAACACAGGCTGGGGCTTACTGTGATTAGAGAGCAACCCTGCCGAGAAGAATGTGGGATACCGCTGGATGAAAAGCTAGTCATGAGCCAGCAATGTGAGCTCACAGCCCAGAAAGGCAATCATCTCCTGGCCTTCATGAAAAGATGAACAGCAAGTTGAATGAAGTGATTCTCCCCTTCTGCTCTGGTGAGACCTCACCTGGAGGAGGTGTCTAACTCTGGAGCCTTCAACACAAGAAATACATGAACCCTCCAGAGGAGGGTCACAAAAAATGATCAGAAGGCTGGAACATGTCTGCTTTGAAGAAAGGTTGAGAGAATTGGGGTTGTTTAGTCTGGAGAAGAGAAAGCTCTGGGGAGACCTTATTGTGGCCTTAGAGGACTTAAAGGGAACCTATGAGAAAGATGGGGACAATCTAAAAGCAGGGCCTGGTGTGACAGGACAAGAGGTAGATTTAGACTAAATATACAGAAGACATTTTTTTCATGATGAGGGAAGTGAAACACTGGCACAGGTTGCCCAGATAAGTGTTAGAAGCCCCATCCCTAGAAACATTCAAGGTCAGGTCAGACAGGAGACTGAGCAACCTGTTCCTACTCACTGCAGGGCAGGTTGGACTACATGACCTTTAAAGGTCCCATCCAACCTAAAACACTGATTCTATGATTCCTGTGGCAGAATCCAAATGGTCTCACCAGCTACCCTGTTCCTGCACATGCAAAATAGTATCACTGTTCAAAATAAACCTAAAGACCACTAACTTTTGGGGCCAGCAGTAGCAGGATCCCCCTGAGAAGTTACTATGAAGTCTGTGGTCTCTGCAGTAAATCCTGTTGCCTACTCTGTGTTGGGATTTCTTCTGCCAAATTTCTGGTTGATGCTAGTGCTGGCTGCCCTGGAGCTATTCCCTTCCACTGTGTTTATTTCTTGCAAATTGTGGCAGAATTAGAGTACATGCAAAGACAAAAATGTAGAAGTGTCTACCACTTCTGGAAAACACCCTTGTGAGGGACCCAGGGGAGTGGGTGGGTATTACAGGACCTGTTCAACCAGCCAGGTTTTGAAGGAGTTGCCTCAGCTGCAGCCCCTTCAGGAGCCCCAGACTGCTTTCAAATGAATAGAATAGAATAGAATAGAATAGAATAGAATAGAATAGAATAGAATAGAATAGAATAGAATAGAATAGAATAGAATAGAACTGAAGTTGGAAAAGACCTTTGAGATCATGAGTCAAACCTATCATCCAACACTATCTAATCAACTAAACCATGGCACCAAGCACCCCAGCCAGTCTCCTCTTAAACACCTCCAGTGATGGTGACTCCACCACCTCCCTGGGCAGCTCATTCCAATGGGCAATCACTCTTTCTGTGAAGAACTTCTTCCTAACATCCAGCCTAAAATTATGAAGGCTGGGGGCCTAAAAGGTTCATTAGCTCCCATGGGAGCTTGGACCTTGAAGGCAGCTGAGGTGGGGTGAGGTTTACCTGCCATGTGCTTGTTTCTGCAGTGAACTCTTCTTGTTATTAGTGGCATCTGCTCTGCTACTGTTCCTGGCAGTGAAGGTGCTGCCAAAGCTCCTGTCCCTTCAGAAGTGAGACCTGGCTGGATTTGTGTGCCTCAGGCCCGCAGCTTTGCAACTTCTCTGCTAACTTAATGCTAGTGGTACAGGCTCATGTCTTCAGTTGCTCACCCAGCTCCACCAAGGACCCCAGCAGCAAAAGCTCTTCAGCCCTTCCCAGTGTCCCTCCACATGTCCTCGCTGTGTGGGCACAAGGAACAGGGCTTGTGTTCTTCCCATGTTAGGAAAGGCCTGATGCTTTCGGAGCATTTTGTACCCGTTCAGGGGCAAACTGCACATTTGTTTTGATGAAATGAAAATAGCTGGAGGTTTGTGATGATAGCAGCCTGCAGCTACGCCTGCTGGCACAGCAAACCTGCTGCGTCTGCCACAGGGAGAAATTGCTGTGTGCTCTGCTGCTGCTGCCAGGAGCATCCCTGGCAACTCACAGACCACTGCCTTTTTCCTCTGCATAACACTCAGATTGGCACATTTTGCCAGTTCTCACCTTCTAAGGCTTTGGTTCAGCACTTCCTCTTTTATCTCAGGGGAAAAAGAGAGTAATTTTTAAAACCCTATTCCTCAGGCTTTTGCATTCCTAACAATTTAGCTTGCCCACTTTTGTCCCTGTGTATCCATCTACACAGCCACTGCAGACTGACACAACTGGACAGGTAAAGCTGGTGGGAACCTACCATTTAATTTGGTTTGTCTTCACACAAATGAAGCATCTGCATGGACACAAGGAGGGTGCTGCAGCACTCCAAGAGCAGCACTTCACCCATTCAGTTTTAGCCCCTGGAGCATATGAATGTTGTTGCCATCATTCCACTTCTCTTCATCTATTTTCTCATCACTCCAGTGGCAAGTGAGGGGCTTGGAGGAAAAAGAGTTTGCTTGTCCTGCCAGAGGCTCCCCAGGAGAAGGGTTTACTCCTCACTTCTTATTGAAAACCTCTGCCACTGCCTCTTTTGGCTACAAAAATGTGCATGCCAGTAAGGAGACTCCCTTCAGCAGTTTTGCCATCTGTGAGTCAAAAATGGCAACACCCTGGTTAGGGTTTTGCTGGGGAGATGTACAGAGCTGCTGAAGGCTCCCTTCTCCCCTCTGCTGTTTCATGCAATGGTGCTTAAATCAAGGAGCAACATGTAAACCTGGAGCAGGATGGCACCAAAAGCATTATTTATTGACCCTGGCAGGTTGAAAGCTCTGGTATTTATGCAGTGGTCCCACAAATCCCAGAGGTCATCTCCTTGGATCACATAAACCAATGCATCTTTTAGATAATGGAGTTTATGACAATTTATGGCAGCTGAGACTCTGGATGAAGATTTTTAAGGCTATGGAAAATACTGCAGCTAAGATTATTCTTGTTCTTAATTTCCCTTACAGGTTGTTAAATGGATGTTTCCTCTAATCAAATGGTTCTATGTGACAATGTATCAGCATCAGTGACAATCAATTTCTTAGGTGCCAGCTACAATACCAAAATTAAGGAAATGAAAGTGCAAAAAGAATTGGAAATAGTGTGTTTAACCAAAACATATTGCTCTGTCTTTTCTTTGCAAATAGGATGGGGGGGGGATGTTTGTGTGCATTAACTATATTATCATCATCTTTATCTGCAGGACTATGTAATATATAACATGAGAAAAATATTTCCTGCTCAAACAGGCTGATTTGTGTGGTTAAGAGAACATTACAGGGCCACAGTGATCAGCAACTGCTGCTCATATTTCCCTCTGTGCAGTTACCTGAAATACACATCTGAAACAGGTGTGGGCCATGCCAGCACAGTTGTTACACACAAACAACCATAGCTAATATACATACAGACTTATATCACCTTCAAACAAGACAATGCAGCTCCAGAACCAAGTATAGCCCTGTGGGGAGCATGGGGACACATTTATTGCCCCTGTACACACACACACACACAGAGACACAGAGGCTGCATTGCCACAGTCCCCACATGTGCAGTTAGCCCTAATAAGAACTGCAGCCATACCTACAGCATAGTGAAGACATAAAGGTATAGTGCTCTTCTGGATGTATCACCATCTGACACATAGCACATATGTTCCTGGATGATTTGGAGCTAGTACTGGCTTGGTTTCTCTTCCTCCCACATTAAACTGCAGCTATTTCTTCTTGTAAGAAATTATTCTGGAGACCTATATGGTTATTTTCTAGGGTTTGTTCCAAACATCTTTTAAATTACTTCAGGGATACAAATCCCCCACTGTATCCCATTAGAGACTGCAGCTGAAAAGCTATGTAAGAGTAAGATAATGTTTTTCAAACACCTGAATAGCTTAGGGGATCCTGAACCACCTTCTCAAGTGATGTAGGCATTGAAGGCAAAGAGCCATGGGGTGATACTGCAGGAAATCCCTCCACACTAGGGCTACATGAAATGTCCCTTACCCTGTGCTCTTCCAGCTCAAACGTGGATTGATTTACTGCCGGCTCTCATCCAGCAAGCAGCATTTGCTACATGCCTTGCACATGACAATGTATCTTTGGACCACCACCTTCCACAAGTCCCCCCTGGGTAATTACGTACTCTCCAGGTGAGCTGCTGCCTGCACATTGGCTTTCCCCGCTGAAACTACTGAAAACAGCCCATTAAAATGTTGTGGTTTGGGTTTTTTTACATCTTAAAAGAAATGACTGACATAAAGCAAGGGATCAGCTAAGCAGCCTCCAACAGATACTGCCTACAGACTTGCCCTTGCCTTCAGGTGTCCCTGCACAGCACTAGGGTGAGCAACACTGGACCACTAAGCAGGAAATCCAACCAAAGAACACCATGCCAGTGTGGCACTGAACCTCCGCAAACTCACTCACTCCCTTAGCAAGGTGCAAGGACCACTGCATGGCTTCAGGTCCCAAAACTGCAGCTATGGAGTGAGTGCAGTGAACTGAATACTGCAGCCCCACATCTTCAGACTCAAGGTGGATCTGCCCCAGGGTTCCCGTAGGTGTCTGTGGCTTCTCTGTATTTACACTGGAGTCTTGCATCTAAAGACAACAGTAAACACAATTCCAGACTTGCAGGGGATTGTAATTAGATGTTCTTTATGGTCCCTTCCAACCCATACCACTCTATGATTCTCCTTCTTATGCCTTCTTTCCTTTGCATGGATGCAAATCAAGACTTTAATTTGTAAGCAATCTGTAATTTTGATCACAGGCTACATCTGATGACATAGCAATGCAAATTTTAGGAAGCAAAAGTAAATATAAGAAATAGATACAGTGACAGGTATTATTATTTGGGCTTTCTTTATTAAACACCTAGCTTTTGCTAACAGCTGCCTGGCTGTTAGTAAACAAGCAGTAAACAATGGCTGTTGAGGTGAGTTATATCCCACCCCACGAGAAAACTGAGTCGTCACAAGTTTTACCTGCATGGTGTTTCTTTTTCAGTGGGGGCATGATCAGTGGTACAGCCATACCTAAACAGGCAGCAAGTTTTTGCAGATAGGAGTTTCTCGGGTTAAAAAGTCCAAATCCACCACTACCTAGAGAAGCAGATGGAGCAGGGCAGATTAAGTTACTGATTTCAAATTTAGTGAATACTTATGTGCTGTATCTATGCTAGCTGGCTCAGGTCTCAGTACTCTGCATTGCCATCACTTTTGTGATCACAGGGCAGATACCTCTAAGCTGAACCTGATACACACTGTTGCTGAACTTGCTAAAAATCCATTTTCTTACGTAATAACAGTAAAGATAATAGAAACTTATTGGATTACAGAACAATCCAGCAAACAATCAGTAACTGGTGTGTTACATCTGTTGGAACAGATGATGCTTATTAGATCTGAGAATGACACCAAGCTAAGGAACCACAAGTACACTGGAGGACAAAATCAGAATTAAAGATTGTCTTCACAAATTGTGGGGGGAAAAAAAGAGTATGAAAACCACAATGTAATTCATGGAAGGCAACTGCAAAGTACTGGATTTAGATAAGGCATCTCTTCTAAGAGATGCCCTGTGACGGGACAAGGGGCAATGGCTGCAAGCTGGAGCACAGACGGTTCCATGTGAACACACGGAAAAACTTTTTCACTGTGAGGGTGACAGAACACTGGAACAGGCTGCCCAGAGAGGTAGTGGAGTCTCCTCCTCTGAAGATATTCAAAACCCATCTGGATGTGTTCCTGTGTGACCTGCTCTAGGTGATTCTGCCCTGGCAGAGGGGTTGGATTAGATCATCTTTCAAGGTCCCTTCCAACCCCTAATGTTCTATGGTTCTGTGATCTGCTTTACAAAGAAGCTGAGCAAAAATTCTTCAGGCAGGGGCTGGGTGGGAGAGATTACAGATCACAAGGTTAACACAAATTAACTCCACCATGGTTTTGCTGTAAAGAGAAGTTCCAAGTTACACTAGCAGGCACAAACAGAGGCCTACCCTACGAAGAAAGCAAGCGCATCCTACCTACTCAGCTGAGGTACTGTGTCCAGACTGGATGTTCTGCTTCAGGAAAACAAGGCTTTAATCAGAAAAAGTCCAGTGAAGATGAAAACTTGATCAAAGGTCTATATAGTATTGCCTATGGCACTTTAATTCTGGAGAAGAGCAAGGGGGGAAGATTATCACCAGTACCACCAAGGCTGGAAGAGACCTCAAAGATCATTGAGTCCAACCTGTCACCACAGACCTCATGACTAGATCATGGCACCAAGTGCCACATCCAATCCCCTCTTGAACACTTCCAGGGATGGTGACTCCACCACCTCCCTGGGCATTATATTAAGGTTCCTTAAAGTCTGCTGAAAAGGGTACACGGTGCTTTGTGATCCAAGTGAAGTAGACTAAGAGGAGAATCCAAGCTGAATTTCAAACTAACACAGTACAGACAGTGACACACAGCAATACACTGCTTAAGCTGTGGTGGCATCTCCATTGCAGGAAGTGTTAAGAAGTGGCAGGTGTCCATCAGGACTGAGCCTGATGCACTGAAATTGCATCTCAGGAGAGCATGACCTATGTGATCTCTTGAAATCCACTCATCAGCTGATTTTTCTTCTGTGGCTCTAAAGTATTATTCATATGTAGCTGCTCATGGCAGTGACTTTGAGATTTCTGAGTAAGATGCTTAGAAGTAGCCTTTTTCACATGTGATTTCAGAAACAAAAAGCTATACCAAGCAGTGAGTGTTCATAGGGCTGGGATACAGGCAAAAAAATGTGCAAATAATAGGCTTCTAACCACACACTGGTGGGGGTTTTATACCAAAATGAAGAAAATACCTGTATTGGGTTGAACTGAGCTGGAGTTAATTCTCCTCACAGCATCTTTCTAGTGCTGTGTTTTTGCAGCAGTAGTTGATAACACAGCAGTGTTTTGGCTACTGTTGAATAAGTATCCAGGCTATGTCCTTTCAACATTTCCCTGCCCCAAGAGTACATTGAGGGGTAGGCAAAATCTTGGGAGGGGACACGGCTGAGGCAGCTGACTCAGACTGGCCAAAGAGGTATTCCACACCATATCACATCAGCTCAGACATAAGAATGAAGTGAAAGAAGGTAGTGTGGGGATTCGTCCATGGCATCTATCCTCCCAAGGAACCATCAAGCTTAGAGAGCCCTGCTTCCCAAGACCGACCATCATCCTGCTGAGGGGAAGGAGAGACTAACACATCTCTCTCTCTGCTTTTTGCTTCTGCATGGTCTATTGCTGTTTGCTTATTAGTGTTATTAAATTGCTCTAATCTTACTCCTGGCTTCTGTTATATTTTCTTTCCCTTCTTCCCCTGTTCACTTAAGAGGGGGAGTGACAGAGTGGCTTTGGTGGGCATCTGGCCTCCAGGCCAGAGCCAAACCATCACAATACCAATCATGTAACTGAAATTGCAACTGAAAAACAGAATAGTACTGAATTCCTTCCTACAAATCCTCAAACTGCAGCAATAGTCCCACAAGCAGTGACTGAAAAATGAGGAATGATGGTGTGTTGGAGATCAACGGTCCTGTGCTAACTGGACGAGAGAACATTGTGTGGTGATACAATGAGGAGCTAGGGCAGAAGTTAGGCTATCTAGTTTCCCTGTCAGAGCTAACATACCTTGAAAGTATGGCCTTGGGGAAGAAGAGTTGTGAGGACACTACATTAAAAAGAGAAGGAAGGCAAGAAGCCACCACATGATGAAGTTAGCAGCACGTACAGAACCAAGAATTAAAACACCATGAAAAAAAAGTGACCAAAAGATAACCCTCTTGCTGCACTGCTGCATCAAACGCTTTCCTTAAGTAAATACAAAGTGTTATGTATTTTTTCCCTCATTGCTGAGTAACTGGTAAAAATACCCAAGTGTGAGAACAACATTATTTGGAAGACAAAAGGAGAAACAGAAAGAGGAGGAAAAACTAGCAAACACTGACCACAGACTGTCACAGAGCAGTTCTGGCAGATTCAGTCACCTAATACACCCACTATGTTCTTTCCCAAACCCCATGAGGAAACCTTGATGGAATCTGCCCCAGAGCAGACCTATATGAATGCTTCTGGAAAATCTGATTTTATGGATTTGCATGGTGTCTTCTGAGTAGTACCCAAATTATTTTGCAAGAATCTACCTGAAGTTGTATCAGCCCTCACAGAAGTCCCAAGAGGAAATGCAAAGAGAGGCTAGAGCTAATTCTCTGTATTATTTTCCTCAAGCAAATGAACTGTGGCTCTTCTTTAAAGTAGCATATGCATATCTTTCACTTGTAGGATAGGCCTCCCACTGTAACACAGCTCTGAAGTTTTCTTGGAAGCAATAGTCACAGGGTGGCATTCATGTACAATGAGGACCTATGGAAGAGTACAAGGGCTTTGCACACTTCACAAACTCAGTTCCTTTTTGGTTTTCCCTTGTATGAATCTTCTTTCCAGGATCAGAATTACTGAGCTATTTTTATTCCAGTCACTGTTGCCAAGGCTTCCAATTTCAACACAAAATAATAGTATTAGGTCTTCTTAAAGCACAACAGACTCCTGGCTTCTGTTAAAAAAAAAACCCAAACATTTAATGTATGAGGAAGCAGTGAACAGAAGCAACATCTAAAGAGTAAAAGGCAAATCCAATAGTCAGTGTTGGGATGCAAACTCTCATGATTTTCAGGCCTTTAATGTTTAACTTTGAAAGCTAGTGGATAGCAACTCCTGTGTTGATAATGATCATATATAAAGCCCATGATTTCTGAAACACTCAGTTAAAATTTCCTGTTTTGTTAATTAGAGGTTGGGCTCAACAAGCTCCTGTAAGTGGGAAATCCAGAAGACAACCTTCAGGTAGAAAGAGACAAGTTACTCTACAGGTGAGACCTGCCTCCCCACACCTAGATCCCCAAGTTACCTCCTATCTACATCTGCACATTCATTGTGGGAGGGAATGTGTGCCCATGCTTGAGCCGGGCATATTTGTCCAGCTACTTGCTTACAGAGGAAGGGTCAGTGTTTGCTAACACACTGACTGCTAAGTCTTTTTCAGGGGAATTCATGTTCCCCACGCAGTGGCCATCAGTCTTAAAACCTAACACTGTGGTTTCCCTTAAAACCTCTCACTTTTCAGAAATCTTTCAGGGGTGTTTCACAGTTTAATCTGGACACTCTGCAGAGAAATGAGTTTTACTGCCTAAAACAGATGATGTAAATCCAAACATCCAAAATTAATGCATCTGTTCAGACATTCACCAAAATGACCTGCTCAGTTTTAGGTCATGTACCGAACTGACTGAAGTTATGATATGATTACACAAGATGAAGATGGAAGGCTGCTCCTTTTAAGAAAACACATATAAAAGAAATAAATGTGAAAAGTACATTGGAAATCTTATGTTAATTTACAGTGTAACTAGCAGTAATTAAAGCATCTTCTGATTTAATTAAGTTGTATTTTGCTCAAAATAACCATGTAAAAAGAAAATAATGCTATAACTGTAATTTTTATGATGCCTACAAAATCTAATGGTTAGGAAATACAAGTCCCTGGTGCTTATACTCTGGTTATTAAAAACAAAGAGTTAAACTTATTTCAAGTCTCAATCAGGAAAAAAAAAGTCTGTAACTTGTGACAGATATTGCAAGACTTTTGTAGCTTAATAAAACCAAACTATCATTATCTTCATTTTCACTGAAGTCCTGCAATTGAATTTATGTATTCATCATTATCATGAGAAACAGTCAAATGGAATAATAAATTAGCTGGGTTTAGTTTATTTTACTGTGTTTCTTTTATATCCTGAAACTGATTTCCCCTGTTTTGAACCTGCATCTATATGACAACTATTTAACTTGATTTTATTGGCAGATTAGTATTTCTTACAAAAATAGATACACAACTGAAGCTTTTCATTAAAATTACTGACACCAGCAAGCTTTCCTGCTTGCTTTTATAGGAAGCAAACCTTCATTGTGAAATGCCACAATACACCAACAGAAGTCCACAAAAAACACCCCTAAACACAATAAAAATCAGGTCACAAGCTAAGTCTTAACGTTTTCACTTAAATTTCTTGATGCTTTGGGGAACAGTTCAATCAAAGTTTCATTCTTAATAAAAAGAGGGGGCAGAAACAATTATTCTTTTTAAATTTAACCACCATCTTCAATTAAACACAACAATCTTATTATGTGACAGGGATGGCTATCTGACTGCATAGTAGTTAAAAAAAAAATCAGCCCTACCCCTCGACAAATAATCCCCTTACTTTGAATGGTTAATCTGCAATGTCAGGAAAGAACCTTAATGGAATTGTAACAACAGAAAGCTGCCCAATTTGCAGAGCTACCAAACTGGTCATCCTCTGAAATAAGTCCACAGGACTGAAGCCTTAAGGCTCCTTTCTGCTTAGAAAAGTAAATTATGCCTGAGAAGACCTCTACTGTCTCCATCTCTTTCAAACCGTAAAAACAAAAAAAAACACCACCACAGCCCTGTGGACTGGAGCACACAATTCAAAGTGGCAGGTATGGCAATTTAATGAGGATCTATTGGTGGCGCCACAGCAGTTGTGTTCACACTTGTGCTCTCTAGTTGTAAAGTAAAATGCATTAATTGAATCTCATTCTGCCAGAATGTGATCTAGTTTGTTTTCCTTCACAGCACAAAACAGTCTATTGGGACACTACAGGTGGGGGCTTAAACTGTTTCAAGCTGAGAACAGCATTAACTCTGTTCCTCTTCCATACTTGAGTCCCTGGCAGCTAACAGTTATAAGCCAATTTGCATTTCTAGTCTGGACTGACTTTCTACAAATCAAGTTCAGTGAGTTGATATGGCCCAGCACAAGTGTAAGACAGACAAAGGCAGGGTGGGTCTGGATAAAGTTGAGGAGCTAACATGGCAAGCAGGCAAGGTCTGCTTACATGGAGTCACAGGAAGTGCAAAAGACCATTTCAGATTTTGGCTCCCTGACTTTAAGCACACCTAAATGAAGGCTATATGTAATTTAAACTGAAGAAAAAAAAAAAGAGTTTCCCACACAACACTTGTGATAAGCTGGTTTAAGATCTCCCTACTCAGCATGCCTGACTTCTGGGAATCCAAGCGCTAGGCTCAATTTTACCAAGAATTTCCCAGCTCTTACTTCAGCTTTGTGAACTGCCTTCTCAGAATCAAGTAATAGAATTAAAGCATAGCAATGATGACTGCTATCACACTTACTATACTCAGTAGAACATCTGAACTTCACCCCCTGTTAGTTTACCAGCTTAGATTGCTAAAGCCAGGATGGAACTGTTAACCTCAACCAATGACTGCAATTCATCACTGAAAATTTTGACTGTGATCTTACAAAGAGGTCTATGGAGAGTTGCTATCTCATCTTTGCAGGAGCACCCCTGATTTCTGTAAGGCTTAACACAAACACAAAGTCTCTCTCACTCAGAGGTCACATTAGGCTTCACCAGAACAAAAGCACATCTACTACACTTTCAAAACCAGGCGCTTAGATTTCCTTGAGAATCAAAAAAACCCAAACAACCAACAAGGGAAAAACAAAATAACATACATACAAAAACCCAAACAAAAAAACAAACCACACAAAAAAACCCAACACACAAAAAGCAAATCCAAACTGCCTGCAAGTGGTGAAGTTAATGCAACCTAGCTTCTTCAATGTGCTTTTTCAGTAGCAGCAAGTTAATTCCATTTCCACACTTTACCAGGCTGGAGACAGTGCTTGCCACTGATACTGTTACTACTGAAGAATTAGCAAACCCTGGCTTGGGAATGAAAATAGATGTTAGAGGCTTTGTTCCTCCTTCACACACGTACTCTAATGAACAGTCAGAGGCTACAATAGCTAGCAATAAACATACAAAAAGGTATATTGGTTTCTGCATAAGATAAAAATTCAGTGTTGAGAAACTCAAACTCATCACAGAATCATAGTATCAGTCAGGGTTGGAAGGGACCACAAGGATCATCTAGTTCCAAACCCCCTGCCATGGGCAGGGACACCCCACACTAGATCAGGCTGCCCAGAGCCTCATCCAGCCTGCTCTTAAACACCTCCAGGGACAGGGCCACAACCACCTCCCTGAACAACCCATTCCAGTGCTTCACCACTCTCATGGTGAAGAACTTCCTCCTCACATCCAGCCTGAATCTCCCCACCTCCAGCTTCATTCCATTCCCCCTAGTCCTATCACTACCTGATATCCTGAGAAATCCCTCCCCAGCCTTCCTGTAGGCCCCCTTCAGATAAACCAGTGTGGTCAGTTGCAGGCTGCTGAAGTTTGAAATAAGGTAGCTTGATGCAAGACATAAAAAGACTTGAGAAGTGAGCAATAAGACTGAAATTCTAAATCCTAGGAAGCCAGCAAAAAACAGCTATACAGCACAGAGGGACTAAGTGACTCCCAAGTCTCTTGTGAGAAGCTGCAAAATAAGTCACATTGGGAAAGCATGCTGTGGACCAAGATGTTTGCCTGGCAAGCCTTGCCCAATTCAAATTTTTTTCTTTTTGGTGGCAGGAAGTTCCTCTTCCCTCAAAGTTTACTTCTTTTCCCCCTTGCCCATGTTGGTAAAGAAAAGCAGAAGTATAAGCAAAGTGTATAAAAGTGTGTCAGCAACTAAACAGTTGCACATTCTCCACCTCATTAGAAGTAGCTCCAAAAAAATTGCTCTTTTGGTTTTAGGCCTAAGCTTCCCCTGCTTATTAGCTTGTTCTTCCCTGATTAATGAGAATCAGCTATGGGTGAAGGCCAGAAAAACAGGGCAATGGTAGGGTGCTCAGCCTCACAAGCGGACAAATGTCCCCCAAAAAGCCAGAATTATGTCTACCAGTGAAGAATTTGCAGTTAGATTTGGAAATATGCAAGAATAGAACAGTATCAAACACAATCCCAGGACTGCAGTCCTTTTCTGACAGATTTTGGAAGGTACCTGAAAAACTGACTAAAGCTTTGGCTGAACCTTAAGCATCTAATGGAAATAAAGCCTTTTGTCTCTGTATCAAACCATCCAAAACAGTGATTTTTAAGGGGGGGCTGGGAAGGAAGGGTTAAGGAGTCTGCCTCACAGTAGGAAGATGAGCATCCAAATGTGTCATTTCAGAGTGATATTGGTCTCCAAAAGAAATTGTTAATGTCACCTCATTGGCCATACTTATTTTTGCTAACAGTTTCATAGTTTCATAGTTTCATTCAGGGTTGGAAGGGACCACAAGGATCATCTAGTTCCAACCCCCCTGCCACGGGCAGGGACACCCCACACTAGATCAGGCTGGACAGAGCCTCCTCCAGCCTGCTCTTAAACACCCCCAGGGACGGGGCCTCGACCACCTCCCTGGACAACACATTCCAGGGTTTCACCACTCTCATGGTGAAGAACTTCCTCCTCACATCTAGCCTGAATCTCCCCACCTCCAGCTTCATTCCATTCCCCCTAGTCCTATCACTACCTGAGATCCTGAGAAGTCCTTCCCCAGCCTTCCTGTAGGCCTCCTTCAGATACTGGAAGGCGACAATTAGGTCTCCTCGGAGCCTTCTCTTCTGCAGACTGAACAGCCCCAACTCCTTCAGTCTGTCCTCATAGGAGAGGTGCTCCAGCCCTCTGATCATCCTCGTGGCCCTTCTCTGGACACGTTCCAGCACCTCCACATCCCTCTTGTAATAGGGGCTCCAGAACTGGACACAGTACTCCAGGTGGGGTCTCACCAGGGCTGAGTAGAGGGGGAGGATCACCTCCCTTGACCTGCTAGCCACACTTCTCCTGATGCAGCCCAGGATCTGATTGGCTTTGCGGGCTGCAAGTGCACACTGAGAGCTCATGTTGAGCTTTTTGTCCACCAGCACCCCCAAGTCTCTCTCCTCAGGGCTACTTTCCAGCCAGTCACTGCCCAGCCTGGATTTGTGCCTGGGATTGCCTCGACCCAGATGCAGGACCCTGCACCTGTTCTTATTGAACTTCATGAGGTTGGCTTGTGCCCACCTCTCCAGCCTGTCAAGGTCCCTCTGGATGGCCTCCCTTCCCTCCAGCGTGTCTGCTGCACCACACAGCTTGGTGTCATCAGCAAACTTGCTGAGGGTGCACTCAATGCCACTGTCCATGTCACCCACAAAGATGTTGAACAAGACAGGTCCCAGGACTGATCCCTCAGGGACTCCACTTGTCACTGGCCTCCACTGGGACATGGAGCCATTGACAGCCACTCTTTGGGTGCGGCCATCAAGCCAGTTCCTTATCCATCTAGTGGTCTACCCATCAAACCCATGTGTCACCAGTTTGGAGACCACGATGTGATACGGGACAGTGTCAAAGGCTTTGCTCAGGTCCAGGTAAATGACATCAGTTGCTCGCCCCTCAGCTATTAATTTCATCACCTGCTCATAGAAGGCCACCAGGTTGGTCAGGCAGGATTTGCCCTTGGCAAAGCCATGCTGACTGCTCCCAATCACCTCTTCACTATTCTTTTGAGTGAGTAGTGACTCCAGGAGGATCTGCTCCATGATCTTTCCAGGCACAGAGGTGAGACTGACTGGCCTGTAGTTCCCTGGTTCCTCCTTCTTACCCTTTTTGAAGATGGGGGCAATGTTTCCCCTTTTCCAGTCTGTGGGGACTTCCCCAGACTGCCATGACTTTTGAAATATAATAGAGAGGGGTTTAGCAACCTCATCTGTTTAGATGGGAGTGTCTTTCTCAAACTGTACCACTATCTTTCCTGACCCTCTATCAAAAGAGGATGAGAAGGCACTCGTTAGTAACAAACACCTAATGGAACGCCTTGCAAGCAC
This sequence comes from Melanerpes formicivorus, assembly GCF_026170545.1. Lineage (NCBI taxonomy): Eukaryota > Metazoa > Chordata > Aves > Piciformes > Picidae > Melanerpes > Melanerpes formicivorus. Next base: position 18,359,172 of record NW_027142353.1, on the reverse strand, counting down.
ACACCAGCATAACAATCACTGTGTATTCTAAGGGAGCGTTCACAGATTGTATGCATTAGATTTTATGCATCCCGTTTACTTTCGTGTAGACGAGTGTGATTGACAGGGTGGCCCCGGGCCCTCCGTAGTCGCCTTCGGCCTCCGGAGAACTGGCAGATTTAAACCAGCAAGACTTACCATGCCAGACTCCCCCCTCACCCAGCACAGCAGGAAACTGAACTACACGAGGCCTCCCTTCGAGCAACTCTGAAAGGCCTATCTCCCATTCCCGCCTACCTACCGGGACGGTGGGGCTGAACAGGGGCTGCCACCGCTGCCTCACCCAACTGCCCTGCACCCCCCCAGATGCGACATCAGCTTTTCCTCGGGATCCAGGCCGCTTCCGGGAACCGGGGCACGGGCGCCGCCCCTATCCTCTCCCTCAGCGGCCACCCCACCACCGAGCCCCCCGGCATCACCACCCGCAAGCCTCTGACAAACACTTCCGGCCGCGAGGTTACTGACCGCCCGCAGTCCCATTGGCTTATCCAGCCCGGCACGTGACCGCATCGCGGCTGCTGGTTGGCCCTCCGGGAAGAGCGTCTCGCAGAGCTGGCCCGAAGAGTGGGCTGAGGGGCGGGTCGCTGTCTCCACGGCGACAGCGCCGGACGAGGGACGGGCGGAGACAGACAGCCTCCGCCGCGACCCGCCGAGTCGCTGCTGCCGTCGGTGTCACGTGCGGCTGCGCAGCCGCCGGTTGGCCGGCACTCTCTGCGAGGGAGGGCACGACGCGGGGAGGGACCACGTGACGAGAGTTGCTCGCCCTCCTCCCTCCTCTTTCTTCCTCCTCAGCGCCGTCCCCCCGCCCCTCCGCACGCTGGCCGGTTGGCTGTTGCCGTGGTGACAGGGGAAGGAGGGGGCGGGGTCGGCGCCCCACCTCAGGCGCGCCGCAGCCCGTGAGCGCGGCCCCGCCGCCGGCAGCGCCGCCCAGGAGCCGCCGCGGCCGGCAGCATCCGCCGGGCGGGCGAGCGGAGCGGGGGCGGCGGGCAGGGCAAAGTGGGGTGGCCCATGGCGGGGGGGTGAGGAGAGGCCGTCGGCAGGTGCGGGTCGGGCAGGCGGTCCGCGCTGGCGGCGGCGGGAGGATGCGCGAGTACAAGGTGGTGGTGCTGGGCTCGGGCGGGGTGGGGAAGTCGGCGCTCACAGTGCAGTTCGTGACCGGCACCTTCATCGAGAAGTACGACCCTACCATCGAGGACTTCTATCGCAAGGAGATCGAAGTGGACGCCTCCCCCTCCGTCCTGGAGATCCTGGACACAGCGGGCACCGAGCAGTTCGCCTCTATGCGGGACCTCTACATCAAGAACGGGCAGGGCTTCATCCTCGTCTACAGCCTGGTCAACCAGCAGAGCTTCCAGGACATCCGTCCCATGCGCGACCAGATCATCCGCGTCAAGAGGTGACTTGCCCGGCGGCTGCTTCTCCGACGGCCGCGCCCGACGCCCACCTGCGGCCCGGCCCGCCGGGGCCTGCGGTCTGCCCGTCCCCCCCCCCCCCCCCCCCCCTTCCGTCCCCTCCTCCCCCGCGCTGGGCCGCCCCGCAGTGCCCGGATCTCCGGCCCGGGGGCTGCCCACGCCCTGCCCGCTGCCCGCTCAGGTGCTTGCCCCGAGGCTTCCTTCCCTCACCTGCCTCCTTCCTTCCCCGGTGGCGCCCCGGGGCGGCAGGACCCCCTCACGCCCTCGCCGGAGCCTCGCCCGCAACCCTGAGCTCCCCGTGGGCGGGTGCCGGCCGCCGGCCGCAAGGGTGGCGGAGCGGGGGCAGACAGGGTTCCGGCGGTTTTGCCTCTCGCCCTCCCCCCTGTTTGCGTTTACGACGCGGTAAGTTTGGGGTGCTTCTCGGTGAAATACGGCAGATAGGCTGGCCACAGACAGGCAGGCAGCAGTCCGTGCCAGCGCTATAAGCGGGGGTGGGGGCAGAAAGCAGTTCCCCGAATATTGTATCGGGTCAGTTCTCGAGTGTACTTTCTTAGTGGACGTGCCGTGGCCGATTTGCAGGGGAAGCGTCTGGGTGTTTTCCTGCAGCACACGTTTTCGAATGCAGCTAGAGATCTGCCTTTTCAGATACCTGCATAGATATTTACGTGAACTTCCCACTTCTTAGAAGTGCAGGGTACAAGCTTCGTTCTTGGTAAAGAGATGAGGACTGATAGCGTTAGGCCTTATGTATGCTCTCTGAATTCCCACGGTCGCGTTGCCAGCTACTCTATTACAAGTGAATCCACAGTGGTGAAGCAGGGCTGCATACTGCCAGTTTGTTGTTATAACCACTACGTTGTTTAGATATATGTCAATCAGATAGATGTCAGTAGCTGAAATGCAGCCAGTTACAGCTAAAATAGTAGATGCATCATTTGAAATCTTAGCAACCGTTTGAACCACAGCATGGATGAGAAAATGCCTCTGGCCAAATCATTGCTGACAGAGATCTGTTATTGCCCGTGAAGAAAGGCTGCAATTATGTCGCAGGGCTGGTTGTAGCTTTGGCTTTGGACATCTGAAAGGGAAATGCATGTTAATAACTTAGTCGGACCACAGCTGTTGGGTTTGCAATGTAGAGTGGAGCATAAAAGGTGAAAGTGACTAGTCTGTATGGTGGGGTATGGTCTGTTCACAGAAACTACCATTCCAGGGCATGGCCTGGGAAAGATGTTGTTTTGAAATTGGGGAAGAGGGTGAGTAGGGGAAAGGGGAGGGAGGAGACAAAGTGCTGATATTTTTAGACTTACAACTTTCTCACAGTAGATATTTCTCAATGTGTGTCCTAACTTTTTCACTGGAGATTTCTAAAGGCCTATGTAATTAAGTTATCTTTAATGAATTATGGCAAATGCATTGTCCATAGCATAATGTTCCTTATTGTTCACACATACCTCATAGAACATTTTATCTTTAAGCAGTTATGGCAGACTTTATTCATTAATAAATTCCTTTGGTTTACCTCTGTTTAATCAGTGATATAAAATTCATTTAGTCTCTGAATGCCTAGCTATGGCTTTTGCAGCATGCATTGTGTCTTGCCATGGAGCATCTTCAATCAAACTCTAGCTTACAGGTTGTGGATAGGTGAAGCGGAATAGAAAGCAACTTGTACTTCCATAGTTACATTGACTCAGCACTGCTGAGAGTGGGTCTAAATGCTGCTCTTGCTTTCCTTCTGCTATCTCTTCTACAGCAAGACTTCAACGTTAGGGTTTTTTTTTTTTTTGCTTTAGTACATTGTGGGAGACATATGAGCAGTGTTTGAATCCTAAATTTAACTTTTGCCAAGTGATTTAAAAGCAACTGAAATATTGCAAATTTTAGTGAGTCCTGAAATTTTCCATTTAGCTGTAGTTGAAAGGAGTTTGCCATTGATTTGCATGCCATTGATAGGTGAAAGGAGTATGCCAGGGGAAGTTTAGGCTGGAGGTGAGGAGAAGGTTCCTCACAGAAAGAGTAATTGGCCGGTGGAATGGGCTGCCCAGGGAGGTGGTGGAGTCACCGTCCCTGGAGGTGTTCATAAAAGGATTAAATGTGGCACTTGGAGCCATGGTTTAGTTGTCATGAGGTGTTAGGTATTAGGGAATAGGTAGGACTTGATGATCTCTGAGGTCTTTTCTGACCTAGTTGATTCTGTGATTCTGCGATTCTGTGATTTGCGGTACTAAAAATATGTCGTTTCAGTGAGCGTATGAGATCTTCCTTCCTCAACTCATCTTGTATTTGTAAATTTTGTTGTTGTTGATACTCTTTGGAACTTGACTTTAAGTCTTACAGCTCCAGTGAACTTACGTGCTGTTGACTTAAATTTGCATCCATGCTGCTAGTGACACTGGAAGGATGCATATTTACATGTATGATATTTATCTGTACAGGGACTTCTGAGTTACGTTTTACAGTTTCACAAATGCGTTTAACCAGTGTTGAAAGATACAAACATAGTCATGTTTACTTAGGGGTTTTGGATGGGGTGTACCTGAAAATTACAACTATATGCTTCTATTGCTACAAACCATGATGTAAAAATCTCTGAACTTTCATTGTCCCTGAAAAACAGTTGACCAGGTCTCTAACTGGTAGGTATCTCTGCATTTTACATGTTGTCCTTGTTACTTTATTTTTTGATGAAGGAATCCCAATGTTGTTACCTAATTAGAGAGTAATTTTAATTACCAAGAATCAGGAAAGCCAAGTGACATTTCTTCTTCTGGGTAAGAGATACACACTTTGCTAGTATACCAGGTATGCAGGGTGTACCACTGCATACCAGGCCAAACTAAGCTAAGAGAGTCCTTCACTCCTGAGTTACTTTATAGGAATGAATGACATGTTCATGAATGAGAGAGAGGAGAGTTAATTCTGAAGCTTAGTGGTTAGAAGAAGTTGAGATCACTCTTGCCAGTGTAGTTTGGTCGTGTTAAATGGCTATTTGATATTGAAAAATGCATAAACATCATCAGATGCTTTACTGCCTCCTGGTAAGATAGTACACAAAGTATGTTACCAGTGCATCTGTAGGTGCTGCATCTGGTCCCTTCTTTCTCTCCAAATGGATTTGGAAGCTTGACAGCAAGCAACTCTGTTGTTTATGCTGCAGACAGCTTGTTCTGAAACTATAGTGGGTTCTCTTTTTCTGGAGAAACCTTTTGTTCATGAGAGCAAGGCTAGACTGGGTGAATGGGCCCATGCCAGCAAAGGTCTGCAGTGAAGGAAGAACAGAAGCTGTCAAATGAAACAGACTGAAGGTGGTACACCCCAGTTCAATATGAAGCTTTAGAAATAAGTAGTGAGTATGCAGATTAAGCAGTGTTATTTTTCTTTTTTTAATGGAAAAAGGAGGTAACTTCTTACACTTTTGTGTTTAGTGTTTGTATGATTAGAAAGCTCTCTGAAGGGAATTTGCTGATACTTACATCTAGTGATTTTTAATTTTGGATTTGTTTTTACCAGTGTTTTTCTCCCATGAAGGCATATTTAAAGCTTGTTGAATATGTATTCTAGGTGCTTATGTAGCCTGCAATAATGTGATTTGTCTGTCCCCTACAGGCTTTAATATCTATGTTTTTGAGTAGAACCCCATGAAGTAGAGAAGTATTATTATTTCTATTCAAGCGGAAGACTAAAGCAGAGAAATAAAAATGAATATTAAGTTAACATGGAGTTATTCACTTGCTGTAATTTCTCTGGAGTCGGACCAGTGCTTGAAAGACAGGACTGTTGTGTTCATGTTTTGGAGATTCTAACAGATTCTACTTACAATAGTATTTTTGAGAAATGCCTCATTTCAAATAGAGAAAAAAATTTGTAATTAATCTGTTGCTTTTTCTTTAGAAAGCAAAACCTAGAAAGTTTGTAAGTGCAAACTGTCTGAAAACGCAGAGTAAAGGATGTAGGTATGCTATGAAATATCACAGAAAAATGCCTCTTGAGTTAAGAATGTTCTTTGTTTGTCAAGATGAAAGTCTGCTTCCCAGTCTAGGGATTCTGTGGTAATTTAAATCATACAGGAGGTGTAATTATTTAAATTTATGAATTGTGAAATCAGTATCTTGAGTCAATGTTAATTTGATGTATTTAGTGATTTAATGGTGATTAAGTCTGAAAAACTATACCTGAAATTACAAATTGTTCAAGCATCTAGATTGAAAATGTTGCTTTTCAAGTACTATGAAAACTAAGTATGATTTTTATTCAAAGAGCACAAGTCCTTTTTAAGCAAGGTTGAATTTACCACTTTCCTGGAAGTCTATGTATTTCTTACCTTTATTTTAAGAACTACTTGGAGAATTCTTTGTAAACACTGCTATAGCACATTTGCCTCCAAACATGGCTTCAGCCTTCCAGGAGCAAATACTGAAGTACTCAGTAGAAGTGAAACTTGGACAGTCCTATTCCTTCTGAAGTACTGCATGCAAAAGCTTGACAAACCCCTAAGGACTTGCATAGATGCTACGTGTAGGGATTGTAGAAATAAGAACTAAATTCCCAAAGTCATTTTTAGCAAGAATTCTCTCTTGTGCAATAATCTCAGTGTAGTGAATTGATTAAAGTAGTCATTTTCAGGCAAAAAAAAAGGCAGGGCAAGCAATAAGCATGGCCAGCATTCTCTGTAGGATACTTGGCCAAGCTTCCGGCCAAGCTTCCAGCTGCTCTTGTGCACCCATCGGATGGAATTTAGTACTTCATTGTAAGAACAGATTAATAAATTTTAAGTCCTATCAAACACAAACATTTCTGAGAAAACATAGGAACCTGAATAGAAGATAAATGCTGGCTTCTCTTTTTTTTTTTGAGGGACACCTATGGATAACTCTCTTGGCTGAGAATCTTGATTTATGACAAGAAAATGCAAATCTGTAGAGGTATAAAGAAGTGGTAAACACAAATCTTCCATCATGTGAAACCAGCCCTGTGTATGACATCAGAACCTTAAGCTGTATGACCATTTTTCATGTATTGTTGTGGAACTGATGAGTAGACTGGTCTCTTAGTGTCTGTAACAGAAAGAGTAGATGTGTGCAATGTACAGGTCATTTGAAAATAACAACCACTTTTTTTCCTGGATCTATAGAGTTTAGATTATATTTTATATTTTTTTTTCTGTGAATCTACCTTTGTTTTAATTTGAAATTAATGAACTAGTTCTCTTGGTCAAAATTGTAGGTTTCTTGATTCAACTGGGGAATTCTTACACAGACAATCCTCTGAAAAATGTCTCTGACAGTGTGCAATTTTAAGTTATAGATGATCATTTTAAGTTGCTTGGCTTAGTCTTAAACTCTGATATTTCAAGGTTCTCGTGCATCTTTGGAACATATTACCTTTTAAGTTTCCCTGTAGAAGCTTCTGATTTAAATTCTATACTTGCAGAGATCTCTGGACTTTTTGGTGTTGTGTCCTGCCATTGCCCCTTTCTTAATCTGAAATATTTGAGTTACTTTGTGTGGACACCATGAAAACTGGGAGACAATGCTTATAGCCAGAGTCTTCTAATGTGTTTCTTTGTTTTTTGGCTGCTCCCCCTGTCCTGCCATCTGTCCCCCTAGCTAATCATATAGATATTCCTTTCCAAGATTTATTTATTTTCCTTTGTAAGGTAAAGTGACGTGATAGTTTTTTGTATGTGGGCACTGAAAATAAATCTTTTTATCCCCTCCTGCTTTTTAGGTGTCCTTTGGACTTTTATTGAAAAAGCCAGGTAGGCAAGCTCCTTTTGTGTGCATGTTTAGTTTAGATTGTGCTAGTTTAGAGTATAACATACCTTTTTTATGACGCTTGTATCACTTAGCATCATCTTCTGTTTTCAGGTCTCTTAATTGCTGCTGTAGTTCATGTTGTTGTAGATATGTGTGAATAAATACGGATAGCTACAATTGTCAAATACTGGAACAGTATGTGGCAAGACTTCTTAAACTCGTTTTCAGTTGTGCAGTGTTGCTTGATGGTGTCTGTGTTGTGAAATGCTATTAAATGTGTTAAAGACCAAATATAACAGTGGCTTTAATGGCTTTCGTAGTTTAGTACAACAATATAGCATCGATGGTTGGGGTTGAATATTTTTTTTTATCCCACTCTTCATTAAGCTGTTTTGACATAGATTTTGCAATGAATATTCGGAAAACGTATTAGAAAAAAATCATTGCTCATTAGAATTTCTGTTCTGCCCATGAATTTCTGTTTTGCCAAGAGGACAATAATTCTTTAAATACTGTTTTTTATAGCCAACACAGTTGGCAGTGACTTTCTTTCATTCAAAATGATTCTCTGCTCTTCAGTTGGATAGTATGTGGATAGAAGCAAATTTTATTGTTTGGTCATACATAAAACATTCTGGCTAACAGTATGTTTAGTTAAAATTCTTATGTTAGCAGGCGTGCTTTTTGGACTGAGATGTTAAAACGGGATATTCTTTGGTGATTGAAAGTTTTTAGATGAAAATTTGATATGTCTGAGTGGGTGGCTCTCCCATTAATCATTAAATCTGTTCCTTTTTTAGCTTTCCTCTTATTTCAGTGTCAGATTTTGATTTTTTTGTTTGTTTGGTTTGCACCTAAGAACAAACCTGGGCTTACCAGTTATTTAATTTCTGAAATATTACAAGTGTTGCTTAAACTTTCCCCCACCACCACCTTGCAAATTGTGTAGGTGGTATGTGATGATAACGTTTTGAGAGAGAATAGGGAAGCAATTGGGACTGCGGTGCTAAATTATCCTGGCATGTAGTGACTTGTACAAAGATTTATGTTATTGTTAAGGTAACTAGAACCACAGCTATCTGCTTCTTCATGTTCATTAGTTTCCTGCTCATCTGATATTTTGTTTGTTTCTTTTTTTTTCCTCATAGGTTTCCAATACAGGACTAGTACTCAGTTTTTGCTGCGCTAAGGCAAACAGTATAGTCTAGGTAGAGTTTACAATGATGAGTGCAACTCAGACACTTTTTTTGTCAATGGGTTGCATTTTAGCAGCTGTGTTGCCTTAAATCCTAGTCTAGACAAGAGAATTAAAGGTGTGATAGGACTGTGTGCATTATCCTTTCCCAACGTTAGTGTCGTGAGGCTAGCTCAACTAGTTGGTGCTGTACTCTTTAAAAATGCAGCGGTGGGAGTATTTTAATTCTTGTCTTGATTGGTTCTAGACTAGGTGAAGGACAAAAGGAGGAGTAAGTGTTTTGAGAGTGGATTAGCTTGTTTTGAAACATCACTAGTGTCATATAGATAGAGCCTCAATGACTTAAAAATATTACTATTACCTTCTGCTAAAAGTCAGGACAATTCATGGATTCACAGAATGGTTGGCGTAGTTCCATCCCCTCACTGCAGTGGGCAGGGGTACCCTTCACTAGACCAGGTTGCTCAAGGCCTCATCCAACCTGGCCTTGAACACCTCCTGGGAGGGAGCATCCATGGCAACCTCCCTGGGTAACCTGTTCCAGTGTCTCACCACTCTTACTGTAAAGAATTTCTTTCTAACATACAGTCTAAATTTACCCTTCTCAAGCTTAAATCCATTCCCCCTTGTCCTATCACAACAAGCCTAAGTAAGAAGTCCCTTCCTGCCTGTTATGTAGGTCTGTTTCAGGTACTGGAAGGCTGCTATAATGAAGCAGACATCAAAGCATTTAAAAACAATACAATGTAATAACTTAAGGAGGTGTTCTGGGGTACAATAATGTATAAATCTTACTTTGTAGAAGAGTTTTGGTTAGCAGGTAGTGACCTTAACTAAACAATTAATAATGTCTGATATTCCCATGTGAGCATCAATTCAACTACAGTTTAATTGAACTGGAAATTAATTGAATAAGGGTGCTGAATTTAAGTGCTCCAAATGTTGTGAAAAGCTTTCATCCTGCAAGAAAAGATGCTTTCAAGAAATACCATGCAGATCACTTCTGTGCTATAGGTGCATATACTGTAACAAGAAAGTTTTGGTAGGAGGATGTTTCTACTCTTGGCCCTCATGCTGCTAAATATATCTTACAGTATACAAGATAAGCCAGGACTGATGAGCCTACTTTTATCAGATTTAGTCTGGTTGCAGTTTCTCATATTGCTTTAATACCTTTCTAACTGCTGTACAAAATCTTACTTGAAATGTTTTAGAAAGGTGCAAATAATTTGAATGCTTTTTCATTTTGAAAAGCCAGGAACCTTACAAGACCTATCAAAAAAATGCACAAATCCTTTCCCCAAGAATTGCTTTTCTTCTGAAATTTCCTGACCCTTTTTTAATTTCATTTTTTAAATTTAGAAGCTCCTTGCTTTTGTCATAGTAAAACAATATGGTTTGTTGTTTTGGGGTTTGTTTGTTTTTTGCTTTACACCATTTTCTCCAGAAGTAATCAATGGGGGGGGGGGGATTTTGTGGGGATTTAGTGGGGGGGTTTGTTGGTTTGTTTGCTTGTTTTTGTCACTCACCTCTCTATTCAGTTGCACTTGTCCAAGATGCAGGATCCTGGATATGTGTACTTTTTGAACTACATGACAGCACTCCTTATTTCTATACTCCTATTTGTCTTTAAGGTGATAGGTTTTCAATTTGTGGATTATTTTCTACTGCCAGAACTTGACACCGTTAAAGGGTTTTCCTAGTAGTAATCCTCTGTCTCCAGGTTTAAAATTTGTCCCTCTTCTCTTCTTGTAATTCTTCTGAAAACAAGTGAAGTGGTGGTGTCTTGTGGATTAAGGGGTGTTTTTGTTTGGCTTTGGGTTGTTTTGTTTGTGTGTGTGTGTTTTGTTGTTGTGGGGGTTTTGTTTGTTTTTGTTCTAACTTTAGGAATGCAGTTTCTTTTTGAAAATAATTCAGAGGGCAGATGGTGATCACCTTGAACTTCTGGAGCATTTTATCAGCTACCTTTCATACTTCCCTCCCCTCCCCCCCAAAAAACCCCAAAATCTAGTCTGAGTGCTTCTCAATCTCCAACCAAATCTAAGCTCTCCATTTTGCTGCTTAAAGTAGGCATCTGCATGATTAGTCTCAGAAGCAGTTAGATTCTTGATAGCTGACATGCAGGTTACTCCCTACAATGCCTGGAAGAGAGAAGCATGAGTCACCTTCTGCAGGGTTAACTCTTCAGTCCACAGTTGAATTCCATGCAGTAATCTGGAATGAATTCTAACCTTGCTGTTGTCCGTTTGGGTGTGGTGTTAGGTTTGGGAAGGGGAGTAGCGGGGATCAGTGTAGTACCACTTAAGCTTGTTTCATCTGCTTGGGTTCTTCGACAGATAAGCACCTCAGTATACACTGCAGGTTTTGGGGCTATGAGAGTTTGGTTTCAGTTTTGTAATGACTGTACAGGGAATCCTGGCACTGATCATCTGAAAATCATAGAAGCATAGAATCAGTAAGGTTGGAAAAGACCTCAGAGATCATCCAGTCCAACCTATCACCCAACACCTCATGACTAACTAAACCATGGCTTCAAGTGCCACGTCCACTCCTCTTTTGAACACCTCCAGGGGCGGTGAGTCAACGACCTCCTGGGCAGCACATTCCAATGGCCAATAATTCTTTCTATGAAGAGCTGTCTCCTCACCTCGAGCCTAAACTTCTCCTGGTGCAGCTCAAGACTGTGTCATCTTGTTCTGGTGCTGGTTGCCTGGGAGAAGAGACCAACCCCCACCTGGCTACAACCTCCCTTCAGGTACTTGTAGACAGCAATAAGGTCTCCCCTGAGCCTCCTCTTCTCCAGGCTAAGCAACCCCAGCTCCCTCAGCCTCTCCTCATAGGGCTTGTGCTCAAGGCCTCTCCCCAGCCTCGTTGCCCTTCTCTGGACATGTTCCAGCAACTCAACATCTTTCCTAAACTGAGGGGCCCAGAACTGGACACAGGAGTCAAGGTGTGGCCTAACCAGTGCTGAGTACAGGGGCACAATGACTTCCCTGCTCCTGCTGGCCACACTATTCCTGATACAGGCCAGGATGCCGTTGGCCTTCCTGGCCCCCTGGGCACACTCCTGGCTCATGTTGTGCCAGTTATCAACCAGTACCCCCAGGTCCCTCTCTGTCTGGCTACTCTCCAGCCACTCTGACCCAGCCTGTAGCTCTGCATGGGGTTGTTGTGGCCAATGTGCAGCACCTGGCACTTGGACTTGTTGAATGTCATCATGTTGGACTCTGCCCATCTGTCCAGCCTGTCAAGGTCCCTCTGCAGAGCCCTTCTACCCTCTAACAGATCAACACCTGCTCCAAACTTGGTGTCATCTGCAAACTTACTAATGGTGGACTCAATCCCCTCATCCAGATCATCAATAAAGATATTGAGCAGGGTGGGGCCCAGCACAGATCCCTGGGGGACACCACTAGTGACTGGCTGCCAGCTGGATGTGGCACCATTCACCACCGCTCTCTGGGCTCAGCCCTTCAGCCAGTTCCTAACCCAGCACAGAGTGCAACTGTCCAAGCCACAAGCTGACAGCTTAATCAGGAGTTTGCTATGGGGGACGATGTCAAAGGCCTTGCTGAAGTCCAGGTAGACTACATCCACAGCCTTCCTCACATCCACCAGACAGTCACCAGATCATAGAAGGAGATCAGGTTGGTCAGGCAGGACCTGCCCTTCCTGAATCCATGCTGGCTGGGCCTGATCCCTTGGCCATCCTGTAAGTGCTGTGTGATTTCACTCAGGATGACCTGTTCCATGATCTTGCCTGGCACTGAGGTCAGGCTGACAGGCCTGTAGTTTGCAGGCTCTTCTTGTGGATGGGCATCACACTGGTCAGCTTCCAGTCATCTGGGACCTCTCTGGTGAGCCAGGACTGTTGAAAAATGATGGAGAGCAGCTTGGCCAGCTCATATGCCAGCTCTCTCAGCACCCTAGGATGGATCCCATCCAGTCCCATGGAATTGTGGGCATCCAAGTGGCTCAGCAAGTCCCTAACTGCTTCCTCATGCATTTCAGGGGTACTACACTGCTCCCTGACCCCATCTGCAAGTTCAGGAGGCCAGGTATACTGGAGACCTCTGCTTTACTGTTGAAAATTGAGGCAAAGAAAGTATTTAGAACCTCAGCCTTTTCCTCATGTTTAGTTACAATGTTACCCTCCAGGTCCAATAAGGAATGGAGGTTCTTCTTGCCCCTCTTTTTAGCATTAATATATTAATAAAAAGCATTTTTGTAGTCTTTCACACCAGTGGACAGCTTAAGTTTAACTGGGCTTCTGTCTCTCTAATTTTTCTCCTACATGATCTAACAAGATCCTTAAACATATCTTGAGTTGCCTCCTCCCCCTTCCAAAGGCAATACATCCTCTTTTTATCCCTTAATTCCTTCAAGAGCTGCTTGCTCATCCAGGCCGGTCGCCTTCCCCGCTGGCTCATCTTTCGGCACGTGGGAACTGCCAGTTCCTGTGCCTTCAAGAGCTCCTGTTTGAAGTAGGTCCAACCATCCTGGACCCCTCTGTTCTTAAGGGCTGCTACCCAGGGCACTCTAAATTAGTTGCTTAAATAAGCTGAAATCTGCCTTCTGGAATTCCAAAGTTACTGCTCTTCCTTATTTCCCTGCATATTGAAAACTCCACTATCTCATGGTCGCTGCACCCTAGACAGCCTCCTGCCCCCACACCTCCCACCAGCCCTTCCCTGTTGCAGAACAGCGCTGGAGGAAATGCTTGCCTCTTTTTTTTTTTTTCCCCTATGTCATTGTTGACTTTTCTTGCAAAATAGCTTAGTGTTTCTTTTCTCTGTCAATTCTTTAGGAATTTGCTTTGTTCCAAGATGTGTTACCCTGTCGCAGAAAACCACTTGAACTATTTCCCTGTGTGTATAGAATCTTTCCTCTTGAGGCAGGCCCTCCCCATGGTGAGAGCACGTTCTAAAAGAATGAGAGACAAATTACAGCCTCTATGTCATCATCAAGCAGCAGCTGACCTTTTATGAAATACTGTGGTCCCCTGGACTAAGGGAGTCTTCTGGTGATCATTCACTGTATGGGATATTGATTTTGTATTTTTGCAGTGACTTCTTAATCTACAGTGAATAAGTAGTCCTGAGAAATCCTTAGGTTTCAGTCCCCAGTGTCCCTAAGCTTATGTGCTTAATCTTTCCTCTTGTTTTCTCAGGATTCGTTACTTTGCCTTCATGTATTTGTATGTGGCTTCCTAGTGACACATCTTCAATAGGAAGACTGAAGAGTATTTTCTCAGTCTCACCTATAGCTTAGTGGTCACAGCAGTCTTCTAGGAAAAGCAGATGTGAAACTCGTATGACTGAAGAAGCTGTGTGGTGCTGTCTGATGATCATCTTCTGGATCAGTGTCGCAATTGCTGTACTGCTATGTTAAATGCAAGAAACAGTGTTGCCACTACTTGCTTTTATTCCCATGGCTTTCTGTGGACATAATATCTGTTGTGGCTTTTGTTTACTACATTCACAGGGGCATGTTTAGTGAATTAGGCTTCTTGAGGGATTTGGCTGCTTGCATGCCTCATCTGTAAATCCCAAGAGAGCCTAGGGTGGTGACCCTGTTGTCATTCCAATATATGTCTCAGCTGGGCTTGCACAGCTCTAGGCCTTCAAATGGCTACCTTGTTTGGATAAAAACTTTAGATCCATATGGCCTGTCATAAAATTAAGTAGGCAGAAATTTTGCAGAGCAGTCTCTTGGACATGAGTCCCTAAATTTTTCTGGAGTCTTAGTATCTTGACCTACCTCAGTTTTGTATTCAGACTCAGAAATATTTACCATTGGAGTGTTTTCTTATCTTTACCTCTTGCTTTTTCATGTCAGTGTTATTCATTGTGTTTGGAGCTGTTAATTTCTGAATGCCTTTGTATGAATGTTGTTAGAACAAAATAATAAGACTTGATGATGATATCGTCCACAGCGTGGCCTTGACAGTTATGCTGTAGGTGTCTTCCTTATCTAGAAAGGAGTTCTGCACACAGGTTATATTATATTGCTGATTATAGCATATTTGGAGTAAAATCTGCTTGGGTAGCTATCCTCATACTCGCACAGACAGTTGTTTGAGGAATAATTGACTCTTTCCCTCAGAAGAAACTGGAGAAGCAGATGATATCAAGATAGCCTGCTGAGAGTCCATACAGTTTAAATATGAAATATCAAACATGAAGAAACTTGACTGATTTAGTCTTCTGTGTTTCCAGTAGTTTGAATGTCTGCAGCCTCACTTATGATTAGAATATACAGGAGCTTAGCAGGCTATCTTTTTATCATCGGTTTCTCTGCTGGTTATTATAGGTTGGCCGTGTGAGAGAATCTACAGCTTTCTGCTCCTCAGTGATGTTCCAGGAAATTCAGGCATGGTGACGCATTCTGGAATGTCACTCGATTCGAATATTCCCAAATTGGGTTCAAATTGGGGAGAAGCTAGGCTGTCCTGTTGATGTGGATGCATTTTGATGGGATAGGTTTGAAGAATCTTCTGCTGCCTTTAAAGATAGTATTACAAAACAGACTACAATTTTGCTTGGACTCTGTGAGTGGATATCTAATGCTCTTGCCTCTAGTTTGGCACTCCACACTATCATTTGCTATCTGGGATTGTGTAACCTCTGTTGCTTACAAAAGTATCACCATCTTATTATGTAGCTGCTGCAAATTTCTGATTAATCCATTTACCATCTAGAGGTTTTTAGTAACCCTTTTGCTTCTAGTGCTTCTTGTAACCAGATTTCATAGCAGCCAAAGTCAGATGCTTGCTTACCCATCGACAGCTGTTGGCAAGGAATGCTGTTCCTGTTACCACTCTCAGTACCAGCTTTTACTTAAAGGTCTGCCATTACTACAGAGATAGTCCTGTTGCCACCAGGAACTGTGCCTCAAATTCTCCCCTAGCCACATAATTAGAAGATTGCTGGACTTGCTCTGCATCTGTATGAAGGTGTTGCTCGCAGTCCTTGGACAGCCTCCTGATGGACTACAGCTGCTGTTCATTTCATCTTTTTGATTTACACTGTTGTTTACATTTGTAATTGCCAAGAGTTCAACTGCTAGGCAGCTATAATGGTTTATAGACTGGAGACATAATGTAAATGTTTAACTAATATCAGGGCCCTTTCTCAAGGGAAGGAAGTGACTGACACTTGAAGACAATATGAACCCTCAGTCATACTACTGAACTACAGCAGACATTCGGAATACCATTACCTGGCCAAATGTTATATCACAATAAGCATCATGGTTGTCTGATCTGATGATGGAAAGGTGGTCTGTTTTGTTCCTCTTGCTACTTTCATAATTCTGTGATTGAACAAATCCACAGTTCAGTTTTTACCTAGTAAAGTTTACAATATAACTGTCTGAAAAGGGAAATAAAATGTATGGAAAGTTAGGATCAGGATACTTTAACTTCAAATATACAGATTGCTCTGGATCATAAGGAAGAAGGAAGGAGGGCAATTTGCATACCATTGCAGGGGTTTATTGATACATCCCCAGGCTTGATGTGGACATGGCTGAGGGAAAAAACGTGGTTACAAAGTTTTTACCTCTGACAAGAATTACTTGCAGACTCAACATAGGAAAGACACTAGGATTTTGGAGAAGAAAAAGTTTACTCCTTATTCTTTCCACGGATTCTCACGAATTTATTCATTGTGCACTTGCAGCCCAGAAGGCCAACCACATCCTAGGCTGCCTCAAAGGAAGTGTGACCAGACAGAAGATGGAGGTGGTTCTCCCCTTCTGCTCTTGTGAGACCCCACCTGGAGTACTGTGTTCAGTTCTGGTGTCCCCAGCATAAGGACATCAAACTGCTGGAGTGTGTCCAGGGGAGGGCTATAAAAATGATCAGAGGACTAGAGCACCTCCCCTGTACAGTCAGGTTGAGAGAGTTGGGTCTGTTCTGCCTGGAGAAGAGAAGGCTCTAGGGAGACCTAATAGCAGCCTTCCAGTACCTGAAGGTGGCCTACATGAAATACAGGAAAGGATTTAACAAAAAAGCATCCTTTTTTAAAAAAGATTAACATATTTAAGGAAGAAAACAAATCACCTAAAAGTGTGAAAACACTGGTCTTAGCATATGTTGAATTCTCTTCCAGATGGCTTTTATTCAGAAGTAGTGATTGCCATCATAGTATCTTCCTCTGCCAGAGAGGGGCAATGGAAAGCTTAGTCTTAGATGAAAGATGAGAAGGCACACCTTTAAAGTCCCTTATTGCTCTAAAATTAAGCAATTGCATTACCTTACTAGCTGGGATAATTGGGCTGGTAATTGAAGTCTACATTCTTCTCCCAGAGATGATCAAAACGCCTTCCTTTGAAAGACTTTCTGTCTGTCAGCAAGAAATGTGGTTAGATTAAAAGGACTGGGAAGAGTCTGGGCTTCACACCCCCATACACACCTTCATATTAATTGAAGTGGCCTTTCTGCATAGGACAACTTAATGTGGAAAAAATAATTAGTGGACTATTTTCAGGAAATTCTAGTTACCAATTAGTGAGTCAAAGAAGAAGTTGTAATGGGCACTAAGGCGTGTGGTACCTTTAAATACTTTCTTAAAAGAAATCGATCTCAAATATTTTCTTAACATTTGTACTGTCAGCTTTGAGGGTTAAGTATGCAAACTATCATCTTTTCTGTACATAGAATGTGACAGACATTTAAATATTGGGGTAGTATTTTTTGCTCAGAATAAAACAAAGTATGCTATAGTTTAGTATCTTTCACAAACTGTTACCTGCCTAAATGCTGCCACTTTACTTACTCAGAGAGACAGATAAAATGTCTGTATATATACATAAATATGTGCAGAGAGGTTTTTCAGTCTTCCAGCCTGTGAGATCAGGAGCCAGGACAAAAATCAGTATGTGGATTTCACTAGGTCCTGCAGTATCTGTTTAAAACAGTTTAAAACAGGCTTTGTCCACATATAAAAATGTGGTCACTAAGTTACTTTCTGAACAAGTTTGGCTAAGCAAATGTAAAGCCACATTTTTATTTTCTACCTAATTTAAGAATATTAAAATTAGTGTCTATGGGGGAATTTGCAATGTATTAAATTATTTAGGTTGGCCTGGTTCAGTTTTTATTCTCCCTCTTGTTCTGTGAAGGTTTTTTGTTGTTTTTTGTTTTTTTTTTCTCTCTCCCACTTTTAACATGCATGCACACATTGCTTTATCTGCCAGCTAGCAAAGCTCATCCTTTACATCAGTTCAGCTGAGTAGCCAGCATTTTGGGTGACAGAGGCCATCAGCTAGTATACAGCCACCAACAAAATGCCAGTATGGAGGTGCTGCCATGTCCTAGGGAATGCCAACAGCCAGGAGGCTTAGACTCTGACCCCAGTATACCCTTTCCATTGCTGACATAGCTTTAGCGCCAACCAAAGCAGCCAGGTGCTCAAAGCCCCAGACATGTGGTGGTGTGGTGACGGAATCCTCGAAGCTAACCTTGCTGTTGCAAGGCGTGGCCTAATAGCTTATGTTAATGTATACAAGATGAAATTGTCTTCAGAGTGATTGAGTGCCAAAATGTGTGTTCATAGACAATAAAATGGCTGTCAGGTTGGTAAAACTATTCTGGGAAAAGGTAGCTTTTGTTAACCTAGACCCAAAGAAATTAACATTTACGTGGTAGTTAAAACATAAGTGGCTCAACATCTGAGATGATGAGTATATCTGAGCTCCTCATTTTAGCTGTCTTCATTTTAAGTTACTCAAATGTTAGATTTGACATACACATACACACACATAAGGAAGAATAAAATGCTTAATTTTACTGTTGTATGTACTAGATAGCCTACATTTCATGTAATTTCATAAACAAATTCTTACTAGGATAGTCTTGAATACTAGAAGCATTAACTTTAGTTCCAGGTCATCCACATTGATTTAGAATGAAGTGGTCAGTTTTTCTTTAATTGATAACTTGTCCTACTGTAGGAAGAATGAAAAAAGCTCATAAGAAAATTATTTCTGAAAATTGTGCTCAAAATAGAGAGGTTATCAGTAAATCATATTTTATATTGATCTCAGAGACTGGTTGCATGCTGGGAGCAGTATTTTATACTTTCAGGTAAGCCAAAACATACTTCAAAAAAGGCTCAAACCAGCAAATGAACAAGCCACCTCCTGCACAATGCCTTTGGAAGCTCTTATCTTAATATATTCATCTTTAGATATGGAAACCATTTCATTTAATTAGCTGATGTGCTGGTTTTTTGAATCCGATTTATGGAGTTACAAAGTTGAGTTGTTAAAGATGGAGGTCACTTCTGAAAACGGGAGGAAAAACCTGTTCATTCAAGCATTCCAACTATTTGAACCAAGCTTATGATAATTAGATAAATTATTCTGTAAAATAAGAACTAACAACTTTGCGAAGTCATGACAGAAAGCTTTTCTTTCCCAGGTCAAATGTTCTGGTAGAAACTCCACAGGAGTGAAGAGACTTTCAGAGCATCTGCTAATGAAATTAGTCAAGGCCTTTAGATTCTGTTTTTCTCTGTTGATGACAAATTTTATCAAAAGAAGGCTTGCCTGTAGTCAAAAGGATATAAAGTCATAATACTACTTCTGAAGTAAAAGAGAAAATTATGGAAGTTGTACTGTTTTTCTCATAAATTTGTTCATTTATACGAGCCTGGCCACTTGCTTAGTTTCTGTAAAGTAATTTGTCTTCTGAAACCTAATCATACCATTGTGAGGAAAAGCTGTCTCAACAGACCATTTTCTTTTCAGAGTTTTCTTTCATGCATTGTAGGATATTTTTATTAGCTTGAAGGACATTAGGGCTGTATTTTTCTTTGGTTACTAGGGCAACAAAGAAGCATCTGTTATGTGCTAGAAACACAAATTCTCTTCAGACTGTGCAATATCATACAAACTCTGGTATCTACCTGACTTAGCTTCTACACAGGGATTGATAAGAATGCAGAACCTTATGCCAGCTTGTTTGCCTCTTAATCCATTCTTTTTATTTTACTTTTTCTTGAGTTTTAGTGACCTGAAGCAAGGTTCACTGGAAAAGGTCAAATACTTTAAATAAAAGCCACTATGGAAATGCAGTTTGCATCCATAAGTAATGCTCAGTTCTACAGACCAGATGGCGGTAATCAAATTGTCAGAGGTGAATCTTGTGACCCAGGCTTGCATATGTTTTCAAAGGCTAGATCTGGGTGCTGCTGAAAGTCTGCAGCTCTGACTTCTTGGAGTAAGAAGGTCCTTACTTCAACATGGAGAAGGACCTGTGGCATTCTGTGTGGTTCTGACTGGACGGCACAACACAATAATTTCTGAGCTCTAATCCTTTGGAAGCAGATGATGCTGCTAAGAAGGTTTTGAATTAATTATTAGTCCTATTCTTGAAGACTGTAAAAGTGTATTTTCAATTAGCTAGCAAAAATCCTATTAGAATAGTTTAAATAAGTGTTACAGTAGGATTTTTATCAGTGATTATAAATTGGCTAAAGGAATACAAGAGTGTGTTTGCTTTGAAGAGTGACATAATACCTTACAGGAATGTAGCCTTCTGGCCCTTTTAAAATGCATGTGCATTTGACTGTTTGTGCTAGCCAAACTTTTGTGTATCCACTAAAGTTTCGCTTTCCATAATTTAAATAAGGATCAAGAGATTGAAGTTCTTATTAACTTATGTTTGTTCTTTAGTTAATTCTTTTGAATCTGGTTAACTCACTCTGCTTTCATAATTCTAGTATATCTCTCTATCTTGAGTCTTGTATGATTATCAGTTCCTCTACATAAACAAATAACTATAAGTATCTGTATAGTTTTGGCATTTATTTAATAGCCCATTTTCTATGGAAACAAGCCTTATGCAACTCATTTATCTGCTTGTCTGATCTTCCTCTATTACCTGCCAGTAAGTTTTGAATTCTATCAAAGTTACTAAGTTAACATTCTACTGGAGGTCCCCAAAGAGGTTGTGGAAGGTCTGTCCTTAGAGGTTTTCAAGACTGAACTATAGATGACCCAGAGCAAGCTGGTTGAGATCTCCTGGCTGACCTTACTCTGGGTAGGGGATTGAACTAAGAGAACTCCCAAGGTCCCTTGCTGCCCCGTTGGTTCTGTAGTTTGACATCTGAAATTAATTAGAAAACAATAATTAAGTTCTGTCTGAATTGTTGGTGGGAAGACACCCTGTCAGTGCTCTAGTTGTAGAAGAAACTGGCATGTACTCACCCCTAATTGTGAACTGGACTATGGTGAGGAGAAGAGTTGTAGGCAGAAGGAGAAAAATGGAGCTCTGGATATCAACATTGACTGAATCTGTAAAAAACTAGACCTACCATTGTCCTCATAAATTGCTTCCCAAAGTTTGTGCTTTATAGAAGGGCTGGATGGTGCTGAAGCTTTTCCAAACAAAATATCAGTAATATCTTTGTCTCAGATTTTTCTTTAACCCAGCTAGAGGCATAAACTTTGATGTATCCAAATTGGTGTAAATGTGGTTGCTTTCCTTCTTATCCTCCCACCTTTGTCAGTGCTTCCTTATGCAGTAAGCTTACAGTATATTTTAAAATATGGCAGTAATTCATCTGAAGTTTGCATGTCAAGAGATAAGCTTCTGAGAAATTTTCTGTGACAAAGCATGTATTGTTAGATAACAGGTAATGAATACAACAATTAATAAAAATATCAAAATCTTAGAATCCATAGATTTGCTGTGTGGTGTGCAAGAGGCTTATATTGCTTTAAACAGTTATCTGCATTTTTCATTGCCTCTGCAAGGTACCTGGTCACTCCTACACTGCCAGAATATGAAGGATTTTTGATCTTGTAGAAGTTTTGTACAGAGAAGCAAGGGGAGGAGAAATCCCTCAATGTCAGCATATGTTTTAAGTTATTGTAGACCCTTGAGCTTCTGCTCAAGCCAGTGGTATTGAAGTGAGGTATCAACCTCAGCTTTGTCCCCCAGGCTGGTATTCTTGCTTATGGTCTGACACATGCCTAATCTAATAGCTTTATACTTTCTGCTGGGAAGTTTAGTCTTGGCACAGAATCTGTCCTAACATTTCTGTTCTCAATAGTTGTAAAGAAAACCTAAGATTTGTGGTGTTACAGAGGTTACTGCTGAGAATAGCTAGTGTGCAGAATATTCTCTTGGAAATAAAGCAAAACTGCTAATGTGTCCTTGAAGATGTTGTCTTAGGTTTAGGGAGCAAGACAGATACGCTTTATGCCTCCCCAGAGGAGTAATGAAAATGCTCCACACAGGATTGGAAAGAATTGGAAATGTAAATGGAAGTACTATTCACAATTGTATACCACAATAGAAAAACATACACAGTACACAAATTCATATTCAACCTCAGCCCATCTCCCTTATCTGAGCCTACCACAGAACCTCATTAGGCCAAAAATTTCCAAAGCCTCCCTCCAAACCAGGCCAACATCCAGGCCTCAAATGCCCCCCATACCTCCCTGCCTTCTTCCCCACCAGGCCAAATGGCACAGCTAAATATTAGCCTTCCCAAGGCCAAGCCAGGCAGCAAGCCCCCCCAAAACCCAGATATAATTGTCTGCACCCAGCTGGGAGAAGAGAGAGGGATAAAAAGGGCTGAACAGCTTGTGCTGTTCCTTTATAAAGGGAAGATGCAGGCATTACAGGATGGGAATAACATAGATGACACTTTGCGACGTCCATCTCTGGACCTTTCTAGCCCCTGGTCTCTATGGTTAAGACATCCCAGTTTCTTAAACCCACAACAGATGTTCAGATTGTCTCCATTGCTAAGAATGGAAGATCTCAGAAGTGTTTACCTGTCATAGAGGTTAAAGCTGACAACGGTCGTTTTCTTCAGATGGAGAACAGAGGTACAGAGTTCAAGAGACTTGCTAGAAATTGCACAGGAAGTCTGTACCAGGGTATGGAACTGAGCCCGCATCTCTGTCAGCTCTCCTCTCACTTGATGTTTAATGTTTTCTGCAGTGTTTCAGAGGATGAAGTTTAGTAAGTGCTTATGTCTGCAAAAGCAGTTACTTTAAAGAATTGTCTTTTTAAAGGCTTGAAAATCTTAATTTTAGTATTTTCCATGTGTTCCGTGGCTCCATTTGGTAGGTGCTGCAAACCTTGACATACCCAGTTGTGCTCATGTTATTGGAATAAACTTTAGTATGGCATACAGCTGAAAAAATACTGAAGGTCTGAAAGCTATACAGTCATTAAAAATGTTTTTCAATTACAGACACAAATTTGAAGTACTTAAATAGGAGGCCTAATTTTCAAGATGTTCAGCCATTCCTACAGCCAGTAGCAACAGTTTTTAAAATAAATCAGGTGTTCATCTTCAGTGTCTGAAAATTTTGAGCAAGAACTTCATAGGAAAGCAGTCGTACTTTGCCTCATAATCTGGTCATGGTTTTCTTGACAACTAAGCTTTTTTAAATGCAAACTAAGTAAAGAGTCAGGAACTAAGTAAAATTAGTCGACTTTTAAGAATCTCTGTTTTGTAGAACATTCTGATTTTCCTGTTGCACTTAGCAGAAAGAGAATTAGTTATGATGGAAAAAGTTGGATGAAACACTTGCTTTGCATTTTATGTAGCATTGAAACTTGTGGCTATCAATACTAAACTATACCAAGGAATAGAAAATTCTTTGCAAATTCCAGTGTTTTTTGTTGCTAAATGTGACAAGTACCTCAGGATTCCAACAAGGTGAATGTGGTGGTTGATTTTATGAGAATTTTGATTGGCATAAAGAGGTAACTCAAGTATTAAAATACTTTTTGGGGTATGCTCACAGCAAACCTGCTGTTAGGCCAATAGATACCTAACTTAGAGGCTTGATAATAGACTTCAGTGTTAGATACAAATTTTAATGATAGATACTAGGGAGTGGTGTCTTGCATGGAAACCCCCCTGAACCTTCTGGGACCCCAAAAGGAGCAGGGGTAACTGCTGTGCTTTCTCCCCTCCCCTTTTTGTCTAATTAGAAGATAAGAGAAAGAGATGTTAGAAAGTTCTCTTAGCTCAAAAAGCATCATTAGTGCTCTTATCTCAAGGTCAGTGGCAATAAGATCCTTTCCCAGCAGAGCAGAAAGCAGCCAGTGACAGAGAGGAATGAAGTGGGATGTGAGATATTTCTAAGGGTCCATCTCACATCTGACCAATGAAATTCACTTAGAATAACCTTTTGTTTTCCTTTTTACACCCAACTGTGAATTGTTTATACTTCTTCACTCTTCTGCTCGAAAACCTGCAGCTAACTTTTAAAGGCATAGCCTGAAACTGTCACACCTGCTTGAAGTGAGAGCTAATCTCAATTGTGAAGGCTTTAAGGTATCTTAAATGCCAGTATATGAGAACTGCTGTTAATCATGTTGTTGGCTTTCTATTGTCATCCCCAGCACTTGAAGTGCTGTTTAGATGTCACTTCCTAGGCCAGAGCCTTACTTTGAGGGGAACTGATAATGTCATTAAACATAGTTTAAAGATTCGTGGAGCTCTGCAGACCTTCAGAGCAAAGATCTTCCAAACATCTTGATGACCAGGGTTTTTTCTTTAGGGCTTCCCTTTAGTGAATAGCAAACTCTTATCCCGTAGTTAGGTGAGCCATTGCATTTTCAGATATTCTTGCTATTGTGCCATTTAATTGGGTGACATAGCTGAAGCAGTGAATTGCCAAAGCAAGTTGAACACAGGAGTTTATCATTGTTCTTGGCACCCCATGAGATCATAAATGTGGAAAATCCTCTATAGATACGATTTTTTTCTGAAGTGATTGGCAATGCCTTGGAGAGTTCTTTGGTGTTTTCCATAGAGAAATTATGTGCATCATTCTGTTGCCTCTGTTACAGCAAAGAAATATAGGTGTATTATATGGCCTTTGCATATATGTATGGGATAGTACCATACACAGTTCTTGTTCCTTGGATTATCGAAGCTGTAAGATGCCTGGAAATAATGTGTCAAATGCCTGGGTTGAAAATTATTTATAGTAGCATCATGGAAGTTAATATGTGTGTGTGTTTGTGTATGTATGTATAGTGCTCCTTACACTGGGTGTCTTTTTTTGTTGTTGTTGTTGGGCTTTCACTTGAAAGAGAACTATTTAATTTCTTACAGGCACAGTACCAAGGGTGAGCCTGCCAAACAATTTCAGCAAAACTGATACTGGTTGAGGCTTTGCCTAAACCTTGAAACCAAACTGCAAATTGTGAGCTTACTATAAGAACCACAGAACTGAGCTGGTTTTCAAGTATTTTATTTAAAGTAAGGTGATTATTTCCAGAAAGTTTCATGTGTAAGAACAAAGACAGTTTCTGAAACCTCCTCAAAAGAGATATGTTGTGGTGGTTGTTTATTATTCTAATATTAGTCTTCATGTTGGTTTACAATTACTATTTAATTTGCTGCCCTATGAGTAAGTTCAATTATCCTGACTTTATATACCTCAGTCTATCCATTTGAAGAGTTTTGTTTCCCAAAGGCTGTATAAGGAGTTCATGTCAAAGCTCAGAACAAAATATTAGATCCCCAGTCCTGCAATTAGGCCATACACTGTTCTTTATAGCAAACTAATTCGTGACTCATCCGCCTAATTGCAGTGGGACTTCCAATAAGCTCTTTAACACCTACTTATTTATAAAAATTATTTTAAGACTCTTTTTTTAGTTGAGTTGTGGTTTAAGTAGTTAAATCCTTACATGATATAGCTTGCAAAACTGAATATTAAATGCAGTTAATTGTTAAGCTGGAATGACTTGTTTGCTTCAGAATGGTGAGGGGATTACAGGTGTTCTGTAGTAATTTTCATTAGCAAAGTGCTCAAACTTTGCAGAAACCTACTTACTTTTAGATTTGCATATCTATCTCCTGATACATTTTATACATGTATACAAGCATAGGCACATCTTCATTGCTGTATATTTGCCAGACTCCATGGAAGAAGGTATAGCTCTGTAAACAGAGCCCCTGATGTTAATTTAACTCCTAATATTGACATTTTTAAGGCTACCAAAATACAAAGATTTTTTTTTAATGTCTAAAATGAAGAATAATTATTTTTACTGACTTTCTGATATTATTTGCATCATTGTCCATAATATATTTATCCCTTAGATTGTTTTGCTGTTTGAAATGCTATCAAAAGTGGTAGTTTCAGACTCAATGCAGCCCTTGGCAGCCTGATCTGGTTGGAAGTGTCCCTGCTCACTGTAGGGGGGTTGGACAAGATTGCCTACAAGGGTCCCTTCCAACCCAAGGCAATCTCTGAATCCTTAAATATATTCTTAAGAAAAAGACACCCTGCATGTGGAAGAAGGTGATAACGTTGGTTGAGTACCGGAGACACCTTTTGATGATTAGGCATAGTTATCATAGTTACATTTCAGTGGTCCCAGTATCTAACATGTAAAGCCAGAAATCATACATCTTTCCATAAACTTTCAATGGAACTTAAGCTAGTTATAAGAAGTAGTCTTTAAGTATATACTTGTTTTTTCCTTATAATTTGTTTTTATTACACAGGAAGTTTTGGCACATTAGTTGAACATATTTGGCTTTGATGGGAAGCTCAGGAAAAAATTCTAGAAAAGATACAACTGTGAAATGGGAAAGTAGGAACCTGTTTAAATTTTCTAATGTCGTCTTCTGTGCTGGCTCAACTCACTTTTCCCTTGCACTCCCAAATAAGGGATGCTGAGCCATCTCTGGTACAGTTTAAGGGAACTGGATCTTTTTATTTGCCTTGGTGTACATTTTTGTTTTTACCATTATTCAGTTTAATTGTGTTCTCACTGCATATCATCTTTATTTCTATCTTTATCCCATGACAGCTCTAACCAGAAATCTGAAAAGTACCTTGTGAAAGAGATTCAGATAGGATGTCAAATACTGACTGAGTTTGAAAACCTGAGGTAGGAAGAGAAGTAAAAATTTCTGGACATTATTTACATGCTATTCACACTGAGGTTTTCCAAGTGATTTAAGGTGTTATTCAAAATACACATAGTAATCTGAGCAGAAATGTGGATGGTGTATGCGGTGTATGAGGGTAAAATTTAGAAGCTATTTATTGCTGCGTGACATGGAAAGGCTGTGTGGTCAGTGGTGCATAGCTGGGCCACATAAAACATTTACAGTCAGTATTTATTGATTCCACATGGCTATGGTGTTCATGCTCAGGAAAACTGAGGGATTACTGTGGCCTGCTGGGCCCAGAGGCTTGTTTAAGATGGATAACAGGGTGAGATTTAGCACTGAATAGTTATCTGGGACTGGGAAATACATGGAGCAATGACTGTATTGCACCAGTACAGTATCCTAGATAGTGTCTTTTACAGGGTCGTAAATGAGGGCAGTTGTGTTATCTTTTCAGGTGTCACCACTGCTTGGTATCTCTCATATTGGAGCTTAGGACAGATTGTTCAAATAGGGTGAAGTCCGTTGTTCTCTAAACGTGTTCTGCAAACACGTGTAATTGGTCTTGTGAAAATTTGGTCCTGAAGGGGTCTTGAAAAGTAAAACCTTCCTGTGCTACATTTGAGTGTATTTCTTACAGGCTCTGCTATGATGTTTGCCCTAGAATATGCACTGCACTGATACAGAAGAAGCTGGCAGCAGTTCTCATTTTCATGTGTCCCTCATGCTTTTCATTAGGAATGATCCATGCTGCTCAAAGCTTTTCAGTGGTACTGAGGAAATTGTATCTTTCTGCTGCAGGAAGAATGAGCAGAGCTGTACCACTTCTCCAGCACTAAGGGGACAGGCAGGGGGCAATGGGCTGCACTGAAGGGCAAGACCTCAACCCAGTTCCTGTAGTGGGCTGAGCTGTGCTTTCATACATCCTGTGATGGCAGCAACAGTCTGGCTTCCAGGAGTCTAGCATGGATGGTGAGGTTTTAGGCTCTCTTGCTATTCTAAAAGAATTTGTGAGTAGCTAAAATTCTGCTTGAAGCTTTTGGAGGGATTTGTGAATTAGTGTGTTTGATTTTTATGGTTTCATGGAAGGGTTCTGCATTGCTGCTTGGGCATTGCAAGGCCATTTCCCATCATACAGAAGTTATCTTCCTCTTGAGTCAGTGCAATTCAACAGGGTAAAGAGTCTGTGAGGAAGAGGTTATGTTATTCCCTTCAAAATTCATTAGAATCATCTGAGACATTGTCCTTTCCCATTGTGGGCCTGTGCTGTGCCACACCATCTCAGCAATGGGTGTGCCAGTATCTGGCCAGTCCAAAGCTCTGCAAATTGAACTGGAGCCTCCAGAAGCAGGCAGAAGTCATCTGTGGCAAGATCAGCAGCTATAGCAAGGACAATGTTGAGCTAGGGATCTTGCCCATACTCATAAAAAATAAATTTGTCCAGCGTACTAATTAGGGCAGAAAATTCTGACAGTGTTGGGAGGTAATGGCTGAAGAGCCATCTTGAACTCCAGAGCTTGTAGACCATACTGGAGCCAGTCTTCTGCTCAGTTTTTCCCATTATTTGACATATTCCAACTTCCATTATTCTGGGTAGTGGATACTGACTTTTATATGTATTTGTATATTAGTTTCTCTATCATTATGCCTGCCTATAATATATATATATATATAAATATTTTTATATGTAATTGTATAAATATAAAATATATGTTACACAGAATATGCATATATTAAAAGTATTTTCTCTGTAGAGTTGACTACTCAAAATTTAGGTAATACAAGGATGTATTTTGCAAGAGTGACTTTTATTATTGTCCTGTGAGGAGGTATTTGACATAATGAGAGTTTTGCAGAAACATTTTCTTAAACAATTTAATGTTGTAAAGTGGTTATTGGGTGAATCTAGATTATAAAATGAATAAGGCCATTGACTGTAGAATTCCCATCTCATTTTAGGTGGTGAAATAGGTATTGAATATGATAAATGCAAGAGGCAAAGCAGGAAAAAGCAATATAGGGCAGTGCTTCTATCTGTTCCACATGATAGTTCCTCGATGTTTCTGTGCAAATGAATTAAATTAGACTTTTCATATCTGTCCTGTCAGCTCATCAGTTCCTTGTTCTGCGGTACAAAACTTCACTATTTCCTCTGCTCCACTTCCCAGGTGGCTGAGTACTTACAGTAGACACATCCTCAGATATTTACTTGCTCAGGTTTTTTAGGGTTCCTGAACCTTTTTAAGCACTCTAACATTCCAGATGAACTGGCTATAAATCTGCAGCAAGTGTGGGTTTTTCTTTTCCTGATGCTTCTCAGTACATTGGAGTGATCTTGCAGAACGAGTAGAAAGACAATCTTGCATTTTAATTTTGGCTTACCTACTTCTTCACTGCTGTTTTGAATTTGTCCAGTTTTCCCACTGGTAAAATTGAGAAGGTACAGAATAGCTGAAGGAGCTGACGAGGGAAAGTTTGGGGACCTCAGATATAAAGAAGTACAGTGAGGGCATATCTGATTCCCCTGTCACTGAAGGATTCTTAGTGCCGGACAATAAATACAACAGGACCCATGCATCTGAACAATAAAGATAAAAAGAAATATTGAATTGATCTCTTATCTGTTGAATGCCATCCATTTTATGTAATTAAAGACTATGCTGTCATGTGTTTAAATGCAGGAGGACAGATTTCAAGATGCTTGTGTGTATTTTGGAACTTAATTGATGGCAGCTTAGCTTTGCAGGAGTTCCAAATGTATCATTGTGCTAAATACTGTGTATCCACAGTAAGAAATGGATTGTGTCTCTTCAGATGGTAAAAGAGGATAGAATAAATAGTGCAGGGAATCCTCTACAATTTTTACCACAGCCCTAAACTGTGGATTAAATTATATTCCCGTAGTTAGCAAAGAGATATAACAAAATATAAGATGCAGCTGAAATTCTATGGCACAGTTTTTGATACTACTGTGGTACTATAAGAGTTGCTGAGGTGGTTTGAGAAGTTACTGCCCTTGTATCCTCTCTGACTCTGGAATCCCACCAGCCCTACAGTAGAGGCAATAGGAACACATAGATTCTCTGTTCCAGTGCAGGATCTTGACTGCTGAGTTTATTCATGCCTGGTAGGTTAGTCCAAGCTGCTGGATGTTTTCCTCAATCAGATGAGAAACATGCACCAGGTTTGCTCTGCTGCCCTGCCTGGGAGGCAGGGAGGGCAAGTGGGAGAGATGGAATGGGAGTAATAGGTGGCTTAAGGACAGTGACACTTTCAACTGATGCAAGTGTCAACTAGGACTGTTGTCTGTCCACAGCTCAGTCTTACTCAAGTGATTTGACTCCAAGCAGTACTAATAAGCTACTATGAAGTCGAAAATCAAGTTTAAGTCAAGAGGGAACCATCTTGTTTCTCTTAGATCTTTCTTTAGTTTAAGTGCTAAAAACCATGATCGGTTTTTGTCTCAGTCCTTGTTGCTTTCTTTCATGAGAAAACTCATGTAAGAGTATTTTGGAGATAAGCCCAGTGTTTTCTCCTCTGCTGCTGCAAATATGTAAATTTTAAACCTGACTGACTGAACATTCACTTAGTTCCATGTCTGAAGGTTTATGCGTGCGAAGATGATAAAAAAAGAAAAAGGTCATTTTAATTGTTAACAGCATTTGGCAAGGATCCCCTCACAAGGAGGTGCAAAGTAATGCATTCCTTTGTAGCTTATATGATCTATTGTGCTGTCCAAGTTGATTGTGAAGCAGAGCTATAATAGCATTGCCAGAAATTATTTTTTTTTTCCTTCTCAGTTTGTTTAATAGGCATAATGATGTGAATGTTGGAAGGGAGTGTTAAATGTTCTGTATTAGCTAATACATGCTTTTATATAACAATATTTTCATGTGTATACAATACTTGAAGTAGGCTATATTTCCTGAAATTTCCAACGAATTTAGTAAGTCCTTTTGCTTTCCTCCTTTTGATTGCTAATCTGAGAGTTCCATATATAGTAACCAAAGATAAGTGTACCCTTGAAAAGGAGAATGATGCATCCTTATCTCAAGCAGGAAATGCAACATCCCTGTTTGGAGGAAAACTTAATGTTGGAGGGAGGATTAGATGTGCATCTGGTTCTTACACCCTAGCTGAGACTGTCAGTGTAAAATATTATTATTCCTAACTTTTGTAGTGTGGAAGTGTTGCTGACAGATTGCCTGGTGAGAGAAAATTCAGGGGAGGAAGCATTCCCTAGAACTCTAAGAAAAGGGAAGAGATGTGCAACAAATTGGTAGTGTGCAACATATGCAAAGCATTATTTCAATGTAAAATTGTAAAATCATTCACATATCTTTCCTGTTGGGTCTATGCTGTTTGCAAAGAGAGGATTACATTTAGGATGTTACTACCTTTAAAATATAACTGTTGCTTTTGCTTTTGTTTTTGTCTTAAATTGTAGGTATGAGAAGGTGCCAGTAATCCTGGTTGGTAATAAGGTGGACCTGGAAAGTGAACGAGAAGTATCATCGAGTGAAGGCAGAGCCTTAGCTGAAGAATGGGGCTGCCCCTTTATGGAGACCTCTGCTAAAAGTAAAACAATGGTGGATGAGCTCTTTGCAGAAATAGTTAGACAAATGAACTATGCAGCACAGCCAGACAAAGATGATCCATGCTGTTCTGCATGTAATATACAATAGCAGTGAAAACGACCTAACCTGGACTTGATTTTGTAAGGTGGTAAAACTGTCTACTTCACTTCCTGGTTTGTGGGTCACTTGAAATACATCTGTAGTGAAGTAGCAACATTAACTCAGAGCTGAGCATTGAAAGTCAATCACTGACTCTGAATATAATTGGATTATATGACCACATCTCACCCAGTTTTTCCCTTTGAGCACCTGCAATTTCATGGCATAGCCAGCTGATCTACAGGGTTGTTCCAGTCAAGTGTACCTGTGTTGTGTCAGATACCAACATCAACCACTTCTGAAGAAGCTTGGAACACTTTGGGAAATGGGAAAGAAAAGCGATGGAGAGAATACCTCTGAAGACCATTCACAGCTAGCATATGTGCAAAAGGAGAGCCCAGTCCTTCAGTGTCTACTTACTGTGCTTCGGGATGTGCGCTATCACTTGTGGCCAAGTTTGTTCAGTCAAATACCTTGATTTCACCAGAACTTTTGACAGTGTTAGAGGAAGAGGCTACCAGAGACCTATATAGTTTGGGTTTTTTTTTCCAAATTGATACTATTATTTCTACACTTTATCCCACATCTCAAAATGGAAAACATTGAATCAGTGTGTGGAATGAGAGGCAAGATCTGAAAACAAATAACGGGTGGAGAAAGAGTCTGGCATTGTAATGTTTTAAATCTTTCATTTTGCTGCTCAGAAATGGAGGCTCACTTCAGGTTTTGGTCTGCAAATGCCAAACAAACCCTCTGTTTACAAAGCAGGAAGCATCTTTATCACTTTACTGAACCAGGAGGAAGCAACTGTGATGAAAAAAAAATTGCTGAGCCTTACTAACAAGGAACACTTTAATAGATTAACTAGTACCATCTTGTAAGGAAAATTAAGCCATGTTGCATCCATATGTTCCCTTCTGCAGAAACCTCGTGGGACAGTGTGAACATCCTGCATTTTTAAGTTTATTAAAGACAACAGTTTTTCTTGCCTTTAAGGGCTATGTTCTCTGGTGTGATCCCTAACTAACCTTTGAAAAATGGAGTTTGCTATTTGATAGCTTTAATGTTGGAAACTTAGATTGAATAGCCATGTGAAATCATTTGGTTCAGAGGTGAAATAATTATGGTTGTAATTCCTTAGGTGAGTGTGGAAATGGCTCTTTACTTGCCTGGCACACTATTCAAAGGTTGCCCCAATTATTGGAGTGTTACATGGTGGGAGCAAATGTTTTATTTTGAAAGGATGCTCGAGCTCTGACTTGCTAGTTTCATAGCAGTGAAGTATTTATCATTTGCATGACTAATGGCACAGAAATACCTATTCTGAAGTCTTACAATCAAAGTATAGACAAGTTTTCAATCACAATGTTTAGATTTTAAATGCTGGAGAGATTGTCTTGAGATGGATCTTTTATAGGTAAAATTTGCCATAAAAATACAGAGTCACTGAGCCTGTGGTCTAAATAACACCATGCATTCATGAGTTTTTTCAATCTTGTGCAGTAACAGTGTAGTTCCTTGTGTTTAACTGAGTGCAAACGGGGGTACTGGGGTGTGTGTGTGTGTGTATGTGTGTTCAGCGTGTATGTGTGCGTGTATATGGCCCTTAGAAATGCCGTAACTGGAGTTAGGTTCAAGAGTTTTGCCTCCATCTGCAGAACTGCCTAAAAACTCTCTCATCTGCTACAAAGGAAACTTGAATACAAAATGCTTTGCAGATTTTCATACATAAATATCCTTAACATTTGTAATTACAGTTCAGTGGATGACAAGTAAAGGAAATCATGTACTAATGGAAGAGAACTGGCCATCTCTGCCCTTAATCTTTCAAGACCTTTCCGCAGCTGATGTATCAAAGGGCATTAGATGTCACAAAACATGAAGCCTTACAGGAACGTCAATGTAGCCCATTTCCCATCTACCTTACTCAGCTTCCGTTACTGTACTTTGTTCTCTTAGGGAGATAGGCACACCATTTATTTCTGGCATCTGAATGCCCATTTTGGGTGCTCCAAATCGCCCTCCTAGAGGCACCTACCTCTTTCCATTGACTATATAGCAGACTTAGGCTTTTAATTCTGGTCCTCTGAGTCACACGACTTATATGCCTAAACTAGATGGTATGAATGTTCTCTTACCCCCTGCCCACCCACTCTGTCAGCCACCATGCTTAAGCAAGATGTGAGATATCATACTAATGATATTTCAATGCTTAAAATATCTGGATTGGGAAATGATATTCTGAGTAGTACAACCTATCTGTAAAACAGCTTGTCAGTGTGAGATCCACTGCACAAGCACTTAAAAAAAAAAGGCAAAACAAAAAACAAATCCCAAATTGAAACTGATTTGGATGGAAGCACACGTTATGCAATGTTATTTACAGAGATGTTAAAATCTTGCCTCACAGATTGTTCAACCAAGAAAGTGGCACGAAGTACAATATGAACAGCCTAAGATGAAGTTTGTAATGAAAAACAGATGGGCTTTCAATATAAGGAGAAATTGCACAGTAAATTTTTTAGCAGGAATCTTGTTTCTTCGTTACACTTTTCTATTTTCAAAAACATAGGCCATATGTAAGCTACCACACAACGTGGCAGGGGGGAAAGCATAAGTGATATTTTCCATTGTATAGTTCCGAGGAAGTAGTTATGCACTATTTGTATTTCCACTAACATGAAGATAGTGGAGCTTGAATCAATGACAGTTGCACTCGACAGAGATTTTTTCCAATTCTATAGGGGTAGCAGCAAGGGAGGTGCGTGAGCCACGCGGCAGCTGCGTGGCCGCCCTGCAGGAGCCCTTGGTCTCGGGTCATTGTTTCATTTGTACCCTGATAGGATTACCAATTATAGTCTTTGAAAGTTTCTTATAACATGCCTTAAAATATTATGATTTGTTCCAAAGACCCACTTTTCCTTTGGCTGTTCTTGTAGAGCATTGTACTTTTCTGCAAAGACAGCACTCCTCCAGTTTTGTTGTTTGGTTTTGTTTCTATTATTATTTTTTTAAAGAAACGTTGCAACTTTTATTCTTTTAAGCTATGATAGTGAGAGCAACTGTTTCCTCCTTCCCTTAAAAATGCACAAAGTCAAAGCAATCAAATCAGAATCTGATAAAGGTTTTACACATAATGACATTGGATTTTGGTTTGGGATTTTTGGTTTGGTGTGGGGGTTTTTTTGTGTCCATCCCCTCGCCCACCCCTTCAGAGCTTCAAAAGGCTTTTGGTGACATTTTCTGTTCTGGTTTTAGCCTCTCCCTAACCCCAGTGCTACAGTTGCCATTACTTTTCTGTGGGAAAACTACTGGTATTTGCTTTCCTGTATAGAACGTTGCCTAAAGATGTCAGCCATTTGGTTGGGGGGTTTTGTGCATGTTTGTTATTTTTTTATTTTAATCAATTTTTTTGTTTTGCCAGTGTGCTGTCAAAGCACTGGTTAGGCTTTAATTGTGAAACTCCGCAACAAAAGTAAATGTTTGACAACTGCAGGAGGCTTTTATCTGCATTGTTGTGCATCTGTTAATTCTTGATCAGGGTTTGAAGAAAGTCTGAAGTGGTTTCTGGAATCAGGCTTAACGCTGTTGATTTGGAGTTTCCTAGGGGTGAATTAATGTATTTCACAGTTAATTGTTGAGCTCTAATACAACTGGCAACTTAAAATGGGGCAACAGTTTGTTTTGTAACGATGTCAGTTGTTTAAACCTTGATGTTTCAAATAAAACAAGAATTGTACATAGAACTCAATGCAAACTCAGCAGTTGTATTTGGAGTTAAATTATTTTAACAAATAAATTTATTTAATGAAATCTTCTTTGCATTTCCTGTATTGTCCATTTTAATTTCATCAAAAAGTTCATCCAAAGCTGAAAAGGACTGCCCAGTAATTTGAAACAACGTGGCCAACTATTTGTGGTTCAGCTAAGTATTTCTTGCCAAAATACTCATCTGGTACAATTTAAAGAGCAATAAGTAGGAAAGAAAATATACTTTAAATTTTATGGATGGATGCATATTGTAATTTAAATTATAAGCTTGACAAAGAACCATAGCAATTTGGGGTTTTTCTTCCTTCAGTCTTCTTAGAGGGATATATATTGACAAGAAAAAGTAAGACTCAGTACTTGCTAAGATACGGCTCTTGCCGTGGCAAGAGAATAGATCTTCTTGTGAAATAGAACAAAATGATGTGTTAACTTGGTCAGTGTTTGATCCAGTGGATACGCAGAACTGCTTTTATAACATTGAGATTGCAAAGGGTTAAGAAAAAAAGGATTGTTTGTTATATCAGCTGTTCAATTGATGAGTGTTTTGCAGGCTTTCACCACCATACAAAAGGAGTTAGTGTTAGAAAGAATTTCAAATACAATTAGCTTGCAGAGATTTATAAATGAACAGTTGAGCTAATGCTAACAGGATTATTCTAGCTAATTGCAACTGATCAGCAGTTACATTTTGCTCATGCCAGTATCACTGAAATACCATTTTCAGTAATGATGGTTGCTTGGTGGTCCCTTGTTTGCAGGCCATGCATGCCATAATGAGCAAGAAGCCTGAGGTTGGCACATCTTATGGGTATTATGGATTCTATGGATATTATGGAAAGCTGACACATGCTGCTCATTTTATGGTTTTGATTTGCCCATTCATTCTGTAAAGCAGTTACAGGTGAACTATTGCTGGCGGGTTCTTGCAGTCTCATTAATTTAGTAATATCCTTTTGTTTTGCCTGAGAAGATACCTATACATGGACCATGGGAATTCCTTGGGCTGTTCTGAACAGTGACATATGCTAGTGTGCAACATGCTCTTTTCAATTAAGTGAACAACTAGAAAACTGAATATTGTACTCTTAACAAATGTTTGCTCTGGGGCCCTTTTTTCCCTTCCCCACCCCTTCTTCTTTTTTTTTTTATTTTCTTTTTTCCTGCTTCAGCAACTGCAGGAAACTCATTCACTCTCTGAGAAAGCTTTGTGAAATATTCTGAATGGAAATAAACATCTTCTTATTGATCCTCCACAGGTATCCAATCTTTCATCACTGCTTCTGTTGCTTGACCAGGCAGTCCCTGGATTCCATCTTCTGTCCCAGATTCCTTTCAATAGCCTTCACTCCTTTGCTGTTTACTTCCTACCTTGTATTTTCTTCTCCACTGAAACAACATTCTTTTTCTGAGAACAGGAAGAATTATCCTGAAATTGCTGACAACTGTTTTTATTGCTCTGGCTCCTATGAATGTACTCAGTATGTAGTCATGTCTTCGTTTTGCAGGCACCAACTTGATCATTCTTTTGTAACAAGCATAAATGTTCAGCTTCCACTGGCACTGTTTGGATGCACTAGTTCCCTAGTCAGTTGCCTTACACATAGTTCCTGCTTTGCTGTAAAAACTTTGGATAAAACCTTTCTGGTTTTTTGTGTTAATTGCAGTCATGGGGTTTGCAGACATTTTGAGCTGTGGATTTCTCATCTTTCTTCATAGGGAGGTCAGTTAATGCCTGTGTGAATACATCTGGATTTTGAGCCCGGTTGTTAATTATCTGGCCTTTGGTTATCTGATGGTCGGCACAACATGTTTTTCTAGCCTTCTCACGTTGCAAGTAAAAACTATTGAGTTAGTTTAATATTTTAAATGTTGTTTTGGTTTCTTTTCTTCAGCTCCTATTATTACATTCATCATGTGGTCTTCTAATATTTTTAGATGGAACTTTCACTTGAAAAGTGACCATAAAGGCACTATCTTAATGGTTGGACTACCTAATATACAGAGTTGTACCTCTTCAAGCTTTACTAAATACTGTGCCTACTTGCCTAGCAAAACCAACCCAGTTTGAAAAGCACAACGTGGCGTTGCCCTAGTTCTGTCTCCAAGGCACAGACCAGGCAAGAGCCCACACCAGCGTTCAGAGGATTGCATCTACAGGCTGGATAGCAAGCAGGTAGAAGGAAAAGCCGTGTTGCTGTGAACCAAGCCCAGTATGATGCTGGAATTGCTAACAGCAATCTTCAGTCCACTCTGCTAGAACTGTTTTTCTGCGTACGTTGAAGCACACACATTTTGGTTTGACTGGAATGTGAAATAGTTTAGGGAGCACTGAGGATTTATTTCAAACTTTTCACAGTGTAGTGACCACATATATAGTCAACTGAATAATGAGCATACCTGCTTTTCTTAGTAGTGTTTGCAAGGTCAGACAGCCACACACAAATCTCACTGAAGAATGGAGAAGTGAGGTGGTTAGCTGGCAGTAGCAGAGGGGAATGGGAATAGCTCCAGGTAAGGAGGTGAAACTATAAAACTGAAAAAATGTTGCAGAAAAATATGTAGGTAGACTGAGAGTGTTACATCGAGAGAAATACAGCTTTTATCACAGACCAAGGTTAAGAGTATTGCTACATAAAAAAGCTTATTACCTAAAGTTACTAGGTAAATCAAAACTGGATTTCAAATATCTTCTACATTTCTTTTAGTTGGAAGAAATATAAAGCTGCTTCTTGAGATGTTAAAGGGAAGGCTCCTCAGTGCTTGGTTTTGGGTTTGGTTTTGGGTTTTGTTGGTTTGGTTTGGTGCTTGTTTGTTTGTGTTGTGTTTTGTTTGGTTTGGTTTTTTTACTTTCATAATCCTTGTACAGTTCAGTAACTGAAGGATGTTATTCCCAAATTTCATCCCCAAATACTGGAGGTACGGCAGCTTAGTTTTCCAGTTGTACAACACAGTGTCGAAAAAAAAGCTGAGAATATACACTAGATTATAGTTCTTTTGGTTATTACATAGGCTTCTTTTTACTATTCATTCTCTGTTCTTGCAGATGGAATAGGTAATCAAATAAAGGTCACCTGGCACTTTCCAAGAGGAGACATGGTGATCAGAGTGTTTTTATGATTTCTGAAGTATCAAGTAAGCTCCAGTTTTACAGTATAACTAAGGTTGGAAGAGACCTCGAGGATCATCGAGTCCAACCTATCAACACAGACCTCATGACTAGACCATGGCACCAAGTGCCACGTCCAATCTCCTCTTGAACGCCTCCAGGGACGGTGACTCCACCACCTCCCCGGGCAGCACATTCCAATGACGAATGACTCTCTCAGTGAAGAACCTTCTCCTCACCTCGAGTCTAAACTTCCCCTGGCGCAGCTTGAGACTGTGTCCCCTTGTTCTGGTGCTGGTTGCCTGGGAGAAGAGACCAACCCCTTCCTAGCTACAACCACCTTTCAGGTAGTTGTAGAGGGCAATGAGGTCACCCCGAGCCTCCTCTTCTCCAGGCTAAACAACCCCAGCTCCCTCAGCCTCTCCTCATAGGGCTTGTGCTCAAGGCCTCTCCCCAGCCTTGTTCCCCTTCTCTGGACACGTTCAAGTGTCTTGATGTCCTTCTTAAACTGAGGGGCCTAGAACTGGACACAGAACTCAAGGTGTGGCCTAACCAAAGCAGAGTACAGGGGCACAATGACTTCCCTGCTCCTGCTGACCACACTATTCTTAATGCAGGCCAGGATGCCATTGGCCCTCTTGGCCCCCTGGACACACTGTTGGCTCATATTCAGGCAGCTGTCGATCAGTACCCCCAGGTCCCTCTCTGTTTGGGAGCTCTCCAGCCACTCTGACCCCAGCCTATAGCTCTGCATGGGATTGCCATGGCCAAAGTGCAGCACCCGGCACTTGGACTTGTTAAATGCCATCCCATCTCTTGGTGATCTATCAGTCCCATATTTGGGTATGGTGTTTTGTTCTTTGGGGTTTTTGGGGGGAGGAGGGTGGGTGTGGGTGTGTTTTTTAATGGTTCAGCTGTTTCTAAGGATAAAATTAATCTACCATTATTCTCTAAGTGCTAAATTCTTGAAAATACTGTGTTAAGTCCTAGGACATTCCTGGTTTGAAAATCTAGGCAATGGCCAAAACCAAAGAAAATAAAAAATCTTGACATGGATCTAAACTTGGCCCAGCTATAAACCTCTGAAGAAATGGTTTACCCAGTATGAAGAAAGTTAGAAGTCATCCAAACTTTGGCTGCCACTGGGTATGTTTTTGGCCCTTTGTAGTTCATATATAGTAACTGCTAAGTAGTTGCAAGGCACAGTCCTGTGTGTCTGCGTGTGTCTGTATATATATGTGCACACTTGGAGCTGAGAAACAATGGGTTAAAGTAGGATGAGAGTGTTCAACAGGGACGATTTCTAACTGTAGATCTTGGTGTAACTTGTTCAAGAAATAGAAGTCAGCTTTGCTGACAAGGAAGTCCTTTAGGAGCAGATTTGGAGGCAGACTTCATTTACACCAGTGATAGAGGACTGTCTGAAGGCATGAATGTCATAACCTGCCTGATAGCTTATGACTAACGCAGTGACACAAGAAAAGCATCTCAAAAATGTTAATACAATTTTGCATTGAATTCTTTCTCCACATAAGGCAATAATAAGTTGACCTTTACAGTATTTGCTCTGTGAGATTTTAATTGCAGGAACACAAGTAATGTATTAATCCAAAGAAAATGGGATTCTGCAAAGCAAAACAAATGACACACAAGTGTCCTATTCATAGAAGGTAAATTGATGAGCACTCTCAAAGCAATATGCATTAACATACTTCTCAAATTCTCCATGATGCCTCAAGAGTTGTATCTGGTGCTGCTGTAACAGGGTAGGATTCTTTCCATATCTGTGTACTCCTCTAACATGTTTGTAACTAAAGCCTACTTTTTTTTTCCCGTGTGGTTCTATTGTAAATTTGTTTTGGGAAAGGCAACCCTTAGACTGAATCAGATGATTTCACTATCACAGGATGTTAGGAGCTGAAAGGGACCTCTGGAGATACACGAGTCCAACCCCCCTTCTAGAGCAGGACTATAGAATCTAGTGCAAGTTGCACAAGAACGTATCCAGATGGCTCTTGAAAGTGTCCAGAGAAGGAGACTCCACAGCCTCTATGGGGAGCCTGTTCCAGTGTTCTGTGACCCTTACAGTAAAGAAGGTCTTCCTCATGTTGAGGTGGAATTTCCTGTGCTATAGTTTACATCCATTGCCCCATCTCCTGTCACGGGGTGTGCAAGTGAGAAGAGGCTGTCCCTTCCCTCTTGACACCCAGCCCTCATGTATTTATATACATATCTATGGCTTTGTGTGTTGGAGAGAGATAACAAAACCTTTTCTGGTTCTGCTTAATTTTTCAGGGAGGGATTCAAGGCTTTCCACAAGTCTTCATAAGACTTGATACCTCTTTATTAGGTGAATTCAAGCACCACCTCTTGATGAGGATGGTATTTGTGGTTATTTC
Source organism: Melanerpes formicivorus (assembly GCF_026170545.1). NCBI lineage: Eukaryota > Metazoa > Chordata > Aves > Piciformes > Picidae > Melanerpes > Melanerpes formicivorus. The sequence continues at coordinate 18,318,915 of NW_027142353.1, read as the reverse complement.
TGGGAACATACTTATTCAAACATTCAGCGACTGTGAAGTATAGGTGTGCATTTACATTGTGTGGTAATAAACATTTCCTCCCTGTGACCAGAAGCTGGCCTCAGTTTTGGAGCTCTTTGGTTTATCCAGAAACTTACATTGATAAGAAATAAATATTTTTTGAGTGTGGAAGGAAGAGTGACAGGGAAGACTTAACTGCTCATCAAGGTACATAAGTCTTCATCGAGGCAGCCACATCCTTTCCTCATGTCAGTTTTTTTCTACTTGGGGGCAGGGAGGGATAAGAAGTTTCACTTGGAATAAGAGATTCTTTCACTTTTTTTTTTTCCTCCTCTTGCCTTCTTTTTTTTTTTCTTTTGGGGGGAGGGGGGAGGCTGAAGCGGGGGGGGACTTCACATGTAGCAGCTATTCTATGTTCTTCAATCAATAGCTCCTGGCAGAAGCCACTTATCCCCTGCTCTCAAGAGACATTCTCACTCAGAAATGTAGAGAGCCTATGAATCACTAATTCTATAAACCTAGTTTGTTTGTTTATAATGGCAAAATTTTGCAAGACCACACTTCCTAAAAAGTTTGTAAGGCTGCCTCCTTATTAAGATTTTTCATTTGTTCCAAATTTTGGAATGTTTGTCTATAATTTTGTGTTTTGTTTTGTTTTAAACCCAACAAACAAACAAAAAATACCAAACAGTAAAACTCAAGCAAACAAGACACAAAACAATGCAAGCCCAATTTCCTTATCTTGGCAATTCGAACAAAACAAAACCAAAACCCATAAGCCAACTACTGACATTTCACCTCTGTCACATTTCTGTGTCCAGAAATTTATAAATGCAAATGATGGAAGATGGGGGAGGGGAGGGTTATGACTGCTCACTAAGTTTAGATGGCAATATCAAAATAATCCATACAGATCTGTGATCGAGCATAAAAGGATGATGGAAGGAGATGATCACACTGGGTTCGATGGTAGTAATGATAAGAAAAGTTCAAGGGGGAAAAAAATGTTCCCTGTTCTATATCTATACAAGTCTCCCTCCAAGGAAGTGTTCAAACAGTCTCCTACATTGTATATACACTGGGTGATGAGCAGCATTTCCCCAGCAGTGCTGTGAACACTGCAAAAGCTGGATTAGCATTGCAGCAGCTGCTGGGTTCACCCTCTTTCGCAAAGCTTCCCTGCAGACCACAGCTGAGACTTACCATGTTTAGAAACACACAGCTACTGTAACTGATCATGTAATTGCTCCTAAGTTCACATTTTCCTTAAAAAACTACCTTCAGGTGCTTCCCATCACAGCACAGAGGCAGGGTGGGGTGCCATCCTTCTCTTCAAGGTGTTGGACAGGAATTGAACAAGCAGTGAGTGCTAAATACTTGGTCTGATATCAGAAGCCACCACAGAGGATGTTTCTAGATAAACTGGGTTAATTGGGCTGCCATGATTTCAGAGGTCACTCCTCTGCCACCCTGTGAGAGGGCTATGGCCTGTGCTTCCTCTGGACCAGCTGCATGTTAGTATGGTCCCAAGTATCTACACTACTGGACTTCTGGATTGAACATCTTCACCAGTGCTGTTTCCTGTCATATCACCCAATAAATGCAGTAATTAACTGGCCCAAAGATCACTTGGGGACTCTTTTGGTTCTATGTAAGAAATAATCTTTAAGATCAGCCCTCTCAGACTAATTAAGCAGAGATCCCCTCTAATCCCCTTAGAGCTTTGTGTGGCTGTTGCCTGATTGATGAAGCAGCTCTGATAAACACGCTGCCAAAGGTGTTTCAGCACTGGTTAGGCTACACCTTCAGTATTGTGTCCAGTTCTGGGCACCTCAATTTAAGAAGCACCTTGGGACTCTTGAGCATGTCCAGAGAAGGGCAATGAGGTTGGTGAGAGGCCTTGAGCACAGCCCTACGAGGAAAGGCTGAAGGAGCTGGGGTTGTTTAGCCTGGAGAAGAGAAGGCTCAGGGGAGACCTTATTGCTGTCTACAACTACCTGAAGGGTGGTTGTAGGCAGGAGGGGGTTGGTCTCTTCTCCCAGGCAATCAGCACCAGTACAAGAGGACACAGTCTCAAGCTGCGCCAGGGGAAGTTTAGGCTCAAGGTGAGGAGAAAGTTCTTCACAGAGAGAGTTGTTAGCCATTGGAATGGGCTGCCTGGGGAGGTGGTGGAGTCACCATCCCTGGAGGTGTTCAAGAGGGGATTGGAAGTGGCACTTGGTGCCATAGTTTAGCAGTCATGAGGTCTTGGATGACAGGTTGGACTTGATGATCTTTGAGGTCTTCTCCAACCTTATTGATTCTATGATTATGTCAGTGTGATAATTCAGCATCCATGGTGTCAGATTCACTAGGATTTTTGGATGCATTAATTTCACTGAGTTGCACCAAGAGCAAAGCAGCTTGATGCCCCACAGAGTGATGGCCTGCTTGTGTTGGTTTCCAGCACTATAAAATGCCCACAGTGCTGTACTGTGGACATATTTTTAGCTGGATTTCTCCAGAATGTGCTTCCTTCATGCCACCCTGACAACAACCCTAACAGAATCCATATGCTGCTTCCCATGGTCTAGCTGCAAATGACACCACTTTGCAGGTTGCCTCAATCCCCAGCCCTTGAGGGTGTCCAAGCCAGAGCTGAAGTGTCCTGGTGCTGGAAATGGTGTGTTGCAGTCCTGAGGAACGCTCTCCAGAGACACATCAAGCAAGATGCAGAGGGCAGTTCTGTAGTTGGAGATATTCAGGGCATGCAAAATGCACTTATCCACCTGCATGTCACTGAAGGCAGAGGAGGAAATATAGGACGCTGTGTCAGGGTAACATGTAGGATGTTTTCCCTCTGTCTGTATGTCTCTTTTATCAGCACATCTGAGGTTCTTGATAGGATGGGGTATTTCTTCCCTGCTCGTCTCTCAATAGGCACAAGGTACTGCTGTCACTGGCAAAATACTCAGTATTGGCTATTCAAATACTGACTGAAGCAACTAGCTGAGAATGCAGAGCAGAAGTTTTTGTTGTAGTTAACTGAACAGTTATGGCGACCAGAGGATTTCTGAGGGTCCTACTAAAAAACCAAACTAAAAGCGAGTGAAACCTGGCGAAGTTCCTCATCTAGTAGTTACAGAGCATTTAAAACGCTCTACCAGGACCAGTCAGATTCCGATGGTAAAAACAGCTGTTGAAGGCTTATCTTAAAAGTCTGTTAAAAAAAAAACAAACATCAAATACTCTGGTACTGTGTGTTGAACGCTTCTATGAAGATAGTAGTAGATCTTGAGTTAAAGCAAAGCCATTTTCCAGCTAAAACTGATTTTTCTGACTTCTTTCTTCTGCACAAGTATTGTAAAAAGACTTTCTAAAAGGTACCACTTGCTTTTCTATCAGGTGAGTGCATCAGAGGTGAGTTAAACTTAAGACCCTAGGGGCAAAGGAAGTCAAATGACCTGTTCTTCCCAGCTTTTTCCTCTTGTTTCAGGGAGATACCTTTGCACATGTGTCACAATCAAGTCTGGAAATAAGAAATCCTTTCTTCTGCTGATACTTAACAGACTCATTAACCTTTATCATCAGCCTCTCATTTTAACAGGCTAACAATCTCTCATGGTAAAAAATATTTAAAAACCTGTAAGTTTTTGGTTTCTCCTTGTTCTTCTCTCAGGCAATGATCTTTAAACTCTTGAATAAAATGGATATGTTACATCCTCATTTCACACTTACAGAAAGGAAGTTGTAGAGACAATTATTTACCCCAAGGAGCACTCTATGGCAAAATGGAGTCCCAAACTCATGTCTCTGAGTGAAATTCCCTCCTGTAGTAACAATAAATGACAATTAAAAAAATAAACTGAAACTCAAAACTTTGGAACTCAAAAAAATATTTGATTTGGAACCATGCGCTTTCAAAGTGTATCAACATACAGAGAGTGTAAGGCAGCAGGGGAGGAAAGGAAGTTTTTACTAATTTTGTTTGTTATAAAACCCCAGAGATTCAATCAGTCCTCTTCCCATGTTTGAAAAATCCCAGTGAAGTAAGAAGTAGCTCTTTAAGTCTTGTACTTATAAAAATAGTCTGGGTAAACATAAACTCTGCTCCAGTCCTTTTAGTCCTGTATGTGGCAAAAGAGACAAAAAGCATTTCAAGCACTCAAATAGGAATTCTCATGTAAAAGGTCAGTCTGAATAGAGCTAGCCTTTGCAATGCCAGGGAAACAGGAGGCCAGGCTTAGTAAATTGGCTAGAATTACTTTTAAATATTTTTGTGTAACTGCCCATTTCTGCTCATAACTGTTGTGGTCAGAGGGAATATAAGACTGGGGGGGGAATGGGTGTTTCACGTTCAGGTTTGACAGACAGAAAAGGAGGAAGCAAAGAAGGAACTTGCCTCTTGCATACGTCTTGGTTCTGGACACTGGAGGTTTTCTGTGATCTTTAAGTGGTGGGAAAGAAGGGAAAAAACTTAGCAGTACTTTATGAACCAGATCTTGGAAGGTACATATGTAAAAGCAAGCTTGCCAAACATTTGGCAGTATGGTTATGAATAACAAGCCCCTCTGGCACTCTCAAGCCAATTGTTTAAGTGACAAACATGATGCTCTCCAGCTTATGAGTGCATGGGAAAGCCTGGATGAACTGAGGTAAAAGTGATCCTGCAGACAGATTTAGTTTGCCATGCAAAACCCAGGAGAAATGTGGAACAAAGTTTCTAATAATTGTAACTGCTTTTACTGGTAGAGAAATTTGCAGCTGAATACGGAGCAGTAAGAAAATGGCAACAGAAGTCGGTGAGTGAGCTGCCCTGACAGAAACGATGGCAATCCAATGAAATCCACCAAATATCCCTTCTAAATGTTCCTCCCTTCCTAAAAAGGAAAGCAAAAGCGATAACTGAAATACTAGTTTTCACCATCAGAACTGGCAACGTCTGAGATGTGCTCTGAATGATCTATGTGAGGTGATTAAAGCAGTTTCCACTGTCACATACCTGTAGGGAAATGTTTTCTTAGAGCTGCTACAAACAATTCTTTTAAAAAAATTACTGTCAGACTGAGGCCAGCTGACATCTCCTAGCAAAATGGCCTCCAAGGAGAGAAAAACCAAACAAAAGTAAAATTAACAACAACAAAAAAACACCGTCCATTTTGTTTCAGATCCATGCACCTTTGAATTTAGTGAGGGAGAGGAAGACACATGCAGAAGTGTCTTCCCAGAAAGGGCCGTGAAAGAATGTGGATGTTTGCAAGCCAGGCCTGGTGAGACATGGCAAATCATCCTGAGGCAGGGTTTGGCCTCGGGCTGTGCAGAGAAGACAAAAGGGGAAGAAACACTGAAGTTGCAAGGTCCCAGAGGGCCAGCGTGAGTGAGCACCAAGACAAAGCCACCATGTTTGTGGAGGCTTCCAGCTGCTTCCACTGGCCACCATGCCAGAGCTCCAGGAGCAGGGGGGCTGGGGACTGGTCATTCACAGAGCTGTAACAGGGGGTCCTCTCTGCTAGTGTAAGAAAGACTGGTGAGACCTCTGCACCATCACTCCACCATTTTCTGGGATGCTCACTAATGTGCCACTTGTGATGAAAGCTTTGTCTGCCAAATACAGTTTTGTTTCTAACTTGTAAAAGTTGTGGAAATTGTGATCAGGATGGGTCTTGTACTTGCAGCCTAAGCAAGTGACCTGGCTTTTTTTAAAAGTGTGTTGGCACGTCCTTGCTTCCTTCTTCTTCAGTGAAGAGAGACCTTTGGTTTACAGAGAGTATGTACAAGCTCCTCTGAGGCCACATGAAAAACCGGTGCTCATCACCTATTAAACAGGTAATAATTATTTCAAACTGGAAGCAGCAAAACATGGCCTCCCCATTTGACCTCTTTCAATTGGAGTCAGCAAAGAGTTCCTTAAATGCATGACAGGAGCTGGGCTTTGTCTTTCATTAGGTTCCTTTTCTGCACATATTGCAAGCTAAAAGCAAGTTCTATCGAAACCCTCACAGACTCTGTTGCATTTAGATGGGTGTTAGGTTTTAGCAACTACATGCTCTCTCTCCTTTCTCCACCCAGTAGATTTTGAATGAGTTGGTGCAGCCCAGGAGATGGTCATTTAATGTTTGCCATGAGCCTTGCCAGTGCTAATTGAGATTCACATCACTGGGGCAGTGGTGGTGGGATGCAAGGCCATGGGGTGTATCATTTCCCTGACTGAGCGTATGATCATCAAATCTTCAAGTCTGGCTGTCAGACTTCTTGCCCAGGTGTAAGCGCAGGAGGTATTACTGCTGTTGGTAGATGGGGAATGCATTCAAGTGCCTTAATTAAATGCCATTATACTTACACTGCAGAAATCTGCTGGAGAGTTTATCTTCTTGCTAGTCCCCACTCTGTTCTGCACTGTGCCCTGCTGTAGCCCCCTTTAACAATAACAACTCTGGGATTTGGTCAACTTTTGCTGACCATGCAGTGGAAGAGCTCATTGGCACTGTCAAATCTGTCATTCCTGCTCACTTAATAAAGGTACCCAAGGCAGTGAAATGGCAAGAGCAGGAAAAAGATGTTTCTGATTAGCAACTGAAACAGACAGGAGAACAAGGATGAGGGGGCAATTATTCATTTTAATGTAGGGAAAGGTGAGATATTGGATATGCTCTCCTTCCAAACTGGCAACAATGATTAATAGTGCTGTTAATGACCTGGAACAGCAGTGCAGGGGCAGAATGGGCTGGTAGCAAAGTATACACTTGGCTTCACAAATTCCAAGGAAGACTGGAGGGGTGGGGGTGGGGTGTCTGGTGCTAAATGGGAAAACTAGTTACATAGTGGGTGGAAATGCTCTTCAAGATGCATGTGGAAAAGGATGTTTTGAAAACTCTCATCACATATTGACCCAGGCATCATTGCACTTTATTGTGTTCAATAACCTGGCCTCAAAGAGGATGGCGAATCTGAAAACTGATGAACTACTGAGCATCTTTATGAATGTATCAAAATACTGTAGTGTCATTAGCACTCCATTTCATAGTATGCATCAGAAACAGCACAGCAAGCCTGAGACAAGAATGACAGCTATTAGTGATACACAAAACTTCTGCAGTCAGCAGTAATAAAATGAGTATTGCTTGATCAAGTGATGAGACTAACACAATGAGATTGAGAGGTGAAGATGTGACACTTAGTGAGTTGTATGGTGAATGCAGGTCCAGCAATGTCCATGCACCTTCTCATAGCAACACCAAAGGCAAAAACATCTGAAGCCAGCATAAACACAAGGCAGTGGAGTTTACTGCATGTGATAACCACAGTCAAGAAATTCATAATGGTAAAATGAATACAATTAAATGGATGGTGATGGAGAGGAATAAAAGTGCAATGCCACCGTAGTACTCCAGAGCTGCCCAAAACAGTGCCTTGAAACTTCATTTCCTGTTGCTGTGGAAAGGGTAGAACACAAGGTGCATGGAATGCTGTGTATTTGTTGGGATCGTCCAGAGGAGTCAGTTAAATGTGCTTTATATGCTGATGCCAGGAATAGTTCTGCCCCTTCCTGATGATGTACTCACCCAATTACAGAACAGTGCAGGTATGGTACTAATGTGACAACAAGAACATGAAGGAGAGTGGAAGTCCTTCCAGGAGCACTAAAATATGCTGGATAGGGATCCTTTAGGGAAAAACAACCTGTTTTCAGAGGCAGTAAGGCTGAGAGCCTTGGCTTGTTCTGCAAGCACAGTTGCTGCTTTGCATTTAATCCTGTGATTATGGATGATAGAAATACTCTGCTGGCTGGTAGGTATTTGGCAACCTGCATGTCTGAGTCAGATCTCTGTGCAGTGCCTGCTCCGAGCTAGCTGCAATGCTGAAACCATCTCCTTTTGGAAACCTCCATGGAGGAGCCAGCCAGAGGACAGATTGCAGGTCTACTGACTGAAAGAGAAGTTTCTCACAAGCAGACTGACGCAGTGCTGGCTGCATGCACTTTGCCCATCCTTGCACAGCCCTTGCAGCTGGGAAATGCCCTTGGTAATACTCAGAGGTGTTCCAGGCACCCCTGACACAAATGCCTTGGTATTGTAGAGGTTTTAGTTATGGTTCATTGCGAATAGCTGAAGATGCTTGTGCCCTGGCAGCTGCATCACTGCCTGCATGTACTGTCTGCAGAACCCCCCTCCTGCCACCGTATTTACCTGGGTGGCAGAGGAAAATGGGACTGCAAAGTACACACCAGTACAAAGAAAAGCACAGAAAACCAATTACAAACCTTTAAATTACAGAAATATTCAGAGTCTGTGGCTTGCTCAACAGAAGGTTTATTTTTGGCTATAAGAAAATGCTGTGTAACATTAGCAGGGGGGGAGTGGGGGAAGGAAGAGGGAATGGGATACACAACATCATGAAAATTGGGTAGGTTTTTCTGGGGTGCAGAGCCTTCATCTTGTACCCTTACAGTTCATGGGAAATTGGTGACTGTCTCTGATGCATCAACAAGTCTAGCAAGAAAAAGAATGTATTCTTAAAAGCCATCTCAAAGTATTCAAGTATTTGCACACAAAACTGGAAAGCTCACTGCCAGCCCATTCTGTAAGCTGATCTCTGACAAGGGCAGCAAAATGTGTCGAAGTTTTAAACACAGCTTCTTGATAAAGAGACGACATGTCTGGCTGAGACTATTCTAATGCATGCCATATGCAAAAGGCAGTAGTGACCTCACATGCCAAAAAGAGAGGCTTGTCTGGGTCTCACATTACAACGCTGTGTTTACAGACAAATAAAGATTATTTCTCTGGATTGTTACTCTGTGCTTTAGCAGCTGTCCCTCAAAAACACTGGAGCAGATAAATCTGAATGGTTTAGTGGCAGTTCTATTGCAATCTCATTGCTACCGATTTGGTTGCAACTAGCAGCAAGTACAGAGCAGCCTTGCTAGATCGAGGTGGGATGACCATCATCTCAAATGTCTCCTTGTCCATGTATGTGCAAGAGAGAAGGACTTTAAGGCCAGAGTGGATAGCGGTGTAAGGAGCACACATCTCTTCAGGGAAGAGGTTGGCAGCACCTGACCTGTTCCCAGTGGTCCCAACAGCACCAAATGGTGGGCAAATACAGGCAGGCACAGCCTTGTTTGCAGGATGGGGAGCTTTGCAGTGAATTCCTCATATGACTAATTTAAGCACTACCACCTTAAGAGATGCTGCAGGAGGAAACTGGCTATGATAGCAGCTGGCACCAACTGGCTGCTCAGGGCAAAAATGCTCCAGAGAAGTGTTCTAGCCCTAACAGTAAATCAAGTTGATTCTGCCTCAGTTTTCACTATGAGGCTGTGTGAGTCCCCCTGTGTGTTTTACTGGCAGAGGATGAGCAGGTGGTCAAGGAAGGCATCCTGACCCATTCTCAACACATCAACAAATTAACCTGTGAATTTACTGCCTGTGAGGTACCTTTCCCCTTGCAGCATACAGTGCAAGGCACTGGGAGAGGACCAGTGGCACTCAGCACTATATGGCTTCACACCAGCCAGAAGTAAGTGGAGGCAGCACAGTGGTGCCTTAATGAGGCTACAGCTTTGCTGATTGCATTTTTATAAACTCAAGCTCCTGCCACGTTCCACTCAATGCTGAACGAGATGATGCATTAAAAATAGCACTGTGTACAGAAACAGGAAGAAGAATAAGGTTACCCACACACATCGCTTTTGCTCCTGCAAGGATGGGATTGTCGTCTTCAATGTGCTGGGTTTAGTACAGGCACCCTGATTTCCTCCCGTTGGACCCATTCTGTCTCCTTCCATTCCCATCCCCAAAATACTTTAAAAATATGCTTGAGAAGTCAAGAGGACACAGTCTCAAGCTGCACCAGGGGAAGTTTAGGCTCAAGGTGAGGAGAAAGTTCTTCACAGAGTTATTTGCTATTGGAATGGGCTGCCCAGGGAGGTGGTGGAGTCACCACCCCTGGAGGTGTTCAAAAAAGAATTGGACATGGCACTTGAAGCCATGGTTTAGTTAGTCATGAGGTGTTGGGTGATAGCTTGGACTTGATGATCCCTGAGGTCTTCTCCAACCTTATTGATTCTATGATTCTATGAAGTCGTTTTTCAGGAAGAGGAAATGAATTCTGAGTGAAAAAGCAGACCATTTCTTCTTCTATTCAAGCACAACAGGGTGACTTAACTATTGTTCCAGCAAACCTAATTATTGTCTTCTACCTCTAACTCCAGCTTCAAGTCTTAGAGTTAAAATAGACAAAATTATCTGCTTTTTAGGATAGAATTTTGTACCACTGCAAAAATGTGCCTGGCAGTCTCCTCAAAATCCTCATCATTTTTATTACAACTTTCATGTTTGTTTTCACTTTCCCCTTTGTTAAACGTTTTAGGCAACTCAAATGAAGCCCTTGCCATCAAGCCAGCCTTTTAGCAGTAATGACATAAATTACATTGTTCTCCTGGGCTTGCAGCACCCAGCTATTAAATCTAACCATGGGAGCTTGGCAAATCTTTTCTTATGTGAGGCAGCTGTTTCTCTCCTGCCTCCACCCCCTTTTTGTGCTTTGCATGAGCTTGATGTGCATTCTGAGGAATGTGTTTCACCCTTTTCCTGAGGCACTCTGTGCAGGGATAAGGGTCTTCCTGAAATATTCAGTGGCAGTGGGGGGGGGGTACAGGCTGGCTCTTGCACCCAGCCTGTCACACCCCTCCAGAAGAACAAATTCAGGTGCCTGAAGTGGTTTCATAGCACAGAGCTGGCTGAAGCACCATAACTTGTGCAGTCACCTCCATCCTGGCTCCTGGCCCCAAGGCACATTGTCTCAGTTCAGCCTGGCTCCAGAACTGGCCATGCTGGTACCTGGAATATACTGCCAAGCTCTGTGCTTGGTCAAACAATCCTGAGCATTTCTTTGTTTTATTCTTTCTAGCATCTGCTGAAAACAGTTTGACCTGTTTTTAATCAGTGGTTATTTGCCCAGGTTGAGCTACCCTGGTAAAGCCATCGGCTTGCAGAAGATGTAGCTGTACATATGCTGCTTCAAAGGGCACTTGTTTTCATCTTTAAATTCCCCTGTCATCAATGGCAATTTTCGTGCTGTGCAGTTATTCAATGACAATACTCTAAGATAAAGACTGTCAATTTGCAATCAGTACTGTTTAAGGTACACATGAAAATGGTAAAGTGCCAATCACATACTGCCCCTTGGGATGGATGTCTTCTACTAGGACATGTGGCACATGGCCCTGGGCTGCACTCAGTGCAGCAGCATGAAGCTGGCTGGTACACATGCAACTTCTGGCTATCCTAGTCCCTGTGTGGCCTCAGGACAACCTTCCAGACAGATGAATGTGCCCAGGGACAGTTCCTACTGCCATCCTTCCCCAATAATGCTGCATCACTGCCAGGTGGCTGGGAAATGGATGGTTTGCACCATGGAAAGGCCTATGCTCCCAGCCTGCATCACTCAGAGGGCATTATTTGCAGGCTCAGTGACAGAAATTAGGAGCCCTGTGACTGGTTTGGGCCTCTTCCCAATGAAAAAAATTAAAACCCAAACTCCAAGCCTATTATTCTTCTGTAAGCTCTGGCATGAGCAGAGAGTCTTCTCTCCTGATGAATTTTTTTTCTGTGCAACAGCAGCTTGTCATTAAGCCAATTTTACAGAAAAAAACAACAACCAAAAATACAAAAGATATAAAGACACAAAGGAAATATATCCACGGATCAAAATCAGCCTCATCCCAGTTCTCTACCTGGGCCTATCAAGCCTCACGAGGCCAAACTTCCCCAAAACCTCACCTCCACACTAAGCCTCAGTAGGTCCAGTAGCAGAGAGAAGGGATAAAGAGGGAGAAATGGCTGCAAACTCCCCTTATATATGGAGATGCAGGATGGGATGGAATAACAAAGATTACAATTTCCTGTGTCCACCTCCTGGAGGCCGTCCAGTACTCTGGAGGAAAATCTCTATGGTCCTCAACATACAACAGCAGTCTTCAAGTTCAGCAAATAACTGCTAAACAAGGAAATTCCAGTAAAAGCTCAATGAAAATGAATTAATACAGTTAATCTACTTTTTCACTTGATTAGCTCCCACAAAATTAACAGCAAAATCTTGTAAGTTACTGATCTAACATTGAAAAGAAATAGTTGCACTTCTTCCCAGGCATCCACAACAAAGAAAACTGGTGTGTCATCCCTCAGGGCAGCAGGGCACTAGCTGAACATCATAACATTCTTGTGGCAATGGTAGAGGTTTCCAGGAATAGGACTCCTCTTGGCAAATAGACTTCACCTGCATGACTAAGCTACCAAAATGCTGTCAAGCATTCTGTAAACAGAAGAGTTAACAAACAACAAAACTAAATTAAAAAAATTTAAAAAACCAAACACAATAAAAAGCCCCCACCAAAACACCAAAAAACCAACAAAGGAGAATGTTAGGTCAGAGGTAGGGGAAGTCATGGGTTTGGTTTTACTAAAGAGGCAGAGTAAAATTGTACAGACAACAGTGGAACAACAGCAACATCTGTGACAGGTAGCTGGAATATAATAGACAGATGGAGAGATGTATAGAAAGAGCAAGTGACCAATCTGGGGGCTTTTAAGAAAATAGAGAAACTGAAGCAAAAAGAGGAGTGCAGTATTATCTGCTAATTTTGCAAGTGATGATTAAGGAAATAGGGATTGTGAAAGGGGTTCAGCATGCTCTGCTGCACAGTCCTAGTGCTGGATTCAGAAATGGAAAAAAGCTTTGCAGTTTCATCAGAAATACGTGCTCTTGGGAACTGCCTCATGGCAAATACTTCAAGTTCACAGTTACTATCTGGAAAATAGTCCTATTAATAGTCAGCAGCCCCAGGTATTCTTGAATGCAGCAGCTCACTTGCCATTAAGCTAATCAAGGGTGACATTACCTGAACTTATTCTGATAGCCATACAGCTGGTTATAGAAAAACTCATTGTAGAAGATGACCTTAGGCCAAGCGGACATGAGCAGATTTGTTTAAGTGAATGGAAAAATAACAGTAGACTATGACAAGACAACATGGAAAAGGGGACTTTGACTTTCTGTGGTGATGGCTGTTGTATCCTGACATGTCTCCTGCTCCTGCCGTATGCTACCTCTCCCATCATATTGTCGGTCTTTGTGTGGTCACACCATTGCCCTGGACCAAAGACACAGCACAGTGAAGAAGAGTGCTCAGCAGAAAGTGAGAAGTTGTTGAGGTTGGCTTGGCTATGACAGTCAGAAGAGGTTGAGGAATGGCACATGGTGGCTGGGGAATGCATCATTGCCACCATGCCTGTCCCTCTGTGTTCTGTCCTGGCCAACCCACCAGAGGCCACCAGGATATGGTACCCCAGGCAGGGAGGGAAAGGGGTATAGAAAGACTCCAAGTTTAGCAGAACATGCCATAACTATCTCATAAACTCCTTGTGAGTGGAGACAAAAAAATAAAAGAGGAAATGGAGAAGAAAGAAACCATGTATTTGAGATCAGATTGTCTACAGCTAATGCAAGAAATAACCACAGTTGAATCTGGTTAGACCTTGCAAAGAAACAAAAAGAAATAGCAGACACCTCTGTAAGCCATTGCTTCCTCCCAGAGGTATTTAATAATGTGTAAATGCTGCATTCAACGGGGGCAAGAAGAAGTGGCCTACTTTTGCAGCAAGGGACGGATCAGAGAAAAACTAAGGGATGGATCAGAGAAAAGCTAGGGTTATGGGTTTTCTTAACCCATGTTGAAATCAGTAGCTTAATGTTTCAATTAAGGGGCTTGAAAGAAGATGCTAATAAGCAAATTTTCTCAAAGACAATATGTTGTGTGGGAGATTGAGTGCTTGGGACCAGAGGCATTGCAGTTGGCTGCTGGTGGGATGTGGTGACCACAGCGACAGTGGCCCCCAGCTCTGTGGGAAGCCCTGCTTGGGCTTGGCAGCTCTGGCACCATCCATCTGGGTTAGGGCCAGGCAGCCAGGAATCCATCAGAGCCTTTTGTTCTGAACTTCACACATCCCTGCAAGCAAGCAAACAAAACCGCTTCAGAGCCACTCGATTCCTCCTGTTGATTTACCCTTCTAAATGAAATTATCTCTGAGATCCAGCTTTCTGCTTGGGTTAAAATGAGTAACAATTTATTTAGGTCTCACAAAATAAGAGACTAACTTGCCTCTGCAATTTAATAAGAATTATTATCTAGACTGCAGGGTTAGAGCCAGGATGACTAATGGAAATATTCAGAGAAATGGAAATTACACTGCTACAGACTGAAGCTAAACTCAGAGTTTAATATATTCCAGCTAGAAAGACCAGATAATCTCCATTCCCACTACTGAGGGAACTGGCCCATGAAATTGCTAGTGTGATAGTAAGGATTTCTGATCTACCAAATCGAAGATAGGTGCCATAACACAGGAATCCAGCTAGTGTAAGAACTGGGAGAGGAAACAGTGATCCAAGATGTTTACACACTAATGCAATCTCATCAGTTTACAACCTTGTAAAATGAATTTGGAGTGAACAAATATTTGAAGATGTGACAGAAAGTAAGGCTTAACTATAGCATAGGCCAATCAAGGTGGGCGGGATGGAAGTCATACCGGCTGTGTCCATAAAGATGAGGGATAACTACAGGTTATTTGCTGTAAATGCAGGAGAAAACTTGTTGCTTGTCCCTCGACTCCTAAGCTTTAGTGTCAAGGAAAGAGAGTCATGGTGGCACATAACTCACTCCAGGGAGGAAGACTGGCCCTGCCAGGAACTAGTAGCTGACAAGCAGGAGAGAGGCCACTTTAACCACCTTGTGCAAATGATCAGCATCCTTACTCCAGTCAACTTGGGCTTGGAAAAAGCACCTTCCAAAAAAATGAAGCAATTTGATCAGAAAGCCCAAGAGCATTTTGAGCTAATGCTGAAATGCAAAGGTGCTGCTTAAAACTTTATAAAAACTCTCATCTCAAAGGTAATTTATTTTCTTTCTTTCTTTTTTTTTTTAATGAGTCAAAAAAAAAAAAAAAAAAGAAAAGGAAACCTGGGTCTGTATTTGTAGCAAGTGTGCCACTGCAGAGTCCAAGCTCATGGAGGAAAGGCTGAGACATGCTTTATGGTCAAGAAGCTTGCTTTGTATTTGGTTCTCAGTAACTCAACTTTGAAAAGCTTTGTTGATATACTTATTCTTGGTGTTTGACAGCACGAGCAATCTACAGATTTTATATGCAAGCTTTGCAAAAATTTTAGCAACACTTTCCTTCTCTCCACTCTAAGGAGTGATTTTTCTTCTTTCATTCTCAAAGGCCACTGGCAGACAGCATTTAAGGTGACATTGTTTTAACATGAAAATTTTGCTTAACTCAACTTCTGTAGATTTATAAACACTTCTCTTAGCTGGTCTCCTGTGAGACTGATGGCACTGCAAAGCCACACAGATACCAGCACTGGGAAGTGGCAGGTAGGAGTGACAGGAGAAGGTAAAATACTGTCAGCCCCCACTGTCCTTACAAGGTGCCCATAGCCCAGTCCCTTCCCAGCTCCCACATGCCACGATTGCTGCACAGAGTGGCAGCAGGCATTTTGGAGGCTTTAATAGTAATTTCCCAAGACAGTCTGAACAAAAGATTTTCCAAGCCTTATAACTATTTACCAAAAAAACCTTAACTGAGAGTGGTATTTACAGCTTGATGTAGTTGTATAGAGACTATCAGTATGTCACAGCACTTCCATGGAGCTGATCAACAACCCCAAATCCCATTATGCATTACTGCTGAAATACTTTGGCCCTTGTTCAACAAAGTGCAGGCCAAAATGAACTGTATGATCTTCAACTGCTATGTTAGTCAATTATTTCTTAGCTCCGTGGCTCTGTCCTAGCCTTTACATAATTCCCCCATGGACAGCAGACTATAGCCAATGGGTATGTAGAGAATTAAGAGTTTAGTCCTGCATTACTTCTACTAGTAAAGACAAGTTAGAGTAAGATCAAGGAAGAAGAAGTAGGAAAAATGCCTAGAAAGTATTGTGCCAGCTGTATTCCCAAACCTCCTTTTATTCCAGACTGACCCATGACCTCAGAACAAAAAATATCCAACCCTGTGCAGGGATCTTCATCTCTGCCTCCATAGACACACACAATACCTCCTTGCATAGATCTGGACAACTGGAAGGAGGATCTCGTAGGGATTGTTTCCCCTATCCTCTCGCTTCCTTTCCCATCTCCAGACACAGCACTTCTCAGACATGTTGTCCTCCCTCCTCCTTCCACACTTTCTGTGCTTTCACAGAACCCCTGTTACACCAAAACTCAGGGAGCTTGGAGGAGTATGCTTGTGCTTGCAAGAACTGCTTGCTGAAGACAAAGCGCTGCCCGTCAAAGTGAGTGTGCTGTAAGGATATTTCTGTTACCTTTTGATCTGTAAAAACTGTCTCCCAGCTCTGTGCTTGTCCAGCCTCAGCATCCTAGAGAGCATCAAGGCCATTGTTTACTTCCCTTGCATCTGCAAGAGCTGCCCTGCCTGAGGTGGGACTTGGCTGAGAGGTTGCAGTCACTTCCTCCCTGCTGGTGCTCCCACAACTGTCTGCTCTTCCTGCAGCTGCAGGAGGAAGTAGTGCTGATTTTCACACAGGTGACCAGGGGGTCATGGGAGCATGACCCTAGGAAGGCCTCTGTCTAGCATGTGTAGGGAAGTGATTGTGGCTCTTTACTTAGCCCTGGCAAGGCCACAGCTTGAGTACTGTGTTCAATTCTGGGCTACACAGCATAGGAAAGACATTGAGGTCCTGGAGCATGTCCAGTGAAGAGCAGCATGGCTGGTGAGGGGTTTGGAGGGCATGTCATATAAGGAGTGCCCAAGGGAGATCTTATTGCTCTCTACAACTACCTGACAGGAGGTTGTAGTGAGGCTGGTGTTGGTCTCTTCACCCAAGCAGCTAGAGACAGGATGAGGAGAAATGGGCTTAAGTTGTGCCAAGGGAGATTTAGACTGGATGTTAGGAAAAACTTCTTTTCTGAGAGAGTGGTGAGGGGTTGGAACAGGCTGGTAAAATCACCATTCTTGGAGGTGTTCAAGAAGTATGTAGACATGGAGCTTCAGGACATGGTTTAGTGGTCATGGTAGGTGGGTTACAGTTGGACTAGAGGATCTTAAAGGTCTTTTCCAGCCTGAGTGATTCTATGATTCTAAGGAAAAAAACCCAGCCACTAAATATTTTGAGCAGCTTGTGACATTACCTGCCAAAATCTTTCTGTTTTGATACAGGTATATGTAGAGAAAGAGACATTTTCTGATATGTATTTTCTAAATAAATGTTCCAAAATCTTTCTCCAATGAAAAAGATCCCAGCTCTAAATTTAAATAATTTTTTCCTGACCCTGAAGATAATCTTTTTTCACCATGAATATGGTCTACGGGTAAATTTCAAGCTCACTTCAATCTGTAATGAAAACAATGTCCAAAATCTTGGAGTCTTTCACAAACTGGAAATTTGGACTCGCACCAGAGGAGTTTGGAGACTTCTACCCCTTGATCAGGCTGAATAAAGGAGGGCTGCTCTGCCCCACAGTAAATTCCTGAACCATACAAGTTGGAAAAATCTGAAAAACAGTCCCTAGTGCCAGTCCTTGGGGAAATGAACAGACAGAGCCCAGCTACCCCAAGAGTTTGTCAGTCTGTCAGAAAAAAGCCCCACATTTTCAGGTGCAGGAGAGTGCATGTGGCTGAGACAGGTGCCCTGGGTGCCAGGTCTCCTGTGCAAGGTCATTAAAACATTCCTCATCATTTTTTTTTTTCACTTACACCTTTATGCAAGGAAAGCAGCCATTTTCTTAGTTCAGCAGCTGTGTGCACACATAAAAACCTCTTCAAACCACTCACAGGAATAGCAGACAGCAACATGTACTCCTACAAGTGAGTTCTAATCCATTTGACTATATCAAACTCCAACTTCATTTATATTTGGGTTAATTTTGTATTCTTTTTTTTAATATAAGCACAGATTTACACATTTTTAAAATGCCTGTGTGTATGTATACATATAATCACATGTACACACCTATGAAGGTACTTATATTTACCTGTAGATAAGTACAATGCCTGATACTTGCAGCTTTAAGCGCAGTCACATTCCCAACAAGGGCTGTATCTTGAATGGCCAGGGTGAGTCATAGACATCTAAGCACTTGAATGCACTTGTGTTTTGCCTGACCTCATTAGAAACCTATTCAGAACCTGATTTTCCAAAGCTATAGAGGACATCTCTCACTTACTGCACTGAACAGAAATACAGGCCTTTGAATGATCATTCAACTAGAGTAAGAAAACCAGCACAAGCAAACAGATAAAACCCAGTATTTCAGACCGCTGGCAAACAGCCCAACATTTGGTATTTCACACAGCTATGGTGTCTGTCTGGCAGCCTCTGACTGCTCTGGGGTGATGTCCAGAACCTCCAAGTGGCATCCTTGGCACCCAAATGTCCTATGGTGATCAAGGGAGCAATGTGAACCTGCAAACAAGCCATCTTGATGGAAACCACCTATGGAAAACCCTTCAACTTTCCTTCTTCCAGATCCCACACATCCCTCAGATGGTGATTTGGCAACAATGCCATACAGTGAGCCAGCTCACAGGCAGTTTGGTGACTCCTGCAGCCAGGGTCTGAAAGGCACAGCCGGGCAGATGTTTAATGTGTCCAGCAGCAAACCAGGCTTTCAGCCTTGATGGTGATGTCAAAACACTCATCCTTCATCTGGAAGTGCTTCTTCCTTTGCAAAGGGGGAAATAGCACATGCTGCCTATTCAAACAAGGATCAGCAGACAGTGTTTGGCCATTTCTTTTCCACTCCCAATTGATGTCTGAGGAGAAAGAAAACAATTTAGTGACTAAGTGGCTCACAGGAGGAGGATGGTCATTAAAATCCTATGATTTTGAAGCTCTTATGAAGCTGATTCAGGACTGCCATACAGGTTTACTATTTATTTGACCTTAAAGTAATGTTTCCAATGTACTTATCACTGGGAGTACCAAGAGTGCACCAGCATATGGCTTCTTTTTTTATGCATTGCCACATTTCCTGAAGAAACAACCAGGATAGATCTTTTAGCTAAACATATAGGAGGTTTTTCTTGTGTCTTAACCCCTTATTCCCTTTGTATTTGCTTAACAGCCCAGAGGTCTCTTTTGGCCATAAGCATTATGTTTTTTGAGGCATACTTGCTGTTTTAGGTCCTACCAGTCAGATGACAGGAAAAAATGCCAAGCTGTTTGGAGTGAGCCAGCATGGGGCTATTTTAGTGTGCATGATCCCATTTCAGGCTAATGGCAATTTGTTTCACCATCCACAGGGATGTTAGTGGAGTGCAAGTTTATACCCATAAATTAGTGAGAGTTTTCAGGTATTGACATTTTTTTCCCAGTTCCCAAGCCTACAAACACATTTAGCTGAATGCAGAGAAATTTGGCTTCAGTGAAACTAATGACAGTGTCAGATAGTTGACAGCAGTGACAGGCAGTGCATCAGAATGGATTTAGTCTCTCTTTGTGGGGAAATGTACAAAGAAGCAATACAAATAAAGCCCAAACAATGACAATGCTGATAATCAACAGAAGGCTTTTTGTTCTCAGAAACTCAGGTTTGAGGCACTGTGAAGAGAAATGATCTCACCTGCTAAAAGTAGATCTGAAAAACAGTTGTTTTCCAGGATGGTGAGCTAGAAATAAACTATTTCAAGGGGCTAAAGGCTTTTGTAACTCCAGAAGAGAATATGGATATGACAAGCAAAAGAAGGAGCACATTAAAAGCTATGGGGGGAAAAAAAATTAATAAGGGAATAGGTATTTTAAAGCTCTTGGTAAATTGCAGGCTGACCTTGTGAAGCAAAAGGGAAAGAATGAAAGGAAAACAGAAACTCAAGTGGAACAGCAGAGGAGCATTTCCAAATGCCCAGTACAAACAGCTTTGCTGACTATGGGCAGAAAGTGCATCTGTATTTTTTTGTTGTCTTTCCCAAAAGCAATTGCAAGATTAACAAACTCTGCCAGAAATTTCCCTGCAGTTGGGCTGGTGCCTACCTTCTTCATGAGCCAGGCCCTCAGGGAGGAGACAGCAGTGGACCCACAGCCCCTCTGCTGCTTCCTGGGACCTGCAGATAAACCCACCATCTTCTGCCACTTCCTGCATCCCAGAGGTGGTGGCATTGGCATGGATCTGGCAGAAGAAATGCAGTTGGGCTCCTTGCGCTCACTCTGTGTCCCCTGTCATCCTGGCTTGGCTCATGGGCCTCTCCACTGAAAGCCCAGCAGCACAACTCTATCTGCATCTGCTCTATCTTCCATTTTTTTCAAACTTGTGATGGTAAGACATGAGAGAGAGGAGGCTGGGCAGTGCAAGCATGAAAAAGCAATGCTCAAAAAACTCATCAACAGCAGTGACAAGATGATTGGTTTCTTTGTTCCTGTCAGTAGTGAGAGCAGGAGATGGTTTTGAACTTTGCCTATTCATCAGAGCCTGAGGGCCAGGGGAGAAAAGAACAGCAAATGTGCCTTTCCAGACCTCCAGGATCCAGCATGACTGGTGGTGCTGTGCCGGTTGTGGTGTGATGAGTGACAATGCTTGAGATCAATCCTCAGTCTTGTTCTCCCAAATGAGAGCTGGGTGGGAGTGGCAACAAGAGATGCCCAAAGGCTGCAGAAATGAAAGGGCTGCTGAACACCTTATTTCTCACCTGAATACAAGCTCCAAGCCTGAGGGCTGTGCTTTGGGAAGAACAGCAGGAAAGTAAGGGCCCGGCTTGTGATGACACAAGGTATAAATTTGGGATGGGATTTCAGGCCAGCTCTGTTCTGGCAATGCTTTACTCTTCTCACAGGTAAGGGTGGTAGTTTTCATTAATGTGCTGCCATTAGCAAGAGGTAAAATGAAGAGTTCAGCTGGTGAGCCCGCCAGGTTATTTAGCCACTGTGCTAGCATCCCACACCAGCGGTGAGTCTCAGGGTGCTTCTCAGAAGCAAAGAGCTGCCAATTACAGAAAACTCCCATGTTCCATCTGTTTTTGTCAGAGAGGGACTGGGCACAAGCATGTTGAAAGCATATGGCTCTGCTGCAGGCTGGGTGACACTCTCTGAGTCTCCCAGCCTCAACACACATACCTCAGAGGACAGAGCTTTCCTTGCCCCAAATCCACGTTGCTTTAACCACAGGACCATCAGCATTAACCTGCTGGCTGGCACTGTGGGATCTGAGGAAGCAGATTCACAAGCTAGTGTTCACAAAGCCACTAACCTTTCTGATATAGAACCAGGTACAAAAGAGGGCAGAACATTATAGTTATATTTGTGTGTATATATACATATATCTGTGTATATAGTTATCAGCAGGGTGCTGATGACAGCAGTCTAGCAGAGGTGAAAGAGAAGAAACCTTCACTGCATGGACAGGAACCAGGAAGTCCTAGTTGCCCTTGGGGGCAGGAGTCCCTCCTCTTCTGCCCTTTTATAATGACTGTGTATATAAAACCAGGCAAGGATCAGCCTCACAAGCTGTCTAAAATAGGAGCATGAGGACCAGCACATTTATGGACTTGGCAAACACGGACAGTTTGAGTAAGAGCCCAGTCATCTTCCACAAACCCATGGAGAGAGGTTGTTTCTTTGCTTTGATCTAATTTCTCTGATTAAACTACACCAATCACAGAATCATAGAATGGTTTGGGTTGGACAGGACCTCAAAGGTCATCTAGTTCAAATCTTCCTGCCACGGGCAAGGACACCTTCCACTAGAGCAGGTTGCTCAAAGCCCCATCCAATCTGGCCTTGAACATGAAAAATATCCATGTTAGTATTTTGACCTGTGTTCACTGGGGCTAGATGACAGTTGTTTTGGTAGCTAGAAGCAGAGCAAGCTGCATGCTCTCCTCCATGTTCTTGTGCAGGCATGCTGGGATTTGTATGGCTGAAGCATTTCTTTCCAGGGCTCTGCAGGGAGATTACCAACTCATTTGGGCTAAGAGGCACCAGGGCAGGGCAGGACAAACCTGGCCAGACTTGTCCTCTTCCTGTTGCAGAGTGCCCACAGTAAGACTGTAAGAAATAGTTTTTTGTAATCAAAAGTGAAATAAACACCTCCCTGAACCTAACAGCACTGGGTTTTATGAAATGAGTGTTGCTGTAGCCTGCCACACCTCTGTATTAACACTTTAAATTGTGTGGAGGTGACTTGTTCCTCTTTCAGTGTCCATTAATTTTACATTGTTGTTAAATATGTGGCATAGCACTTTATTTTTGAGCAAAACATACAGCTATGAAAGAGAAACTTTTTTGCCAGGAGGGATAAAGTGCTGTGAGCTGCCACAGGATTTCCTCTATTCCCTTGCCAGCCTGACAAGGTGGAACATTGCTGGGCAGACGAGGGGCTGAGGCTGGCTTCCAGTTCAGGGAAAGAGAACCTTTAGCTTTCTCTGCCACTGGCCTCTTTAGGAAGGGAGATTTTTTTCCTTCCATGCTTCAATTCATACTAAATTAAAAAAAAAAATCTTTTTCTCCCAGCAAAGCCTGGGAGGTACAGAGGCTTTGAGGACATGCAGTTCTGCCTGACTGAAGGACAGTCAATCTGCCTTATAGCACCTGATTTTAATGCCCTTTAAAAAGTGTCTGCAATGTTTTACCCACTTAGCTGCCTTCCACTAGCCAATATTTAAAAGTGTGTGTGTAGGAAAGGCAAGGTTGAGAGCATCTGTTTGGGACCTTGTACAACTGATGCCCAAACAGCAGCATGTGGAAGTGTGAATCAGTGCATAGAGAGGTGCTTTGCTTTCGTGGTGTTTTTGTTCTTTCAGAGTTTTTCTGGGGTGTTATTTTGTGGCTGATATGTTTGTTGCCAAAAGTTTATATTTAGCTAAAAGAGAAGTCATTGTTACGCCATGGCAACCAGAATTGGGAGGTAAGTTATAGCAAGCTAGACTGATTAAAATATACCTGAAAGTATTCAAATTGATTAAATATCATAAAAATAAAGATCACATCTGCTAGCATAACACAATGCTGATGTTTGTGATTTAGAAACACAAACTCCTTTTCTTATGGCATTTTTTTTTCCTCTCCTAGTTACAAACTGTGAAAGGAGGCCTGGAAAAGCATTGCTGATAGTCAGAAATGACTAATACCACCAAAGGATTTGCAGAATGGGTGGGATGTTCTGCTTGAGACATGAGGAAATTGGGCTGTCTCTTTGGAGACACAATAAAACCTTCCCAGCAACCTGTGCTTGAGTAACCACATACAGAGCAGAGCTGAGCTGAGTGGCTGGTGGGTGGCAAGGGAGGTGCTGGGTGGGTTTTTCCCATTCCTCTCAAGTGCTTGTTTAATGTGTGTTGTGCCAAGTCCTGACTGCAACAATGCTGGTGTCCACAGGGATGTCAATAGTCATCCATCTCATGGACTGGGCAGCAAAATGTGTCTGGGTCCATACAACCGGCATGCCTAGTGACTTTTAACCAGTATCAAAGAACAGAAAAGCTGCGCGGAGTCTAAACACAATCCCATCCCTGGCCGCCACCTTGGGATGTTAAGAAGCTACAAGCAAGCAGTGGTCCCTGAATAACTTCCTGATGATGAATTATGTCAGGCATCTCTGGACTATGAATGTGCCATTGCTTACACACATCCGTGTGTGGAAACACTGGGGTGAGGAAGACAGAAAGCCTTGAGGACTCAGTCACCAAGGGTGATCCGTAGTTGGAATCCGCTATGTGGGCTCTTCTGTGTCAGTAAATCTATGGGAGGACTTCCACAGTGCAGTTATTGGACCATGAAAGAAAACCAAGGCAAATGAAGCAAAGCTAGAGCCAGGATGAGAGATCCTGAGCACAGGTCCTGGTCCTCCATCCAAGGGAGACGGCTCCTATGGAGGTGCAGACACCCGCACAGCCCTTTTGGCCCTCCTCTCTGCTTCTGTACTACTCCTGGAGTCTCTTCCCCACCACTTCCGGGAGGGAAAAGGTCTCCATGAGCAGGCCTTTTTGTTACAGGGTGAACATTATATAGGGGGACAGGAGCAATGCACTGCAGACAGGCAGCTTTTGCTCCCAGCATGCACAGATCCTAGCTTGGTGAGAGATGAAGCTCCTCTGCTCTGGTCATGAGTTCTGAGTTATTCTGAAGCAGCCAGATTTGGTAAACTCCAAACTGATATTGTCAGATGTTTTGGATTTGTGTTTTTGCTATGAGACCACTTACAGTTTAGGCTGTTGTAGACCTGTGCACTCTGACAGGTCAAATCGCTCAGGTAGGAGGGGACCTCTGGAGGTCTCTAGCCCAACCTTCTGCTCAGTCCAAGGTCAGCACTGTTTTCAGATCAGATTGCTGTATGCTGTTAAGTGTTGGGAAGCCTCTATGAATGGAGACTGCACAACCTGCTGAGGAAACTTCTCCCATTGTTCAATTATGCTTGTAGTACGTATTTTTAGCTTATACCCAGTCAACCTCAGCTTCAGACTCTTTCATCCAAAATATTCACCAATGTCAAACACATTTAAAGTCTTTCTCTTTATACTATCTTCCAATTCATTAACTGAGCACTGAAAGTCCTCCTTCCTTGATCACCTTGACTCTAGAAGAAGCATTCAGCCATAATTACAGTAAAGACCCTGGAGTGAATACTTTCTTTCCCAGCAACTCATAATTTGGTACTGCATAATTTTCACCACTCAGATGCTACCTGTTGAAAGCAAAAATACTTGGGGAATATTGCCACAGTAAAGAAAACAATATAGTCTCCAAGAGATCAACTTTTGTTCAAACAAGCTACAAAGAAAGGCCTTGATCTTGCAAGTAGCTTTGAGCGGATTCCTAAACCAGTGTGCAGCCAGTTGTGGCAGCATGAACAAAGGGCCCAGCCATAGCTTTGTTTCTCTGTAGATGTGAACCTGCTCATGTGTGCTAGGGGAACTATCCTTTTCCTTGTTCCAGATGGGAGTCATTGCCTCTCCAGCCTCTCTGGACACTTGGTGTCTACGTCTTGCTCAGCATTGCAGATGATGAAATGCTAACAGTCACTGCAAGCGATGACGGTGGTCCTTCCTGGCCCCAGGCTCAGTTTTGTCCCTGACCCAGCCAGCACAAAGTGAGTTTTCTGCCAGTTTAGCTCCCTGAAGGGGTGCAAGGGCATCAGCCAAAGGTGGAGAGGAGTGCAGAAATGGCTTTTGGTGGCTGGCAGTCATTAGCTGGGATTTGATGTAGTGTGATCCCACACTCCTGCCGCACCCAGGAGAGGAACCATAACATTCACTGAGCCCAGCATGGCTGTCCAGGAGTTCAGGGCATGGGTGTGCACACAAAAGGTAAATATGGACTTAAATGAACATGGCCTGAACTTAAGGCGAGCCATTATGTTGAGAGTTTTGCTTCCTAAAGTCCCTAAGGCAAATTGTTCCCATATCTGTGAAAAACATGATACTTTTGCAGGGCAGCATAACTGGGAAGGGGAGTGTCTATGGGGTCCCTTCCCTTTGAGCCATTAATGGATGGGCCCAGGTCAGCACCTATGTCAGGATAGACATCTAAACCCACGGCCTTCAGCATCCAAAGTGCACGATGTCCATGTTGGACCTCCTCCCACTGCACATCCCCTCCTTGGCTTGGGATAAGGCTCTGTCAGGACAACAGAGACACAACCTGTCTCTTGCCCAGGGCTCAGCAAGTTGGCTGTCTTTGCTCTCCACTAGTAAAGCTCCTATCACCACCCAGACTCCCAGGTGCTGTGATAATGAAAATAAGATGAAAGAGCACTCAGTTCATTTGCTGAAACTAAAATTGATTTTTAATTTTTAATAGGTTGACTCACCACTCGTAGGCATTGCAGACAGTAGTTAAAAACTACTTTGCAATGGAGTCAGAAAGTCAGAACTAATTAAAGAATATGTCCACAAAAGCACTGCTAATAGACTGAAGGGAAGACCTTAATTAGAAATTTGGGAGGCAGTAACCCTCCTGTTAATAATGCTTAGGTGACATTTGGGAGCCCTGCAAAATAAGTAAACAGCTCCTCTCTGCATAACTACAGTCAGACACCAAAAGAAAAATCAAAATAGGTTCTGGGCGCTGTCTCCCAGAACTGAAACAACCTCCTCCGTACAGCAGTCTTCAGTCTTGCACTCCAGTTAGCAACAAACAGCACTGCAGTACTTGAAAAAATCTGTAGAGTAAGGCAGCAAGGTGACTCCAAGGACTGTAAGGCATGAGCAATAGTATGCAGAAGCAAGAGCACCTCAGCCTACACAATATGACTTAACTCTGCTCTTAAAGCAAAGCTCCAGGCACATCTTCGCTTATCTGGCACACACACACTCAGTCAGGGCTCAGGAGAAATGTAACTGAAGCAAGTAAAATATTTCAGACATGCTGACGGTGATGCAGTGATTTGGTAATGACCCGTGCTGGAAGAATAACCAGGCTAGCAAAAAACAATGCTTTAGGAGATTTCATTTCTAGCTGGAAGAAAAAAGAAAAAAATATATCTGATTATAATGTGCCCGGCAACACAAGCCTGAAACTTTGCAATAGTAGCACATTTGGACAATACTGCTATGCCCAAAGGTGCACTTTCTTAACCTGCTGTGACTGACCCCACTGTAACCTATTCTGACAGACTCTCCCAAACTCCATTTCTCTCCTTGATCCACCTGGTGCTTGGGGCCATGGACAGGAATGGCTGGGAAGCCACAAGGACCCTAACACAGGCTACTGTGGCACCCACACCTCCATCAGCAGCCACAGCAAGGGTGGGGAGCGTGGGTGCTGAGTATGCTACAGGAGTTGTCTTTTGATGAACGCTGTGTCAGAACTGAGACATTATAAATAACCATTGACATGTTCAGGCAGAATACCTCTTATACATAAGAAGTACTGTGAATTCCTCTGTAACTTTTGTGTTGTGGCTGCCAGTACAGAAATCTGCCTTAATTATCATATTGTCTGGGGGAAAAAAAACACCACGCAAATTTAAAGTGTGATAAGAAAATAGAAAAGAAATGTTTTCACTGATTTTTCTCACATTGCCAGAGGACCTGGAACTGTCCCCTTCCTCTCCTAACCCACAGAATATGGGTAGCTGGAAATTTGAGGTGTTTCGTGATCACTAGATGTTGTGGGTTACATAAGCCCAAAATGTTGGTTTGTTTATCTGGTTGCTGGTGCCTGGCAGTTTCATAGCACCCCTCCCTAGGCACTCCTGGCAGCTAGGCATAAATATACTGCACCAGAAATATTTAAAAATGGAAAATTTTTTCAAGGTCAGAGTTCTCACATCTTTCTGATTTTCATTAGCAAGCCAATTTTATTTTAATTTTGTGAAACTTTCAACTAGTCATTTAAAAAATACCAAATATGGGTAATTACATGGCAGAGCGCATTAAGAACAGACTTATCATGTCTCAAGCAGGAACACTCTTCAGTGCTTTGTGTGTTCAGAAGCTGTTTCTTCCACTTCCATGAAGGAGCCACTGTGGCAGGGGCAGGTGAGAGCCCAGTTACAGTTTGGAAGTGGTACCTGGAATGTTTGAGGTGGAGAGAAAACAAAAACCAAAACACAAACAACAGGAAGATTAGTGACCTCCAGCCAAAACCTGAGTACTTGAACTAGAGCATGACCAGAAATCAAACGTGTCATGATGCCTTGAGGAGTGGCTGGAAGGTGGCTGCAGCCATCATGAGCCATGGAGACAAGGCATCTCTAGCAGTCAAAGCTTTTGGATGTACAGGAGCTGCAGAGTCTGGAGAGAATCTGCAGTCTCTGAAGCCTTTACTTTGATGTCAGTGGAGGGTCAGCTGTCTTTCAGACAAGAGAGCAAGCCACAGCTGCCACTGTTTGAGTACAGCACTAGACTCAACCTTGCTCACTCCTAGTTATTCTTTGTGAAGTCTTTTCTTGGGCGATGGTGAAGACCAGGTTGGGTTCATGTCACTTCTTCTGTTATGAAACCTTTTGCTACATATTTGGGACTCCCTATCATTAAAACTGAAAAGAAAACAGACAACTGTCAGCACAGGCTATTACTGCCAGTCAACAGTGATTAAAAACCTTCAAGCTATGACATTAAAATAACTTCATATCAGCTTTCACCTTCCTTTTGCAGAGCGAGGCCTCTTGTCATGCAACATCTTTTGAAGAATAAGAACTCTCATAACAAAGCCATATCTGCCACATCCCTGTCCTTAAATACCAAACAGTAGAAATCTTGCCTAAATCACAGGCAGGAGAGACCATTTTAACCTGCTGCCTGAATCAACCATTTCCAGTTCATTTTGGTATAAAATGTAAGGCCATTCATTTCTGTTAAAACAACCCTGTTGTGCCCAAATGCCCCACAGCAAAAATATGATACACACCAATGGGGAAGCTGGCACCTCACCATCCAGAAAAGCTGAGGACAATCTGTGCTTGTGCCTGTACTTCACTTCACAAAGGCCTTCAAAAGAGGAAATGAAAGGCAATGCAGCAGGCTGGTATTAACCAGCCTCAGCCATTCAGATACTTTGCTGAATTATCAACTTCGTCTGAAAAAGAAAAGAATTCAAAACCAGACCATTGATGGTAATTACCAACTGCACTTTGTGGGCTTTCAGTCTAATGAATACACAAATGAAAAATCAATGGAGGAGGCTTCCAAAAATGAACATGGCAACAATCTTGATCTTAGAGTTGGCTTAAAGACAGCTCCTCCCAAATGAGCTTTAAGTCTGTGTGCTTAGTGTACTTTTCTGTTATTTCATTGCAGAGCTTTCTCTCTGAGGAACTCATTAGTCCTTTTACTGATAAAATAAATACAAAACTAATTCACAAATTTAAAACCATTAAAATAGTTACATCTCCAAACCCCCAGTTCAAAAATGATAAGTGATCAAATCTGTCAAAGGCTGAAAATGATTCCACATCATCTGAGGGTCAATTGAAATATTTGCTCAGAATGAAGCAGCCACACTGAATAAAACTTTAAATAAAGAGGTTTGGGCTCTGCAAACCACCAAACTCAGCTGTAGCTGCGATTCAACATTATAAATTGCCCACTTCATCTCTCTTTAGTTGGATAAATACAATAAAAATTTGTCTTTGTTACAAAGAGTTTCCAAAGTTCTGAGATGAATACACTCTAAGACTGACAATGGCTAATCACATCCAAAGGCTGGGGGAAGGCACAAATCACAACCTCATGGGGTCATTTTTTGGGCTTTATTGCTTCTGTACAACAGAGTCAGGCAGACTTCTCCTTCATACTTGGTATCGCTTCTGAATTATGTCTTTGCCTGGAATGAAAAATGTCATTTCAGCCAGACAGAATTGTCTGTGAATTCTGGGAAATATTCACTGACCTCCAGTAAAAAAAAAAAAAAAACACAAACAAGCAAAAACAACCAAAACACACACACACACACAAAAAAAACCCAAACCAAAACCAAAACAAACAAACAAACAAAGGTCAGAGCCTTGGTCTATCTGCATTCTCCTAGCATTTCTACCACACCACTGAATACAACACTACACCACTACTTCCTGATGTTGCAAGCCCAACCCATTGCTCTGATGAAAACAAAATTAATTTGAAAACTCTTGTGGGGTTGAATACTATATTTAGTATGATTTGAGAAGTCCTTTATGTTCATCCAGAATTCAGCAACATTTTGATCCGGGGTGGATCCAAAATGAATTTTTGCGTTTGGTGTAGTCACAATATTGAAAAAGCAGAGATTCCCACAGCCTCTCCCTTCCTGACAGCAATTGAATCTGATCTTACATGGGCTATTTTGTGCTGCTGCTGCCTTGATTGATTAAATATTTTGCAACCAAGTAGTTGCATCCATATGCAAGTAAGGAGAAAACTTGGCATGATCTTTTCATATACTTTGGGTCAAGTGATAATTCGTCTGCCAATAGCTCAGAGGCAAATACATCTGCCATTATCCACTCAGCAGCAGTTCATCTGTATCAGCTTTACAGCTACAGAAAAAAAGTTGTAATTAGGTGGCCGTGGGACAGAGATAAGTGGTTGGATGCAGACTCAGAGAGGCATTTTAAAAAATGTTTGCTCTTTATGCCCAGTATCTGATTCCAGGTTTCAATACATTCCAAAGTGAGGAGAGAACAGAAGCAGCAAAGCACTCTCATCTCCTGCACTGGGGCAGAGCATCCCTGTTTGGACAATTGCATTTTCTTCCTCATCATTTTAAACCTGTCTCAAGCTCCTGCTCCTAATTTTATGTGATGCTATCACCACAGAAACATCCTTCACAGTTGATTAATCACTGCAACAAATGAAGGAGTTCTTATGCATTGGCTTGCGTTCAGTTTCTTCTGGTGCTACAGGATCAAGACTTGTTAAGAAAGCTAAGCTTGCCACCTCCCTGGCTAATCACAGAACCACAGGATGTTAGCAGTTGAAAGGGACCTCAAGAGACCATGGAGTCCAACCCCCCTGCCAAAGCAGGATCACATGGCGCAGGCCACACAGAAATGCATCCAGACAGTTTTTGAAAGCCTCCAGAGAAGGAGACTCTGCAACCTCTCTGGGCAGCCTGTTCCTGTGTTTCTCCTCATGTTGAGGTGGGACATCTTGCATTCCAGGAGGTTCCAAAACATGACCGCAAGAGCTTGTGGATGCTCCACCCAAACCAGATAAGATGCCCAGATGACTGTGATAAGACCATAGGGGATAGTTTGTTGCAGCTCTGTCTATCGGGGGAGCCAATCGATACTACCATTTTTCATCTTTGAGGGCTGGACTACTTTTTCAAGAGATTATTCAGAACTGAAAAATCTATGAACACTGGAAAGCAACAACAAAAGAAAGCAGAGTTTCAGCAGTGTCTTTTTCATTTCAGCGTTATTGCTCAGAGCTCTTTGCACCTTTGAAGAGCCTGTGGAGAGAAATGTAGCCTCACCACGTGGGAAGCAGATTGTCCGATTCTTGCATTACTCTTGGCCCTCACCTGGAGCAGATAACTCAGACCAGCCAAGTGAGAATAAACAAAAGATGATCTGAAGCACATGAAAGCTGGTGAGCCTATGTCAGTGTCTTGCCAGTGGGGAGAGCTTCTTGACTCCCAGTTCTATGAAGCAGAACAGTTAAGTATAGCTCATCCAGACAAAAGGACTTTATTCTGAGAATGTGAATCAACAAGCAAGTTATAACTGGTGCCTGATCTTCAGCCTTCTAGCATGTGATTAGCTAGGTTTCTCCTCCTTATGGATTTGTAAAGCTATGAAACCCACCACCCTGGTGAGATCCACAAGCCAGCCTCAGCTGGAAAGCGTTGTGCCCCCACAGCACCCTCTGTGCCCCAACAGCACACTCTGTGCCCCAACAGCCCAGCTTCTTTTGGAGCAAAATGTAGAAACAAAGCACAGAGAAATGCAACCTTCTTCTGTGGGAAAGATGGGTGGAGAGTTATTTCAAAAATATAACACTTCTGCATTTTAATAAATCCTTGTTCTTGGAGACAAAAATAAAAGAAGTTTCATGATTTCTTGCTCTGAGTTGCAGCAGTCAAAGCTTGTTAGACTCTGGAAGTTTCAAAGCAGCTGAAGGGTGAGATCACCGTTCTTCAAATATCCATGTTTGGGCACGATGTGGTAGGAAGGTACAGCTAGCACTGCTCAGCTCCCACTGAACCCACTGACCCACCAGTGATGGTACATACACTGGAGTCAGAGCAACATGGATGTTCACTGTTGACAATGTCTGGTGAAGGGAAGATGCTTTTTTTCTATAACTGAATAAATGTAATGTGTAGTAAAAAAACTTAAGGAAAGGTGCTGTAGCTAGGATCATTTCCAACCTAATATTTCATCAATAGTCATGTAGTACAGTTTAAAACTGAGCTTGAATCTTGCTTCTGGCACAATGACACACAGAGTGGCTCAAGAGGAGCAGAGTTCTGTTGTGTGGTCTTTTGTCCACATCCCATATATCACCATCAAGAATATAAAGTCTAAAAAAATAAAGCAAAGAAAACCTGGAAGAAAAGGAACCTGGAACCTGGAAACTACAGGCCTGTCAGACTGACCTCAGTGCCAGGCAAGATTATGGAGCAGATCATCTTGGGGGCAATCATTGCACACCTGAAGGATGGCCAAAGGATCAGGTCCAGCCAACATGGATTTAGGAAGGGCAGGTGCTGCCTCCCCAACCTGACCTCCTAGGCCTGATGTGAGGAGAAAGTTCTTTGCAGAGAAAGTTGATAGCCATTGGAACGGGCTGCCCAGGGAGGTGGTGGTTACTGTCCCTGGAGGTGTTCAAGAGGGGATTGGACATGGCACTTGGTGCCATGGTTTAGTAGTCATGGGGTCTTGTGTGACAGGTTGGACTTGATGATCTTTGAGGTCTTTTCCAACCTTATTGATTCTATGAAAAACACCACTTTTTCCTCTCCTGGATGCCTGCTTGCCTAAGCAAGCTGAGGGCATCTCCCTCTCCAGCAGCTTTGAGTAGAAATCTAGAGGAAAGGTGAATGTGCGGAGGGACTGGCATGGCATGGCAAAGCCCATGGTAAAGTCCATGGCAAATGTCAGAGCTGACCCCAGATATTACCAGACTTCATTTAGTACGTTAATCCTGTAATCGATACAAATGAATGAGGGGCTAGATTAGCTTTATTTGAAATAACATTAGAGTATCATAAAGCAGAACAGTGCACAAATATTGCAGCAGCGTAGGATATAATGATTTCAAAACTGATCTGTTCAGCTGCTTAGAAACTTCATTTGAAAGAATCCACTCCCTAGTAGACTGGGTTTTGGCAACATCTATATCTTTTTTTTATGGCTGCTTTCTACATCTCCAAAAGTAAGTTGATAAAGTAATGTCTCACTCTAAGTTTTGTGTGGCTGAATGATAGACTGGGAAAGTGGTGCTGGACACCAGTGGCCAGTAGCCAGGCTCCAGGTCAGCCTCAGCCACAGCGAGCAGCAGAGAAAGCTGAAGCCACCTGCCACACAGTTGGTAGACCCAGCTGGGATTAATCAGTTCTCGAGAGGAAGTACAAAGAAAAGGTGTCAGTGTCCTCCATCACTAATTAACTGTCATCTTTGTTGATATTAATTGATACTCTTTCTGCTTGCAGGAGAGAAGCCAGAAACCGAACAGGGATGTCTGTCTCTTCTTCTTGAAAACAAGCTTCTGGCAACACGAAAGGAGGTGTGTTAGTACAAAGATGAAAAGAAGCTATGCTCACCACCTGTTGTATGGCCAGTCCCATGGAGGATGTTCAAGACTGCATTGCTCCCTGACCACTAAGCCAAAGTAATCAAGCAGCAATGCCACAGAAAATGTGCAACAGGTACATGGAAGATCCAGAAAGTTGCTATTCCATGCTGATTTCATTAAAGCAAATCATGGGTAGAAAAACTAGTTTCTGCTGCTATTTCAAGGACACATAAATGAAGAGGTTTGATCTGTCTGACTTCACACCCACAGCTAGATACTGCTGGTGTAGCCGCCTGTCTCTCCAATTACTCCATTTTGTAGGAAGCAGAGGCTGACTTTGGAAGGTATTGACTCTGACACCACTTGTCCAATTTGATGAGGACATCTGAGTAAAAAGAATAACTGTCTGTATTGCTGATCAGCTGTTAAAATGATGATGGTACTGTGGAAGGCTGGGATAGGAAACAGGACACTGCTTCCCTTGGCACACTGTGACAGCTAATGGTACACTCCCCAAAACAATCCAATGGCTTTCTATATGAGAAGATATTAGACAATGGTTGTATGGACTAACGTTGTTCTGCAGATGTGATCATGACAGCTGTGGTTAGCTCCTCTGTTTGTGCTTCCTCCTCGGCCTCAGCTTAGGCAAGTTGGTTTGATGCACCCAACCAGGACCAGGCAATTGCAGAACTCTGCTGAGGTCCCCAAATATTGGTTTTGTATCCCTTTTGCTAGCAGAAGCTTGAGAGGAGGTGGCAATATCCCTTGGAGAAGTTATTGCATTCAGCCGGAGGCAGAATGGTTTTCCATCAGCTCATCTGTCTGCGAAAAAAATGCTTGGCTACAAGCTAGTTATGCAGAGTGGCCAACATGGGAGGGGGAAACAAGAAGCAGAGCTGGATAGGGGGGAATCTTGCCCATCCTGCCACCCTCCTGGTGCCTGCTTCCCTGCAGCCATGCTTTCACCACAGCCTCCTCCTGTTCCCTGGCTCTGAAAGCCCACAGAAGCCCAGCCTACATTTGCCACATGCTGTGCAAAAATGAGTTAGTCATTAATGCTTTTAAAGACAACGCAAGCACAACTGACACACATGTATTCAGTGCGTGGGGTAGGCGAGCAACAGGAAAACGTTGTATGAGTGAGTGATGTGCCAAATTTGTTTTTACTTGCTGCAAAGAGTAATTTTGTTCATTACAGGCAAGCAATAGGCAATTTTTAATTTTTTTTGTATCTGCAATTGCATATTAACCTGTTCCACAAATGAACTGGTCTGTGCTCTTATAGAAATGAACAAGGATATCTTTATGCTTTTTAGAAAGACCAATGAAAATGAGGCATACCCAGCTACTCTGTTTCATGTATTTGATTTTGCTGTCTTTCTTGGAAAGTGGGCTTTTCACAGGAACCTTCTTTCATTGCTTCCCTCAGATTTGGAGGGGATTAGGGCCACAAAAGTGATCAGGGGATTGGAATACCTCTGCTACGAAGACAGGCTGAGGGATCTGGGGTTGTTCATCCTGGAGATGAGAAGGCTCCGGGGAGATGTTATAGTGACCTTCCAGTACCAGAAGGGGGCCTACAAGAAGGATGGAGAGGGACTGTTTACAAAGGCCTGTGGTGATAGGACAAGGGGCAATAGTTTCAAACTAGAGAAGAGGAGATTTATATTGGGTGTTGGGAACAAGTTCTCTACAATGAAGGTGGTGGTGGAACACTGGAACAGGTTGCCCAGGGAGGTGGTTGTGACCTTTGGAGGTCCCTTCCAACTCAAACCATTCTATGATTCTATGATTCTGTGATTAGCTTTCCTGTTACACAATTATAAAATTGTGCCAAGGTTAGTGGCTTTCAATTATAAAATGATATAGAAGATCTCAAGTAGTGACTTGGATGAGGAAGGAAAGACTTACTCAACCTTCACCCATTTAGGTCTAGATACTAAATTTTATGTGCCCTGTAGTTTGTCTGTGTTTTGTTAACTCATTTTCAAGAAGCTTACAGTGCCTTTGTATCCTCCGTTGTCAGGGAAAATCTGGACGGTTTTTTGTACATAAACGATTCATCATTATTATGCTTCAAGGTAGGACCATCTCGGCCCAAGAGAGACACCTTCTTCCACTCAGTTAAGCGCAGGACCCTCAGACTGAGTTTGCAGACCTACCTGCTGCTTCCATTAGTGTTATCTCTCACCAAAAGAAATTGTTCATCTTAGCAGATTCAGCCTCAGCCACAATATTTACAAGCTTGACAGTCTGAGAATCAGGGTTTTTTTCATGCCAGGCATCTTTCCCCTCATCCCTAACTGTGGTTGTGGCTAACCTAGTGACGCATTGCAGGATGTCATCTGACAGCACTGAGAAAAAACCCATCACATAACTGCTGAGAAAGGACTTGTGCTGGAAGAGGTGAATAGTACACAGGGTATCCACCTCTCTCCTGACCTGAGCCCTGAATATAAACTTTTCCTCTTACCCCTCTTCCTGCCCCACTCCCACTGCCTATTTTCTCAGAGGGAGGTGGCACGTTACCTGAAACCCAACAGGTTTTGGAAGTATATAGCATATACTCAGGAAAGGATAGTTTCTAGAGTGCATCCTGGTTGCTTTCAGAGAGAGACTTTGTTGCTGAAATGGCTCAAGGTGTACAAAGGGTCTAGCAGACTGAAAGCAAAACCTCTCTGCAGAAAACATTTAGCAGCTCTTCTCCCCTAAACCCCAGCTACCAGTGCAAAAACTGGGCTCTGTAAATATCTGCAAACATTTAGTGGGAGCAGACTATAGCTGTTTGCAGTGTATCTCAGATGGGCTTTTTTGCCACTCTATCCTTGTATTGCAGAAAAGCACATAAGGAGTTAAAATATATTAAAATATTCCAAAATCCCTTTTCTTTTTTTTGTATTAAAGCTAATTTAGATTTATCACACCAAGCTGGGAACACTTTATGGGACCTCTGACTTAAAGCGTTGGCAACACATCACCTCAGAGGTCTGCCTTTCCCTTTCAAATAGCCATGGAAATATTAAGCTGGAATCAGCTGAGATGGCCAGCCAGCTGCCATTTGAATCTTATGAAAGCTCAAATACAGCTGCATATTCAACTTTGTTCTGGTCAAATACAGCAGCCCTGGAATGTGTTCCTTTCCACTGGGGCATGAACAGTGTCAAAATTACTGCTATTCTCTTAGCAGTGTAGATCAAAAGCTGTTTGACAGTTTCCTAAAGGCACATGTAAATGGGGATTTATTCAGGAGTGGGGACCTAAGGAAGGACCTTTGTGGGGTGCAACGAGGCCCTACAGATACCAATTCCCGACTTTTTTTCCCCTACTGAACATTTTAATTGGTGATTTGAGGAAAGAAGTGAAAAAAAAAAGGAGGATGGTGGCAAACATGGCTAAGAAACTTCAAGGTGTACAAAAGATCATGTACTGGTATAGATACAAGAAACGAAGAAACCTGTAGGCATTTTAACACAGCCAAATACAAAAGTGATCGTCTGTAACTACAGAACATAGGTTCCATTTAAAGAACTCAATCTTGCAGATATTCTGAGACCTTGAGAAAAGACTTGAGTGTCATAAAATATGCCCACTGCTGTTCAGTAACCTCTGCTGAAACAAAGGGTCTGAACGAGCTGTTATCAGAGGCTGTAAAACCATGACAGGCTCCAGGAGGAGGAGCAGGAGAAGGAAGATGGTCATCCATCACCCCCACATGATCCATGTCCATTGCCAAAGTGGACTATGCATTACCTTCTCTCTGGTTAGGAAGCACATTTAGAATATGAGGGAGGTTCTGTAAAACAAAGCAAAACAACAACAAAAAACACCACCTGTATTATGTCACAAAAAAGAATAGTTAAAGCATGTTATGTTCTCAATTTTTCATGTTATATGTGGTTTTAAATGTGGTCTAACAAAATTAATGGAGGATATAAACATTTTGGAGTTTTTAGTTAGGAGAAATTTGAAAGAAGAAAAAGGAACATTAGGCCAAAGGTAGGATCAATAGGATTCAGTACCTTTCCTTAGCGAAAACAAAGCATCAAGAGATCAGTATGTTAGGATGAGTAACAATGGATTATTGTGTTATGTTCAATTTTACATTGGGCAGAACCATGAATATTCAGGATGCCATCTCTGACCCAGTGCAGGAGCCTTTACACTCTTGCTGTTTGCCTGCAAGTATTTTCTTTATCTGTGGAGGTGGAGCCTGGCCAACTCCATCCTTATGGATCAAGGAGAATCTTGCTGACATTAAACAATTCCATGAGTTTTGACCATCTTAGAAAAATAAAGATATAACATACCTTTGAAGCAGATTGCAAAAGTCAGTGCTGAAGATTGGGTTTGTTGTATTTGTAGATCTTCGTATCTTAATCCTTGTGTACAATGTATTCAGGCTTAATCAAGTCTTCTTTATCAATAAGAAAAGGGAAATGTAAGAATTGAAACTGGTAAGATCTAAGTTCTCTTTTGAGAGATCAGGCAGGAAACAAAGAAGAAAGTTCAAAACTGTAGGATGAAACTTTCTGTCTGAAAGAAGCAACTGTTCTGTTTGTGTTCTGACCTTGTAAGATAAGTGGAAAGTAATGTGAGCTTGTTACTGAAATGTAGCTGGAAGTTTTGTTATTTTTAACCATATATTATGCCAGTTCTGTTAGCATGAGCTAATTGGTACAGCTGAGCATTGTGTCTTTTATGGGTTACATCAGTCTGTTCGAATGCTGCTTTACAGAACTTGTGCTTTTGCTATATAGTTGGTTTTAACTTGCTTACTTCTATGTATGCAAAGAATGTTAGACATTAAAAATGTTGTTCTATTAGAAAAAGAAAAAAGGGGGAAATGTAGGAGAAGGTTGGTTTTGGATAGCTTTGGAAGGCTATGGAGATTTGCCTTTGCTCAAATTAGAGAAGGCTATGTTTAGTCTTTGACTCAGAAAAGAATGTAAACATCTTGTAACTGAAGGAGAGAAATTAGGCAGAATTTGGTTGGATGTGTTAAAATACTGTTTTGTATTTTGACCTATTACCTCAATTACACCCATGCCAGTAGAAAATAACCTATTAAGATGTGACACATGAGCCTCCTGATAGACTATATAACTTTGCTGTATAACGTAATAAACATCTTCACCTGCTTACATCCTGTCCTGGAAGATTTGCTCAGGGTGAACAGAACAACTATATTACAAAACCCAACAACAACAAAACCCCAAACAAACAAGGAATGTGATAGGTAAAATATGCCAACTAATTAGATGATCCAGGAGCTCCATCAGTTTTATCCAAATAGAATGAAAAAGTACAATCACAGTCTGTAATTACCTACTTATGGAACAGGAGTTCTGTAAAGAAAAGCATAACAGCATGTAGTGGCCTAGTGCTGAAAATAGAACTTCAGGTGAGAAACAGGGCACAAATCATTAAGTATGTGAGTTCTCTGAGTCTGCTTATCTTGCTGGTTTCCACAGTACTGGATTTTAAAATCAATTGGTTGTTTTTTGGGGTTTTTTTTGCTCTTGCTCCAATTAATTTGAATAAAATTTATCCTCTGCCATATGCAGACAGAGAGATGGTCACTCGCCTTTCTCCTTGTACTTTTCATTTATGAGAATAAAACCCAAATTATTACATGCTTGACATATATTTGCTGCAATACAGAACTCTGTCACCTATATGTGAGTGTTGACAGAATCATGCCCCTGAGGCAGCAAGGGCTGGCTTTCTTGTTTACTTAGACTGAGACTTCTAAATTCTCCATACAACCTATTTTGAGTACCAGTGATATGACAGCAGCATCCTTCGCTAGGAGAAACAGGCTCCTTGTCCTCCCACTCCAGCTGTCTAGGAGCTAGAGCAGGGCAGGCTGGCTTCTGCTGCTTGTGCCTGCTTGCCAGGGTTCAGGGAGACACTCCATGCTTCATGTGATCCTACCAGGATTTGTGAACAATAAAG
Organism: Melanerpes formicivorus; assembly: GCF_026170545.1. Lineage (NCBI taxonomy): Eukaryota > Metazoa > Chordata > Aves > Piciformes > Picidae > Melanerpes > Melanerpes formicivorus. The sequence continues at coordinate 18,279,802 of NW_027142353.1, read as the reverse complement.
GTTCACTTTGTAGAAAACAGCCTCGATGTTTGCCTAAATATGAGAACTGATTCTAGTGACAGGAGTGTGGCTTTTAGAAAAGAAAACAAAAGGTATAGGGAAAACTGCTGAGGTAGTTCAGTGCAAAGAACCTATAAAGATACAGGAAAGGATGAGGCAGGAAGATTTTTGAGGTTCAGTCGCTTGGTAACACTAACATCCTGGAAGCATGGTGTTGCTTCCTTTTTTTGTGCTCCATTTTGCTCCCTTTCTTGTTTTAAAAGTCCTGTGTCCGTGGTCAGAAGGAAATACCACCCTAGGGTGAGAGTATAGGAAGCACACAATGGGTTTATTCACTCTGAGAATCGCAAACCACTCCACTCCTAACAACATTTTTTTTAAATGGAATGAGGAAGCTAGTAGATGTGTAAGGCACATTGTGAATGACACATTGCTAATAAAACTAATTCCCTCTCTGAACAATGGTGGATCTCACAAAAGCCTCTCTCCTTTGAATTGGAAAGCCTGAATGAACTAAGAAGTTGTGCCTCTCATACAACCTTTTTGTGTGAATGAATCATAGTTCTGATATAGAAAGTTTAAAAAGGCCTTTAAAAACAAAATACAGCAAGATAACCATAAAATTTCTGTGTAAAGCACAAAATGAGTTCATTAAGCACCCAGCCCTGCAGACACCTCAGCAAATTTTCAGTTTCCTTAGCAGCCCCATTCAAGTTAGCACAAGGAAGAGTACATAGTTTGGTGTAAGCACACACAAACCCAGGCTCCCAGGTGTGATCATCCATTCAAAACTGTGACAGTCGGTGGATGAAGGATGGAGCAACAGAGATGCTCACATCAGCTCCCTGCGGTAATTCTCACTATTAACCTAGTTCCTGTTTGATAAATGCTAAGGGGAACTCACTGCAGATAATGATCTGCTCCACTGTTTGATCCTTCAGCAGCCTAGGCCCTTGTGAATGGCCCAGCAATGTTCAAACTGATCTCTAGTGTGGTATTTAACTTGCACAGCATGGAAAGCTGAGTATATTCATCATGGACAAGATGAATTGTTCCCAAACATACATATTCTTCCCTAGCAACTTTTGATGTTAGAGTGATAACTAATGGAAAATCATAAACTTTTACTGATGGCTGATATTAAGAAATTCTTATGCTTTTCATGTTGATTAAATTACAGTACTTTCAGAAATAACTAATATTTCAGTTATTAATATATCCAACAGGGAATAACCACTAAATCATCATGACACTCTTATCATGGGTCCAAAATAAAGACTTTGTTGAAATCTAGAGGGAAATTATTTATCTATCTAGAGGGAAATCTAGAGGGAGAATTAACAATGAAGTTACAGCACAGTTCATCACTTCTGTTAACAGAAGTTTGAGGCATATAATTTATTTAACAACTGACATATTAGGAAATTAATACTAAGCTACTGCTCAATATTAGAGCATTTTTGGTTCATGAATGTCTGTAGAAGAAATGTTTCATGTCTTGAAGTTAATGGCAAAACTCTCACTGAATTGCCTGAACACGAGTTACCGGTACCACTTTTCCAAAACCATTTTGCATTTCAGAATTGGAAGCTGATTATTTGCCTGTGGGAACACCAACAGCTTCACCCCTAAGGCCATTTGTCCCTTTCCATAAAGAAGACAACTTGTCCTTGTCCCATCAGCAGCTTGTGACAATCTGCAGCAGCTTCTCAAGTGTGGTGTGCCAAGGTCCATTTCCCTTCCCCACACTGAAGATGTAGTGTGCTGGCCATGCTTTGCAGAAGCCACAGATGCTAACACTCTGTGAAGAAGGATACCCTGTCACATTGCTGGCTCTAACATGCCTCTCTATGGTGCACTGAGATATACCACAAGCTGCCTGCATGCCATCATTGACCAACTTTCCTTAGTCTTGATTTATAATCTACAGTGCAATATCTCAACTCTTTTATTGTGCCCATTCTTCATTAAGCAAACCACACATTATCATAACAAATGGCCCTCCCAGCCATCATTATTCCAGCTATTAGGTCTTCTTCAGCTCCTTCATTATTCAGTCACACATATTTGCCCTATGACTACATTTATTACTCTTATTTTGACATGTTGTATGTGAAGATGACTCAGTCATCATTATCTCCAAAGTGATTGTCTTTAAATATATGGAGGTTTTCAGTATCCATATACACTCCTTGCTCTGCAAGGCACTTCCTGCAATAAGTTTTGAATGCTTGTCTTTCCATTTCATACATATAAATTTCTTGTATTAAATCTGAGCGAAGCTAATAATCCTGAAAATGTACAAAATCAAAAAGCATTATAGTTTTAAAGCAGTAAAAATGTTAAGTAACCTTTATAAACTGTGTATTAATCTCCATTTGCATTGCCTCTGAACTTCATCACTTTCCATTTTCATTAAGACAAAACTGATGTCTGATCATAAAACCAACGAGTTGAATATTTAATGCACCTGGAGATTCTTGGCATTTAAATGAGTTGGGCTACCATAGTTTTTTCTCATGATTTTTGCTGGTCTGCTTCTATGCCTGTGCCCATTTGTCTTACATTACTGCAGCAGCACCCAGAGGAAAGAAGGAGATGGAACTGAAATAAGAGTGTCTGCCATGCCCCACACCCTGCACAATAACAGAGTCCGGGGTGCCTGCCCCAAAACTTCTCAGACCAAAAGGGCAGGAGCAGTAAAGCAGAAGAGCAGAGACCCAGAGGAGCAGCTGCAGTAGTTCCTCTGACATGCTGAGAAGCTTAGTGGCATGGTCAGGTTTAGATGCCTGGTTCCCTAGTACTCTGGTGAAAAATGAACCAAGATTGATTTTACAAAGATTCAACCTAGTCCAGCACATAGTGCTAATGCTAAGACCTTTGGCTGAGACTGATGCAAGTTTTGCTTCTTCATGGTCTTACCATTCTGCTTTTCTTTTTCTTCCTCTGGTAAGAGCTAGCCTCCCCTCCTTGCCTTTCTCCGTGCTTGCTCTTTGCTTATTTCCCTCTCCTTTAACACTGCAAGAACAAATGATGAGAAGACATTTTTATTTAAATTGCAAAAAGAACTTCTGAGCATGTTCTCTGTGAAATGTACCACATTTCTGAACACCTGATGGTGTCTTTTTCCATATGATTCATTGGTGTCCCTTGCAAAGCAGTGTGCTCCAGTGTCACCATGCCTCTGAGCTCTGCATGCCCTTGTGACTCTGAGCTTCTCCCAGCTCGTCTGGTGTCACCCTGTACTTGCCTGGGACTCAGAAGTCCTTTTCATCTTTTGTTTTAACATCTCTAACTTCAGTGAGCCATATCTGGAACGAGGTGGTGTGGCACCCTGGACCAGTGGAACAGAGCATTTGAGCAGGTACTTGGCAAAGGTCCCGCTGACTGAAGTTGTTTTCATGTTCTGCCTCAGATGGACAGAGAGCAGAGGGCTGCTAACATGAGCCTCTCATTTTTTCACAGCTTTTCACTGTGCCAGAGTCCGCTTTTCAAAGCTCTGCAGCCTGCTTTTAGGAACTACAAAATGAATGTTTTAAGATTCATGCTAATTATGTCTTTTATTATGCTTCCAATGCTAATCCTTTATACCTTGCCCTCCTTGACCACCTTCTTTACTTCCTCTCACATGCTGAGTGGACTTGTATAGTTGTAATTTTTAGAAGAGTGAACTTTTGAAGTCTGCGTTGCACTTTATCTTTGCTTTATGGCATTGTAAAGCACCCTGGTCAAAGATATTTAGATATAAAATGACTCCATTTATATTAAATATATGACACGAATAGGATGTCCTTACTTTTATTCCTCCTAATTTTAGTTCAAAGACTCTTTCAATGCAGTACAGATATGCCTTTGCCAAATAAAAGAGTTCCACTTGGTAACTGGCACTTAAAAGAGGAAAGGGGGAAATGGCAACAAACACTACCCTTCAGACAGCTTCAAAAGCTGTCACAAAGACTTCCATGCATTTGTATCCCTGAAAAAAAGTAATTATTTTATCGTCAAATTTAGCAGTTTGAAGAGAGAAGTTAACTATTTTGCCTTAAGGTGAATTCCGGAAGTGGAGAAGCAACACTTCATAGAACAGTTTGGGTTGGAAGGGACAATTAAAGGTCATCTAATCCAACCCTGCTGCAGTGTGTAAGAATAGGGACATCTTTAGCTAGATCAGGCTATTCAGAGTCCCATACAGCCTGACTTTGAAGGTCTCCAGAGATGGGGTATTTACCACCACTCTGAGCAACCTGTGCCGGAGTTGCAAAAACAATTCTTCCTTATATCTAGTCTGAATGTACTCCCTTTCAGTATAAATCCTTGTCCAGTCATGACTGACCCTGATGAAAGGACTGTCCACATCTTTCTTGTAGGTTCCTTTTAAGTATACTGCAAGGTCACAATAAGATCTCCCTGAAGCTTTCTCTTTTCCAGGCTGGACAACCCCAACTCTCTCAGCCTTTCTCCACAGCACACATGTTCCAGCCCTCTGATAATTTTTGTGGCCCTTGTCTGGACAGGTTCATGTCCTTGTGCTGAGATCTCCAGAGCTGGACACAGTGATGCAGAAGTGGTCTCACCAGAGCTGGGTAGAGTGACAGAATTACCTCCCTTGACCCACTGACCACAGGTTTCACAGATACAGTTTTCCTAGATATGTTCCTTAGCCCATAGTCCAATAACACAGCCCAAAAAATGGGAGTCAGATTTGCATAGCAAAAGCTGTTCCCAGTTATACATGCCCTTTTAGACAGGCCCAGCTTAGCAGGGATGGTGTGCTGGCCTGCTGGCATGGACATCTTAAAATATTAGTACCTTGCAAAATATATCTCCCAAATGAAGTGACTCTTTAGGTATGTACTTTACCATCACTGCTGAAATCAAATCTCCTTCCATGATATATCTAAATGAGCAGCCAGAGCATGATCCATTCTATATATTTGATTTAGCCAACACTCCTTCTCTATAAATCTGTGTACTTCAAGGAAAACGCAGATATTAAAAAGAAGACAAAAATCCAAACTACTTCATGAAACATGCAGTCCTGAAACTTAGGTTTGCCTGAGCAGGCAGCAGTCAGAAACAAAACTCTCATCCTTTCTCTTTTGTCCTTGCATGGCCTTTTCTAGTTTCCCTGCTTTTCTTTTTGGCCAGGCTCTTCCAGCAGCTTTTCTGAATCATGTGTTATTTCATTTGACATTTTGGGTCCTGTGCTGCGTCACTGATCACAGAGAGGAATTTGACAACCTAGCTTCCAGGCTAGTTTGGTACCTGAGATAAATGCTGTGCACTCAATCAAGCACTTCTCTATTTTGTGTGTGTGTGTGTTTGAACTACATAATGTAATCCAAACAAAACGCAGAACATATAATTTAACAGCATACGACCAGCAATATGCTTCAGCATCTCAGATGAATTTGTAGTTTGGCCCAGTAGTTAACACAAGATTACAGAGGTTTTCAAGAAATTATTGCATATTCTTTGGCTGTATAGGAAGGAGAGTTTGAAGGTTTATGGTTTCTCAGTGTAATTTTCATGTATAATTATTATTGAAAATTAGTTTGAAGAGGGTGTTGGCATTTCCACTGCAGTATAAACTTAGGCTAGTGTAGCAGTTTGGGCTGGGTGCCCTCTGCCACGGGGGGTGCTTCCTGTGTTCAGAAGTCCAGCCCAGTGGGTAGACACAGGAAACCAGGTATTTCCTGCCATAATTCTCTGCACCACTATAAGATCCAGCGCAGGGTCTGGCACTTTCTCTTTCTTCCCCTCGCTGTCACCTGGTAACTGGGGGAGATGTCGCCCGGCCATGGGCCTGGCTAGGCCCAAGGCCATGGGGGGATGGGCAGTCTCTTATCTGGCCAGCTGAGACTAGCCTAGTGGTGGTGGTGGGGGGAAGAAGGAGCCCTGGGGGTCTTGGGTGCACCCTCAGGTGGGGATGGGATGTTTCTGGTTGTGCTTTGGGATCTCTTTTGTCACTACGCTTCTGGCTCTCTGTAAACATTCACTGCTTTCCATTTAAACTTTCCATCACTTTTGCAATCCGTTTGTCTGAGTTGTTATGTTTTGCCCATGTTGGGGAGGGGTTCTGCCTCAACCCATTGCAGCTACTTTTTCTTCCACTTGTAATGATTATTTTCCTATCCATTTTGAAATCTTGTTTTACAGTTAAACTGGGGACTGGGGCAAAAGTTGGTTAGTAATGTTTTCAGGGGGTGTCAAGGGTAGAGGGGAAGGCCAGGCCTTCTCCTCCCCCTGTAAGTAAAGGGAAGAAAATTGAAAGGAAAAAAAACCACAGCCGAATTAGCAAAAGATTGTGTGCTGCATTTACAAGTGGGGCTGCAGGATATATATATACACAATTTACAATATTTACAATATATACACAGAAATATACAACAAAGTAACACAGAATGAGATTCCCTTCCCCTGTCTGGAGGAAGGGTTTCCCCCTGTACCCCCTTCTCTCCCCTTTTTCCCCAAAGAGGGTTAGAAGGAGAGAAAAAAAGAGCAAATGTTAATTAAAAGTAGTTATGTGTTAGAAGAGGCCTTATCTGCTCAAGGTCAGTCTGGCCAAAAGCCCAGAAGCCGCAAGCTGCAAAAGGAGAAAGTGCAAGACCGAGACTAGTCCCACTGGGAATCAAAACTTAAGGCAGTGCTTCTGCTTCTCCACCAATGAAATTAGTTTAGACCTGTCTTGTTTATAAAACATTCGGCCATGGTGTCCCTTTGTTAAAGGCATCGCCTCAAACGGTCACAGGGAGATGGTTATTTCCCTTTTTCCTTTAGGGCAGCAACAGCCAATATTCTCTTTATAATCAACCTAGGTGCAGACTGCTTTAATATTCTGACAGCTCAATATAGATCTCAAGCAGAAAGGAAAATGTAATTTGTGGTTTTGGTGTTAATATTTATTTGGGGGTATATCAATTAGGAAATCTATGGTTAAAGTCTGTATGGATTTCCTGTGGTTTGACTTGGAACTGTCACCTTAGATTTCCTGAGAAATCTGCAGTATGTTTCGAGCAGCTTGCTGTTGTTTATCTGGCAAAAATTTTAGTTCAAAGTGGCCTAAGGGAGAAAACAGTTACTATTATATCTGGCTTCAGGTTTACAGTGTTACAGTCTAGGCCAGGTGTATTTTCTGTAATTTCCTTGAGTCTATCGAACATGACATGAATATTTTTCTGACATGGAACTGAGCATTCAAAGGATGCATCAGTCTAGTGCTATGCTTCAATATATAATGAGTGTTGCAAGCAACATTGACATCAGAAAAATTACTGCATTTACTTCAGCATGCTAATAGTTTGGATTTTGTTAACTGCCAGAATCAGATCTTTGTTAGTGCTCTGCATCTACAGGTGTGAAGGACTGACAAAGAACAGGGCATTGTCAGGCCAGTGCATCCAGCTGATTCACACAGAAGAACAATCTCTCAGTGTCATCGTCAAATTCAGCTGCTCACTACATGAAGCTGAAATCCATGACATGGTTCATTTATCAGCTGTTGAGCACATTCACATAATGTAGCTCATTCTCTGTGTGTTGCCCACTTCACGTATGAATGTGCATTCACTTGAAAAGTCCATGAATACTTTTACAACACAGACATTGTAGTGTGATGCCCTCAGTTTATCCACATAGATCTAGGATTTGCATGGCAGCATGAATTAATCAGAAACAGAATGGCTTTCAACTTGAAAAGATCCCAAGATGCTCTTAAGAAGATTTAGCCAGTTCTAGTCATCCAAAAAGAACCCCAAACAATTGAAAAATCTGAATGTTTGTTGCTGCCAATTTCTTCCAAACTGAAGCTGAAGAAGAACCTCCTTTTTCCCCCATCTAGAAATGCACAGAGAAAAAATCCTCAGAAAAAAATGTGCACACAAATATTAGTTAGAATAGAATAGAATAGAATAGAATAGAATAGAATAGAATAGAATAGAATAGAATAGAATAGAATAGAATAGAATAGAATAGAATAGACCAGGTTGGAAGAGACCTTCAAGATCATTGTGTCCAACCTATCATCCAACACCACCTAATCAACTAAACCATGCAACCAAGCACCCTGTCAAGTCTCCTCCTGAACACCTCCAGTGATGGTGACTCCACCACCTCCTCGGGCAGCCCATTCCAATGGGCAATCACTCTCTCTGTGTAGAACTTCCTCCTGACCTCCAGCCTAAACATCCCCTGGCACAGCTTGAGACTGTGTCCTCTTGTTCTGGTACTGGCTGCCTGGGAGAAGAGACCAACTTCCACCTGTCTACAACCTCCCTTCAGGTAGTTGTAGAGAACAATAATGTCACCCCTGAGTCTCCTCTTCTCCAGGCTAAGCAACCCCAACTCCCTCAGTCTCTCTTCACAGGGTTTGTGTTCCAAGCCCCTCACCAACTTTGTTGCCCTTCTCTGAACACATTCCAGCAAGTCAACATCATTTCTAAACTGAGGGGCCCAGAACTGGAAACAGGACTCGAGGTGTGGTCTAACCAGTGCAGTGTACAGGGACAGAATGACATCCCTGCTCCTGCTGGCCACACTGTTCCTGATGCAAGCCAGGATGCCATTCGCCTTCCTGGCCACCTGGGCACACTGCAGGCTCATGTTCAGCCTACCATCAACCAGCTCCCCTAGGTTCCTCTCTGCCTGGCCACTCTCCAGCCACTCTGACCCCAGCCTGTAGCACTGCATGGGGTTGTTGTGGCCAATGTGCAGAACCCGGCACTTGGATGTGTTAAATCTCATGCCGTTGGATTCTGCCCATCTGTCCAGCCTGTCGAGGTCCCTCTGCAGAGCCTCTCTACCCTCCAGCAGATCAACTCCTGCCCCCAGCTTGGTGTCATCAGCAAATTTACTGATGATGGACTCAATGCCCTCATCCAGATCATCAATAAAGATGTTAAAGAGCATGGGGCCCAGCACTGATCCTTGGGGCATATCACTAGTGACTGGCCGCCAGGTGGATGTGGCACCATTCACCACCACTCTCTGGGCTCGGCCCTCCAGCCAGTTCGTAACCCAACGCAGTGTGCTCCCGTCCAAGCCGTGGGCTGACAGCTTGGCCAGGAGTTTGCTGTGGGGGACAGTGTCAAAGGCCTTGCTGAAGTCCAGGTAGACCACATCCACAGGCCTCCCCACATCCACCAGGTGGGTCACCTGATCATAGAAGGAGATCAGGTTGGTGAGGTGTATTAGAGATGTTCTTATAGTCGCAATAGCTTGCAGATATAGGGAAGGCAAGGCTGGCAGGTAGAATGAATACTCAATAACCTAGTATAAAGTAACCAACAAAAGGTTACCTTAAGACTGTTTTCTGTTTATCTTCATCACTAACTTTAACACCTATTAATCTCTAGAGTAAAAAGGTGTGTGTCATGTGAAACAAAATCATGCTACTTGCTGAATAAAATGCAAGAACGCTGTAATCCTATCCCTGTTTTATAACTAGATAGGCCTACTGTATTTCCTCAGATCTGTCCTCATGCCATAATTGTCTTTAATCAACATATTAAGTGCTGTGAGGGCAGAGTTAGTGCCTGGCTATCTTCACGGTTGGTGGAGGGAAGAAGCCCTTTGCATTTTCAGTTACTGAATCCTCTACATCTACTGCAGAGGTCCAGAACAGATTTGTTTCAGGTACAGAAAAAAAACTTTGGTCTGGCCTTCAGCCAGCCCAAGACTTACTCTGAAGCCAAAAAAAAAAGCAGAGATGTTCCTTATGGCATTACAGACCTATAGACTTCGCCACATCCTACTCTTTCTTCTGTAGTCATAAAAACCTTCCTGACTGACTCTGTGCCTCCAGCACTAGAAGAGAATGGCCAAAGCAAACACACATCAGTACCCCTTCCAGTAGACTGAAAGAGACCCTGCTTTCCTTGGGAAGGAAGGAGGATGTGCTATCACAGCTTACTACAAGATCCTTGCTCTTTGGACCAGGACACATATTTGTCAAAACTTGTCAGCTTTTTAGTCAGTAGTATATAATTTTATTGCTATAAATCTTTATTGTTCTGATGTGGTCAAAACCAGCAATTCACAGACCTATGTAAGAATGCAGGACAAAACCCAAATAGGACATAAATAAATAAATAAATAAATAAATAAAATTACAAAATGTGGAAGAGACAAAAGACAGTTACATTCTTCTAGCTGCAATTCAGGACCTTTATTTCATCATTCCCAGATGTTGTATGGGTGGGAGATAAAAATACATATGAAGAAAGGACTCTAAGTATTCCAGTGGTAAAATATATAGTGTACTGGGTGGCTGCCTCTCAGTAAGAGATGTGAGCATATAAACCTATTGCAACATGACTGTGTGGAAACACCAGAAACCACCCGCATTCCCTGCAATATCCTGAGAAATCCTGGGGGGCCAGATCAGCTACAGGGCTTGCCAGAAAAAAAAATAATAATAATAAAAAAAATCAACATTAAAAAAAAATCTGAGAACAAAGGTTCAAATGTAGTTTTACTTGTTAGTAGAAAAATATTCTGTAAATTCTAATATTTGGATACTTCCTGTTTGCTCCTTTCTCTTATTCTTCTTCCATTGAATTGTACAATATCTATCTAGTTCAGTCTAGACTCGTAGTTGGAGGCTGGGTGAGACACTATGGGCATCTCAAAAGTCACTAGAAACCTGTGTCAAGGCAATTCAGTTGAGCCCACAGCATTATCATCAGGAGGAGCTGAAGGGACCTCTGGTCTTCATTGGCTCTATCATTACATCCCTATCGCTTACAATGGGGTACAGGCACTAATACTTTACAGCTTAAACTGGGGTATCCAAAGATGCCCATGCCCAGCCTGGTTCCAACTCTGACAGCTGCAATCAGGACAGAAGGACTTTGAAGGTCAGCTTCTCTAGTGGTGAAAAGAAGGATGGAACATTCGAATGCAAGCATTAAACTTTTTTTTTGGGGGGGAAAGACTGGGTTTATCTGAGAAGAGATGAAGCATATCAAGAATCATGCCTGGGACAATCAGGTGGCCTCTGTGGAGAAATTTGACTCTTTCATCTCTGGGCTGAGGCATATCTAGTAGAACCACAGATAGTGCATGACTCAGTGAAAGATTATGATGTCCAACGATGGATTTCCAAATATGTTAAAAACCTTCAAGATTTAGTGACCTCCCCAGTAATGTGGTCTGGAGTGCCAGAAACACAGGTTCCACAAAGTGACCGGGGATGTGCTCAGGCAGCCAAGAGGGCCAATGGCATCCTGGCCTGCATCAGGAACAGTGTGGCCAGCAGGAGCAGTACACTGCCCCTGTACACTGCACTGGTTAGGCCACACCTTGAGTACTGTGTCCAGTTCTGGGGCCCTCAGTTTAGGAAGGACGTTGACTTGCTGGAACGAGTCCAGAGAAGGACAACAAAGTTGGTGAGGGGCTTGGAACACAAACCCTGTGAAGAGAGACTGAGGGAGCTGGGGTTGCTTAGCCTGGAGAAGAGGAGACTCAGGGGTGACCTTATTGCTCTCCACAACTACCTGACGGGAGGTTGTAGACAGGCAGATGATGGTCTCTTCTCCCAGGCAGCCAGTACCAGAACAAGAGGACACAGTCTCAAGCTGTGCCAGGGGATGTTTAGGCTGGAGGTCAGGAGGAAGTTCTACACAGAGAGAGTGATTGCCCATTGGAATGGGCTGCCCGATGAGGTGGTGGAGTCATCATCACTGGAGGTGTTCAGGAGGAGACTTGATGGGGTGCTTGGTGCTATGGGTTAGTTGTTTAGGTGGTGTTGTATTGGTTGATGGGTTGGACGCGATGATCTTGAAGGTCTCTTCCAACCTGGTCTATTCTATTCTATTCTATTCTATTCTATTCTATTCTATTCTATTCTATTCTATTCTATTCTATTCTATTCTATTCTATTCTATTCTGCTGGAGGAAATGAGCACTGTTGACACCAGGCACAAACTCAGTGACAGTTTTTAATGTGCTTTCAATAGGAAGGTGGGTACAAAAGATGAAAAAAGATAAAAGCAGCATCACCAATGAAACTGAGAGTGTTGCAACGTGGACAAGAAAAGCAAAACTCAGAGAGCTGAAGGTACTCATCTCAAAAAGAACATGGATGCACAGCAGCATGTCTTCAGGACATTTTCTCATTCAGAAGTGGTGTTATTGGAAGAGAGTGTAGAAAATGGGGCATTTCATGCCACATTTTCTAAGAAAATGGGAATATAGTCTGTGCTATGGTAAATGATTACTTCTGGTCTCAGTCACTCTGGCAGATAAATGTTGCAGTCTCTGTCAGACAAGGCTTTAGAATAAACTTCAAAGGTAAGAACAATACAAGATATTGAGAAGAATGTAAAACAGGATTCAAGCCTCTATAAATTTCTCAAAGGTACACTATTTGTGATATTTTTTTCTTAATGGAATTGATTTTTCAGACAAAGGAGATATACCTGCTGGTTTTTAAAGCCTATGGTTCTTTGTAACATTGGGTTAGAAAATATAAGGTAGAAAAGAGTAAACAAACAGAATATGAAGTTAGTGAAAGAGAATTGTTGGGTAGAGGGGGTTTTATGAGCAGAGTTCAAGGTTCAGTCTTGGGATCAATCTTTTTTAATATTTTCATAAATAAATGTGATGCAGAGTGAGAATGTGCTATTGAAACATGCTACAGATACCTTAGGTACAAGGTTTTAAATAGCATTGGGGGGGTGGGGGGATGGGGTTGGGGAAATGAATGACTTTGCAGATTCCTGAAATGGAATTACATGCAAAAGCTTGAAAGGTGGGGATAATGTACATCCAGAAAAATAACAAGATTTTGTGCTATAAACCAGGGGGGCTATGTAGAAAGGACAAAGGAAGAAAAGGACCTGATAGTATTAATTATCATCTTGATTACGACAGGTTACCCATTTGATGAGGCTGTGAAAAATGCAGATGCAATCTTTAAATATTAGTATGTCTTGCAGAAATGGAGGAGTATTAATGTCACTGCATTAGGCATCAGTGAGATACCATCTGTACTGCTGTGTACTGTTGGATATACAAGTTCAAGAAAGATGAATGTGAGCCAAAAGAGACTATTGGGAAGGTTATATATAAAGGATGTATTAAGAATATATATATATATAAAACCAGTATATCAGAGTTGGAGTAATTAATACCATGTTTTTCTCAGCCTAAAGAAGACAAAGCTGGGACAGTGGGAATATCCTGTCTGTGCAAGAGCAAAGAATTGAGAGAGAGCAGAATAATAACATAGTTGCAATAACACTGAAGATAAAGTGGCAAGAAAAAGCATGGGAGCAACAATAGCTAAAGATCAGGCTAAAAGATTTTTGGAGTTCCCTTTGTCCTGTGCACTGCAGATTGTGCTTACTTTGGTGTCTGGTGTCAGCAAGCTGCACATGGTCAGTGCAGTTGTCCTGCTTCTTCCAGCCCTTATAAACAGTCCTTTCACAGTAGAAAAATAAAGAATTTAGACATCACAAATCCAAGTAAGAACAACATTAGTGCATGTGGCTCACTAAAATGTCAGTGACAGTCCTGGGGGATATAGGAGCAAAAGGATGTGACTACTTTCTGCCAAGGAGCCAGAGAATGAGTGACCTTTCTGTGGGTGGCATAAGATCTGTCAAAAAATCTCATCAATGAGCCAGTGTGATATGCCAGCCAAGAAATCCTGTGCAAGCCTTAAAGGATAATGAGTTATGATATCACCATTGACTCTACACAGCAAAAAACAGAGATCTCTCCTTATGGAGCCATGGAGAATCCACATCGGAGGCTGAGGTTGCAGCAGAACTTAGAAGAACGATTGCTGGTGGCTGCTGGTGGCCAGGCCAGGTACAGCAAGGTATGACAAGGCAAGCAAATCTAGCTCTCTAATATGCTCTGGTCCTTGACAGATTATGCTTTATGTATGGTATTTACAATCAGCTATATTTGAGGCTAGGAATATATTACTTCTTTTAAAGCATCAAAAGAAGCACTATTTTAGTATGTCTGTTTGGTAACCTTATACATCACTGGCACAAATAATTTTATTCCTCGTAATATGTAAATAAGTAGATATAGGAAGCACTATTTGAATGAACCAAACAAAAGAGGGGACTGTGGAGGTTACTTTGCAATAATTCTGAATATGGAGATGCCTGTCAGCCCTCCTCCTTTCTTGTATCAGCCTTTCTCTGCATACCCTCTTGAATATTTTAGCATATAGCTGTTTTCCTCCATCCTGCATATTTCACAGTATCACAGTATCACAGTATCACTTAGGTTGGAAAGGACCTCGAGGATCATCGAGTCCAACCTGACACCGCAGACCCCATGACTAGACCATGGCACCAAGTGCCACGTCCAATCTCCCCTTGAACGCCTCCAGGGTCGATGACTCAACCACCTCCCTGGGCAACCCATTCCAATGCCGAATGACTCGCTCGGTGAAGAACTTCCTCCTCACCTCGAGTCTGAACCTCCCCTGGCGCAGCTTGAGACTGTGTCCCCTTGTTCTGGTGCTGGTTGCCTGGGAGAAGAGGCCAACTCCCTCCTGGCTACAACCACCCTTCAGGTAGTTGTAGAGGGCAATGCGGTACAAATTGTTCTCCCAATACTTTAGAACCACGTGACTCAGATGCCATAAAACTGCCCACAGCTTTTAGGTCCTGGAGCTAAAGGGTGTCCAGATATCCTCAGATTTGCTTGGGATCTCACTGGCACTGAAAACTAGCATGGGAGGAAACCAAAACACTGTAACTTATAGGATTGATGTTTGTTCTGCACCCAAGGCTATTCTCATTGGGTCACATTCCAGGTGTGTTTGCTTCCTCTTTCCATATTTACATTCTGTACACAGAATTGGTGCATAGACACCACTAGCTGAGGGCTCTTCATGATTTCCTGTATAGAACAAGATCATACTTCCTCTGGGGAGCAGAAAATGTGAGAGCCGCAGTGCAGACAGAAAAAAAATGGTGAGGGTATCTTTGTATCTTTGTAGTGTTTACCTGTCACTAAGCAGTTAAAGAAATGAAGAATTAAAAGGCAAATCAAGCAGGGGATCTGGAACCAAGAGCAGTCTAAAATGTTCATGTTTTAAGAAGCACACAAAAACATTCAAAAAATAAAGAAGAAAAAAAGTCAAAACCATAAGAGAAGGAATAATTTCTAGTTCTTTGATAGATTGCATTTGTCAGTGCTTGCCAGCACTGGCCTGATTCTGAACCTTAAGGGTTGTTGGAAAACTCCTGCTGACTTCACAAAACCCAGAGCTTGTCTGGTGCTGAGTACAGCTCAACCCTCATATTCTGATTGCTTATCTCATTCCAATACACTGCAGCTTCTTAGCATACAGTATTGCATTTCCCTGGGCTTACAGGGTAGCTTTTGGTGTATTGAAAGAGGCTGATCTGGAAGGTAAGCAAAATATTGAATCTCTGAAGCTAAATGATGAGAATCAATCAACTGGGGGGAAGTCAAACTGAGTGAGAGGAAAGGGTAGGAAAAAGCATCTGGAGTGTATTTTAAACTCTAAACAATTTAATGTATATAATCATGGCATGTAATCCACATGGGACAAATCTTGCACCAATCTTTCAGGGAAAGTTCCCGCTTACATCACTTGCTCTGTGCCTGTAAGGTCATGGAGGTTGTTGCCTTCCCAGAGCTTCTAAGTCTTCTATGTCTATACTATATATACATATATATATATATGTAGGATGATACTTCCCATGGGAGAGCATCTCTGGATGGTGGGAAAGATTATGTATTTCAGTGACTCTGAGAGCTAAGCCAGTAACAGGGGTTAACTCTTGACAGGACTACTCAGGCCTCAGACAGGAAGCTAAACTGCAGAAATACAGGAAAGCACGCACTAGCTGGTAAGCAGGGATTGCAGAGGCCTCACTCACACAGCAAGACTCAGGCTATTGCATCTGATAATGCATGGGAGGTAAACTTCTGCTAGAATTAAAAGCATGGAGAAAGAGATAACATGTCATCACCTTCTCTTGGACCAAATCTTCTCCACCCCTACTGCATGATGAAGATGCTGCAAACAGCAAGGTTGCCTTTTTCTTTCCTCCTGGCAATGTCCAGGTTTTTTCTTTATGCACTGGGTTTAAAACCTTCACATGCGCATGCATGTACATTGGTATGAGGTTTATGTAAATTCTTTAGTTATTAGTTACAGCTGGGGGCATATTTTTATTTGACATACTGTTGAATAGCTCTGGTTTTGCGACTTTTCTGGTTTTGAACCCAGTGCATTGTAACCATGCACAAAAATATGGAAGATGGATTTAAGCAGTCACTAGCAAAGCTTGACTGATGTCTCTTGAGGGTTTTCATACTCAAAAGTGAATGGCTGAGTGCATCCTGTCATCACTCAGGATGAATTTGCACTCTAAATCAAATCACAATACATTAAAACAAGAAAGACATTTTAGGGTACAAATTGTTCTCCCAATACTTTAGAACCACGTGATGTGTTCTGTGTACTCTGACTGTTTAAATATACAAACACACTCACAAACACACACATATATGGATACACACACACGTATACACTGAGGAGTTATGAAAAGGAGGCTCAGGGGAGAACTTATTGCTGTCTACAACAAACTGAAAAGAGGTTGTAGACAGGTGGAGGTTGGTCCCTTCTCCCAGGCAACCCGCAACAGAATAAGAGGACACGGTTTCAAGCTGCGGCAGGGGAAGTTTAGGCTTGAGGTAAGGAGAAAGTTCTTCACAGAAAGAGAAATTGGCCATTGGAATGTGCTGCCCAGGGAGATGGTGGAGTCACTGTTCCTGGAGGTGTTCAAAAAAAGATTGGACATGGCACTTGGAGCCATGGTTTAGTTGTTATGAGGTATTAGGTAATAGGTTGGACTTGATGATCTCTGAGGTCTTTTCTGTAGTGGGTTGAAGTTTCTTTCCAACATTAACCTTGCCAGACCAACTCAGCTAGAAGCAATCTGATTGATTCTATGATTCTGTGAAGAGCACAATGGCAGAGATGGGGTTACCACACATTGTCTTAACCCTCATGGCTGACTGAGAAGCTCCTCAGATAGGTAACCAAGGTGATGGCCATACTGCTGTACAAGTGAATCTCCAGCACACATCTTTAAGGCAAGTAATATACATAAATTATTTGTCTGAGAGTTTTCTGCAGTCTTGCTGGAGAGCTCCGGGGAGAAGACCTTATGAAAGGACCAGAACAAAAAAAAATATTCTGGTGGGAAGAAAAGCTCCCTGCTGTTTTGGATATTTCTGTGGAAGGGTAAGGATGTTGAAACCCAGGAAAAATTGGGACAAAATGTGAGCTGGCTGCTAGGCTGAGCCTTCGAAGAGGCTGACCACCAGCTGTGCTGCAGAGCAGCAGTCACCAGAGAGGCTTTCAGCCAAAGACATTTTCTGCCATGGCCCATGTGGGATGTCCCACAGGAAGGGTTGCAGGGAGGTGCCTTCCCTTCATGGTTACCTTCTGAGCCTGAGGAAACTGGCACTCAGTCCAGCCTCCTGTTCGCTTTCATCTATAGATCTGTTGTAAAAGAAACATCTACGGATTTGTTTTGGGCTTGTGCCAACTTGCTACAGATTCAGATGCTAGCACTATGATTATCTCCCTCACAGACCTCCTCTGGCAAGAGGGTTGTATTGTCTTGGTACAGTCTGCAGGATGTGGCTTGCTGTCATCACACCCATAGCAGTATAAATTACTGCCATATCCTCAGGACGATGTGACAAATCCTTTACACTGGCTGAGTCAGTCTGAGGCTCTCCAAGGATTCCAGCTTAATTTTCAGTCTTGAATACACAATCCACATTATAACAGAGCTGTTCAAAAATAATGTGTGTAAGAAAACTGTGTGTTTGTTTAGTTAATGACCACTGAGGATTCTACCTTTGGGGGTGCATAACTTTCAATTATCATTACATTTATGTGTTTCGTGAGGTGGCTCTTGCACCAAAGGCAATTAAGATGAAGCGTGTGTTATGTCTGCTAGTCAGCTAGCTGGGCAGATAATCTCCTGATGTTCTGCATTTTCAGGGGAAATACAGTAGTGTAAAGGGTCCAGCTGCAAAGACCACAGCTGCCTCAAAATGCTTGTACAATCTCAGCTACTTCAATCAGCCTGGCTACATTAAAACACACTTCTTTCTCCCAGGCTAATTTACCTCTCTGTGCTCTTCACAATTCTCTCCCATTGCAATGACTTAATCAAAGCTGGGAAACCAGGCCTTGCAGCAAAGAAAGGGAAATTTTTAATAGGAATTTTATAGGTGGGGAAATAAAAGGCCATCTGTGCCAAAAGTCAAGATTGCTGCAGTCTCATTAGCAGATCACAAGCTATAATGTCTTCTCTGCTTTTAAAAACACAGACAAATTCCTACAGGCACATAAAAAAAGAGGAAGGGGCAGTTTAGGCTGAGCAGGGATCAACAGATATATTTCAGAAGGCAGAATTTTAAGTAAATAGTTTGAGATTACTACTGCCACAATAGCAAGAGAAAAAGAGATGGAAAAAACTATCTTCCCAAAGTTTCAGAAGAGTAAACTCCCTGTCAAAAAACACATGATAAAGCAGTACTTTGGAGCAAGACACGCACTGCTTAAGCTTGGGCATGTGCCCATGTGTTGATGTGTGTGTATATGTATAGGCACATGTGACGTGCTCTCCATTCATAAAACATTAGCCATTTGCTATATGTCTTGGAAGATAAGAGCAGATTCTCCTCCCCCAACTTTGTATAGATGATGGAATTGGCTTGAGAGATCTTTGGAACAACAAATAATATTGGTTATAAGCTTGCTGGCTTTAGCATAATAATAATAATAATAATAATAATAATAATAATAATAATAATAATAATAATAATAAACAACTAGGTTGGAAGAGACCTTCAAGATCATCGCATCCAACCCATCAACCAATCCAACCCACCTAAACAACTAACCCATGGACCTCCCTGCTCCTGCTGGCCACACTGTTCCTGATGCAGGCCAGGATGCCATTCGCCTTCCTGGCCACCTGGGCACACTGCAGGCTCATGTTCTGCCTACCATCAACCAGCGCCCCCAGGTCTCTCTCTGCCTGGCCGCTCTCCAGCCACTCTGACCCCAGCCTGTAGCACTGCATGAGGTTGCTGTGGCCAATGTGCAGAACCCGGCACTTGGATGTGTTCAATCTCATGCCACTGGATTCTGCCCATCTGTCCAGCCTGTCGAGGTCCCTCTGCAGAGCCTCTCTACCCTCCAGCAGATCAACTCCTGCCCCCAGCTTGGTGTCGTCAGCAAATGTGTTTACCACAGCAAAGACAAGCTCTGTGGATTCCTGCATTATTTTGCTTGCTTAGCTTCTGTAGTGCCTGCATTGTACTGCAGTACAAAACAGCCTCCTGTGGCATATAATAAATGTATAAAGATGACATTTACTAAGAGTCCTCACTCAGACAATGAGATAAAGGAAGAATTGAACCCTGTTTGTAAAAAGAAAGGCACTATTAATGGAAACGGGGGTGTATAGAAGTGCATGTAAGATCACTGCTAACTTGAAGGATTATCGAACACGGCAAGCCTCTGATGGCATCAAGCATGCAGCATTCCCAAAACGAGCACGGTTCATTCCTTGGTGATGTGCTACCTCAAAAAACAGGTAATAAATGAATGTCAGTGTCGTAGGGTTGGAAGGCAAAGGCCTCCTCCCCCCGGACAAGTGAAAGGAAAAAAAAAACTCACAGCTGAATTAGCAAAACAGTGGATGCTGTATATTTACAAAGCAATACAGGATATGCAGGGGAATATACAAATTTACAATATTTACAATATATACAAAAATATACAATAAAGTAGCACAGAAATGAGAGTTTCCTCCCTCTGCTGAGGGGATTCCCCACCTCTGCTCCACCTTCTCTCCCCCTTTCCCCAGAGAGGGTTAGAAAGAGAGAAAAGAGAAAAAAGTTAGAAGCAGTTATGTGTTAATTGGAAAGCAGTTATGTGTTAATTGGAAAGCAGTTAATACAGGCCTTGCAGCTTATCAGTTTCAAGGCCAAGCCTTGGCCGAAAGCCCAGAAACAGCGAGCTGCTCCCACCGAAGGAGGGGGAAGACAGACTGACCAGAAAAGTGCAGGAATGCCCAGGATACCTTGCTGCACTCCCAGTTCAGAAGGTGCTTCCTCCCAATCTACCAATGAAATTAGTTTAGATCCGTCTTTCGTTTACAAACATCCAACTACAATACTCCCTTACTTAAGGGGACAGCCTCAAACGGTCACAGTCAGCTTTGTTCCTACAGCAAATCAGCCTTCCTCTTCCAGGAGGATATAAAAAATATTTAGCCAGATAGTCCTTGCTCCAGATGGGTCTGTGGCTTCACTATGTTCCTCATGCAGACCTCATGAAGACTGTTCAGCTTCCTTTTGCTAGCCCTGTGTTACACATCCCTCTGTTCAGTTCTTTGTCAGGGAGCACAGAGCCAGTAATGCACTCATACACTTGTCCTATTTACAAGGGTTCGGTTTGTTTGGATGTTTGGGGGTTTTTTTTGGTGTGGGGTTTTGTGTTTTGTTTGTTTGTTTTTGCTGTGTTCCCATCCACCAGGCATTCCTGCTTTCTGGCCCCTCATCTTGTTTCCAGGATTGTCCATGCTAGTGTTCCTTGTAGCACTGTGAGATCATATCCTGAAGGGAAACTGGTGCAAGACAGTTTCCCATTTGAATAATCTTTTTGTTCAAGCAAGAAGGATGGTTCCTTTCTGTCATCCCTACAGGCTCTTTTCCAGTGACAAACCTGAATTTTATAGCATTTGTTATGATGATGAATTTTCAAGCAGAGACCATCAAATCATGTAAATCAATATAGCTTTGCTGGCTTCAGAAGAGCCATGCAGATTTACTTCAATGAGTGATGTATCCTTTTCGGTCTGCCTTAACAGGACACTTCTCTCAGAAGCAAATTAAATATAGTGGAATTTCAGACAGTTGGGTGACTCCCTAGATTGCATCTTTTATTTCTTCTGTATTATTTTTGTCATTATCCTTGCATTCCCTATAGGGCTTTCTGCCTGACTTAATGCAGTTACGATTCAGCCTTGCTGAAAACTGTTTTAACTTTGACACATAACACATACCATATCTGTGACTTCTGCACTTCTGTTACTCAGTTAGAAAAATTAGCTTTGGAGCTGGTGGTTTCCCACTGACTATTTCTGAGGAGTCTGAAGATAAGGCTTCCTCTCCAGTTCCACCCACTGGGAAATCATTAGCACAATTCCCTTACAGACATGAACACCCTGTAACATGCTGTTCCCAGGCATTCTCCTGCTTCCTGGATTGCTTTGCTATCATGGAAATGTGATTGTATTTTCCTTTTTTTTTTTTTCCATTGGTATTTTGCTCTCAGGCAAGCTCAGAGTTTGTTGCAATATGCTAGAATAACATGTCCTAGTTCTAGAGGCTGTAGACTATCATGAGCATAATTGGATCTATATTGAGCCTGTGATTCTTTAAGGCTTTTCTCTACATTTTGCACCATATCTTCTCCCATCTGGTGACATGCCTCTGAGAGCTATCAATGAGCTGAGAAACCTATTTGTCCTTAAGCTGCTATTCTGTTTCCTTTTTATAACATTGGCAATAAAAGTCAAGTGCCAAAGCTGGTCCATTTTTAATTTTCAATTCAATTAAGCACATAAGAAAAAAGGATTCATACTTGGCAGTTGCAGCCAAAAGATCCTGGTTAAAATAATCACACACAGAAGACATTCAGGTAACTGAAGAGTGAGATTTTTTTTGACATCTAATACCTTCCCTTGTTTTATTTCCTCCTCTCTGTCTCCTCTTTATTCCTTCAGTTGTCCCCTGGCTCCTTCTGCTAAACTCATTCCCACCCTCCCCCATCCCCGAGTGGGTGTTTCAACAAACCCTCTCCAGGAAAGCCATCCTCACCATCTCTGACCTCCTTCCTGCAGGGACCAACTCAGTCTGAATAATTTATGTTAACTATTCAACAACGGAGGGTGGGTTCAAAAACTCCTCAAGCCTTCATTAGATCTTCAGTTGTATTTGCAGCTAGGGTGCAGGCAGTGACCTGTTCCCCCAACCCCAAAGAAGTAGTGAGGGTGAAGGTTTTGGGAGGTTGCCAGGCATCTGGTCTGTGCAGATCTCCTTAAAAAACAGAGCCCTTCCAAACTTCCATGTTTAAACAGATTGCTCAGACATACCTACAGCTCTAGCCAGATTAATAATTAATTTGCATTAGACAGACAGTGATGATCCACAGAAAGCTTTGTGAAGGAAAGAAAAAGGGAAGGGAAGGGAAGGGAAGGGAAAGGGAAGGGAAGGGAAGGGAAGGGAAGGGAAGGGGAGGGAAGGGAAGGGAAGGGAAGGGAAGGGAAGGGAAGGGAAGGGAAGGGAAGGGAAGGGAAGGGAAGGGAAGGGAAGGGAAGGGAAGGGAAGGGAAGGGAAGGGAAGGGGAAGGGAAGGGAAGGGGAAGGGAAGGGAAGGGAAGGGAAGGGAAGGGAAGGGAAG